>NC_052082.1:19650797-20304011 GCF_015852505.1 Tachyglossus aculeatus | reverse complement strand
ATAGACTGTTTTTATATACAGTATATATATATATATATATATATATATATATACACACATATATATATATATGTGTGTGTGTATATATATACAAACATATATAAACAGTTTATGTTTATATATGTTTATATATATATAAACAGTCTATACTCTGTGTGTGTGTATGTGTATATATATGTATGTATATATATACACACATATATATATATACACACACACACACATATATATATATACACACACACAGACAGTTCATATGCATATTTTCTTCCTAGTAAGATATATACATATATGCCCAACTGTGCTATTGCATCTAGTGTAAAAATAGTTCATCCTCTACCGGAGAGGATATAGACTGTTCATATGTTTATATATAGACTGCTCATATATACATTTTCTGCCAAATAATATGTATACATGTATACATATATTACTAAGCAGAAAATAGACAAAATTGTCTTGGATAGTGTTGAAGGTAAATAGAATTTTATTGGAATCCCTGTGGTCTGCACCTTTCCTGCCACACTGCTGGTGAGTGGACTATCCTGAAGGGAGATTTCTCATGTGCAGGGTTTAATCATCCAGACACTGAGATACACTCTGCAACCCCAGGGACATAGGTCAGGGGAAACTGTGAAAAGCAGGGCTCTCCTCTAGCCTGTAAGGACTTTGTGGGCAGTGAATGTGTCTACTGCCTCGGTTATTTTGTATTCTCCCAAGTGCTTAGTACACTGCTCTGCACACAGTAAGCGCTAAATAAATATAATCAATTGCACCTCCTGGTGACCAAAGACATCAGGGGCTGATGGGACAGTAACTCTACCCCCACTGCCACCCCAAATTATCACAATTTCATGTATCTGAGCTAAGGTCCACCTGCTTCCAGCTTCCTTCCAGCACGACCATCAGTAATGTAATTTCTGAAAGGGCATGCACACAAATACACATATTTATAGAAGTGCGGTGTGTATGTGTGTATCCTTGTAACATCTGTAAATTCCCATTGTGCACCTGAAACTGAAAATAATTTTTCTCATTAATATTTGAAACGCTTTCATACATCTCTGCCAATTCATATCCATCCCAAGGGATGTCAGTGGCTCAGCTAACCCAGTTTAGGCTTTTTTCTCTAGCAAGTGTAATGTATGTATTGTGGAAGGTACACTTTATATCGTGCATTCACATATCTAGAAAGGTAAATTGAGCACATATGACCCACTTTTTATTTGGAAATTGTCTCATTCTCCTTCACAAGATTAAAATCCAATCCCCAAAGTGATTTTTATGTGAAGGAAAGGAGATAAGAATAGTTTCCTCTGTCAAAGAAAATAATTTTCAAATTCCAGTTAGCATTTATTTCTAGCATGTTTTCTCATTCATCAGATGTTAAAGCTTTTCTTGCCCTCATTTCATTTTTACTATTTCAGCAAAAGGAGCACATCTATGTAAAGGCATCAGCAAATGTGGAATTTAATAGATTGAGAAGATTCATTGTATCAATAGATTATGCAAGTGTGTGTATATGCCTGTGTGGGTAAAAGGGAATACAGAACAAAATAAGATGCATAATGTTAAATGGTATGATGTACCAGGACTGAAGAGGTATAAGATTGTAAAGACAGAAATCAAACCAATGACATCTATGAATCCTAAAAAAGTGTACATGGAGTTGTAGACACAGCCTTGGTGTGACTCAAGAATAATCTACTCTTATCACGGACCAAGAAGATGATTATTTTAAATAAATGGGATGTTTTTATGTGGGTGTTTAGGTGAAGTTATTGCACATTTGTTCAGCAGTTACTATATGCCAGACACTGTACAAAGCAAATAAAGTACTAAATTCTCACAGGGATTTGCCTGAAGACTGTAAACTTTGTACAGGGAACAAATATTGTACTCTCCCAAGCACTTAGTACAGTGTTCTGCACATAGTAAACAATAAATACCATTGATTGATTTGTCCTTAGACCATATCTTTTCAATGACTCTGATGAGGAAAAGTATCTACTAATGCTGTTGCTTTCTCCCAGGTGCTTAGAACAGTTCTTGGTACAAGCAAATATCAATATTCATTCATCCATTCATTCATATTGGAAATTGTCATATTGGAATTGTCATATTCATTCATTCATCCATTCATTCATATTTATTGAGCACTTACTGTGTGCAGAGCACTGTACTAAGTGCTTGGAAAATATAGTACAGCAATAGAGACAATCCTTGCCCACAACAGGCTTACAGTCTAGAGAAGGGGAGACGGACATCAAAACATGTAAACAGACAAAAAATACGATTAAGGGACAAATTGTTTAAACACATACTCATTAGTCTTATACTTGATAAATTGGCTAGGGTTGCAATACCTCAGGCAAGAGAAGTAAAGTTACAAGTGGTGAACAGAAAAAGCATCCTACAAAGCCAATTCATTCAACTGTATTTATTGAGCACTTACTGTATGCAAAGCACTGTACTAAGCACTTGGAAAGTACAATTCAGCCCTAAAGAGAGACAATCCCTGCCCACACTGGGCTTACAGTCTAGAAGATAAACTTAACTGTCCAAAACTGAACTCATCTTGCCTCTTAAACCATACTTCCACCCCAAACTTTCCCAGGTTTGTCAACCCCATCTTCCCTGCTCTAGAAGCCTGGAACTTTGGTGCCATCTTGAACTTCTTCCTCTTCCTTCCTTATTTACCATTGGAGTGTCCCAGGAGGGAGCCAGGGAAGGTTCCAGGGATCAGAAAAGACACTTCAGATTGAAGTAGCAGAGGTTTATCCACACCTACTAGCCTGCCATGAACTGAACTGTAGGTATTAGAGAGCCACTCCCAGTGTGTGGGGTGGGGAAAGGATAGAGGTATAAAGGCTACTTTTGAGGGTCTTTGTCTACTCTCTTCTTTAAAGCCCGATGCTGGCCTGACCAGCCTGAAGTCCAACCTATTATATTGTCTTCCCAGCATACTATATGTGAATCATAGACATTCTATTATTTCTTTTTTTGCTTAATCCCCAATAAAGGTTGCAGTGGCACAACTCTTCCACAGCCATAAGAGGTGGAATGTAATAAGAATGTCAGAGAGGGAGGAGGAAGAGCCGAATTGGGAAAGAGGAAGAAGGACAGGAGAAGGTCAGGGCAAGGAAATGAGAACAGGAAAAGGGAATGAGGACAACAGCAATGACAAGATGTTCTGGAAGTGAAAGACTGAAGGGCATGGGAAGATATAGGATAGGAAGAGGTGGAGAGGAAAAGGACAGAAAATGAGAGGAAGATAAAGGAGCCCATTGTTGGGTAGGGACTGTATATGTTGCCGGTTTGTACTTTCCAAGTGCTTAGTACAGTGCTCTGCACACAGTAAGTGCTCAATAAATATGACTGAATGAATGAAAGGGATGAAAGGAGCATGGCCTAGTGGAAAGAACACTGGGCCTGAGAATGAAAGGGTCCTAAGGCTGGCTCCACCGTTTTCCTGTTGCAAGTGTTTCCTGGGCCACAGTTTATTCATCTGTGATATGGGGTCTCGATACTTGTTCTTTCTCCTACTTAGCCTTATGAGGGACAGTAACTATGCCTATCCTTGTAAATTCCCCAGTCAATCAATCAGTGGTATTTATTGAGCACTTACTATGTGCAGAGCACTGTACTAAGAACTTAGTACATTGTAAGCACTCAAGCATCACAATTATTATTATGAATAATAAAATGACCTTTGATTTCCCAGAGAAAGAGGGTAAAAGTACAAAAAGAAAAAAAATATATGTAACCGGAGAGATAAACAGTAATAGAGAAAAAAATCAGAGAGAGAAAAGGAAAATGATAGCGGAGAAAAGGAAAGACCTATTCCTCTTAATTCCAGGCCCCGGCTCTTTCCACTAGGCCATGATGCTATCCTTGAAGGCCCTATCCTTGGAAGGATAGAGCACAGGGTCTGGAAATGTGTTGAATCTGCTTCAAGAAAGTCATCTCACAGCCTTCTGGAGCCGGCACTTCCGAGGGATGGGACTGTCTCTTATTGATCAGAAATGAAGATAATTTCCAATCAGAGGAAAACTGATTCCCCCTAATCACTTTTGATTGGACAGAAATCAAGTTTAATTAATCAAAGACCATTTAGAATCAGAGGGAAAGGGTTTCTGTCCCTTGAATAGTGGTTTCCATTCAGACAGATAGGTTGAAGTTTGTTTCATTCATTCATTCAATCATATTTATTCAGTGCTTACTGTGCACAGGGCACTATACTAACCGCTTGGGAAGAACAAGTTGGTAATAATGGCATTTATTAAGCACTTACTATGTGCAAAGCACTGTTCTAAGCTCTGGGGAGGTTACAAGCTGATCAGGTTGTCCCACAGGGGGCTCAGTCTTAATCCCCATTTTACAGATGAGGTCACTGAGGCAAAGAGAAGTTAATTGACTTGCGCAAAGTCACACAACTGGCAGAGGCAGGACTCGAACCCATGACCTCTGACTCCAAAGCCCGGGCTCTTTCCACTGAGCCTTTCTCAGTGGCACCTGATTTGTTTATGAATTATTTATTCAACGTGTAAGTTGTCTCAATCTTACTTTATTGAGTGGAAGGGTCAGTATTTGGGTTTGGCTTTATCTGGCTTAGGTTCTTATCATTTGTACTCTGCTATCATAGCAGCATTGGATTTACATTAAGACCAGCCTTTTGGTTCCCTTTGCTCCTGAAATTGCTCCTTAAGCACCTGAAAGGGAAATTGTGAGAATTAATTAGCTAATTACTGAGTCTCGGGAACTTGGACCAGTATGATTAAGGAATTGTCAATAGCTGTGAAGAAAAATTCCTTCCTAGAGATCTGCAGTGAATTAACCCACTCTAATATACCATTAAACTCTTTGGAAATCTATTTTTACAACTCGGGCTTCATATCTAGTTAAAAGTTCTACTTTCGACTGCCAGAGCATGAAAAACAGGTCTACATCTCAGCACACGGGGATTGAGGTTTTATTTGAGAAGCAGCGTGGCTCAGTGGAAAGAGCCCGGCCTTTGGAGTCAGAGGTCATGGGTTCATATCCCGGCTCCACCACTTGTCAGCTGTGTGACTTTGGGCAAGTCACTTGACTTCTCTGGGCCTCAGTTACCTCATCTGTAAAATGGGGATGAAGACTGTGAGCCCCCCATGGGACAACCTGATCACCTTGTAACCTCCCCAGCGCTTAGAACAGTGCTTTGCACATAGTAAGCGCTTAATAAATGCTATCATTATTATTTGAGGGCAGATCACTCCCAGCAAGCCCCCTGTGGGACAACCTGATCACCTTGTAACCTCCCCAGTGCTTAGAACAGTGCTTTGCACATAGTAAGTGCTTAATAAATGCCATTACTATTATTATTTCCCACTTTATGGACACATTAGCCTGACTTCTAATGCCATCCGGAATGGAGTCCCGGGCGTCTATGGGGGCACTCTGAGGAGAGGATCCTTCCCTTCCCCACAGCAACTGTATATATGTATATAGGTTTGTACATATTTATTACTCTATTTATTTTACTTGTACCTATCTATTCTATTTTATTTTGTTAGTATGTTTGGTTTTGTTCTCTGTCTTCCCCTTCTAGACTGTGAGCCCACTGTTGGATAGGGACTGTCTCTATATATTGCCAGCTTGTACTTCCCAAGCGCTTAGTACAGTGCTCTGCACACAGTAAGCGCTCAATAAATGCAATTGATTGATTGAAGATATTCCTAAACTGTTGTCTCAGCCTTCATCTGTCCAGCCTCAGGGACTAGACTTGTTGGAAGATGAGGGGCTCCTCCTTCATAGCCATTTACCCCATTTTAACAAGATCTTATTTCAAAGGACACTTCCCTCTAACAGTATCTTTTAGCACCCAGTCAATACTGAAGGATCATTGACTCCTCTAAGCATGGCTTAATTTGTCCAATTAGCATACTGAGCAAAGAGCAGCTGCTGGGGTGTTAACCCTTTTCCAATAGAGGATCTTTCTCAGTTTCAAACAGCACCTTCTTCATCATATGTCTAATAAATCCATTCTGTTGACATTTCCATCCTACCAGAGGGACTGCATCTAATCCATTAAAATTTGATTCAGTGGCTTCTTATTAGGCAGATGTTTCCCGACTGATGATTTGACCACCAAGACATTTGAATCTTACCCATTTTGTTGTTAAGACCCATATAGGGAATCAGATATCGTTTGGAAACGATCATAACAGAATGAACAAAACACAGATGAAACCACGATTGAGGGCTTACGCATATTTAAGGTTTCACTTTACATTTAATGATCCTTTTGACATATCAAACATGTTTTTGTTATTTGCGTATGGAGCTAAGCAAAATGTTCATTACATATTGAGTCCAGGCCAAGTTCACCAAAACTCCACAATTCTGTCTTCCCTTCTGGACTGAGTTCAAGTAAGCCTGGAGTGAATTAGGGCTTCAGATGGAGGCTATGTCAAACTCAGTTGTTTTGACTTAAAATCTAAACAAGTTCGTAAGCTCTGTAGTTTGCTTTTACCCAAATCTCAAAGTGAAACTCAGTTCCTCATGGGACACCAACCTCTGAAATTGAAACTATGAGGAAAGTTTGCACCTACAGGTCTGAATTTCACAAGGTTCTAGTTGGGATATTAACTTGTCAAAGCATATTTCTGCTTCCTTTAATCTGGGAATGGATTCTTGGGGCTGGAAATGATGTTTCGTGTGCAAAAAGAATAAAAAGACAACTTGTGCTTTTCTAGAGTCTCATCAATATTATAAATGTTCATATCTCACTTGTTTTGAAGAATCTGAGAAGTTCATTTGTGAAATTGTTGAAATCAACACCTGTGTGTGTGTTTCGTTTTCACTAACTAAATTTTATATCTAAATGTATGTGTAGCTGAAAAGGCCACCATAAGACTGTCAGTCTGGACCACACTATTCACAACTTTTTGTATTTGGGTTTACTTAATCACCAAAATATGGCAGAATTGGGTGGAGGAATAATGAAAATAGAAACAAAGGGCACCATGTCCTCTACTCTCCTTTTTTATGCTTTATATTCGGTCTTCAAAGCTTCACGTTTCTCCAGATTTGGTCGTCTTCTAAGCATATGCAAAATGTGGTATTGAAAGTTTGGACAAAGCATCAGGGTGATTTTTTTCCCTAGAATAATATATTACCCAAATAATATGATTTATGGAGTAGTTTGGAGTGGTGCTAGTGTATTAAACTTAAATTTAAACACATTTTTCCTATTCCTACATAAACTCTGCAGCCGTCAGCACTATTCCCAAGCAATTTTCATGATAAAATATTGTTATTGCTATCCTTAGGGTTGAATTTCCTTGATTTTTAAAAATATTGCATTTCTTCTTATCTCTCTGCTATCACTGACCCTGATTTCCTACAGTCCTTTTTTCATACCCTTGCGATAGTTTGACTTTCCCCGAGGCATGTGTATGGTGAAATTACTCAAATTCATTGATAATGTTTTCTGTCCATCATAGTTAATGTCCCCAACCACTTGAGCTCCTCCTTGTTCCACCCTCCACCTCTCCTTAATAATAATAATGGCATTTATTAAGTGCTTATTATGTGCAAAGCACTGTTCTAAGCTCTGGGGAGGTTGCCAGGTGATCAGGTTGTCCCACGGGGGTGCTTACAGTCTTCGTCCCCATTTTACAGATGAGGCAACTGAGGCACAGAGAAGTTAAGTGACTTGCCCACAGTCACCCAGCTGACAATTGGCGAAGTGGGGATTTGAACCCATGACCTCTGACTCCAAAACCTGGGCTCTTTTCCACTGAGCCACGCTGCTTCCTTCCACTTGGAATGAAAGTGCAGCCATGCCAACCCTGGCACTGTTTCTTTCCACAGTCCTGTCACATTGGAGAGAGAATTCTGGAGTTTCCTGGTGTCTCTCCTTCCTCTCCCATCTCCATGGAGAAAGCCCACTCCAGCCCAAGTTCTACAAACCCAAACAGACTCCAATATTCAATAATAATTACAGTATTTAAGCATTTATTATGTGCCATGCGCTGTACTAAGTTCTGGGGTGCATGCAAGCACATTGGGTTGGCACAGTCCCTGTCCCACATAGAGCTAACAGTCTTAACCCTCATTTTACAGATGAGGTAAATGAGGCACAGAGAAGTGAAGTGACTTACCCAAGTCCCCACAGCAGATAGGTGACAGAGTCAGGATTAGAACCCATGGCCTTTTGACTCCCAGGCATATGCTTTATCCACTATGACATGCTATTTTTCAGTTCAGTTAGCAATTGAATAAGTTGTGCCTCTTCATTTCAGCGGACATCACTGCTTGGATGTCTGCCGGCCCTGGAGAATGTCCCCAGTTATAGACTCTGGATAGTTTGGAGTCTCTCCTACCAGAATTGAGGTTAGGGCAATGATGCTGTTCTTAGTGTGGGACTTTCCATGTCTTCCTTTTTCCAAATATTTTTTAAAGGAACACCTAATTCTTATCAGGGTGGTCAGGTAACAACTTTGTTCTTTTTAAGCTGTGGACTCAGGCTGGGTGTAACAGCAGAGTTGCAATTTTCCATGGTATAAAATATTACCTCAATCGGATCAGCACAGATGAGTGAGGGAACATGCAGACGTTCCCTTATTCAGTGTTATTGACTCAGGACAACCCCAGGGTAAGAATAACGAAAAAAAGAAAGGAGAGGAAGTGAGGTCAAAGGAAAGGAGGGTAAAAGCGGATGGGAAGAATGCCAAGGAAGAGTATAAGATGGAGTGAAGGACATGACGAAAGAGAAATGAGGGATCAAATAGAGAAGAAAGAATGTCAGGAAGCGCCAGCCAGCTTTAAATCCATAAAATTCTGGAAACATTAAAAATAAACACATGGACACCCACTGTCACACCAGCAAGCATATAGACATACTACAAACATACATAATAATTATGATGGCATTTATTAAGCACTTACTATGTGCAAAGCACTGTTCTAAGCACTGGGGAGGTTACAAGGTGATCAAGTTGTCCCACAGGGGACTCACAGTCTTAATCCCCATTTTACAGATGAGGTAACTGAGGCCCGGAGAAGTTAAGTGACTTGCCCAAAGTCACACAGCTGACAGTTGGTGGAGCTGGGATTTGAACCCATGACCTCTGACTCCAAAGCCCATGCTCTTTCCACGGAGCCACACTGACTGCAAGCACATACACATACACAGATGCACATATGTATAAAGGACAAATTCATTCAAATCTCAGCTCCACCAACAGTCAGCTGTGTAACTTTGGGCAAGTCACTTCTCTGTGCCTCAGTTACCTCATCTGTAAAATGGGGATGAAGACTGTGAGCCCCACATTGGACAACCCGATCACTTTGTATCCTCCCCAGTGCTTAGAACAGTGCTTTGTGCATAGGAAGCGCTTCACAAATGCCATCCTTATTATTATTATTACTTTCCAAGTGCTTAGTACAGTGCTCTGTACACCGTAAGTGCTTAATAAATGATTGATTGAATATGCGCACAGAAAACCCTAACAAAACTGACAGAAATTCAAATCAGGCCAATTTATAAATCCACATCTCCTGTTCTCTCAAGTATAGACTCACACACACAAACCCCCCCCACATGTGAAAAGTGACACACACATACACACAACCCCCACCAACTTTTGTAAAGTGGGCTTTTGTTTTTGATTGTATATTATTCGCTATCTATTGAGTCATCCTTATTCCAGACTGTAAGCTCCTTCTGAGGATGGAACAGATCTTCCAACTCTGTTATGTTATATACTCTCTTAAACACTTGGTACAGTACTCAGCTCACAGTAAATGCTCAATAAATATCATTGATCCTTTGTCTACTAAACCAGTTTTGGGGTGGATAATATGATAAATGATAAAACTCTTTTAATATGATAAAACTCTTTTAATATGGCTAGGTATGCTAAGTATGTGATCTATGTATTTCAAATTTGCTGAATACCCTGTTGTTCTCATAAAATAATGATAATGGTATTTTTTTAAGCACTTACTATGTGCTGAGCACTGTTGTAAGTGCTGGGGTAGATACAAGGTAATCAGGTTGTCCCACGTGGGGCCCACAGTCTTAATCACCATTTTATGGAAGAGATAACCAAGGCACAGAGAAGTAAAGTGACTTGCCCGAAGTCACAGAGCTGATCAATGGCGGAGTCAGGATTAGAACCCACAACCTCTGACACACAAGCCCATGCTCTTTCCACTATTCATTCATTCATTCAATCGTATTTATTGAGCGCTTACTGTGTGCAGAGCACTGTACTAAGCACTTGGGAAGTACAAGTTGGCAACATATAGAGACAGTCCCTACCCAACAGTGGGCTCACAGTCTAGTCTCACTATGCCACGGTGCTTCTCCTAAAAGTTAATATATATTTTAAAATGAAATTGTACTTTTGAATTTGATCAAAATATTGCATTAGGTATATACAACCTGAATTATAAAGGACGAAACCTCATACTATTTTATGGAATGCAGTTAATCATATTTAGCCCCAGAAATCTGTTTGAATTAAAATACTTTTTCCTTGTTTAGTTTAATTTTATATACATACAGTCATGTGACAAGTGATAAATTGAGGTAGTTTCATAAAGGGTATTGTATTCTCCCAAGTGCTTAATACAGCACTCTACACATAGTAAGAATTTAATAAACACCTTTGGTAGGTTGATTTATGGACCGTCTTTGGCAGTCACATCCCGATGCCACACGCAGCTAGCAGAGATGTGGTTAACAACCAGATCCAGAAGAGGATGAAGTCCTTCTGGAGCCACAGCTAAGTGAATGCCCATTTTCAGGCTTCTGTTAGGGAAAAATGATGACTAGTTTCATTCCTTGAATGTTGGAGAGCAAGAGAACCTAGTTTTCTTCAACCGCTCAGGGAAACTAGGGGATTGGTCAGAGTATTTTAGCATGACAAAATTACATTCCCTAAAGAATGCTGAAACTAAATGTTTCCAGTTTTACCTTTTTCCATTAAAAAGATTAAACCACAAGGGCTTGCTGCCAATAATTGCCTCTGAAGTAAAAAAAAAGCCCGGCTTAGGTAATAATGATGGTATTGATTAAGTGTTTAACGCGTGACCGGTGCTGTGCTAAATGCTGGAGTAGATATAAGATAACCAGATCAGACACATTCCCAGTTTCAGAAGGGACTCACAGCCTAAAAAGAAGCAATATCAGGTATTTTACCCCTCAGTCAGTCAGCCAGTCATATTTATTGACCACTTACTGTGTGCAGAGCACTGTTCTAAGCAGTAGGGAGAATATCACAATAAACAGACACATTCCCTGCCCACAATGAACTTACAGTCTAGAGGGGGAGACAGATATATATATATATATATATATATATATATATATATATATATATATATTTGGGGGGCTTTGGAGTCAGAGGTTGTGGGTTCAAATCCCAGCTCTGCCAACTGTCGCTGTTTAACTTTGGGCAAGTCACTTAACTTCTCTGGGCCTCAGTTACCTCATCTGTAAAATGGGGATTGAGACTGTGAGCCCTCCGTGGGACAACCTGATCACCTTGTAACCTCCCCAGCGCTTAGAACAGTGCTTTGCACATAGTAAGCACTTAATAAATGCCATCATTATTTTATATATATATATAAATTATAAATATGTACGTAAGTGCTGTGGACCTGGGAGAGGGGATGAATAAAGAGAGCAAGTCAGGGGGATGCAGAAGAGAGTGGAGAAGAGGAAAGGAGGGCTCAAGTCAGGAGCCCATGTGGGCAGCGATTGTCTCTTTTGCTGAATTGTAGTTTCCAAGCACTTAGTACAGTGCTCTCCACCTAGTAAGTGCTAAGTAAATACGATTGAAGGAACAAATGAATGAAAGCTTCTCGGAGTAGAAATGGGCTTAATCTGGAAGTCTTCATGGAGTAGATATACCTTCAGGAAGGCTGTGAAGTAGGGGAGAGTCATTGTCTGTCAGATACAAGGGGGGAGGGCATTCCAGGCCAGAGCAAGGACGTGGGTGAGAGGTTGGCAGCGAGGTAGACAAATCGAGATAGAGTGAGAACATTAGCGTTAGAGGAGTGAAATGTGCAGGTTGAGTTGTAGAAGGAGAGCAGAGAGGTGAGGTGGAATGGAGAAGGTGATTTAGTGTTTTAAAGCCAATGGTGAGGAGTTTCTGTTTGCAGAGGTGGTTGGACAAAACTGGAGTTTCTCGTGTGGAAACATGGCCCGAATGTTTCTGCAGAAAAATGATCCAGGCAGCAGAATGAAATATAGACTGGAGTGAGGAGAGACAGGAGGCTGGGAGGCCAGCAAGGAGGCTGATACAGTAATCAAGGGAGGATAGGATAAATGATTGTATAAACTTGGTAGCAGTTTGGATGGAGAGGAAAAGAGAGATTTTAGAAATGTTGTGAAGGTCAAACCTAAAGTATTTAGTGATGGATTGAATGTGTGGGTTGAATGAGAGAGGAGTCAAGGATAACACCAAGGTAACAGGCTTGTGGTGCCATCTGCAGTGATGGGAAAGTCAGGGGAGGACAGGATTTGGGTGGGAAGATAGATGAGGAAACTGAAGTCTGGAGAAGTTAAGTGAATTTCCCAAGGTCACACAGCAGGCACATGGCAGAGCCAGGACGAGAACCTAGGATTCTTGACTCCGAGTTGCCTGCTTTTTCTACTTAGTCACACTGTATCCCATAGCAGGGGGAGATATCCAGAGATCAAAAGATAGATTTCTGAAAAATAGTTATGCTTAAATAAAGGATCTTTTCTTTCATAGCTCATGAAGATGATTGTATATGTAGCTAATCTCCTAAAGACCAGTTATGAAAGAGTACAAACCCACGCATACTTTACTAAACTTAAAGTCGTGGCTCTTTAGTTTTTCAATCCAGAACACACCCAGCGCAAATCATTGGTTAGCACTAGTGACAGCTTCCAAAGGAATAGAAAATCTGCACACTTAGTACTTTTAAAATAAATGCAATCTAATAAAGTGTGAAACTGTATAAACTTTTCATTAAATCCCTGTAGGTTTTTAGTCCTGTCTCTCCTGTCCTTAAGAAAAAAGTGGACACCTGTTTTGTACTCATCCACCGCAGCTCTTGTGAAAACCATGAAGCGAGTCCTGTCCAGGACTCATTTAATGTGGAAAAAGCAGGCTGAAATATTGTTAGGTGAAAAGGGTCTGAGCTTGGAGGAAACACAGTAGGTTGCTGAAGTGAAAATTAAACCATCTTGCTCCTGAAATTCACACATTTTTAATATTCTCCTTCAAAGCAGTGATAGAATTATCATTCCATCCTGTGATATAATTAATTGGTTTAATTTCAGGCAGTTCCAAAGCAAAGGAGCCCTTCATACTGTGCTAATGAGAAGGAGCTTTAACAGAAGCTATTTTGTTTATAGAAAGCTATAGACAATATTATGCAGACTTGGACACAAGTTGGTTTACTTCTGCCTTAAATTCATTCATTCATTCATTCAATCGTATTTATTGAGTGCTTACTGTGTGCAGAGCACTGTACTAAGCGCTTGAGAAGTGCAAGTTGGCAACATATAGAGATGGTCCCTACCCAACAATGGCTCACAGTGTAGAAAGGGGAGAAAGACAAAACAAAACATTTAGACAGGTGTCAAAATCGTCAGAATAAATAGAATTATAGCTATATGCACATCATTAACAAAATAAATAGAATAGTAAGTACGTACAAGTAAAATAGAGTAATAAATCTGTACAAATATATACAAGTGCTGTGGGGAGGGAAAGGAGGTAGGGTGGGGCGGGGGAGGAGAGGAAAAAGGAATACTTTTAAAACAATTTGTGGTGATCATCAGTAATTGTAATTGCTTTGTTAACATTAGATTTTGGCAAAACCCTCAAATTTTATCAGCTACAAACTAACAGTGGTTGGTTTTTGTTAAACACTTGCTCCAGGTCAAGCACTGTACTAAGCCCTGGGGTCGATGCAAGATAATCAGGTCCCACATAGAGTTCACATAATAATAATAATAATAATAATAATAATAATAATAACAATGACATTTGTTAAGCATTTACTATGTTGAAAGCACTGTTCTAAGCGCTGGGGAAGGATACAAGGTGATCAGGTTGTCCCACGTGGGGCTCACATCCTAAGTAGGAGAGAAAACAGGAATCAAATCCCCACTCAAATTTTGGATCTGTTACATTTCTTCTGTGTGACCTTAGACAAGTCATTTACCCCCATATGCTTCAGTTTCTCAAGTCGGAAAATAAAGATAATACCCACCTCTCGACCTCACAGTGGTGCTGTGAGGACAAAACAGAGATTAAACAATGTGAAAATGTTTAAGGGATCCTAGTACTAAAAAGAACTAAGATCCTAGTACTAAGAAGAACTAAGATGTTAATCAGAAATGAAACAATTGTTTGAGAATGCTTTGATGATTTAGGTGACTTAAACATTATTGAAACTGTAGGTTACATTTACATTCACCTTTAAATTATCATGTATTGTAATCTCTTTAACTCTGTGGCCATTTCCAAATGCTGCCAGTTCAAAGGTAAAGCTAGAAACTAGAAATCTTTTTTTTCCATAAAAATAGTAATTGGGCCAAAATTACTGCACTTTCAGTGTTTATTTTTTTCTATATTTTGCCATTTACAAGTAATTTCAAGTAAAATTTAATCTGATTTAAAATGTTATAATTAATGGGCTTTAATGTGCTAATTATAAGCAGTGTTACATTCCTCATTTAAAATTCGGTTTTGATTCAGCGGTTCCAGGTGCAAATTACTTAAAGTTTACCATATTCTCCACCAACCTCTATTCCTAAATTATTATTTTCACTGATATTCAAATTCAAAATTAGTGAAATATAAATATGGAATATAGCTATATCTGCTTTAATGCAATAAGACTTCATATGTGCTCTAGTTCTAAGTGACCAGTTCATCCCTTTCAAATGCATCTGCTCCTTAGCCGGAACAAAACCATTTTTAAAGTATCCAAAGTACTACTGAATGGTTTTTCTCCTCCCACACCCTGCTCTTTGTTTTAGGAAAGAGCAGCAGTATACACACATATACATAATGTGAGTGTGTGTGTATACATATATATTATATATAATAAATATGTACATATACATATGTACATATTTGTTTTTTCTCCACTGTAACTAATGAAACAGTTGTCTGGTGAGAAAATTTTGTACAAGTAGTTTATTTGCTAAGAAGAAGCATCCCTGCTTTCATGAAGTGGTATAATGCCTTCAGAAGTGGCAGATTAAAGGAACATACATCTTTACAACCTAGAATCACCATCATTTCTTGCTGTGATTTCTTTCTAATAATTGCCCAATGTGGTCCAGTGCCATCAGCTGCCTTTTAGATGCTGTTGTGATAAACTTTACGTGAAGTATTTTAAATAAACTAGGTGACTGCTATAATTTTTTGGAACTTTCATTCACTTCATGGTCTACTCCCAGGTTTCAAGATGCAGCATGGTCTAGTGGAGAGAGCACAGAACTGGAATTCAGAGGACTTGAGTTCTAATCCCAGATATGAACCCCAGTTTTCTCAACTGTGAAATGGGAATGAAGGCTGTGAGCCCCATGTGGGTCATACACTGAGTCCAATCTCATTACCTTGTATTTATCCCAGTGCTTAGAACAGTTTTTGATACATTAATCAATCAATCAATCAATCGTATTTATTGAGCGCTTACTATGTGCAGAGCACTGTACTAAGCGCTTGGGAAGTACAAATTGGCAACACATAGAGACAGTCCCTACCCAACAGTGGGCTCACAGTCTAAAAGGGGGAGACAAGCATATAAGCATAAGCATTAAGCATATAATAATACTTTTCTGATAGTTATATAATCTTCACAGGATGATGAAAGAATCAGGGAAAATGTTACCTGAAGAAACACTCTCAGGGCATAAATTTCAGTAATAATAATAATAATAATGACATTTATTAAGGGCTTACTATGTGCAAAGCACTGTTCTAAGTGCTGGAGAGGTTACAAGGTGATCAGGTTGTCCCACAGGGGGCTTACAGTCTTAATCCCTATTTTACAGATAAGGTAACTGAGTCACACAGAGGTTAAGTGACTTGCCCAAAGTCACACAGCTGACAATTGGCAGAGCTGGAATACCCCCTCTTTCCTCCCCACCTCCTTCCCCTCCCCACCTCCTTCCCCTCCCCACAGCACCTGTATATATGTTTGTACAGATTAATTACTCTATTTTACTTGTACATATTTACTATTCTATTTATTTTGTTAATGGTGTGCATCTAGCTTTACTTCTATTTATTCTGATGACTTGACACCTGTCCACATGCTTTGTTTTGTTGTCTTTCTCCCCCCTCTAAACTGTGAGACCGCTGTTGGATAGGGACCATCTCTATATGTTGCCAACTTGTACTTCCCAAGCGCTTGGTACAGTGCTCTGCACACAGTAAGTGCTCAATAAATACGACTGAATGAATGAATGAACGAATAACCTCTGACTCCAAAGCCCTTGCTCTTTCCACTGAGCCACACTGCTTCGCTTCAGGCGACCCTCTGGGACAGGAATTAATCTCATTCCAGGACAAGTTTTTTTCCCCGGGAGTGCTTCCACATCCTGGACTTCCCAACCATCTCTTTTGCTACCTTGTCTACCTTTCCATGCACATATTCATTATGCAGAATACTCTAGTCCTACCACAGTGTCTGAGCTTCAATAAACATTTTGATTAGAACATTGCTACATAACACTACAGTGCCTGCATGAATGGCTTGTGAGCAGACTAGGTTAGGTCTTGCAAGAATAAAAGCCCCTTGCTTTAGATGAACTGTTTGTAATAAGGTGTTTAGAAACATATAGTCTGCTGTGTGACCTTGGGCAAGTCACATAGCTTCTCTGAGCCTCAGTTCCCTCATCTATAAAATGGGGATTAAGACTGTGAACCCCACGTGGGACACCCTGATCACCTTGTACCCCCTTAGCGCTTAGAACAATGCTTTGCACATAGTAAGCGCTTAATCAATCATATTTATGGAGCACTTACTGTGTGCAGAGCACTGTACTAAGTGCTTGGGAAGTACAAGTTGGCAACACATAGAGATGGTCCCTACCCAACAGTGGGCTCACAGTCTAGAAGAGGGAGACAGAGAACAAAACAAAACATATTAACAAGATAAAATAAATAGAATAGATATGTACAAGTAAAATAAATAGAGTAATATGTGCAAACATATATACATATATACAGGTGCTGTGGGGAAGGGAAGGAGGTAAGGTGGGGGGGATGGAGAGGGGGAGGAGGGGGAGAGAAAGGAGGGGGCTCAGTGTGGGAAGGCCTCCTGGAGGAGGTGAGCTCTCAGTAGGGCCTTGAAGGGAGGAAGAGAGCTAGCTTGGCAGATGGGGGAGGGAGGGCATTCCAGGCCAGGGGGAGGACGTGGGCCGGGGGTTGATGGCGGGACAGGCGAGAACGAGGCCCATGAGGAGGTTAGCGGTGGCAGAGGAGTGGAGGGTGTGGGCTGGGCTGGAGAAGGACAGAAGGGAGGGGAGGTAGGAGGGGGTGAGGTGATGGACACAGCCTTGAAGCCAAGGGTGAGGAGTTTCTGCCTGATGCGTAGGTTGATTGGTAGCCCCTGGAGATTTTTGAGGAGGGGAGTAACATGCCCAAAGCGTTTCTGAACAAAGATGATCCCGGCAGCAGTGTGAAGTATAGACTGAAGTGGGAAGAGACAGGAGGATGGGAGATCAGAGAGGAGACTGATGCAGTAATCCAGTCGGGATAGGATGAGAGATTGAACCAGTGGGGTAGCGGTTTGGATGGAGAGGAAAGGGCGACCTTGGCGATGTTGCGGAGGTGAGACCGGCAGGTTTTGGTGACAGATTGGATGTGAGGAGTGAATGAGAGAGCCAAGTCGAGGATGAAACCAGGTTGCGGGCTTGTGAGACGGGAAGGATGGTAGTGCCATCAACAGTGATGGGAAAGTCAGGGAGAGGGAAAGGTTTGGGAGGGAAGATAAGGAGTTCAGTCTTGGACATATTGAGTTTTAGATGGCAGGCAGACATCCAGATGGAGATGTCTTGAAGGCAGGAGGAGACACGAGCCTGAAGGGAGGGAGAGAGAGCAAGGGCAGAGGTGTAGATTTGGGTGTCATCAGCGTAGAGATGATAGTTGAAGCAGTGGGAGCGAATGAGTTCACCAAGGGAGTGAGTGTAGATAGAGAACAGCAGGGGACCAAGAACTGACCCTTGAGGAACCCCTACATTAAGGGGATGGCAGGGGGAGGAGGAGCCCACAAAGGAGACTGAGAATGAACGGCCGGAGAGATGAGGAGAACCAGGAGAGGACAGAGTCTGTGAAGACAAGGTTGGATAGCATGTTGAGGAGAAGGGGCTGGTCCACAGTGTCGAAGGCAGCTGAGAGGTTAAGGAGGATTAGGATTTGCCTACTCGGTGACCCAAGGCAGGTCAGTTACCTTCTTTGCACCTCAGTTTTCTTTTCTGTTAAATGGAAATTCAATATCTGTTAGCCTTCCTTCTTAGACTGTGAGACTCATGTGGAACATTGCTGTGTCTATCCCATCATTTACCATAGTGTCTGGCACAAAGTGCTTAACAAATACCACCATTACTCTGATGATTGCTCCTGGCAATGTGACCTGCATTTATAAAGTGTGGTTGTTACATTAACACAAGAAACGAGATAGTGTTCACAGCATCAGTAAGCCACACTGGTCTCATTGACCATGATATGAGATTAATCAACATTCTGGCCCAGACAGAGCATATTTTCCCACAAATAATAACGTTAGTATTTGTTGAGTGCTTACTATGTGCCAAGTACTCTTCTAAGCTCTGGGGGTATGTTCAAGGTAATCAGGGTGTCCCACGTGGGGCCAACAGTCTTAATCCTCATTTTGCAGATGAAGTAACTGAGGCACAGAGAACTTGTGACTTGCCCAAAGTCACACAGCTGACGAGTGGCAGAGCTGGGATTAGAACCCATGACCTCTGACTCCCAAGCCCATCCTCTTTCCATGAAGCCACAGTACTTCTCCACAGATATAACTGGATAGTTTGCAGACAGGGTTATTGTTATGTTGGATTTATGATTGTCACACCACAGAACTTAAACAAGTTTACCATTAAATGATATAATCTGTACATCAGAGGGGAGTATTTTATTTCCAGTAGCTTTAGGCTGGACATGATTTTCCATTGTGTTCCCTCCTGCCAGCCTCACATATCCACCTGGTGAACTTTGTGTTAATTCCACTTTCTTCCCCTGCCCTGCCCTCTCCAACCGCTTCCCCGCCCACAATCTCCCAACTGCTCATTAAAACTTCCGATTGCATGACTCCCAATCGGTTTCTTCCTGCTCCAACCCCTGCACCCAAACTCCACTTGAGAAGTTCCAAAATTCCCTTTGGAAACTATTGTTTTCCAGTAATGCTTCTTTCATGTATGCCTTTCATGTTTGCAGTTCAGGGCTAAAATGCCTAATCTATACATGCCAACACCTGTAAGAAGCTCCTGATTTTTACTACTCAAATGAAATTTCATTGGTAATGTAATACAATCTGTTGAAAAGTGGGTTATCAAATAGATGGACCAAGGATAATAGAATCACTGTAGTAAGAGATGGAAAAGACCCTATTAGGTCACATCCAGTCTCTCCCTCTCCCAATGCAAGCTGCTCCCTAGGTTAACTGCTGAATATTTTGTCTATTCTAATTTCAAAATGATTCTAGTGATAGGCTTACAGAAGTCTATTGACTAGTTTCCAGAGCCTAGATAACTCTGTGAGAAAATGTTCCTGATATGCAGTTTCAGTTTTGATTTCTTTTCCATTATTGCATCAATTTCTTTTAGCTTTTATTATTTCTGGTTCTCTAACATATCTGATTTTGGGGATTTTCTCCCTTCAGAAGGGCTAGAGGGTTTGGGGAGGAAGAGTGGGAAACCTGTGCTTTGAGGGCAGGGATCATGTCTACGAACTCCCTTGTACTTTTCCAAGTAATAATAATAATAATGGCATTTATTCAGTGCTTACTAGTGCAAAGCACTGTTCTAAGCACTTGGGAGGTTACAAGGCGATCAGGGTGTCCCACGTGGGGCTCACAGTTTTAATCCCCATTTTACAGATGAGGTAATTGAGGCCCAGAGAAGTGAAGTGACTTGCCCAAAGTCACACAGCTAAGTGGAGGAGCAGGATTTGAACCCATTTGAATCCAAAGCCTGGGTTCTTTCCACTGAGCCACACTGCTTCTCATAATGCTTAATATAGTGTTCTGCCTATAGGCAAGGATCTTGTCTACTACCCAATATTGTATTGTACTCTTCCAAGTGGTTAGTACAGTGCTCTGCATACAATAAATACTCAAGAAATGCCATTGATTGATTGAATGGAGAGTGTGGGGTTAGCAGTAGCAAAATCTCCCATCCCAACTGATTCTGAGCCAAATCTGCTCTGACAGTGGGCCTTCCAAGGGTTTATTCCCTCTCACTTTCTGCTTTAAGTGTTCTTTATAAATTCCTATTGAGTACTCACTGTTTGCAGAGAGCCCTGAACTTTGCACTTGAGTATGTGCTTTAATATGCATGATCTCTGCCCTCAAGTAGCATAATTAAAGAGACCATGGGATCTGAAGCTCAAAGCAGGGGAGTGGAGGGAGTGTCAGGCTTCTGGGTGTGGAAATTCCATAGAGGAATGGTTAGAGTTTCAAGATTATGAAAAAGGTAGATAGAGACAGAGGCAGAGTGAAAGAGATAGAAACAGAAGGGAGAAACAGGATGGGAAGCAGTTTCGATGTGGCCGAGAGTAGAGACAGTTACTCTCACTGCCACTTGTCCTAGACCAGATCCCTGCTCCATCCTCAGCCCCCTCAGAAATGAGGAGAGAAGTGGGGTCCAGAGCCCAGTTGGGGGTTCCTATGGAGAGGATGAGAAGAGAGGATTCCTGAAAATGCAGACTACACCTCTCTAAGCCCCTGACTGCTCCACTCCTGATGTCCAACCCTTTCTCCTCCAGCTGCCCCCCGCCCCCCATCGCCCCCTTCTCTAAACAGTGATGAAACTAAATACATTTCAGAAAGGGAAAAGTCGACTAGCTTAGAAAAGTGGGCTCGAAGATGGCCAATCCTTGAGGAATTTCCCAAACAGGAAAATCCCCATCCATAAACTGTGATCATCATCATAATAATAATAATGCTGGTATTTGCTAAGCGCTTACTATGTGCCGAGCATTTTTCTAAACGCTGTTAGATACAAAGTTGTCAGATTGTCCCGGGGCTCACAGTCTTAATCCCCATTTGACAGACGAGGGAACTGAGGCACAGAGAAGTGAAGTGACTTGCCCAAATTCACACAGCTGACAAATGGCGGAGCCGGGATTAGAACCCACAACCTCTGACTCCCAGCCCCGTGGTCTAGCCACTATACCACGCTGCTTCTCCATCTTCCTAGTACCATTAAAAGGAGTTATAGGAAGAATAGATAGACTAGAAGAAGAAAGGCTTAAGGTAGGGAGAACAATAAAGCACTTGTGGAGACCAACTGTTGTAGAGCAGCAGCTTCAGTCTAAATTTTCATCCCCTCATTTACAGATTTACTGGAACTCTATCCACTTGCTTTACTGAAGAACAAAAGCCTTCCCTCTTGTAAGTTTTATGAAACAGGGTCTCTAGACCCACACTGAAAACAGCCATTCTCTGTATGTCAGGAAAGCCTGAAGTATTGCCAGGAATCTAGAAAGCAAAGCTGATTTTGTTCATTTTCCCACCTCTCTGACATACAGGGCTGGAAATCTTGCCAGATTTTCGTTAGATACATTAGCTGCCTGAATTTACATCGGCATTCACAGTGACCTCCCAAGGCATGAACATTTCCTTAAGACCCTGCATGTATAGATGATCATCTCAGAAACTAATTCCCACCTATGTATTCTCTCCCAGCGCTTAGTACAGTGCTTTCCACACAGTAAACACATTAATGAATACTGTTACTATTACTGAAATCTGTTATCACTGTAGGTGCCTTGATGTGCTTCTGAGGTTTTAGTCTTTCCTAATATATTCTTTGCCCAAGCCGTGAAATGTTAAAACTGTATCATAGAGTGTGACATTAGGTATCTGGCTGCATGCATTCTTTTAATTTTGCATTTGGTACAAAGGTTGCTTTAAAATAAAACAAAAAAGGAACAAATGATTTTCTTTCTAAACTTCATACAATTAGCAAATGTGTATATCAAATGAAAATTGTGAGAAAATAACCTTACACTTGCCCCGTCTTTTCCATCTAATGTAGTCGTTTTCCATATGCTCTCCGTCTGGTTGTAGGCAGTTTTTGTTGTACATGTCAAGAATGATAGAGAACAAAAACAAAAAAAAAATGAAACTATAGATCAAGGAGCAGGAGGAAAAAGAACAGGGGAGGGGGAAAGGCGAAAGGAGGTTTCCAGGAATGATCAGCTGTGCAGTTATGCAGTAGCAGGAGAAAGCCAGAGGAAAAGCAAAAAGCAGTGGATGTGGGAGGGAAAACAAAGAAAACTCTGTTAAGGTAGACGGACCTTTAAGGAGGAACTTGGAGGTCAGAGAAAATAGAAGTAGCACATTATCAGATAAACAGAAGCACCAAACAGAAGTTAACCACATCCACAGACTGAGACAAATCAACCAAGACAGAGGGACAGTCTTATTCAAACAGACAAAGAGATAGAGAATTACCATAGAGACAGACTCCCCTCTTCCACCACCACAACTGCCTACTTTCTCGTTATCCCACTCAGATCTGGACCTGACTCCTAACTTGACAACCCCAGAAACTGAGAATTGCCAGCCACAGATGTAGCTGGAATAGAGGAGACAGTGGTGTTGGTATCATTCATTCATTCAATCGTATTTATTGAGCGCTTACTGTGTGCAGAGCAGTGTACTAAACGCTTCGGAAGTACAAGTTGGCAACAAGTTCCCAGATAGGCCTAGTAGAATTGGATCTTTATGAAAAAGAGAGGGAGGAAGTGTGAAGAATGAATGGGAAGAGAGAGGAGCAAAGTTGGGATACACTTGGTGAAGCTGACAAGTTTCTATCTGCACAGATTGGGAAGGAAGGAGACAAGATTGAAGTTTCACAGTTAATGTTTCATGAAGGGGGTGGAATTATTGGGCTTAGTACAACACTCTGTATGCAGGAAGTGCTCAGTAAGTACCATTGATTGATTAACTGGATGAGTATCTGACAGAGGTGCAGAGACATACACAGTCAGACAGCTTTAGGCCAAGGCAGAGTCATTGTAAAAAAGAAATAAACTGACAGACTCGAAGCCTCAAGCAAATAGTTGGATAGTGAGAATGCAACTCTTACAGGTGCAACAGAGAGACGATCAGTGGATAAATGAGGAAAAGATGAGAGTTGAGTGGGTAAGTAGGTGGGAAACTGTAAAATACCTGGAAATCTGGACATAATTGCAAGAGGAAGAATGATCTCTTCTAACTAGATCAAACAGGCAACCCCTTCAGTTTATGGAAGCTTCCTTGAGTTCTGGGAAGTCAAATTTTTGCCTCCATAAGTCCACAGGGCTCTGGCCACCAGGATCTTTTCCCAGTAGGCCAGTCCACACCTGATACAAGTGAGAAAAAGGAAGAGTGGGTGGACCTTACCATCATTTTCAAAACCTTGAATGTCCCATGGGCATATCCTAGCTACTAATACTGTGCTCAGATTGATTTCCCCTCAGAAAATTGTAGAGAATACTGTATCTGTTCACTGCTGCTAAAATGAATTAGCTGTGTTGTTAACATGTAGTCAGGAGCTTATGAATATATTATAATGATTATTATGTTAATTATTGAAAAGCAGTGCCTAATGACCTCCACTGGGCTAGGAGTCAGGC
Source organism: Tachyglossus aculeatus (assembly GCF_015852505.1). NCBI lineage: Eukaryota > Metazoa > Chordata > Mammalia > Monotremata > Tachyglossidae > Tachyglossus > Tachyglossus aculeatus. Next base: position 20,280,156 of record NC_052082.1, on the reverse strand, counting down.
TCCTTAACTTGCCCAGTATGTGACCTTGGGCAAATCACTTAACTTCTCCTTGCCTCAGTGTTCTTATCTGTAAATTGGGGATTAACTATCTTGTCTCTCTCTCTCTTAAACTGGAACCCCCTTCATGGGACCAGGGACTGTGATATGATTGTATCTAATTTGGGGCATAGAACAGTGCTTGGCACATAGCCAGTGCCTAGATAATAGTACTTTTCCATTTTTATTTATTACTCCTTCACTGATGCACTCATTTTAAAATGCTGAGTATTCAAAGTACAAATCTGATGCCAGGAAAACCTGTTTCATACTGCAAGTTCCAAACTGTAACGTAATGGACCACATTTTCAGGTTATCCTTGAGTATTTCTTTGTAGCATTTCCTCTGGCCACTAATGGAGTGTTTTTAAGTGCTGAGTTCTACATAAAAGGTCATCTTGGGCATCCAGAAACATAGTTTAGGGGGAAACCACAGGCCGGAAATCAGAAGACCTGGATTCTAATTTTAGCTTTGACACTTGCCTGCTGTGTGACCTTTGGCAAGTGACTTACCTTCTCTGTGACTTCGTTTCTTAATCTGTAAAATGGGGATGAAATATCTCCCTCAGACTGTGAGAACTGTGCAGGACAGGGACCGTGTATCTACCCCAGCAGTTAGCACAGTGCTTGACACATAGTAAGCATTTAACCAAAAACACAATTACCATTATTATTCCTAATCAGATGATTGCATGATGGCAGCTGAACTCTGGTCATTTCCTTAGTACCTGTGATCTCTAGATTGACTCTATTTCACCTTCAGAGCTAATGCTTCAGCTTTGTTAATGCAACATCATACTTGCTGATACATCTTGCGATGTTGACATCTAAAAGCATTTAGGAGAAAATGCCGTCCAGCAGAAATTTTGAAGATAATCAGTTCGGACACAATCCCAGTTCCACAAGGGGGTCACAATCTTACTGGGAAAAGACAGACACACAAAATGCAGGAACAATGACAAACGACACGAGCGATATAATTTTATTTAAATTCAAAACTAAGAACCTTTATAAAAATAAGTAGGAATAAAAGAATGCGATAATTTTACACATAAAACCTATTTATGGTCAAGATGAGTGCTGCGTAGTGTTAAGGCCAGATGGTATCTCCACAGACCAACTGGTGGTGGCCAGGGTAACCACTTCAGCAGTCACTGTTGCCTCACTGCTTATGTTAGCCAGCTACTCTCAAAATTCCTACTAGGCCTTGGCAAGCCAATCTATGTGGTTATTTGGTCAGTAACCTTTTCCTCCTTCTTGCTGATTAGAGCATAGTAATTCAAGCTATTAAACTGTATTTTCTTCAACATTCTTATTAACCACATGGCTGTACAACTACTTCATTTAAAGGACTGTATTATCTACCACCATTCTGAGCATGGTCTCTGTTGGTTTCAGACTGTTTTTCAGTGTACCAAATGATGGACTTCTTTGGAGGGGCCAATGCATCAAAAAAAATCTCCAGGGATGTCACCTTGACAGTTAAAAAAATAAACAAACACCACCAAAACCTTAGTGGGGCTCCAGGATGTGAAGGAGTTGACTTCCCAGATCTCCTAATGGAGCTGCTGTTTGTTCTCAATCTCCTGTCAGGGTCTGGATTGTATCATTCCTTTCATTGGGAGTGGCCACGCCAAGGGATTCTTGCTTGATCCAATCAGTGTGGGGGATCCTCCCCTGGAGTCAGGTTTGTAGAAAATGAAGATTTTAGGTTGACACAACTTTAAGTACAAGGAAAGTTTGACCTTCTTAATAGCAATTCATTTCCCCTTCTGACTTTATAAGAGGTGATTAAAACACAGGGACCACCCCTCTACATAAGGCTATTGGAATGGGTATTCCCCAAGGGCAAACCAAGGAGTTTCTAAGGTACTAGCTTCAAAGAATGAACAGCCACCTCAAGGACATTGCTTTTTCTAGTACTGGGGGAGTTTATATTAGTTAAAATTAATTCATTTGTATTTATTGAGTACTAACTATGTGAAGAGCACTGTACTAAGTACGATATAACATTAAACAGACACATTCCCTGTCCACGAAGTGACCCTTGTTGCTGAAAAATGTCCATTTAGATGGAGCAATTGTCAAAGAAGAAAGCAGACCCTCCAAGGTGGCCTCAGTGGTCAAATAAGCTTGTGGGGGTTCTTTAGTTCTTTTCTTTCACTTCTTTCACTCTTTTCTCATGAAAGCTATTTCCCAAGAGGCACGTTCTGAACATGCTTGGGGGATGTTGTCCTTGCTCAGGACACAAGGATCCATTACGGATTGGTTTTGACCTTGAGTTTTCCAGGTCTAATGCTGCCATTTGAGCATTTGCTCAAATGCTCAGGAATTTGATACTTTTTCATGTCATGCTTTGTCTTTCCATTGACCCAGATAGTATGCAGCCCCATTCCTTATAACAGAACAACTATTCAAATACATAGCCAACTAGATTCATTCTGGGGTTTTTTATGGCATTTATTAAGTGCTTACTATGTGCAAAGCACTGTTCTAAGTGCTGGGGTGATTACAAGGTGATCAGGTTGTCCCACGGTGGGCTCACAGTCTTAATCCCCATTTTACAGATGAGGTAACTGAGGCACAGAGAAGTGAAGTGACTTGCCCAAAGTCACACAGCTGACAATTGGCGGAGCTGGGATTTGAACCCATGACCTCCGACTCCAAAGCCCATGCTCTTTCCACAGAGCCATGCTGCTTCTCTAGTTCATTTCTGATGTTGTTAGCTGTTATATGCAAACATCACTAGAGCCCCTTTCAAAGAAGCCAGCTGTAAACTTTTCTTATATGAAGGCTAAAATTGAACAGCTCATAATAATAATGAAAAAGAGACTTAGTCTAAATTTCAGAGTGGGTAAGAAGGAGAAAGAAATTAATATACTAGTGGAGGCAAGCAATCTTCTATGTTTAACTTTTTCTTGGGTTGGAGGATATATTTAGTTACTCCCTGTTTTTCTGATAACCTCATGTGGTGAACCCGCTTACATAAAGAGAGCATATTACTCACCCTGCTTCAACATAGGATCAGGCCTCCTACAGTATAGCTGAACTTCTGTGACTAGTTAAAATGATTAATTCAGAGGGAGAGCTCTCTGCCCCACAACCCTAAGTGAACATTGAGTTGTTTTTGTGACCATGGTCTTGATGGTATTTTATCAGAAGGGAATGTGACACTGAACAGGGATCATTTCATTCTTTTGGACTGACCCTCTTGATGAAATGGGGCATAAGGAGAAAGTAATAGTGTTTCGCCCTGGCTGGTCCTAGACGAGAATAAATCAGTGGTGATCAGAGCCTAAGCTCCATTTCTGAGTTCATTTTCTTCAGTTCTGTGCAGTAGCCTGACAGGCAGAGCTACTTGCCTTTCAGTTTGCTGATGGATCGGAAAGAGACCAATGGAATGGTAACTAGGGATCTAAAAGGAGGCTGTAGGTCAGTTTGATGACTGCTTCTTCTACTGTTACCGATGCATTTCAGTGGCCCTGGGTTTGCAAATGGCTCATGGCTCTCACAAACGTCTCTAGGATTCCTGGGCTCCATCTTACAATTAACACTTACAGAACTGAAGGAAGAGAAGCTGTCATTCTGAGATCCTAAGAATGGAAAGAGTCAGTGCAGCCTCGCTATATGAGACATATCTGCTGTGAGAAATCGGGGAAATCGGTGGTCACTGTAGCCCATGTATCTCCTGAGGGCAGAGAAGTACAGAAAGAGGACACACCCAGAAGTCAAAGGACCTGGGCTTTAAATACAGTTCTGTTTCTTTCCTACTGTGTGATCTTTGGCATGAGTCTGTCTCACTCAACTTCTCTGTGCCTATTTCCTCATCTGCAAAAAGGAGATTCAATATCTGTTCTCCTTCCTACTTAAGATCATGAGTCCATATGGGACAGGATCTGAATGTGACCTGATTAGATCGTTATCTACCCCAGTGCTTAGTACAGTGCTTTATCCATAACAAACGCTTAATAAATACTATTTTTAAAGGGCAATGGAGAATGATACTTATTTTTAAAAGCATAGAAAAATACATCCTTAAGCAAAATCAAGCTTGACATAATTTGAATGACCATCCCTGTAATATTAAGAAGTCATGCAGATATAGTGAGATATTCATGGGGCGGGGGGGAAAGTGTACTGAAACCTTTTCTAAACAGCTTAATTTTTGGCCCCTCGATTTCAAGGTAAAATTAAACAAAAGCATATGGAAATACAAATGCAATTCAACAGAGACTGAGAGCCTCTCTCTTTCCAAGCAGGAATTGAATCTGTGGCTGCCTTCCCTGCATGCATATAAAGATGAACAAAAGTGATGACTGCAGAGTAGAGTTATAGCAAGTAGAAATATGTGTATAGCATAATGACTCAGGAATAGCATTATGTGCTATGTTCAGTAGACTATGAGATTACCTTAGGGGGTGGCCTTAATCTCCATTTGAGACCTCAATCCTTTCTGAGAAGCTGTTTGGCCTAATGGAAAAGGGCAGGTGTCGGGGAATGAGGGAACCCAGGTTCTAGTTCCAGCTCTGTCACTGGCTTGCTGGATGTCATTTGACTTGGGCATGCCATTTAACTCCGTGCTCCATCTCTCTTATCTGTAAATTGGACACTAGTGTAAGCTCACTGTCGCCAGTGAACGTGTCTGTTGCATTGTCATATTGTACTCTCCCAAGTGCTCAGTACAGTGCTCTGTGCACAGAAAGTGCTCAATAAATACAACTGACTGACTGGCCTTCCTCTCTCTTAAATTGTGACACAATATTAGACAGAGGTTGTCTGATCTTGTGCTCACTCCAGAACTTGGCACTTAGAAAATTCCATATTTATTATCTTTGAATGAGAAGTGCTGAACTTTAAGAAGGGCATTTCTCTGTGTTAAGAAAAGGGGGGAAATATAGGGGAAAGTGTGATGGTCAGCGCCATTGGCCTCTACTCTTAGGAAAGGCAGGAAGGAGAGTCATGCTCTGGTGCTCCTCCATGAGGAAAGTGGAATCTTAGCTGAGCAAATCAGAGAGAAGGATTGCAGAGAAAGAGGAGGGGCTAGTTAGTTGGAAAAGGAGGAGTCCGACCATCTTGAGGTGAGGAGGTAATAAGCAGTGGGCCCGGGAGAGCGGGACATGGGGAAACCTCTTGCTGGAGACTGTGGTTGGACACAGGACATAGGAAGGGATCAGAAAGTGACCTAGATTAGAATATACTGGAGGTTTGGGGTCCAGACTTCAGATTTCAGAAGAGGACATTTCCTGCCCCTGATAGGAAGGGTACTAAGAGACCCTGTTTCCAAACCAGTCGGGGAGGATGATACTGGAACCAGGGATGCCCTGAGAGAAGAGAAGAAAGGACATGTTATAATTTGGAGAAGGTGCAAAGGCAGTAGGGTCATTCACGAGTGAAGGTTCAGTGGGTGTCTGAGGTGGTCCCCAGGACCTAAGAAAGCAGCTACTATGGAAATTGTGCAGGGATGTTGCTAGATAGGCTGAATCATTGCCATTTTGATACTTAGGAAATGGGAAGTCGACAGGCAATAAGATCTATTTGCCTGGGAAAATGGTTTCATCATCATCACTGAATCATCAGTATTGAATGATTACAGTGTGAACAGTACAGTACAGTTTCTCTACCTCCCCCCCGCCTCCCGCAACTGTGGAGGTCCCTCAAGACTCAGTTCTCAGTCTCCTTCTATTCTCCATCTACACTCATTCCCTTGGAGAACTCATTCACTCCCACAGCTTTAACTACCATCTCTATGCAGATGATACCCAAATCTACATCTTCTCCCCGGATCTTTCTCCCTCTCTCCAGGCTCACATCCCTTCCTGCCTTCAAAACATCTGTACTTGGATGTCCTTCTGCCACCTCAAACCTAACATGTCCAAAACAAAGCTCCTTATCTTCTCACCCAAACCCTTTCCTCTCTCGGACTTTCCCGTCACTGTAGATGGCCCCACCACAATTCCCATCTCACAAGCCCATAACCTTGGCATTATCCTTAATTCCTCTCTCTTTCAAACCACATATTCAATCCATCACCAAATTCTGTTGGTCCCAACTTCACAACATCGCTGAAATCCACCCTTTCCTCTCCATCCAAACTGCTACCATGTTAATACAGTCATTCTTCCTATCCTGACTAGATTATTGCATCAGCCTCCTTGCTGACCTACCAACCTCCTGCCTCTCCACACTCCAGTCTATACTTCATTCCACTGCCCAGGTCATCTTTTCTTTGTGTCACATTCCTCCTCAAAAATCTCCAGTGGTTGCCTTTCCACCTCCATATCAAACAAAAACTCCACACCATGGATTTAAAGCACTCCATCACCTTGCCCCCTCCTACCTGACCTTGCTTCTCTCCTTCTACAACTCAGCCCTCATACTTCACTCTTCTGGTGCTAACCTTCCCACTGTGCCTCAGTCTTGCCTGTCTTACTTCTCACCCCTGGCCCACATCCTCCCTCTGGACTGGAACGCTCTCCTCCTTCAAACCCACCATACAATTATTCTCCCTGCCTTCAAATCCTTACCGAAGGCACATCTCCTCCAAGAGGACTTCCCAGACTAAGCCCAACTTTTCCTTATCTCCCTCGTCTCCCTGACTTGCTCCCTTTTTCTCTCCCCACCCACTTCCAGTCCCACAGAATTTATGTATATATATATATATATATATATATATATATATATATATGTAATTTTATTTATTTGTATTTGGTACATAGACCGAGTCTAACCCAATTGTCTTATATGGATCCCAATGTTTAGTAGAGTGCGTGGCACATGGTAGTAACTGCTCAACGAATACCATAAAAAAAATATATTTCATGAATTACTTCCATAGCTTCTGTCCTTCTGATGAGGACAAACCAAACCTTGAATGAAGGAGGAGAAAATGACTCATTGTTAACTACTGTTCTTCAAGTATCTCTCATGAAAATCATGGCAGATTTCAGGTGTATGTATTCAAAAACCAAGTTCAAGCCTTGAAATTTATTTCCTCAAAGGGTCAAAAGTATGGCACTATACTTATGGTTGTATTTACTGTCTTCATTAGAACCTGTGGAAGAAGGCCCACATAAATGGGCCGGTGGTAATCCATACACTCTAAAAGGAAGTTTCTTTCCAATATTGTAAGCTCCTTGAGGGCAGGTATTTTTTTCTACCTACTCTGTTTTATATTCCCAAGTGCTTAGTAGGTTGCTGTGTTCATGGTAAGTAGGTACTGGAGAAGCAGTGTGATTCAGAGAAAAGAGCGTGGGCTTGGGAATCAGAGGTCATGGGTTCTAAATCCCGGCTCCGCCACTTGTCAGCTGTGTGACTTTGGGCAAGTCACTTAACTGCTCTGTACCTCAGTTCCTTCATCTGGAAAATGGGGATTAAGACTGTGAGCCCCATGTGGGACAACCTGGTTACCTTGTATCCCCCCAGCGCTTAGAACAGTGCTTTGCACATAGTAAGCGCTTAACAAATGCCATAATAATTATTTTAAAAATTCATTTTATTAACTGATGAATGAAAGCCATTGAATAGTCTATAAGTACTCTTTAATCTAAGACAAATGATATATATATCATGTATATATATACCTTCAGCCTTCTTGGTAGGTACTGATTTCCCACCCCTTTATCATTTTTCATTCTTCCCTCCAGGCCTTTATCCAATTCTCCATCATCTTCACTGGGCATTGTTTACATCTCATGGATACAATTTCCCAAACAATCTGCATGCAAATTGTTTCACTTTGAATTACTAAATTTAGTGACTTATGAATTATGAATAATGACCCATTGACATATTCCATTTAAACTTCTCTATGGAATTTTCTGTCTAGCCTCTTTGAAACCATAAGGAGTTTTATGTGCATTCACAGAGCACTGTTAATATATGACTTCTATTTCATTTTAAAGGCACATTTTACACTGAAGAATGATATTTTGTATCAAACAGAACTACTGATTGCTCACCTTCCATGATTCACTGGACCCATTAATCAGCACTGCTGTCTCATTTCTTATAATGTTACATTCAAAATATCTGGATAACATTAATCAGTTAAAGGAAGTGGGTTAGTTTTAAAAAAGATTGATTTCTTAAAATAATATTCCCTTGATGAAAGAATGTTTTTGTTTTTTGCTGATTTTTCTAATAATAACATTTCCTTAAAGACACCACTCTAACCACTGCAAGAGTTGATCTGGGATAGGTGTTTGCATATCTTAGGCATAGATTTTAATCTATTTAGAATAGTGCTTTGCACTTAGTAAATGCTTAACAAATGCCACAATTAAATTAGCCTCTTCAGAAGGTTGAAAAAGTAGGAAAATGACTAGGAAAGCCTCTCTGAACAGAAAATCTTGCTTAGATGGTACCTTGAAGGATAAGATAACTAAATGGTACTTTTTTCCCTACACTAAAACCAAGGAGCAAGAGACCACATTTCAGCAATATTTCATCCAGGTTTCACTAGAGAAACATGTTATATGCTTCACTAGAGAAGCAGCATGGCTCAGTGGAAAGAGCACTGGCTTTGGAGTCAGAGGTCATGGGTTCAAATCCTGACTCCACCACTTAGCTCTGTGACTTGGGCAAGTCACTTAACTTCTCTGGGCCTCGGTTACCTCATCTGTAAAGTGGGGATTAAGACTGTGAGCCCTAAGTGGGAGAACCTGATCACCTTGTAACCTCCCCAGTGCTTAGAACAGTGCTTTGCACATAGTAAGTGCTTAATGAATGCCATTATTATTATTATTATTATTAGAGATCTTCTAAATGGCTTCTTAGTGCTGCTTCACTTGCCTGTCTGCTTCTAGTTAATATATATTGTTTTGTAGTGGTATCTTTAGCAGTCTCCCACCTTTGTTTTTGAGATTGATGATGATGATGTTGCTGATTACGTCTCTGCAATCCTGTGGCATGTCTTCAGTGTCCTATATGTTGAGAAAAGCAGGTGGGTAAGCAGGAAATCTCCACCCTTGTTTTATGTATCTCCTGATACATGCCTTCAGATCTGAGAGTCTTGCCAGTCTTCATGACTTAATCACTGTGGTTGAAACAAGAAATCCTCAAGTTCTTCCTTAAGACCCAACCTTGATGGTGGACAATATTTAAAAAAAAAAATCAGTCACGTCCAGTGGTCATCTATTGTCTGTGCTGAGGATGGAATTATATGCATTCTTCAGTAATACTGGGAAGGGTTGTGTTGATGGCAAGTAATGTGTCTTTTCATTTTTGTATTTTACACTCCCAAGCACTTAGTATAGTGATCTACACACAGTAAGTGCTCAATAAATATGATTGAATGAATGAATGATTTAAAGGGTTGTATAGAAGTCTTTGGTTTGGTGGTAGTCTTCTAGTCAAAGATCTCTAGCTTGACACCCACTGTTTTTTTCCACATGTTCCTTAATGTGATTTCCTTGTCACACTATAGACAGCCAAAGGGATAGGTTTTGACACTTCCACAATATTGAAGATGCATTTGTTGCATAACAGCGTGTTTATATAGGTTTCTTTTGTCTTGGAAGATGTCACCACTGACAATAAGCTCTATTTTTTTTTTCATATTCATATATAGTACTTAGTACAGTGCTCTACACACAATAAATGTTCAGTAAATGCCACTGATTGGGAAAGAAAACAAAGTTGGGAATTTGTTATGGTCCCTCACCATCCAGGGGCTCACAATATCTATCAATCAATCAATCATATTTATTGACTCCTTCATATGTGCAGAACACTGTACTAAGCATTTGGGAGAGTGAAATGCAACAAAATTAATAATAATAATAATGGCATTTATTAAGCACTTACTATGTGCAAAGCACTGTTCCAAGCACTGGGGAAGTTACAAGGTGATCAGGTTGTCCTACGGGGGGCTCACAATCTTAATCCTCATTTTACAGATTAGGTACTGAGGCACAGAGAAGCTAAGTGACTTGCCCAAAGTCACACAGCTGACAATTGGTGAAGCTGGGATTTGAACCCATGACCTCTGACTCCAAAGCCCATGCTCTTTCCACTGAGCCAAACTGCTTCTCTAGTAGATACATTCTCTGTGGATAATGAGTTTACAGTCTAGAGGGGGAGACCAACTGTCTATTGTGAGGAGCGTGGATTGGCAATAGATACAGAAAGACAGATGAAACAATAGGATCACTGAAAAACATAAAATGCAAGGAAAAATATACAAATTGAAAACATAAAAAAATGGTAGGGTGCTGAGGCCAGAGAAACACTGTTTGGTATTCTGCTCCTCATAGCTCAGAGAGCCTGAGAGCAGCTGCAGCATTTGCCACGGCCTTCTATACATACAGTTCAAGATTTATGTAGATCTCTCTTCTGCAGCCACTTAATAATAATGATAATAATGATGGCATTTATTAAGCACTTACTATGTGCAAAGCACTGTTCTAAGCACTGGGGAGGTTACAAAGTGATCAGGTTGTCCTACGGGAGGCTCACAGTCTTCATCCCTATTTTCCAGATGAGGTAACTGAGGCCCAGTGAAGTTAAGTGACTTTCCCAAAGTCACACAGCTGACAACTGGCAGGGCTGGGATTTGAACCCACGACCTCTGACTCCAAATCCCGGACTCTTCCCACTGAGCCACGCTGCTTCACTTCTGTCCTTCCCACCACAGTGGTGAAAGGCAGGACAGGAACAAAGCTTCAGGATGATACAAAGGCCCCTCATTGTTGGGACATTTATAGGCAGTGATACTTTCCCTCTTAAGTGCCTCTTGAGCCCTGAACACATAGGAAGATAATCCATACAAGAAGATATTCTGATCACTGTGATCTAGTAGAAAGAACATGGGCTGGAAATCAGAGGAGCTAAATTTTAATCCCTGCTCTGCCACTTGTTCCCTGGGTGCCCTTGGGCAAGTCACAAATTCTCTAGGCTTCAGTCACTTCATCTGGATATTAAGACTGTGAGCCCCATGTGGGATATGGACTGTGTCCAACCTGATTAGCTTCTATCCACTCTGGCACTTAGTACAGTGCTTGGCACATAGTAAGCCCTTAACAAATACCATTAAAAAAACATACAAAACAAAACAAAACAAAAACCCACATCCAGTCAGAAAATGAGAATAGTTTCAAGCTTTGTATTTGGTTTAGTACCTGTTACTTAGATCTCAGAGTTTGATCACAAATGAGATGCGATGAAATTAAATATAAATCCCAGACCTAAGTTGCTGGGGAAATGTGATCTAGAAGAATTTAAAGCTAGTAATATAACCTAAACTCTTCTGAACTTGATTTCTATTTATATAGTTCATTTCTATCTATTTAGAACATATGCAAGAATTCTGTTGCATTTTACTCTCCCAAGCACTTAATGCAGCACTTTGTACAAAGCAAGTACTCAACGATACCGATTGATTGATTATAATACAGTGTTTCAGGAAGGAGCATTGTTGTTTTCTGTTTCATTTGCCTAGTTCTCTACGTTGAAATCATCATAGTAATTGAGCATTTGCTCTATGCAAGACACTGTACTAAGCACTTGGGAGAGTACAACACATTTTTCACTCAGGGCCTCTACCTTACATAAAAAATATGCTTGACTTTCCGAGTCAAATGTTTAGATTTTTTAAAATGATCTCATAAATTCCCCAAGATTTTTTTAATGTTTTAAAAACTTGCGATGGTCCAGAGTTAGCCACTTTGCCCCCCAGTGTAGATACTATCTCCCTGTAGGGAATTTGAGACCCAAAATGGGAAGTTCCATTTTCTCCTTTCCTTTAGAAGCAGTGTCAAGTACCTACTTACTCATCTTACCTTTATCAGACTGTTTGTGGGAACTTTAAACATAAAGAGCCCAAATACACAGCATGTATCAGGAGTGAATGCAGTTTTTTTAAATAACTAAAGAGTGTGTGAAATGGACATTTAAAGCAAAAAGTAGGAGAGTTACATTGAAAGATCTGACTATTTTTCAGGTGAAATGTTGAGAGTGATTTTAGGACTTCAGTTAAATAATGATTATCTTTTCTTTTTATCGTTTTATGTAAATGACGGTTTCATTAATTTCATTCATTGTCGTATTTATTGAGCGCTTACTGTGTGCAGAGCACTGTACTAAGCGCCTGAGATGTACAGGTTGGCAACATATAGAGAGGGTCCCTACCCAACAGCGGGCTCACAGTCTAGAAGGGGGAAACAGACAACAAAACAAAACATATTAACAAAATAGAATAAATATGTACAAATAAAATAGAGTAATAAATACATACAAGCATATATACATATATACAGGTGCTGTGGGTTTCAAACAATAAGACTACATGCTCTTAGAAGTCGGCATGGTATGTTGCCAACTTGTACTTCCCAAGCGCTTAGTACTGTGCTCTGCACATAGTAAGAGCTCAATAAATACGATTGAATGAATGAATGCTCTGAGCTCCATTTGGCAAGTAGGCCTTTCTACATCCCCATCCAAAGAGATGACTCAATTCCTAGGCACACATTTTTGCTTCCCCATTTATCTGTATTAAGCAGAGGTAGCTCATTGACTTGCCATCAGGGAAACAATGTCATTTTATAACCCTCCCCTCAATGGGGTGATGGAAATGGAAATGGTTAACTCAGAATTTGGAGTTCTCAGCCCCACATTCAGCTGTTTCCACCACAGCCTCAAATTTTTTTTTTTTCCTGCCCTCTTTCTGGGGCAATCAACTCAATGTCCAAACATTGCCCTTCTTCTGAATTCTGAGCATCTGATTTCACCCCACAGCTTCTATTTCTAGACAGCCCTTGTCTCATTTCTCCCCAGCCATTATGACTGTCCACAGGAAAGCTTTTAGAAATTGTTCGATGCATTCCAATTCTCGGCACCTGGAAATAAGAGGTTCTTCCTAGCTAATCCCCAGTGAACCTTGTCCTGGAAAGAAGGATTATTCTGTTCCCCAGATTTGCACTGGTGGCAAACAACACACATACTCACAGGTGAGTATGCAGCAATGACAAATGGTTTTGGAAATACATGATGTTCACACTAGAGGAAAACTGGATGCATTATCATTTGGCACTTTTGCTCAGTGCATAAACACACACCTGAGATTACGCTACTAACATTTAGAGACACTTATGGTGAAGTACATATGTAGAACTGGGAGATAATCTTAGGTTATTCTAACCCTAGATTTGCCTGTGTTCATTTTAAATATTGTCATGGAAAACAGTGTTTAATTCTTTTAAAATGAATGCATTTATCTGCTGTATAGTTTTTACATGCTTTGTCTATCATATTTTATTATGATGCATAGTCCCTCCTTTTCATTCTTATACATTTTTGGGATACTGCAGTGACACTTGATATTTCAAATATTGATGGGACATAAATCAAAACTAAAAGAGTACTGGGCATCATTACAGATGAAAGATGTTTACATTTACTAATAGGGAATTTAGAGAGTGGGCAATAGGATATTTAACTGAAAATATATTGATAATCAAAACATAGAAGAGACGTGATTAAAGTACTAGTGATAATGCACAAGTGAATAAAAATGCCATTTCTCTGCAATAATGACAATTTAAATACTTTGAGCTATTTTCTCTGGAGAAATCAAAGCACTTTATGCAATTTCACTACAGTCCTGGTAAACAGACTTCTCTACACATTGCAGTCAACTAATGAAAAATTGGCAGGCAGGCAAAAGAAAACTTACCTCACATCAGAAAATAGCTTAGAATCCAGACTAGGACCAAATTTTAAATAGCAAGTCCCTGTCCAGTGATAAGAAGGTGGTTTGCCTAGTTATTAATATACCTATATAACATTCTGAATGTATTCTTGTTTATAAATTCTGCACAAAATAATGGCAAAGCACATTTGCTTATCATTTAAAAATCAGGTTTATGCTTTAAGAAACTGAGTTAGGGAGCTGCTATAACTTCCAATCACTGACATACTGTTTCCAAATTGATAGTTCAAGAGGATGCCATGTTAATTAAGTTTTAATTCAGTCACCTCAACATAAGACTTTCTGTCTTGCTTATGCTTGAATAAGTAATGTCAATATCATTCCCAAAATGATCCTATGTTTAATGAAACATCAAATCATTGTAAGAAACACCCTTATGTGTGACAGTAGATCTAATCAGCTTCAGAATAGTAATGCTGGCTCAACTTCTAAACTTTTAGAAAGAGAAGCTAATGGGCAGGGAATGTGTCTGTTGGGTAGGGACCGTCTCTATATGTTGCCAACTTGTACTTCCCAAGCGCTTTGTACAGTGCTCTGTACACAGTAAGCACTCAATAAATATGATTGAATGAATGAATGAATTGTACTCTCTCAAGCAGTTAGTACAGTGCTCTGCATACAGTAAGCACTAAGTATTCTGGTTTACAGGAAATAGAACAACGGACATGCAGTACCTGCCTTAAAAGTCAGAGAGACTAATCAGATAGGCTCTATATCATTCATTCATTCATTCAATAGTATTTATTGAGTGCTTATTGTGTGCAGCACACTGTACTAACTGCTTGAGAGAGAGGTGAGCTAGGAGGGGGTAAGGTGATGGAGAGCTTTGAAGCTAATGAGAACCCAACTCCTGGCATTTCTCACTGCCAGTGCATTCTCCATCACTGAAGTCCTTGTAGACTTCACTAGGAGTTGAATGTAATGATAGTATAAATCCTTATAATCATTTAGATGAGCTGGTCCTGGTCCAGCACTTAGAACAGTGTTTTGCACATAGTAAGCACTTAATAAATGCCATTATTATTATTATTATTATTATTATCAGAAAGAGTAGTGGTCCGTAAATCAGTTGACCTGAATTGTAATCCTGACTCGGCCACTACCCTGATTTGCAAATTTGGGAAAATCACCAGGCTAACCACATCCACATGTTTACTTGCTGAACTCTGCCTCCTCTTGCAACAACACCACTCCTGTTCCCTTGTTGTCGTCCATACCCACAGTCCTTACCAACAATTCCAGACTTTTAATTCACTCCTTAAATGCCTAGTGCTCCCATCTCCTCCTCCTCTCACAGCTCATGATCTTGCCAACTACTTTATTGAAAAAACTGAAACTATCAGGTGTTAACTTCCCCAACCAACACCTCACCTTCCCAGCTCCTTCTTGATTAAATCTTCCAGCGCTTAGAACAGTGCCCAGTGCTTAGAACAGTGCTTTGCACATAGTAAGCGCTTAACAAATACCATTATTATTATTATTCCATTTGCTTTCAAAATCTACTAGTTCCACCTGCAGTTCCCACCTCATCCAATTGTCTTCCAACCTTGACTGTCCCTTGCTGCCTCCATTGGGAAGCAGTATCGCCTAGTGGAAAGAGGATGGGAGTTCTAATCCTGGTTCCACCTAATGTCTGTTGTGTGACCTTGGGCAAGTCACTTCACATCTCTGTGCCTCAGTTACCTCAACTGTAAAATGGGGATCAAGACTGAGCTCCAAGACTGTGACAGGGACTTTGTCCAATCTGATTACTTTGAGTCTACATCAGTTCTTGGCACATAAGTGAGAAGCAGCGTGGCTTAGTGGCAAGAGCCTGGGCTTGGGAGTCTGAGGTCATGGGTTCTAATCCAGCTCCACCACTGATCAGCTATGTGACTTCGGGCAAGGCACTTAACTTCTCTGTGCCTCAATTACCTCATCCGTAAAATGGGGATTAAGAGGGTGATCCCTACATGACAAGCTGATTACCTTGTATCTACCCCAGCATTTAGAACAGTGCTTAGCACATAGTAAGCACTTAAAGATACCATTATTATTATTATTATTAAAGTGCTTAACAAATACTATTATTATCTCTCCTCTAACACTGTCTTTGATCCTTTAAAATCCTACTTCCTCCCTGTCACTCAACTGAAACCCACTCTTCCCATTGGTCATCAGTGAGTTCCTTCTCACCAAGTATAACAGATTTTGCTCTACTCTTGCCTTATCAGCTGGGTTTGACACTAAGGACCATCGTTTCTCGTAGAAAATCTATCCAATCTTGATTTATCTTCCTCTTCTGGTTCTCCTCCTACCTCTAGTGACACTCTCCCAGTTTCTTTCTCAGGCTCTTTATTTGCCTTCCACTTCTTTATTGTAGGTATCTTTCAAGGCTCAGTTTTATGTCCCCTTCCAATATCCATTTGTACTTACCCCCTTGGAGAACTCGTTTGTTCCCATGGCTTTCACTACCATCTCTAAGCGAATGACTCCAAAATCTATCTTCCCCAGCCCTGACCCATATCCTTCTCTGCAATTTTGAATTTCTTTCTGCCTCTCAGGAAATCAGTGTCTTCAAGTTAAATGGATTCTAAACTTCTTTCTCCCTTCTTCCTTCATGAATTCTCTTCTCCAAACATTTTCATCACTGTTGACATCACCACACTTCCCACCTTTCAAGCTCTCAACATTGTCCTTGACTTCTCTCATTCAACCCACACTCTAACTCAGTCATCATATCTTTTCAATTTTTCCTTCACAACATTTTTGCATTCTCCCCCTTCCTCTCTAGTCAAATCGCCACCATTCTAGTCCAGAATCAGCCTCCTCACAGAGCTCCTTGCTCCAGCCTCTCACCTCGCATAGGACAGCCTTTCCCAGGCCATTTCCAGTGAAAGAAATTAATCATTATTAGCCTGTAGACCTCATTTACCCAGATTAAGCCTGTTCAGGTTCAGAGGTGGCCCGTGCTTTTCCTTTCCATACTTCATTTCCTTTTCAGCACGTGGACAATGAACATAGAGTTTCCTCTCTGAAGCTTTGTTCAGTCACTCTATTCCAGCCTCAGACAGACACAGAACAATATGAAGACTTTACGTGATGTTGTTCTGGGATAGAAATGGAGCAAGGCCTCCACTCAGTTGATCAGTTTAGACAAAGAAAGAGCAGAGACAGGACCTAATCCATCAATCAGTGGTATTTAATAAGCCATTACTATGTGCAGAGCACTGTACTAAGCACAAGAGAGAGTACACTAAAGCCAAACTGCTAGATGTGATCCCTGCTCACAAGAGGCTTATAATCTCCACTATGGCTCTGATGAGTCTTTGGGATTACTTGATTTGCCCTCTGCATTTTCTCTGGGACCTCTCAAGATATGCACCCTTTCCTCCTTTTGGAATTTTCATCTTAATTTTGTTTTTAGGAGGGAAGCAGCTCATGTCTCTCCTGTACTCCCCTAATAATAGGGTAGGTGCTCCAGGATGTGGAAGAATGTTTTCCAGCCATAAAGGATTCCTTCCAACAGCAATGTTCTGGTTGGAGTCCCAGTGGTCTGCAAGGGTAAAAATGCCTCTCTATATCTGTCAGTTACTTTCAAGAAGATATTCATTCACAGATGGGATCAAGTTCATTATTTGGTTGACTGATGGACACAGAGACATTAAGAATGAGATAAATGCACAGTCCGAAGGGGATTTAACTCATTCTAATGTCAAGTGTTACCCAGTATAAGGCACTAAATGACAAAATTCATTTTGGACAGATGATCCCACAATCAAAATAAATAGTGGAATTCACCAATACGTTTTGGAATAAGAGCAGAGGTTAAGCATTCTGGCCCAGAAATACTGTTATGATTCTAAAGCCTAATACTATCCCATGACTGAGAAAAATAAACCATTACTACATTATTCATATTTAATTTTGTATCCAATGTAGCAATAGTATCCCATTAATGATTCATGAATAGAAATATAACAAACCCGTTTTGTGTCTTGTTCTCTGCTTTGTGATGACAGGTTCACCATAGTCATAGAGAACATGAACAAAGTCATCGACTGTTATAATGTTGATTATAAAACAACTAATGTATGCAAATTATGTTCAACAAACAATTGAGCTTTGGTCTTCAGTTTCCCTGAATTTCTGCATTGTCATATAGTCTGAATTTCATGAAAACTTAATGTACGTAGATTCTTAGGCACCCATTCCATTACTGCATTTTACACTCCTAACACTTTACATTTAGAAAAATCTCTGTGAACTCATTTACTTTAGTCGAGTCAGTGTCCTGCGAGTGAGTGAACAGCGGTTCATCTCTCAAAATGGAGTCATTGGCTACTTCCTTACCAACAAGAAAAGACTTTATTGGCCAGAGATGGGGAAAAATGAAGATTGAGAGAAATGATTACTAAGTTCTTCCTCTTCTACCATTCTTCCGTAGAACCAGGCATCCTTCTGCCATTCCTCCTTAGAACCTCCTTAGAATGAATGAATGAAAGGTCTCAGTCTCATTCATTCATTTCAATTATATTTATTGAGTGCCAACTGGGGGCAAAACACTGAACTAAGCACTTGAAAAAGTACACAATGACAATAAACAGACACATTCCCTGACCACAGTGAGCTTACAGTCTCCTCCGATTCCTCCTCAGAATATAGTCTGGAGCAGACAGACACGCAGCGCATAGAACAGTGCTTGGCACATAGTAAGTGCTTAACAAATACCAACATTATTATTATTATTATACAAGAATTCTGGAGACATTTGGATCATATAGTTCACCCCTGATGAGGTGTATTGCATCCCTTTGGGTACACACTATTCCCTTTATGCTGTAAGCTCACTGTGGGCAGAGAATGTGTCTGTTTATTGTTGTACTATACTCTCCCAAGTGCTTAGTACAGTGCTCTGTGCACAGTGTGTTCTATAAATATGATTGACTGACTATTCAGTTTGGTTTTTAGAATTTGCTTTTCTGAACAGGAAAATTTTAAAAATTTTAAATGGAAATTGACTCAAACAGAAAATACATTTGATCTGTAAGAGAGATAGTTCAGGGTACATTTTTCATGCCTTAAATACATTAAAAACTATACACATTTTAGGTGTAGATTTCAGTGGAATTTGCCAACAAATTTGGCAGGCTTCTCTTGTCTCTATATTTATATAGTATGTAATAAGGAAAAAAATGTTTATGACAGTTTAATGGAAAAATCAATTACACAGTATGTGTGGTAGCATTAATTTATTCCCAGGAAAAGAAATGAAAATAAATGGATTCTTAGCAATTTCTATCATTTCATGCAATTTTTTGCTGGTGTTGACCACTATTCAAAAAAATTTATGGGTACATGGAGCACCTTATAAAAATCCTCAAACAGCCAGCAGAGAGAAAGGCATCTATCATCTCAGACATTGTACTCTCCCAAATGCTTAGTATAGTGTTCTGCACATAGTAAATGCTCAATAAGTATAATTGCTTGATGGATTTTTGGGCCATCAATTTCCAGGAATTCTACAAATATGAAAGTAGAATCAGCCCAGGAGACACTTCTTTAACCTCTTGAGTCTCTATAACCCTCTACCTAATTAAGCCTCCCCACATGATTGCATAGTTAGTCTGTCTTTAAAGACTTCCAGAGTTGATTTCCTTTGGAAACAATCCAGTGTTTAATACTTAGAACTGCCAGGAAATTATTTCTCGATCCAACCTAAACTCTTCATCCTGCAATGCAATCCATATTCATCTTGTTCTCTCATCAAAAGAGATGGAAAACAGCTGGTGACCATCTTCTGAATGCTAAAAATTCATGTCCTGCAAGTGTCCTCCCCCGTCCCCAATGACATTTCTTAAACATAATGTGAGATAAAATAAGTAGGAGAATGAGGAATAAAATGGAAGAAAGGGGTGGAGGACAGAGGACAGAAGGTGAAGCAGGGAGAAAACGAAGGAGAGGAGAAGTAGGAGCAGCAGAAGAAGAAGTTGAAGAGAAGGCTAAGGAGAAGAAGAGTGAGTGAATGGGGAGATAAAGGGAAAAGAGAAGAAAGGACAGGGGAATGGAAGGGGAGGAGAAGAAAGGGGGGTAGGGGAGGAGAAGAAATAAGGAGAGGAGGGGGAGGAAGAGTGGAAGAGGAAGACAGAGCTGGGAGAAGGAGGAGGAGGAATTAAATACACTTTTTTCAACAATTTCCTTCTTTTTACAGTCTTTAAGAATTGAACTTGAGAAAGTGAAACATAATCACATAGAAAAATTTAGAAGCTACATTGAATTCTGAAAACAGCGGTGATTCTCCTGCATAACCAACGCAATGTTTTTCTTTCCATTCTTTTCCAAACTTGATTTCTTCAACCCACTCACGTTAGTTATATATACAGTCTTTTCACTTTGCAATTTTAATGATAGAATATTTTTATGCAAGTATAAAAAATTCCTATTTGCTAATTCATTGATTCACTCTTCCACTTCTGTGCACATGCCAATCCAGTCTCCTTTTCTAGGTCCGTACTCCAGCTTTACATTAGGCCTTTTGCAGTCGAGAAGAGTTGGCTAGTGGTTACTAAAAATGTCCAAAGTTAAATTACGTCATCAGTACTTCATTGTTCTTCTAAAGGTTCATCTGTCGTGGCCAAAATAGTACCTCCCTGGAAGTGAATGCTCTAATTACTCATTTATATTAATCATTAAATGGTATGTATTGAGTGTTTACTCCGTGCAGAGTACTGTACTAAGTACTCAAGAGAGTAGAGTGCAGTAGAATGGGTGGACATGATCCCTGCCCATAAGAAGCTTACAGACTAGGGGGAGAAGCAAACATTAAATTACAACGGAGGTGACCGTTATTATGATGAGGTATCAGAAATGTTGTTATACTATAAATAAAATATTAAAAGTTCTTTTATGCTATTAGAAAAAATATTAACTATAACTTGCTTACTGCCCTTCCCCTACACCCCCAGGCTTTCCCAACAGTCCATTCTCTGTTCTACCACCTCAAAAAGAAGTAACAGCAGCCTGAGACTTTCTCAGCCTTTAAAGTCTTGGCAAAGCAGTGACAGTGGCTATAACTTTTGTGAATGCTGTCTTCCGAGCAGTGAGAATACTGGAATTCTCTGTTCCTTTGGCCACCAGCACCCAATTATTCTTTGTTCATTTCTATTTTGTACTTATCATTCTTGTCTTTAATGGTTTTTATGTTTTTACTATTTTATTTTTCCTTGTTTGTCAGAACCTCCCTCCCTCCTCCCTATTCTTTAAAAGTGGACTTCTTTAGGAGATATTCATTCATTCATTCAACAGTACTTATTGAGTGCTTGCTGTGTGCAGAACACTATACTAAGTGCTTGGGAGAGTACAATATAACAATAAACAGACACATTCCTTGCTGGGTCCGCATGCCTAATTCTTGCCCAAGAACTCAATACACTGCCTTGCACACAGTGAATCCTTAATAATTTTTACTACTACTTTTTAAATTTTTATTAACGTCTGTCTCCCCCTTTAGACTGTAGGTTTATGTGGACAGGTAATGTGCCTACCAACCTTGTTGCATTCTCCCAAGTGCTTAGTACAGTTTTCTGCACCTGTAAGTGCTCAATAAGTACTATCTTGCTTTTATGATCTAGGAATATTGCATGTGTCTGTTGAAGATACAAGGAGTAAAATTGAAAATCAAGTACAAAACCAAACTTTCACTAACCTAATTATTGTATGGATCAATTAATCATATTATTTGAGCGCTGATTGTATGCAGAGGGGCTTACAGTCTAGAGGAATATTCTTCCTTTACGTTATAGGAATCTGACTAGCTGTTTGCCTACATGCAAATGAAACAATTCTTGAAGAGGAGCATTTAATTTCCTCCTGAATGTATGAACAATGAAATCTTTTTATATACCTCTGTCAAATTATGTGACAATGTGAAAATGTGCATATGTATGTGTGAATGTCTTAAAATTATCACAAAATGATGGGGATAATCTGAAATAACTATACTGCTGGTGTTTTCTGTATATGCCAAATGTGAACAGCAGATATCGGAGGATTTTTTTAAATCCCTAAAAAAGATAAAAATGTGTTTCTAAGATTAGAAGTGAACATGTAAGTCAAATTCCAACATAATCCCCTAAATCACCAAAGTGAAGGCTATCCCATTTCTTGGTTTATCTTTTCTTATTTGCCAGTCCCCAGAGCCCTCCTCTCCTCCCACCTCCATTCTTAGATGTGAACTCCTCTAGGGACAGGGGCTACATACCTAATTCTCACCAGGTATTTTGCCCAAGAGTTTAGTACAGTGCTTTGCACCCAATACATACTTAATAATTCCTACCACTGCTAATTCATTTTCAGTAATGTCTGTCCCCTCTTCTAGACAGTATACTCGTTGTGGGCAGGGAATGCGTCAACAGCCTTGTTGCATCCTCCCAAGCATTTAGGACAGTGCTCTGCACATAGTAAGTGCTCAATGCATACCTTGATTGATTGCTTGTTAGCACTTAAACAAAAAAAATTCATGGAATTTAGCATCAGATGAGAACAGGTCTGAAAACAAAGTGTTAGGGAATCATATGACTGGAAGTGAGTTTGAGAAAATTTCCTTTCCTCTCCTCCTTCCGTTTTAAGTCAGGACCACACAGAGGCTATACTACCCAAATTTTAATCCCCAGAGACCTACCTTCATAACCCATTCCAAACTATAACAACCCCCTCTGTTAAGAATGTTTCCTTTCATTCAACTCTAGTTCTCTATTCTGGTTGTGTCCTCTTTAAGAGATGGGGAACATCTGGTTGTCATCTTCTGTGTAATTATGCTTCATATACTTGAAAATCGTTGTCACCCCTTAGCTTTCTCTTTTCCCAATGTAATAATCTCAAGTCCTTCCATTTTGTTTCCATTTCCAGTCCTTTAGCAATCATTTTTGTCATTACAGGAGAAAAGATGCTTTAGAGCAGCCGAATTTCTGTTTGCCTGCAGAAGTCATTCAGTCATAACCCCAGAGATTTTTTTAAAAAAATTTAACTGTATCTGGGACTTCAACCAGCTAGTACTTAGGCAGTGTATGTATATACACATTGAGACAAAATCCATGAAACTGAGTCTCAAATGCCCTTATTTAAATAAGGTTTACTTCATTTTAATGTATAGTCAGAAAAAGGTTAGTGCAATCTTTCATCTATAGGTAATTCCCAACAGCATATGTATGATATATAAGATTTTTATTAAAATATTCTCTTGTCATTATCCACAATTTGTTAAAATGGTGAAGAGGTGAGTGGTTGCTTCTGTTTATACTTTTGCAATTGTTCCTATACTCGTAGAATTTTAGATAAAAGATGACATGAATTATTTTGTACAGAAATTGGTTGATTTTTCCATATAAAGCTATAAAGTGTGACTTAGTGCCATGCATAATTATGGCAAACCCAATTAAGTGAATAAAGCGATATTTTCCAGGGGAAAAAATGGATTAGAAATGAATATATGCAAATAGAAATAAATGTATCTCTCCATCTGTTCATCTTTTAACTAGACCATCTCCTTTTTGCCACTGTAGTTGTGGTTTGAGGATTTAACTGAGTCATTCAATGGGAGATGTGGGCAAACAGGTTAATTTTTCCTATATATCTTATGCCACCTTTATATCTCTGTATTGATCTGTTCAGTCTTTTTTTTTCTTTTTTTTCTTTTAATGGTATTTGTTAAGCGCTTACTATGTGCAAAGCACTGTTCTAAGCGCTGGGGGGATACAAGGTGATCAGGTTGTCCCACATGGGGCTCACAGTCTTAATCCCCATTTTACAGATGAGGGAACTGAGGCACAGAGAAGTGAAGTGACTTGCCCAAAGTCACCCAGCTGACAATTGGCGGAGCCGGGATTTGAACCCATGACCTCTGACTCCGAAGCCCAGGCTCTTTCCACTGAGCCACGCTGCTTCTCCCAGGTTTCCACTCTGACACCCCTAATGAGCTCTCTACCAGCTCTAAGACTGTGAGCCCACTGTTGGGTAGGGACTGTCTCTATATGTTGCCAACTTGTACTTCCAAAGCGCTTAGTACAGTGCTCTGCACACAGTAAGTGCTCAAGAAATACGAATGAATGAATGAATGAATGAATATTACTTCTGCAGCAGTGCCATTTCTGGATAAAAAAAACACGGGGGAGTCCCCAAATTCCTCTTTTCTCCAAAGCTGTATTGTTCACAGAGGCAGTGGTGGCCAGTGATGCCACCAGCAGACACAGATGAAAGGTTGATGTGATTATATGTATGCTAAACATATAATTTATGTTATATGCTAACATAAATATAATATATAATTATATTATATGCTAAACACTGGGGTCTTGTCTTATGCTGTCGAGTCATTCAGTCATATTTATTGAGCGCTTACTGTGTGCAGAGCACAGTCATCTCCGACCCATAGCGACACCATGGATACCTCTCTTCCAGAATTCATTCATTCATTCAATCGTATTTATTGAGTGCTTACTATGTGCAGAGCACTGCACTAAGCGCTTGGGAAGTACAAGTTGGCAACATATAGAGACGGTCCCTACCCAACAGCGGGCTCACAGTCTAGAAGGGGTGAAGAATGCCCCACCTCCATCTGCATTTGTTATGGTAGTGTACCCACAGAGTTTTCGTGTTAAATTATGGAAGTGGTTTACTTCTTGTTAAAATACAGAAGTACACGGTACACTTTAGTTTCTAACCTTGACTCTCTCCCATGCCAGCGAAGCAGTGTGGCTTAGTGGCAAGAGCCCGGGCTTGGGAGTCGAAGGTCATGGGTTCTAATCCCTGCTCCGCCACTTGTCAGCTGTGTGACCTTGGGCAAGTCACTTAACTTCTCTGGGCCTCAGTACCTCATTGGTAAATGGGGATGAAGACTGTGAGCCCCATGTGGGACAACCTGATACCTTGTATCTACCGTAGCGCTTAGAACACTGCTTGGAACATAGCAAGTGCTTAACAAATACCAACATTATTATTATTATTATTATTATTATTATTATTTTGCCGCTGCTGTCCAGCCCACGTGAATTTTGACAAGTAGCAGATGGCCTTCCACTCACTAGCCACTGCCCAAGCTAGGAATGGAATGGGTATGCCTCGGATTGATTCTCCCTCCCGATGCTGAGATTGGTTGAGTACTGGAAACTCTCCAGGTGTGACCAGTATTTAATCACCAATTTATAGATGAGGAAATAGGGACACAGAGAAGTTAAGTGACTTGCCCTAGGCCACACAGCAGGAAAGTGCCAGAGCCCAGATTAGGAAAAAAATAATAATCCGTGTCAGCAGCTCCATGGTTTACAAGACTGGGAATGCCTCCCATATCATTCTTTAAGTCTGGTCTCCAGAGTTTCTATCTCTGTCAAGCGCCCTACTGAAAACAGGATGGGCAAAAGTCAATTCCAAGTTCAGCAGTGGGGGTAGAAGTGGTGACCACAAGGGCATCATTGGTTAATGCTTCTCTAAACTGTTCCTGCTGCTGTTCAATGCTGGAGAGAATATCTCAGAGGATCGATGAGACTGTATGTACTTGCAGGGATATGCACTCATTCATTCATTCATTCAATCAATCGTATTTATTGAGCGCTTACTGTGTGCAGAGCATTGTACTAAGCACTTGGGAAGTACAAGTTGGCAACATATAGAGATGCTCCCTACTCAACAATGGGCTCACAGTCTAGAAGGGGGAGACAGACAACAAGGCAGGTAGACAGGTGTCAATGCCATCAGAATAAATAGAATTATAGCTATATACACATCATCAGTAAAATAGAGTAATATATACAAATTAAATAGAGTAATAAGAGAAACAGCATGGCGCAGTGGAAAGAGCTTGGGCTTTGGAGTCAGAGGTCATGGGTTCAAATCCCGGCTCCACCAATTGTCAGCTGTGTGACTTTGGGCAAGTCACTTCACTTCTCTGGGCCTCAGTTACCTCATCTGTAAAATGGGGATGAAGACTGTGAGCCCCTCCATGGGACAACCTGATCACCTTGTAACCTCCCCAGCGCTTAGTACAGTGCTTTGCACATCATAAGTGCTTAATAAATGCGATCACTATTATTATTATGTACAAATAAAATACAGTAATAAATATGTACAAATATATACAAGTCCTGTGGGGAGAGGAAGGGGGTAGGGCAGAGGGAGGGAGGGGGGGTGAAGGCGAGGGGAGGAGGAGGAGAGAAAATAGAGGGGGGCTATCTGCCAGGAGATTGGAGAAGCGGGGAGTAGGAAAACAATCTGGCACCCTAGCTGTGTACTTGTGTTGATCATTGACTTGAAGATGCACAAAATTCAAAATATTCATCATCCTCTCCAGGTGGAGAGCCTCTGGAAGGTAGTTGGCCAACTTTAGGTACTCACAAATCTAGCAACCACTTGTAAACGGGATCTCTTGGGGGAAACGTTATAGAGAAGCAGCGTGGCTCAGTGGAAAGAGCACAGGCTTTGGAGTCTGAGGTCATGGGTTCAAATCCCAGCTCCGCCA
Organism: Tachyglossus aculeatus; assembly: GCF_015852505.1. NCBI lineage: Eukaryota > Metazoa > Chordata > Mammalia > Monotremata > Tachyglossidae > Tachyglossus > Tachyglossus aculeatus. Next base: position 20,253,929 of record NC_052082.1, on the reverse strand, counting down.
CTTGTCAGCTGTGTGACTTTGGGTAAGTCATTTCACTTCTCTGGGCCTCAGTTACCTCATCGGTAAAATGGGGATGAAGACGGTGAGCCCCACATGGGACAACCTGATCAACTTGTAACCTCCCCACCGCTTAGAACAGTGCTTTGCATATAGTAAGCACTTAATAAATGCCATTAAAAAAAAGTGGCTTAGTGGAAAGAGCATGGAGTTGGAAGTCCGAGGATGTGGGTTCTAATCCCGGCTGTGTCTCTTGTCTGCTGTGTGAATTTGGACAAGCCACTTAGGTTTTCTGTGCCTCATCTGTAAAATGGTGATGAAGACTTTGAGCCCCACGTAGAAGAACCTGATTTTCTTGTATCTACCCTGGTGCTTAAAACAGTGCTTGGCACATAGTAAGTGTTTAACAAATACCATTATGTGCATTTTACCCTTTTTTTGTAAATATCTTTACAATTGAACTCAAAATTTGAGTTCTCAAAGAAGAACAGTTTAATTATTTAGTTGTTTTTCCTTTTCTTTTTTTTTTTAATGTCAAAGAAACTGTGAACAAGGAATAAGAAAGCGTTTTTTGAGCTTTGTATAAGACTTTTATTGCATTTTGAGATATTGGATGAGAAGAGTTAAAGAGAAAGGAACAGCTTAAGATTTGGATTTCCAAAGATCATGTTTTCTTAGAATTCCTACAGAAAATATCCGCAAAGGACCTCTCTTTCTAAATCTCATATTCATTCAGTCTGTTATTTACTCAATGTCTCACAAAGAATCTAGGCTTGGTCTCAGATCAAGGTGCTTTCTATTTGGTTTTTGCATAGGGAAAAGGAAGGGTAGTAAAAGGCAGAATGGAAAAATGGACTGGAAAGTGGCAAAAATCTCCTTGCATTCTTATTGATGATAGTGGATGTAGAAATAGGGAAGAAAAAACATCAATTTAAAAATATGTTATATATTACAAAATTACAATTAGTGTTTTAATGTAGTTTGTCCATTCTAAAAATAGAGATCTAAATAGTTTCCTCAGTTTTGGAGAAGAAACATTCAGTCCTTTCTCATAGGTGTTTCAAAGCCAGTTATAAATTTGGCAAGTCACAATTTCCCCGTGCCTCAGTTTCCTCACCTTCAAAATGTGGACTAAATTCTACTCCATCCTATTTAGACTGTGACCCCCCCCCCACCCAAGTTCATAGGGAGAATGTCCAACCCAATTATCTTGTATCTACCTCAGAGCTTAATACGGTGCCTGGAACACAGTAAGGGTTTAAAAAAATACCGCCATTATTATTGTCATCTAGTACAGTGCACCACAAAAAAATGAGTTTTCAGTAAATGTTACTACCACCATTACTACTACTTTTACTACAACTGCTAAAATTACTACCAGTAGTACTATATTGCTGCTGCTATTACTATAGTGATACTACTACTATACTACTACTATTATTACTACTGCCACATATCTTGCTGGATTCCCTCAGCTGGAATATAACTTTCAATCAATCAATCGTATTTATTGAGCACTTACTGTGTGCAGAGCACTGTACTAAGCACTTGGGAAGTACAAGTTGGCAACATACAGAGACAGTCCCTACCCAACAGTGGGCTCAGAGTCTAAAAGGGGGAGACAGAGAACAAAACCAAGCATACTAACAAAAAAAAATAAATAGAATAGATATGTACAAGTAAAATAAATAAATAAATAAATAAATAGAGTAATAAATATGTACAAACATATATACATATATACAGGTGCTGTGGGGAAGGGAAGGAGGTAAGATGAGGGGGTTGGAGAGAGGGATGACTTTGACTTTGTTGTGTACATTGAGATAAACACTGAAAGGAATGTTTAGAATGGTCTGTGGTCACTTTTTAGATAAATTGGTATTTTACAGGTTCTAGGGTTCCCTCCTCTGCCCTCCACCCTGCAAAAAAAATGCCCAGGGACTCATAATAATAATAATGATGATGGTATTTGTTAAGCACTTACTATGTGCCATACACTGTTCTAAGCACTGGGGTAGATACAAGCTTCTCAGGGTGAACACAGTTCCTGCCCCACATGGGGCTCATCGTCTCAATTCCCAGTTTCCAGATGAGGTAACTGAGGCCCAGAGAAGTGAAGTGACTTGCCCAAGGTCACACAGCAGGCAAGTGGCAGATCCGGGAATAGAACCCATAACCACCTGATTCCCAATCCCGTGCTCTATCCTCTACTCCATATGGCTCGAGCAATTATTCTGTCTCCCAAAGGCCTGGTCAAGGAAAATCAATCAATCAATCATATTTACTAAGCGCTTACTGTGTGCAGAGCACTGTACTAAGTGCTTGGGAAGTACAAGTTGGCAACATATAGAGGCAGTCCCTACCCAACAGTGGGCTCACAGTCTAGAAGGGGGAGACAGAGGACAAAACCAAACATATTCACAAAATAAAATAAATAGAATAGATATGTACAAGTAAAATAAATAGAGTAATAAAGAAGCCATTGCTGTCACTCCCTGCCTGAATTTACGATCTGCTCGAAGGGAAAGGATTCTTGAAAAAGAGATTGAAGGAGCAGAGGAGAGGGGCTGTCTTTTCCTGCTCTTGTTTCTTCAAATGGAAGGATAAGGATCAGTCGTAAGTTGAAAGGGAAAATTTCAGGTTAGTCTTTGACAGAAAAAAAGTATTTGCAAAAATTAAGGATTAAAAGTGTCAAATTTTCCACTTGAAGCCATGCATTGTTACACAATTTTAGCTCCTGGCAATCTTTATATGTACACATGTTTGTGCGTATTTATTACTCTATTTATTTATTTATTTATTTTACTTGTCCATATCTATTCTATTTATTTTATTTTATTAGTATGTTTGGTTTTGTTCTCTGTCTCCCCCTTTTAAGACTGTGAGCCCACTGTTGGGTAGGGACTGTCTCTATATGTTGCCAACCTGTACTTCCCAAGCGCTTAGTACAGTGCTCTGCACACAGTAAGCACTCAATAAATATGATTGATTATAAATGAAGTTTTCTAGGAAAAAAAAAACAAATTTTATCTTATTTCAATATGGTTTGTTTCTTCCCAAATGGTGGATATCTACAATCTACTGTTTTTTTTTCTTTCTTTACCTTTGAAGAAGCCATTAGAAAATCAAAGGGATATGAAGTAGACGCAGACATATGAGGAACTCCTGTGGGAAGCAGAAAGTCATTACGGTGTTTTCTACCTAATCAACAGACTTGAGGTTAGTCCTGGAATTACCAAGACAGCAGATGCCTCAAGAGTGATCGAAAGGTTAACAAACTCCAAAACAACAAGGTGCACAATGAGAAAGGCATCAAGTATTGAGGGAGTTGCAGAGCACTTTCTTTATTAAAAAGGTAGTGAATTCTTAGAGCATATTGCTGGGCGGTTGAAGCTTTGAATTTCAAAAATGGAAGAAAAGCAGTGTAAACATGTTAGAACCTTAAGCCACTGTCTTTATGAGTGGGTGGGTGAATCTTGGCTGTAATTGTTCCTTCCATTTTTGTTTCTTATCAAAGAGGAAGATTGAGATGAAAATATATTGTTGAGCCAAAGGATTATTTCCTTCAGGAGTTCAGCATTTCACTCACATTATTTAGATGCTAGCTAAGAATAAAGTGTTTATGATAAAAATAAAACAACATGTAACTGGCTTTTTTCTGAGTAAACACATTATATGCTCTGATTTCTGCTTAAAAAGGGATTAAAATAAATTCTGACAAATTTCTCAGAGTTTATTATTCAAAATATACTTGGAAATGTTTTCCCAAAAGAACAATTCACTTCTAAATATGAAGAAGAAGAATTGTGGTATTTATAAGCATTTACTATATATCAAGCATTGTACTAAGCATTGAGGTAAGTACAATATTGCACACTCAGATGAGACACAGTATCTGTCCCACACGGGGCTCACAACCTTAAGGAGTGGGAAGACATGCATTTAATCCCTATTTTACAAATGAGGAAATTTAGCCATGGGGAATTAAGTAATTTGCCAATGGTCACATAGCAAGCAAGTCCTGAAGCTGGAATTAGAGCCCAGATCTTCTGGCTTTTATTCCTGTGATCTTTTCTCCCATAAACTTTATATCTGAGAAATATGTGGTACTGTAATTTATATTCAGACCCCTGGTATAGAGCTAATGGGTCAGTACCAATATACAGTAGGTTGTTAAAATGCAAATTATTCCTGGACGGGGACTGTATCAATCAATTGTATTGAGAAGCAAATAGAACTTGGAGGATAGAAAAGCAGAGACCCCAGAATGCTTACATAGTAAGTGATTAACAGATACCATAAAAAATGTACACCTTATAATTAAATTCATTCGATCATATTTATTGAGCGCTTACTGCATGCAGAGCACTGTATAAAACAGCGTGGCTTAGTGGCAAGAGGACGTGGGTTTAATCCCGGCTCTGCCACTTGTGTGACCTTGGGCCATCCTCTTAAATTGTCTGTGACTCAGTTACCTCATCTGTAAAATGGGGATTAAGATTGTGAGCCCCACGTGGGTCAACCTGATTACCTTGTATCTACCCCAGTGCTTAGAACGGTGCTTGGCACATAGTAAGTGCTTAACAAATACCATAGTTGTTATTATTATATCATTATAATTATCATTATAAAGGAAGACTGACAATAATATAAATAAATGAATTACAGATATGTACATAAGTACTGTGGAGCTGAGTGTGGTATTAATCAAGGTACAAAAAACGGTGGAGAGAGTTCCAGCCTAGAGGCAGGTTTTTAAATTTTATTTTGAATGGTATTTGTTAAGTGTTTACTTTGTGCCAGGCACTGAGCTAAGTAGACACAACCTTGTCCCATGTGCGGCTCACAGTCTTAATCCCTCTTTAACAGATGAGGAAACAGGCACAGAGAAGTTAAATGACTTGCCCAAGGTCAAACAGTCAACACGTGGCAGTGCGTCTGTTCATCATTATATTGTACTCTTTCATTCATTCAGTCGTATTTATTGAGTGCTTACTGCATGCAGAGCACCGTACTAAGCGCTTGGGAAGTACAAGTCGGCGACATATAGAGATGGTCCCTACCCAAACATGGGCTCACAGTCCAGAAGTGCTTAGAACAGTGCTTCGCACACAGTAATAACTCAATAAATGCAATTGAATGAATGAAAGTGGTGGAATCAGAATTAGAACCCAGGTCCTTCTGACTTCGAGGCCCATGCTCTATCCATTAGGCCTCACTGTTTCTCAGGTTATGGGTAGGGGTGGGCAATGAAATAGACAAGATCAAGGTACGGTGAGTAGATTGCCATTAGAGGACTGAAATGGGCAGGCTGAATTGTAGTAGGAAATCAGCAAGGTAAGATAGAAATCATAAGGTCCAAGGGTGTATAGCATTTCAGGGAAATTCAAAGCTCACATCCTTTTGTCATTTTAAATTACAGTGTCAAAAGATGTGATGAGGTATGTTGGTGTCAGAAGGAAAAAGGAAAATCAGGGAGAAAAAGAAAAACTTTCCTCTAGTAATAAAGTTTCTTTTTTCTCCCAGTATCTAGAGGGGAACTTCAAAGTTCAGAATGATCATCATCATCCTTTCAACTCATACAAACGTTTTCTGTAAGGGATAGACACATTCCAAGATCCAGTTGTATCTGATTATATTACAGCGCATTAGGCAGCTTTGTTCTCTTTTGTAGCCATGGTTGTTTGTCTTGGAAAAGCTTTTCAGTAGCTATTGATCCAGATTTCCTATTTACTATAAATGCAGAGATCGATAGTTTCCTTTTCTGTGTACTACCTTTACAGTGCTCTGCACTTTTCAGAAGAAAGAAGGTTTCAAATGGTCTTATGATTCTTTAGTGTGCTGTTGGCAGATCACAGTTTGATTTTATCTGCTGGGTAAATGAGAGCAGCGCTTATTTCCAGATTGCTGTTAGACTTAGCTCTGCCTGGACTGTGTTTAATATAGGTCTTGCTGACAACACACAAGCACAATCTCACCCCAAACCAGCCACCCAGTGAAGATTTTCCCTGGCTCCACTCTTGTCCCTTCCCTCATTTCCTCATGCTGTCAAACTGGGGCTTCTGCATTTTCTTCCTGCACAGATCAAAGCAACATCCCTAACCTTCCGGACTCACACTTTCCCGCTCCCATCATCCTTCCCCCTAATTCCCAAGGTAACTGAAATTCTGGAGGCCACAAGGAGCTGTCAAGCCCTTTAGTTTGAAAAGCCTCAGTATGCGGTAGTGGTGACAGAGTTGGAGGATGAAGATACTTCTGCTCTCCTCTTTCTTCTCTCCTTCTTTTGAATTCATTTCCTCCATTTGACCTTTTTGCATTGACTCACCCCCCTGAACTTCAAAGGACAAATTCACTGAACTTATCACTCACCCCTTCTAGTACCTAAAAACCTCTTTTCTTGTATCTTTCTATAGAACCAAATATCTACAGATCCCTATTTATTCATTCATTCAATCGTATTTATTGAGCGCTCACTGTGTGCAGAGCACTGTACTAAGCGCTTGGGAAGTACAAGTTGGCAACATAGAGAGACGGTCCCTACCTAACAACGGGCTCACAGTCTAGAAGCGGGAGACAGAGAACAAAACAAAACATATTAACAAAATAAAATAAATAGAATAAATATGTACAAATAAAATAGAGTAATAAATACGTACAAATATATATACATATATACAGATGCTGTGGGGAGGGGGAGGAGGTTAGGAGGGGGGAGAGGGAGGAGGGGGAGAGGAAATATTGAGTCAATCAATATTTACTGAGCGCTTACTATATAGAGAGCACTATAGTAAGCACTTGGGGGAGTACAGTATAATAGACATGTTCCCTACCCACAAGGAGCTTACCGTCTAGTGGGGGAAACAGGCACCAATATAAATAAATGAATTATGGCTATGTACCTAAGTGCTGTGGAGCTGAGGGTGGGGTGAATATAGGGTAGAAATCCATTTGCAAGGGGAATGCAGAATAGAGATGGAGTAGAGAAATGAGGGCTTGGTTGGGGAAAGGATGTGCTTTTAATGAGGGTCTGAAGGAGAGGAGAGTGATGGTCTGTCAGATATGATGCAGAGGGATTTCCAGGCCAGAGGCAAGGGGCCAGACTGTAACCTGCTTGTGGGCAGGGAATCTGTTTATTGTTATATTGTACTCTCCCAAGTGCTTAGAACAGTGCCCTGCACATAGTAAGTGCTCAATAAATATAATTGAATGAATGAATGAAGATGGAGGTACAGTGAGAAGGTTCTGGAGTGAAACGAGCATGCTGGGTTGAAGTAGGAAATCATTGAGGTAGGGTAGGAAAGTGATTGAGTACTTTAAAGCCAATCGTGAGGAATTTCATTTGAATGCAGAGATGCATAGGTCACCGCTGGAAGTTTTCGGCAAGATGTGGACTGAATGATTTGTAGAAAAATGATCTGGGCATCAGAGTGAGGTAAGGACTGCAATGGGGAAGAGACAGGAGGCAGGGAGGTCAGCAAGGATGCTAATGCAATAGTCAAGGCAAACATTTCCTGCAAATCTCCAGCCTTCTCTAAAACGTTCTTTCCTAGTGACTTCCATTTTCGAAAATGGATCCTCAGATCTCCCAGCTTGAGCAGCCTAACAATGTTTCCTTCTTTCTAGTCCTGGTACTGTCAGTACATTCTGAAATAGATTTTCATGACCCACTTGTACTTCTGAGGTCATTTGTTTGATTCCATCTCTAAATGTTCTATCCTGACATACAGTCAAAATGAGCTAACCATTTAATATGGGTCAGCACATCCCAAATAACTCAACCAGATTGCATATAGTACAAAAATTGGGCAAAAAATTCCTGATTATACCTCAGAGATGTTAAATCAATAAAGATTCTCTGTGGAGAAAAGGGAAGAATTCAACTCACTTTCAGGGTACATGCATTCACTTCAGTGGTCTTTCCCTGGTAAAAGAGACTTTCATATTGAGAGAAAACAGTTTCCCAGAGAAAGCAGTGGGATCCATCTGACCCATCTGCAATTAATTGCATATGAAGGGCAAGAAATCACCGGCCTCTGAAAATGATTTTATCAGCTGGACCGAGGCATCTGCCAGGTCAGGAATTGAATTTAAGCAACAAGCAGTTATCTTTGACTATCTAGATAAATTTACAGCACCTAGAAACTATTTCATGATGGAAAAAATGGATTAAAGTTTATCATATCTTGTTCAACCATTTTTCATCAACACTGACATGAAATCTTAGGCAAACTATAGCGGGAGATAATCAACTCAGGCACAAAATCTGCCCCAAATGGGGCTAATGGTATAAGGGAGATGCAGATGTATTCAACAGGTATTGAATTCCCTCTTGATAGACGAAGAAACTGAGGGACTGGCCCAAGATCACACAATAGGCAAGTGGCAGAGCCAGCATTAGAACTCAGGTCTTTTCACTTCCAAGTACAATCAATCAATCAATCAATCAATCGTATTTATTGAGCGCTTACTGTGTGTAGAGCACTGTACTAAGCGCTTGGGAAGTACACTTAAGCCACACTGCTTCTACCCCAAACCTGTAGTGTCAGATGGGAGACAACAGCCACAGAGAAGCAAGCTTGATGGGCAGAAATCAGAAGAGGCATGAGATTATTTTAATGGGGGCTCTGTGATCCCCAGAGGCACATTCAAAACCAGTGCCATTTGCCACAAGATAATGCATGCATCAAGGCAGAAAAGGAGTAGCTTTACCAGCAAAAAGCAAGAAACAGATTGAAATCTAACTTTATCTGGAGATACAATGGGCTTCCTCTTGCTGTCACAGTCTTCTGTGGTACGACGTTTAGTTGGATTTGAAGTTTGGTGCCAGGTTACTGACTCCATTAACTAATTTGGGGAACAACCGTATAGGCCAGGAAGTGCCTGCTAAGTTCTCTAATGGAGGACTGCATCCATTCAGCTCCTTCTTTCCCATATTCCCGAGCAGACATTGCACGCACCTCCATTTACTGAGAGAACGGGAATGATCAGAGTGCGGATAGGACACTAAATTATTCCCTAATAATACTACTAAAATTGTCACACTGATCTCAAAATTGCTTCCCACCACAGAATGCTCCTGAATGAACAATAGCCTGAATGTCCTCTCATGTAGATAAATCAACATCTTTTATGTTTACTCACTCTTCTTGACAGCAAATTCCCAGTTGAAGACAAGGTGGTGAATCTACAGGACATAGCATGGTTTGGCAATTAGGTGGCTAATCTGATCAATATATGTAGCTGAACCAGGCATCCCCAATAAGGAAGAGGTTTTTCAAGCCTAAATGATCTAGTTCAGCCATCTACATTGATAAAATTTCATGCCAAATAGGCAGAGCCATAATGACAAATTTCTAGTTCTTCCCAGTTGATGTGTTTATCATGAAAAAATACTTTAAAAACTAACAAAATAAAGCCACCCCTGAAGGGGAAAATGATGGTTATTGCCTCTGTTCTACTAGAGTTAAACTGGTCATAGCTTGTTTTGATAGAATAGATGTAAAGCTCCAGGTGATGAGCCTGGAAAAAACAACACTAGAAAATGTTTGTTTTCCCCATTTTATAAAGCATTTTATAGATCGGAGACCTTGTAATGCATTTCCCACTTTCAATATAAAAAAAAAGAAAGAAATTGAAGAGGCTTCACCTTGATAAAATCTCATCCACCAGACAGGGCAGATATGATCATATCTAATATGTAATCTTATCCTGCTTGACAGTTATATCCAGGTTAGAAATAGCTGCTCAGAAATACGTTGAACCGGCCTGATCAAAGGAATTTAAAATACTGTTATTGTAGACACTTAGATCCTTTGTCTTTGGTATTGATCTTGGAGTCCAGTCAGCTTTTCTTCTTTTGATATGGAGTTAGAAGGACAAAATGTAACGATGCAGTTCAGTTGGCTTGCGTAATGTGAATCTCACATAGTATAAATACTTATGCAAAATATAATGAGGTAATCCTGTTCCTCCAAATGCATTTTTTAATGCATAAATTTTACATAAGTTGATTCCTTGAGCCCACCGAAGAGTCTTTCCAATTTACAATGTAATTTGCCTAATTGGTAATTTTTAGATTGACTCAATGCAAACCATCACCAGTGCAGAAAAACAACTCAAGCACATGTAGCATTGATGGTAGTGAAACCTAATCATAATTCTATATGTATAGGCATCTCAAGGTATTAGCTGTTAAGTTGCTGAAGGGTTGCACCACCTTTTGATAGAACCCTGGGTGCCTGAGAAGTTGTTGTTGGAACTCACTGCTCACATGCTGCATGGATAGAGTGTTTGGAAAAGGTATCTCTAAAAACTCAATCAATTAATAGTATTTATTCAGCAAAACAAAATAAGCAGACACGAACTGTGCCCTCCAGGAGCTTGCATCTAGAGGGGGAGACAGACATTAGATCAAATTATAGGTGGTTGGAAGCAAAAGAGTATAAAGATAGGTACATAAATCCTGTAAACTCCACTAGCTTATAAAACTCCTTGAAGGCAGGGATCATTTCTACTAACTCTATTGTATTTTTCCATACAAGTACTTAGTAAAGTTCTCAGTAAGGAGAAAGCACGTAATACGTATTTCTGATTGACTGAAATGCTGGGGAATAGGTTATAAGTTCTTAAGTGCTTAAGTTTCTTAGAATTGCTACAGTGGAAGGTTTGGGAAGGTGTAAAGAGGAGAGATTAGCAATAAATCCAGGAAGGTCTCCTGGAGGAGATGTGACTTCAGAAGGACTTTAAAGATGGGGAGAGTAGTGTTTTATGCTGGGTGTGAAGGGGGAGGGATTCATGTACCTATCTTTACACTCTTTTGCTTCCAACCACCTGTAATTGATCTAATGTCTGTCTCCCCCTCTAGATGTAAGCTCCTTGAGGGCACAGTTTATGTCTGCTTATTTTGTTTTGCTGAATAAATACTATTGGTTGATTGAGTGATTGAGTTTTTAGAGGGAGAAAGAAGAAATAATGTGAATCAGATTAGTGAGAAAGAGGTGTGAATAGTAGAAGAGAGCTATTGGAGTACCTTAAAGCCAATGTCCAGGAGATTCTTGAGGCAGAGAGGAATGAGCAATCACTGGAGGTACTTGAGGTGTGGAAAAAGATAGGCAGAATGACATCTGAGAACAGGGATCCAGACAACAGAGTGATGTGTGGACTGGAGGGGGGGAGATTGGAGGCAGAGAGATCAGCTAGTGTGTTGATGCAGTAGTCAAGCCAGCATATGACAAATTCCTGGACCAACAACAACAATAACAATAATGGTATTTATTAAGTGCTTACATACTAAGCACTTACTATGTGTCAGGCACTGTACTAAGTGCTGGGGTGGATACAAACAAATTGGATTGGACACAGTCCCTATCCCACGTGGGGCACTGCAGCATGCAGCTTCTCTATTCTGGTGGCTGATTAGAAGTGGGGGGAAAGGGAGAAGCTTGGAAATGCTGTAGAGTAAGAACTGACAGGATTTGGTGACAGAGGGAGAGTAGTAGGAAAGTATTAATTAAGTACTTAGTGTGTGCAGATCACTTTACTAAATGCTGGAAAGAATACACAGAGGGGATAACAATAGGATTACAGAGTTGGGGAGGATTATGGTGTTGCTAAGTGTGTTAGAAAGGTTAAACGAAGGAGAAAACTGAGGAGGAAAGATGAGGAGTTCAAGTGCTTTGAAACCCAAAATATGTTCACTAGAGTACCAAAGCTGAGAGCATTAACATAGCATGGAAGAAGCAAACAAACCCAACCTCACACAAAGAAAATAAGCCATTTTTCATGAAACATGAGAACCATACATGGAAAGGCAAACAGCAGTTATACATTAAGGAAAATGAAGCCTGTTGCTCATAAGTAATCAGATATATAGTCAACATGACAACCACTGAGTGAAACAAGATTTCTGTGTAAAGAACAGCTCACATCAAGAGATTGCCAGCTACTCCTATTTCTGGAGAGATCTTTCCACTTCTCCTGGGTGAAACCTTTGGAATTAGGCATTCATTTGCTTCAAGCTTTCAGATTAGGTCCGAGGCATTAGTGAGTAGCAGTGAAGAGCACTAGAAGAAGTATGGCCTAGTGGAAAGAGGATCTGGATTCTAATCCCACTCGGCTGCTTGTCTGCTGTGTGATCTTGAACATGTTGCTTAACTTTTCTGGGCCTCAGTTCCTAATTTGCACAATGGGGGTTAAACGTGTGAGCCCTATGTGGGACAATGACCGTGACCAACCCAATTATCTTGTATATAGCAAAGCACTTAGCACAGTGCCTTGCATATGGTTAGCACTTAACAAATACCATAAAAAAGACTCCACCCCATCTCTAGAACAAAAGGGCTATGCCATAAAAATCCATTTATGGGTTCTAGTATCACTGAAACTAAGAGAAGACAGGGTCTATAGGGATCTTAATAGGCACAGACTCATCGTAGCCACGCTGCTTCTCGTAAATTTACACTTTAGCCAGGAAACCCTAATGTGGCAACCAAACCACCCAGGAAGCAGTGTGGTCTACTGAAAAGAGCATGGATCTGTGGACTAGAGGACCTGAGTTCTAATTTGGACCACTTGCCTGCTGTGTGGCCTTGGGCAAGCCACTTCTCTGTGCCTAGGTTTTGTCAACTGTAAAATGGGGGTGAAATACCTTCTCCCTCGTACTTAGACGGTGAGCGCCATGCGGGACAGGGTCTGTGTCTGACCAGATTAATTTGTATCTACTGCAGTGCTTAGAACAGTGCTTGACACATACTAAATGCTGAACAAATATTTTTCATTATTATGTAACAGAAGGCTGACTCTTGGGGTTTAAAGGTAGATGCATCTTGGCACCTAAGCAGTCTTCTTTGGGTCAAAAACCCCATCTGCCCCAATGTGACCAGTTATCCAGCTTATGTAAGAGAAACTCTCCCAATCAGTCTTTAAGAGCCTGGGTCCTGCCAGAAGAAAACCTTAGGAATGGTTGTTGAGAATGCCTCTGAATACCTACAGCCTAGCAAATGATATGGCAATGGACAGACCCTCACCATCCTGACAGATGAAATGCTCAACGAAGCCCTCATGGTAGAATACCTGGCCAGTCCAAGAAGTTAGTATGAAAAGTAAAAGAAGGATGCTGAGGTAAAAGAGAAGCAGCATGTTCTAGTGGATAGAACATGGGTTTGGGAGTAAGACAATGTGGGTTCTAATCCCAGTTCCATCACGTGTCTGCTCTATTACCTTGAGCAAGTCACTTCTTTTCTGTGCCTCAGTTACCTCATCTGTAAAATGAGGTATAAGACTGTGAGCCCCATGGGGACATGGACCGTTTCCAAGCTGATTAGCTTCTCTCTACTCCAGCATTTAGTACAGTGCCTGGCACATAGGAAGTGCTTTGCAAATACCATGAAACATTTAAATATAAGGAGAATGAAAACAAACCAAGAACTTCTGCCCTTCTCTGAAGAGTGTGGACTCAAGCATAACATTACAGGGCCACTGAAAAGTTGAGATGACACCACTCAACACTCTCCCAACCTCCTGAGCACTGACCACTCCTGGGGATGATGCTCTACCATGAGCAAAGTATCTGTCTGTACATGAAGAAAAACATGTACTTTATATCATATTTACATAGATCAGATCAACTAATGGATTGCTAATAATTGTCCAGATACTGAACAAGACATAGTCCTTGAGGCCTTAGATTTGCATTGCCATTTTACAGTCCAATGCCCTTGAGACTTTTCATGTAAAATAAATGCAATATGCTATTAAAAATTAAATTACAGAAAGAAGTGGTTTAATGCACGTATGTATATACAGCCATTACAATAAGTACTTAAACACTACCTTATTCATAAATGCATTTTGAAATTCATATCCAGCATATTATTAGCTTTGTGCGGCATGCATTCATCTTAAAAATGTTGGCATCTTTGAAAATCGATACAATCTTTGAATAAATAAAAATCTAGGTGGATAGCATTCATCAACAGTACCCAAATGGAGAAATAGAAATCTTATTATAGAGTGCATATGAATTATGAGCTAACTACATTTGATTCTGTTTCCAATTAATCTGAGCCAAGATCAAATATAGATAGGACTTTCACAAGTAAACAAAAGATGTACTGTATGGAGGAAATGATGATAAATAGGCTATATAATTAAAAGGGAGAGGCTATTTTTATGCTTTTGAACTATAAGAGAATTGTGCATTTTATATCATACCCCAGAAAGGTTGAAATTACTTGTGACAATTCCACCATTTGTTTATGTGTGCTCTTCTTATTTTGGCTAGTTCATAATTTATTGAAAAAAAAAAACTAGTGTGCTAGTATAGTGAGTTCTCTTTCTGTCTCCCCGTGTATCTGTAGTTAGTCTTTATGATGTTAAAATTGATAACTTGATTGATTTAATTGAATGTGATAAAGTAATATCCATGTCTCAACCAATATATAATTAAAAAAATCCAGTCAGTGCAGAGTCGTCTGAGGAAAAGAGTTCAACATCTTACAGAAAGAGCCAAATACTATCATTCCTTAGATTGTCCAATCAGATTGGCAAGAAAAATCTAGATTCAAGAAATCATTTTTGGATTGCCTGTGACTAATTAATTCTGCCTTGTTTGCGGAATCTCTGGCAAGCCACTGGGCTAGTAACAAAGGCATGATCCTATCCTTTCAACAAAAGGGAAAAACCAATCCCTGCCTGGGCAGCGTGGCTCAGTGGAAAGAGCCTGGGCTTTGGAGTCAGAGGTCAGGGGTTCGAATCCTGGCTCCTCCAGCTGTCAGCTGTTCGACTTTGGGCAAGTCACTTAACTTCTCTGTCTGTTACCTCATCTGTAAAATGGGGATTAAAACTGTGAGTCCCCCGTGGGACAACCTGATCACCTTATAACTTCCCCAGCACTTAGAATAGTGCTTTGCACATAGTAAGCACTTTAACAATACCATTATTATTATTTTATATGAGAGCAGTGAGCTAAAAGCTGAGTCAGAGAGGGTCTGGACAAAGTCAGGACCCTCCTGGGAGAAATCTGCCACTGACCAGGAAAACCAGCACTACTGCACTACTAAAACCACATATTAAAAAGTTCAAACCCTGTTGGAGTGAAAGACTCTTTGTTTAACCCCAGGTGCATGAATCTGGCCATAGCCTTTTCTCCATGCACACCATGTTGCATATGACTTCTTCCTAGGAATTTCCTACACAGATCAAATATAAACAATTAAATTAAGAATTTGAATGAGCTCATTTGAATAAAATCGTTTCTATATATTCAGTGCTCTTGAGGGTGCTGTGGGGTGGCTAGATGTGTTAAAGTCAAACCCTTAGGAAATTTGAAACTCCTTTTCTAGTGGAAATGTTGACTGTATCCCTGACTTTTTGCTTCCATTCGGGAAGAGCTGAAATAGCCAACAGCAGCTCCAGCAGTAATGGCAGTGGGATGTATAGTGTAAGGTTATCATAGTGCAGGTAATTTTTGCAGGAACCAGAGGGAGAACAAGCCATCTTCAAAGGCAGTCTTTTCTGGGTCAAGGTCAACATCCAGAGGCTCTAGTTAGACCACTGCCTTTGGGTCTAGATTCTTTATCTTTAATATTTATTCTCACTATCACAAAATAATCAAGCATTCACCAGGGATGTACTTCTATGCTAGGAACTTGGGTGTCATAAGAATGTCCTAGAAGGGATTCTAATCTAAGAGCTCAGAAGAGCATTGTCATTCATTCGTTCATTTATTCGATCATATTTATTGAGCACTTACTGTGTGCAGAGCACTATACTAAGCACTTGGGAAGTACAAGTTTGCAACATATAGAGACGGTCCCTATCCAACAGCAGGCTCACAGTCTAGAAGGGGGAGACAGGCAACAAGCAAAACATATAAACCTAATAAAATAAATAGAACAAATATGTACAAGTAAAATAGAGTAATAAATATGTACAAACATATGTAAATATATACAGGTGTTGTAATTATGGTATTTGTAAAGTGCTTACTAGGGGTCCAACTCTGTTCTAAGTGCTAGGATAGATGCAAGTTAATCAGGTCAAAACAGTCCCTTGTCCCGCATGGGGCTCATAGTGTAAGTAGGAAGGAGAACAGGTATTCAATCCCCATTTTATAGCTGAGTTAACTGTGCCACAGCATAAAGTGATTTGCCAAAGTTCACACAGCAGGAAAATGGCCCAACAAGGATTTGAGCCCAGGTATTCTGTCTTCCAGACTCTTGCTCTTTCCACTAAGCCACACTCCTTCTCTAAGAAATCAGTCAGTCAGGCAATGGCATTTATTAGTAACAATGGTATCTGTTAAGCGCTTACTATGTGCCAAGCACTATTCAAAGCACTGGGGTAGATACAAGCTATTCAGCTTGTCCCACTTGGGTCTCACAGTCTTAATCCCCATTTTAGATATGAGGGAACTGAGGCATGGAGAAGTTAAGTGACTTGCCCAAAGTCACACAGCTGACAAGTGATGGAGCCAGGGTTAAAACCCACGACTTCTGACACCCAAGCCCGTGCTCTTTCCAATAAGCCACGATTGAGTACTTACTGTGTGCAGCCCACTGTACACCTGGGAGAGTGCAATATAACAATAAACAGACATATTCCATGCCCACAAACACTGGAATCTCACAATTCCTCTTGAAGGGTCAAAAACACGTAAATGGCCCAACCGTTCTTATAGTGTTCTTATTTGTTTTATTTGTTCTTATTTCTTTTAGACTGTGAGCCCACTGTTGGGTAGGGACTGTCTCTATATGTTGCCGACTTGTACTTCCCAAGCGCTTAGTACAGTGCTCTGCACACAGCACTCAATAAATACGATTGATTGATTGATTTGTGGATGAGCAGCACGGTAGGTCTGCTCTGAGGGCAGGTTCTGCAGCTGAGAGACTTCATTTCACATGACGTGACCAAACCACAGAGATGCTCAGTCCAATGGACATTTCTCATTATTCATGTCGAGAAATCGTTTAACATCTCTGAGGTAATAAAGCAGAGAGGCAAAGAGCAATGCTGGAACATGAAAGCAACCCTAGTCAGAAATAACATTCATTCAATTGTAATTATTGAGTGCTAACCGTGTGCAGAGCACTTTACTGAGCATTTGGAACGCACAGTTGAGCAATAAAGAGAGACAATCCTTGCCTACACCAGGCTTACAGTCTAGTCAGAACAACTAAAGAGGCATCAATATAAAGAAGCAGAATTATATATATGTACATATATTCACAAGTGCTGTGGGTTGGGGAAGGGGGGTAGAGCAACTAAGAGCCTTGTTATTTTATTGCTTTTTGAGTGCTTACTTTGTGCAAAACACTGTAGTAGGGACAGAAAAAAGGTTCAGGAGTGTTATTTCAGAAATGACCTCAGGTTCCTAAGATGATCATCATCTCAAAACTCAAAATGGAGGTGGAGTGGAGCTGGAAACAGAAAGAAGGGAATTAACACAATAAATAAAGCAAATCAATAAATTAAGACATTCGTTCATTCAATTGCATTTACTAAGCACTTACTGTGTGCCGAAGACTGTACTAAGTGCTAGGGAGAGTACAATATCACAATAAACAGACACATTCTGTGCTCATAATGCACTTACAGTCTAGAGGGAGAGGCAGATAGTAATATGAATACATAAATAAATAAATGGATTACAGATAACGACATCAACAATAACTATGAGCTGCAGTACACTGTAGTCAGGTGAACAAATTTCACATTGTTCACTATTACAATGGGGTCCTTCCTTCTCCAAATGTCACAAGTTTTTCCAACTTTCCCTAACCAGACTTCTGCCTGTCCTGATATCAGATAGAGAGAGCGGTTAAAGGAGCAGAAACTTGTAGGCTGTGTAGTTTCAGCTGCATCTCTACTTATCTCACTCGCCACTGGATGCCACAGTGAGAGTCCTGATCTTAATCCTAAATGAAAACTTGAATGACATTAGGGAATGCTCAGCCCATCCCTTGGAGTCATGCCCTACAACAATTATTTGAACAAATTTTAACGTTATTATTGGACAATGATATAATCAGTAAGATCTTGGATGCGTGCAAGATGTCCTTTTATTTGAGAGAAAAAAAATGAGTCTGCTCTCAATTTGATTACAAATTGAAGCTGGAAAATTTTCTGAGCAAGAAAAAAATCTTTCCTATTTAGCTTACTATTTCTGTATTTTTCAAGAGTTACTAATCTTTCAACATCACTATCCACATGAGCTTTAAAATCTCCCATGAGAATTAGTTATCAGGCATTGGTATCGCTGTGATGAGTCTGGAGACAGCCAGATAGAATCCTTTTTTCTTATTGCTGTCAATCACCATGGGGGCATATGCACTAATGACAAGGGCGTAATGCTTCTGTTTTAGAGGGAGGTCATTAGACACTCACTAATGTCTTTGAGCAGATTAGGAAGGCTTGAAACAAGTGATTTTCTGATTGCAGAGCTCTACTCCTGCAAAACCTTTGCTCAGAAGAAGGATGACCTCTCCAGAAGAAAAAAAAATAGTATCTGGCATCTATTTTTGTAAGCTGTCTTTCATGTGAAGGGCTTGTTTTCCTCCCTGCTGTAACATCTACCCCATATCTACCTAGGTGACAAGCACTGATCTTTTGTGACAGGATCAAAATAAACAGTGCAGAAATAGATGTCCAATATGTGACCAGTTTATTTTTAATCAACAAGAATCGAGCCATCTGTTTTACATACTAAGCTATCAAATATCTCCACTTATTACTGGGTGGACCAAAGTGATTCTTCCATTATTTTATTTGGTTGAAAAATGGTAGGTCAAGATATGTAGGAAATGGAGTTTGTTTCACTCAGATCTTATTATTTGCAAATATATTTCTTACTCCAAATTTTTGTTAAAAGCTTTTTAATGAGCTCAATTACTTCATATTTTGAATCCAAGAATAATTAGAGGGAAGTCGGTCCAAAGATTAGTACGGCAGGGTTTATATCTTGCCTTCCGTCTTGTAAACCTGGCAGTTAATTTCTCTCTGCTGTAGCATCCTCCATAGCCACCTCCCTGACTAAGCTTGCCTGACCTGGGAGCTCCTGTCGGCAGTGTCAGTAGCAGAAGAGAAGCAGGATAAGGAGTCTAGTCTTTCTCTACTCCCACGTGGCAGGGAATGTGCCACATTTTATATTATGAAACAATCAGTACAAGGCACTGAACCAATAGGTGCTCAATACATGCTACTGTTACCACTACTGCTACTTGTACTGTTAGCCCATTTTTTTCTGTTTCAGAGATATGTTAAACACTGCACAGGGCGGCACATCTTGTGGTAGATATCACACCAATTTCATTCAGGATTCTCATGATCCAGGGTTTATGTTGCACAGATCTAGCTCTATGCCTGGAGTTTTTATCTCAGAGTAGGAGCTGAGGTGATCATTTAACTCTTCATTCCCTAGGTTACCAAAATGATAAAATTATTCAAATATTCAGGATTTCTTATGCATTCATTAGACAATGCATGCATGCGAATTACTTTGAACTATTCCTAAGAAAGGAGTCATATGCATTCTATTTATTCATTCAATCATATTTATTGAACACTTACTGTGTTCAGAGCACTGTACTAAGCACTTAGCACTGTACTAGGGAAGCAGCATGGCTCAGTGGCAAGAGCACGGGCTTTGGAGTCAGAGGTCAGGGGTTCAAATCCTGGCTCCGCCAATTGTCAGCTGCGTGACTTTGGGCAAGTCACTTAACTTCTCTGTGCCTCAGTTACCTCATCTGTAAAATGGGGATTAAGACTGTGAGCCCCCTGTGGGACAACCTGATTACCTTCTATCCCCCCAGCGCTTAGAACAGTGCTTTGGACTTAGTAAGTGCTTAATAAATACTATCATTATTATTACTATTATTACTAATATCATGTTCCTATTTTCATGAGAATATGAAGAGATCCCTCAAGGAAAAGTAACTATCCATGTTTTCCCCAATGCCCACAAGGCCAAAATAGCAGGTATCAAAGTCATTAAGTGAAACACAGGCGGGCACTGTGAGAATAGAGTCAAGTTATCCTAACATCTACGTTATATGGATTCTGGAGGTTGTGGGATTACTCACTTAATGGCTCTTTAAATGAATATGCAAGAAGCTTTATTGATAAAATATAGGGATAATTTATTGTGTCTGCCTTAAGAATATTCTTAAAAAGCTAAGCAGTTATGTTATATGAATACAACTATTCTAGATGACAAAAGAAAATGTTTTGCAGGTGAATAGTCCAAGGTAACCTAGACTTACTTGAGTGGAAATTTGCTTAATGTAATATTTATCTCAGATTAAATCTCTCAATTAAATTACATGTATTTAGGTTTGTTTCTGTAATTTAAACAGGAATCTACAATGACCTTGTCTCTAGGGTAGAAAAAGACAATTTATTTTGTATTTAATTATGTCATTGCCTAAGTGACAAAGACCATTTTAAATTACTAAATTCGGTCAATTGAATAAGTATAATTCACACTGTATAACTCCTAATGTAAATGAAAAGGGGGCACATATTGAATAGAAAAGATAACACGCAGCATAAACATACACATTTTTCGTGTTGTTGCAAGATCTTGATATTGACTCACATTTCCAAAGATGTCAAATTATGGTAGAAGTCGACAATCCTGAATGATTCATGGCAGACACCAAGAAACAACATGGGAAGAGAAGGGTGCCCAAGTGGAAAGACCTTGGGACTCAGAGGATCTTTGTTCTAATCCCAGTTCTGCCATTTCCCCACATGGGGCTCACAGTTCAAGTGGGAGGGAGGACAGGTATTGAATCTTCGTTTTGTGCGTGAGGAAATGGAGGCACCAAAAAATTAAGTGACTTGCCCAAATGTGTGCCTCACTTGTGTCATCTGTAAAATGGGTATTGAGACTGTGAGTCCCATGTGGGACGAGGACTACATCCAACCTGATTTGCTTGTGTCCACCCAATGCTTGGTACCAAGCCTGGCACATAGTCGGCACTTCACAAATACCAGAATTATTACATAACTGAAATCTTGGCATCAGCAAAATCATCTTCAAACCTGAAGAACAGGAGATAATAATAATAATAATAATAATAATAATAATAATAATAATAATAATAATAATAATGGCATTTGTTAAGTGCTTACTATGTGCAACGCACTGTTCTAAGCGCTGGGTGGGGATACAATGTGATCAGGCTGCCCCACGTGGGGCTCACAGTCAGTCCCCATTTTACAGATGAGTTAACTGAAGCTCAGAGAAGTTAAGTGACTTGCCCAAGGTCACACAGCAGACATGTGGCGGAGCCAGCATTTGAACCCATGACCTCTGACTCCAAAACCCGTGCTCTTTTCCACTGAGCCATGAATCCAGACAACTAAACAAGGAAATGCTTCTCCAGGGTGGATGCCCCTGCGAATTGCTCCTTATACTGCTCCTCCAGTTATGCACAATCACGGTAGCTCTGGCTTCTTCTGTCTGGCTTGAGGGGCCTCTTTTTTTTATTTTTGACCATTGGTAGCATGAGTTGGTTTCATTGCCCGGGAGCCCAGTGAACCTCAGAATAATTCTTTTCTTGAAGCAGAATGAACTGGTGATACCTCTATGCTAAGTAGACAGTAAGCTGATAAATAGACAATAGAGTGATACTTTCCCAGCCAAGATATTTTAAATTCTAATACTTTCAGGCTCCACTTTTAAACAGCTAAATGCAGTGTTCTGTGTCACCACCCCATGACAATAATTTATCTTTTCCCTTTAGCCAGCTACATGCAGATAAAAAAGTTTACATAGGTCTTTCTGGGAGGTGGGAATTTAGTTATGCTTTCTCTGGATACTGGTTAGGTATTTTGGCAATCACTTCCAGTTATTCAGTTCATTAGAAGAGGATGACACAAAAGAGCATGGCAATCCCTGCTGGTATCCTGGAAATCACTCTTCTACATGTTAGGAATAGCTAGGTCACTGTTGTTCTCAAGTTGTAGTTTCTGTGTTTCAGTACTGAGTCAGGAATTACCTTTTTTTCTTAACCTGTCGAGTCACCTCCAACCCATAGTGATGCCATGGATACATTTCCCCCAGAACGCCCCATGTCCACCTGCAGTTGATCTGGTAGTTTATCCATAGAGTGTTCTTGGTAAAAAAAAAAAAAATGGAAGTGATTTACAACTGCCTTCTTCTGCTCAATAAACCTGAGTGTCCACCCTCGACCATCGGACTGCTCAGCCCAGTTGAGTTCTGACTTGTAGCAGATTGCCTTCCATTCACTAGTCACTGCCCAAGCTAGGAATGGATTGGATATGCCCCTGTTTGCCTCTCCTTCTTGTCGAGACTGGTAGAGTACTGTTCCAGTTGTGACCCTGAGAGGGGACAGGCATTGTACTCCAGTTAAAACTAAGATTTACTTGACCCTTTACAAGGCAGGAAATTCACAGTACCAAGTCTGTGATATTTGCAAAGGACTGGAAGTTCCACCTTTAAATTCACCTGCCTCCTTTTTACTCCCTAACCCCTCTCTCCAAATGATATTCAAGGTGGAACTCACACAAGATACACTGCTGTCACTGTCCCCAGTCAGCCCCACCGCTTCAGACAGCCACAAGCCACGGTGGTGTCCTCTGTATCTTAACCCTACCTCTTCTGATTAACCCAGGCCCAGTGCTAAAAGGGGGTCCCTTCCCTCCCGGTAAACAGGAAGGCTATTATTTTATGCAACAACAGTGGGAAGAGAAATCAAGGAGTCACTAGGAAATTGGCTGCTCGTGCCCTCCCCCAAGTCAGGAATATTTGCCCAAATTGACCTTACCCCAGGGATGGCTCAAACCAGGGGCACTGAGTTTGCTAGAAGGAGGGGCAGCCAGAGGGTGTTGGCTATCCTAATGGAACCAAACTTCCTCATTTTATCACATGCTACTAACATATCCCTTACTTTCCCAGTGCTTAGTACAGTGCTCTGCACACAGTAAGCACTCAATAAATACAATTGAATGAATGAGGGGGGAAAGATTAGAGTGGTTAGAGGTGGGAGGAGAGCACATAGTAACCAGAATGAGCATCCTATTCATTCATTTACTTATCCATTCAATTGTATTTATTGAGCACTTCCCGCGTGCAGAGCACTATACGAAGTGCTTGGGAGAGTACGACAATAAACACACACATTCCCTTCCCACAGTGTGCTTACCCAAGCTGGGTCATTAATGAATTCTCAGGAACATTACCCTGATGCTAATTCCAGTTGACATTGCTGCTAGAGCATCCCTACAAATGTGGGCACACACAAACACGTACACTCACCCTCTAGAGTGTAAGCTCGTTGTGGGCAGGGAATGTGTCTGCGTATTATTATATAGACTGTGAGCCCATTGTTGGGTCGGGACCGTCTATGTGTTGTCTATTTGTACTTCCCAAGTGCTTGGTACAGTGCTCTGCACACAGTAAGGGCTCAATAAATACAACTGAATGAGTGAATGAATATATACTCTCCCAAGTGCTTAGTACAGTGCTCTGCACACAGTAAGCGCTCAATAAATAAAACTCACTGACTGACATATGTACACTTCATCCCTCTTTCAGTGAGAAATGACAGCAGAACTTGGGAGAGGCAGGAGCAGTGCATGTCAATCATGGTTGCAGCTATGTGGGGTTTTTTTAATATAATTTCATCACTCTAGACTGTAAACTTGTCCTCTAGACTGTTAGTTCATTATGGGCAGGGACCGTGTTCACTGATTTTGTTGTGTTGTACTCTTCCAAGTACATAGTACAGTGATTGAATGATCTTCAGAATCGATTAGGATGGGATGGGCAGGATGAAGGGAGTGGTCTATAACTGTCAATTCAAGGCACTGGGAAAGAGTCTATGGTGGCTTCCTCACATATGCAATCTATTTTCAAAAATTCCATCAGTACCCACCTTTGATGTGTAAACTGTCACTTCAGGTTTGAATGCTTAGACATCAAATTTAAAAGGAAGAGGAGTTTATAGTCCCCAAACCAAAACAGACAATGCACAAAAAATGCCAGAAATGTCTTAAATAGAGGACATAAACTACTATTGCTACATAAGCATGTTGGGCTTACAGGCCAACACTTTTTGTGGACTTCTGTACGTCTATTTGTTTATCTTTTTAAAGAAAAACTACAAGTACCAGAACAACCACAGTGGACTCACTGAGGTATAAAGTGTTTCATAAAAAAATTAATTTACCTATATATTTCACATGTTGCATTCTTAAAATTTTGACAGTTAATTTGTGGCACGAATTTTCAGTCAAATCTTTTCTGTTTCCCTTTTAAAGTAGCCTCATTTTTTAAGTACTTTTAAGCTTGGAACAGTAGTTAGTCATAGGTTGAGAAGCAGCATGGCCTCCTGGTTAGAGCTTGATTTGGGAGTCAGAAGGACCTGGATTCTAATCCCTGTTCTTCCCCTTGTCTGCTGTGTGACCTTGAGCAAGTCTCTTTACTTCTCTGAACCTCAGTTACCTCATCTGTAAAATGAAGATTAAGACTGTGAGCCCCATAATGGGATATGGACTGTGTCCAACCTGATTAGCTCATATCTACCCCTGTGCTTAGTACAGTGCCTGGTACGTAATAGACAGGTAACAAATACAAGAAGGTGATGGAGATGGCAAGGATAAACTGAAAACATCAAATTTATTTGTATATTAATTTCTAGAAACCACAGAAGGGAGTTTACAGCGTGGCTCAGTGGAAAAAGCACGGGCTTTGGAGTCAGAGGTCATGGGTTCAAATCCCGGCTCCACCACTTGTCAGCTGTGTGACTTTGGGAAGTCACTTAACTTCTCTGGGCCTCAGTTCCCTCATCTTTAAAATGGGGATGAAGACTGTGAGCCCCACGTGGGACAACCTGATCACCTTGTAAATTCCCCAGCGCTTAGAACAGTGCTCTGCACATAGTAAGCGCTTAATAAATGCCATTATTATTTATTATTATTATTTATGTGTAATTTAGTAGACAGACTCAAAACATGATTTTTCATCTTCTCCAACTTGTTCTTTCCTAATATAATCCGGTGTCAATCAGAATGGAAGTATTTCTTTATAATGCTTTCCAGAGAACCATTTCGGAGTACATTGCCTGGATGAACCTACCTTAATGTGTCATGTAAATTGTGTCAAAAGTTCTACAAGACCACATTTTGAGTTACATCTTTACAGAAGAGGGGTAGCCTATATATTGGGGAAAATATTCCATGAAGGTATTCATATTGTTTTCAATAGCATTTCAGTCAGAGTTTTCAAACAAAGGGTTACCTGCACTAAAATCTCAAATGTTGATATGTCACGAGGAAGGTTCCCAGTCTGGATAACTCCTTTTAATGTAAGTGTTCATGCGGTCGGCATTTTCCGGGAGGGAAAAATACTGGAAGGCTGAATAAAACTCACGTATTTACATGTTTGGACCGAGTCCCAGATCAGGTACCATTAATTGTTTCTGGAAACTGTAAAATATCTTCTTCAGATCTCCCAAGATCACTGTTACTGGTGGTTCTATTCCATTTGGAAAGATTTAGTAAGCCAGCATTGACACATTAGAGGATTCATTAAGAATCTGAGCAAGAGTTCTAAGAGAAAGTCCTCTAATTTAATAGCCTGGAAAGAGCCTAATAATTTCTTACTCTTCATTGTCAATCATTACTTTTTTTAGGCAGATTAGATTTATAAACGAAAATTGGACCGGATATTTTTTTCCAATAAATCATTTTCGTCCTGATGCCTGGCTTCTGGAAGTCTTTTCCCCACACTGTCAAAATATTGCTCTGTTTGAAGGAACTAGTTTTCAACTAAGATTCAGAAAGTTTGGTGAATACTTCCTTTAGTGTAGAATTAAGAATTGGGAGTCTTACTAGAGTTGCATCGTTTTGAAATAATAAGCTTTTCTACCCATTGAAAACTGGTCTGTATAAATTTAATTTGCATTCTTTTAAGAATTAGAGGAGTGGGAATGAATAAGACCTAGCAAATGATAAAAATTATATTAATAAGCAAGTATTTCTACAATGTTTTAAATCTTTTTAAAGAATGACCTAATTCTCTCATTAGTATTTTAAATGACCAAGATAAAATAGAAATAGACTATCAGAAGAAACTTCCCAACTATAAAAGAGATTGGAATAATGGAAAAGTATGCTCATAGCTGAATAATAATAATAATGGCATTTATTAAGCACTTACTACGTGCAAAGCACTGTTCTAAGCAGTGGGGAGGTTACAAGGTGATCAGGTTGTCCCACAGGGGGCTCGCAGTCTTAATCCCCATTTTACAGATGAGGTAACTGAGGCACAGAGAAGTGAAATGACTTGCCCAAAGTCATACAGCTGACAATTGGCAGAGCTGGGATTTGAACCCATGACCTCTGACTCCAAAGCCCGGGCTTTTCCACTGAGCCACGCTGCTTCTCATAGCCACGCTGCTTCTCATGGAAGAAAAGGGATTTTCAAGAAAGCTTTCTTAAAAAGCAAACAGAGCTGGTAGAACTGAAAGTGAGCTCTGTTGAAAGCGGCTTTCTGAATTAGAGGCTCAGCTCTGATTTAATAGCCCGAAAATATCAATAAGGCAGTAAGCCTTCAATAAATACGATTGAATGAATGAATAAGAAGAACAATAAGACCAACAACGATAGTGGAATTTGTTAAGCACTACAATGCCATGTATTGTGAGATACAATGCAATCACGCTAGGTACAGTTTCTGTCCCTTTGGGGCTCACAGTCTGAGGGAGAAAGAAATCAGGTATTTAAGCCCCTTTTTACTGATAAGAAAACTATAGTCCAGGGAAGGTAGGTGATTTGCCTGAGATCACACATCAAGCAAGTGACAGAGCCAGCCTGTGCTTTTCCCACTAGATCATGCTGCTTCTCTGCCTCATTGGCTTATGACTGACTTCCCAGGCTGTGTCTTTCCTGAATAGCTATGATTAAAGTGAAATCTCTGCTTCCCAGTGGTGTCTGGAGGTTCAGCATTGTGATATTCATGGCTATGGACAGAGGCAAACTGTAGAGTTCTGGCCTGTTGAGGCCCGCCATAAGTACTCTGGATGAGTATGGAGTTTTATTAATAGCAATACGGCCCAGAAGAGGCTTCCAGATTAGAGAGAAACTCTGGACATCAGCCTACCTCTTCTACCAGGCACTGTATACTATGCCCATGGAGGATGATGGTGTGAGTGGTATTTGTTACTAAGTGCCAGGCAGTGTTCTAAGCACTGGACTAAATACAAGGTAATCAGGTTGGGCACAGTCTCACAGTCTTAATCCTGATTTTACAGATGAGGTAACTGAGGCACAGAGTATACATGTTTATGTACAGCCCGTCGTCTTGACAGAAAAGAGGAAGATGTTTTGAAGAGGGGCCCGGTGAATATCTACAAACCGGGCCTAAGTACCCAGAAAAGTTCCTGTGAGGAAACCCTCACAGGCCCTCCTGAATACTGAGAGAGGTCCCATAAAATAATAATAACAATAATGGCATTTATTAAGCACTTACTATGTGCAAAGTGCTGGGGAGGTTACAAGGTGATCAGGTTGTCCCATGGGGGCTCACAGTCTTAATCCCCGTTTTACAGGTGAGGTAACTGAGGCACAGAGAAGTTAAGTGACTTGCCCAAGGTCACACAGCTGACAATCGGTGAAGCCGGGATTTGTGCCTGTGAACTGAGTCTCAAGGAGCCGATGAATCAGTCATCAATTCTAGAGGGCAGAGAAACCACTCTCGCAGAGTAGTGGCCCTCTATGGCTGGAGGGACTGCTAATTAACAGACTATTAACCTGCAGGAGCAGAGATGACACCACGTGAAAGACGCTCCACAGTGGACGACCCTTCCTTCCTCTCCCCCTTGTCCCCCTCTCCATCCCCCCCATCTTACCTCCTTCCATTCCCCACAGCACCTGTATATATGTATATATGTTTGTACATATTTATTACTCTATTTATCTTGTACATCTCTATTCTATTTATTTCATTTTGTTTGTATGTTTGGTTTTGTTCTCTGTCTCCCCCTTCTAGACTGTGAGCCCTCTGTTGGGTAGGGACTGTCTCTGTATGTTGCCGACTTGTACTTCCCAAGCACTTAGTACAGTGCTCTGCACACAGTAAGTGCTCAATAAATACGATTGATTGATTGATTGATTGATCAGGAAGCTATTGAGACTCTCACTGCAGAAGAAAGACATGAGACCATGGATGGGCAGACTAACAAGTTGTGAATGTGAAGTAGGATAGTAGGATGTGAAGGTTGAGATGCTTACTTGACCCTTGCCTTTCTTAGCACTCAGAGTATGAGGATCTGCTTGATCTTATTATTATTGGGTGTTGGCTTTCTCTCTTGTCTTTCTCACGCCTCCTCCCCCCTATCAGCTACTGGTGGTCTATCCAAGGGGGCAGGCCTCATGGGAAGCCTGTCTCTCTAGTCATAGGATTATTCAATCGACCAGTGGTATTTATTGAGAAGCAGCGTGGCTCAGTGGAAAGAGCCCGGGCTTTGGAGTCGGGGTCATGGGTTCAAATCCTGGCTCAGCTGTGTGACTTTGGGCAAGTCACTTAACTTCTCTGTGCCTGTTACCTCATCTGTAAAATGGGGATTAAAGCTGTAAGCCTCCCGTGGGACAACCTGATCACCTTGTAACCTCCCCAGTGCTTAGAACAGTGCTTTGCACATAGTAAGTGCTTAATAAATGCCATTATTATTTTATTATTATTATTATTGAGCACTTAACTATGTGCAGAACACTGTACTAATCGCTTGGGAGAGTATAATACAATAAACCTCATTATAGCCCATCTGTGACCAAATGTCTTCCAAATTGTAGCTTTGGGGATTGCTGTTGTGGGTAGGAAAGAGTCCTTAATGTACATTTTTCTCATTACCATCAGCTTTAAAGCACTCAGTAATAATAATAGTGGCATTTATTAAGCACTTACTATGGGCAAAGCACTGTTCTCAATCACTTTGCACCTTCCTACCTCACCTCACTGCTCTCCTACAAAGGGGAAGCAGAGTGGTTCAGTGGAAAGAGCACGGGCTTGGGAGTCAGAGGTCATGGGTTCGAATCCCACTTCTGCCACTTGTCAGCTGTGTGACCTTGGGCAAGCCACTTAATTACTCTGTGCCTCGGTTACCTCATCTGTAAAATGGGGATTAAGACTTTGAGCCCCAAGTGGGACAACCTGATCACCTTGTATCCCCCCCCAGCACTTAGCACAGTTCTTTGCACATAGTAAGCACTTAACAAATACCACCATTATTATTATTATTATTATTATTACACAACCCGCAGATTTCACCACTCTAATGCCAACATACTCACTGTACCTCCGTCTCATCTATTTTGCATCTGAACTCTCACCTCTGGATTGAAATGGCCTTCCTTTTCATTTCCAAAAGGCAATTACTCTACCCAACTTCAAAGCCTTATCAAAGGCTCATCTCCAAGAGGCCTTCCCTGACTAAACCCTCAATTCCTCTTTTCCCACTCCTTCTGCGTTGCTCAGATTTGCTCCTTTTATTCACCCGTCTCTCAAACCCACAGCACATATGTACATATCGGTAATTTATTTATATTAATGTCTGTATCTCCATCTAGACTGGGAGCTCATTGTGACAGGGAATTGTGTCTACCAACTCTGTTGTATTATACTCTCCCAAGCAGTTAGTGCTCTGCACACAGTAAGCACACAATAAATACGATTCTGAAACCGAGGCCTAGTAGTACACTTGGAAAAGGGAATAGTTGCTTTGATAAGCCGGCTCAAAGATGGTTCTTTACAAAGAATTTACCAAATAGGAAGATCTCTGTCCAGAAAGTCAGATGGGCCTCATGGTATTGCTTAAGGCACCTTTACGCCTGAATTTTCAAGAAATTCTTAGTCAGCTGATTCACTCCTCCAACACCAATCTCTTCACTACCTTCATTTCACCTTTCTTGCTTCTAATCCCGTGCCCACATCCTCCCTATGGCTTGGAACTCCCTCCCCGTGAAATCTGCAGTTCATTTCTCTCCCTATCTTCAAAGCGCTCTTCAAATAATAATAATTATAATAATAATAATGGCATTTATTAAGCGCTTACTATGTGCAAAGCACTGTTCTATCTCTTCTGAAAAGCCTTCCCTGACTTAAGTCATTTCCCTGTCTTAGGCTTTTCTTCAGATTCACCAATGCCCTTGAGTCTGTTTCCCTTAAGCACTCTGATATTTACATCCCTGCCTCTAGCTCCACAGCTCTTATGTATATATGGAGGCAGCATGGCTGAGTGGAAAAGAGCCCAGGCTTTGGAGTCAGAGGTCATGGGTTCAAATCCCAGCTCTGCCAATTTTCAGCTGTGTGACTTTGGGCAAGTCACTTAACTTCTCTGGGCCTCAGTTCCCTCATCTGTAAAATGGGGATTAAGACTGTGAGCCCCCTGGGGGACAACCTGATCACTTTGTAACCTCCCCAGCGCTTAGAACAGTGCTTTGCACATAGTAAGCGCTTAATAAATGTCATTATTATTATTATTATTATCCATCTGTAATTTATTTTCATGTCTGTCTCTCCTTCTAGACTGTAAGCTTCTTATGGGCAGGGATCATATATACCTCCGCTGGGAAGTAGCATAGTTTCGTGGAAAGAGCACGGGGCTGGGAGTCAGAGGACCTGCGTTCTAATCTCAGCTCCTGCCGACTGTGTGACCTCGGGCAAGTCACTTAACTTCTATGCCTCAGTTTCCTCATCTGTAAAATACGGATTGAGACTGTGAGCCCCACATGGAGCATGGCCTGTATCTACCCCTGTGCTTAATATAGTGCCTGGAAGACAATAAGCCCTTAACAGATACCACTAAAAAAAACAAAAAACAAACAAGCTTACGCTTTTTGTATTCTCACAGCCACTTAGTTCAGTGCTCTGCATGCAGTAAGAACTCAATAAGTATGATGTAATTATTGATTGATTGGCAGTGTAGGCCTCTGACCTCTTGGAAATGGAGTTCCCCAGTAGCAGGTTTTGCTAAAAATGAGTGTTCGACTTGTCTTCAGTCCCTGTGATTTCATTTCTGCTCCCAATGAATGACAAAAAAGTTCCTTAAACTCTGCCAAAAAAAAAAATTGTGTTTAATCCCTTTATCCACTGCCCAGGTTTGAAAACTACCGTTTCACTAGAACTCATTAACAAAAATATTTCGGCTCACTCCTCCCTGGGCCTAATGAGCTCATCCTGCAGTCTGGCCTCACCTGAATGGCACTCCACCACTCAGACGTACATTTTTTTCGTGTCCAAATTTGGAAATGCTATTGCACATTTGATCTTCCAGATTATTCCTGAGTAGTGACAATAATAATAATTATTAAGAGCTTACTACGTGCCAGGCACTGAAATAGGCACTGGCGTAGACCCAAGGTAACTGGCTTGGATACAATCCCCTGTGCCACATTCTTAATCCCCATTTTACAGATGAGCTAAGGGAGGCAGAGAGCAGTAAAGTGACCTGTCCATAATCACACAGCTGACAAGTGGTACAGCCAGGATAAGAACCCCGGTCTTCTGACCTCCAGGTTTGTGTTCCTTTCCATTAGGCCATACTGCTTCTCATTGATCCATCAGTCAATCGACAGTATTTCTTAGAGCCTTCTGTGGACAGGGCAGGGAAGTCTTGTAAGCATTTGGGAGAGTATAGCAGAATAAGAAAAAACATTCTTGCCTTCAACTATCATTTAGTATTGAATGCAGTGGGATGAATGGGCTTTGAATATCTAATGGATTATAAATATATTAAGATCTAAAATTGATCTTGGCCTCCATCTGGGAAGATTCCACTCCTACAGACTGTTCATCCTAAAAGTGGCCATTTATCTCCATCCTTCATTTCCTATATATCAGCCAATTTTCAATTCATCACAGAATAATCTTCTATTATTCAGTTATTGCAAAGATTCTTTGGAACCTTGTCAAAGGCCTTTTGTAATTCCAAGTGTATTATGTCCTTCAGTATCTTCCTCTCCTCCTGCTTGTTTACCCTTTCAATAATTTCAACATATTATTGAAGGAAGATCCCCTTTCATAATGCATGTTGTGTTTGTCCTACCATGTTACGTTTTTCTAAGTGGTCTCCGATCGTCAACATGAGTCTCCTCTTCATGTGGCTTAGTGAAAAGAGCGAAGATTGGGAATTAGAACACCTGGGTTCTAATCCTGGCTTCGCCTCTTGACTGCTAAACATTAGTTTCCTAATCTGTAAAATGGGGATTAAATACTTGTTTCCTTCCCTTTTACGATTATGACTATAAGCCCAAAGAGTGTGTCTGAATTTTCTCTACACCAGTGCTTAGTACAATACTTGGCCCATAGCCAGTGCTTGGCAAATACCATAATTATTACTACGTATTGAAGTGAGACTCTTTGGTGTACAACTCTGAAATTAATTAATTGATTAATGATGGTATTTGTTAAGCGCTTACTATGTGCCAGGCACTGTTTTAAGCACTGGGGTTGATACAGGGTAATCAGGTTGTCCCACGTGGGGCTCACAGTCTTAATCCCCATTTTCCAGTTGAGGGAACTGAGGCACAGAGAAGTTAAGTGGCCTGCCCAAAGTCACACAGCTGACAAGTGGCGGAGTCGGGATTAGAACCCACAACCTCTGATTCCCAATCAATTCTGGAATTCTTGTAGATGGGACTTTATACTGGATATCTGATATTGAGCAGTTGCTTCAATAGGTTACACACTTTTCCCAGGAGATTGATAGCAATTCTGCCAAATTCCCACCCCAGGGAACCACTGACCCCTTTATCTGAAAGCACTGTAACTTTCCTAAAGGGCTTTCAAGAGAATATAGAAAATTATGAAAGTGGATGGAAGTAATGTTGCAATAACACAGTACTTGGTAATTCATTCGTTCAATTGTATTTATTGAGCACTTACTGTGTGCAGAGCACTGTACTAAGCGCTTGGGAAGTACAAGTTGGCAACATAACATAATATGTTGCTATTTCCACTACCTGATTTCCCCTAGATTCAATTCTATTTGAGATTAGCTGGTGGGATTGAAGAGACATTAATTAGCCCATTGAAAAACCATAGCGGCTATAGATTGACTTGATGGTGATCAATATTTTATGAACTATCACTATAACTCAAGGCACTAAGAAAAGCGTAAGCGTAAACTTCTCAATGGTGAACGAGGGTGCCAGTTGTGGGCCTCAATTATTTGTCTATAACTCTCTAAACTGTGTATGTGTTCTTCTTCTTGAACATTTAACACTCTGAACTTCATCAGGATTGCAAAACACATTTGTAGTGTTGAGAATTACTTGCAATATGACTTCAGATGCGTAGTTTAGCAATTGTGTCATCATATTTGATCTTAAATAAAAAGTCGACAGAAGTAAGAATCCAACCTCATGAAATTATAATAATCATTTAAAATTTACAATTCAAATATTTTTATAAAGATTTGCCTTTGAGTGGAATCATGCCTTCGGGGAAATACAGTGGGACTGGGAATCAGAAGACCTGGGTTCTAGTCTTGCCTGCATTACTTGCCGGATGTGTGGCCTTGGAAAAGTCACTGACTCTCTCCGGGCCTCAGTTTCTTCATTTGAAAAATGAGGACAAAATACCAGTTCTTTCTCTCAGACTGTGAGCCCCATGAGGGATAAGGACTGTGTCTGATCTGATTAAGTTGTATCTACCCCAGAGTTTAGGGCAGGAGCACTTAATAAATCTCATCATTATTATTTAAATGTTGTCTGTACAAATTAAGACTTGAGAGCCAGTTGCCATACAACTGATTTAGTGAGCCCAAATCTCCAGGCTGCTGCTCCTGAGGGTTCAACAGCACACCCCTGAGAGCCAAGAACTAATTCAGAAGGTGGCTGTACCCTCTTCTTTAGCCTCCATTTGAAGCAAACTTGTGCCAGAAGTAGGGAATTGCTGCCTAGGTGTTAAAGTTCAGTTCTCTGCCCTAAAAATGGTTGCTTGACTTGGATTATAAAGCAATTATAGGAGAGCAGAGAGGAGGATTAGCAATGGGTTCGGGTCAACTTACCTTTTTTGCAAGCTGAATGAAGGCTGTGGATGTGAAGTTCTTATCTCCACAGCTTTTGGGGGTGAAAATGAAAGTCTCAGACCTTTCCCATATAAATAATGGGAGAAAAGGTACATATGTTTATCACAGACTGTCAGATTGTTGTGGGCAGGGAATGTGTCTGTTTATTGTTAAATTGTACACTCCTAGGGGCTTAGTACAGTTCTTTGCACACAATAAGTACTCAATAAATATCAGTGAAGGAATTGATGAAAAATGGAAATTGTCCCAGGAAATGGTCATGGTGTGTGGATGCTTTGTACATATGTCTGTGTGTATCTCTGTGTGTGTGTGCGCGTGCGTGGGTATAATAATAATAATGATGGTATTTGTTAAGCACTTACTATGTGCAAAGTACTGTTCTAAGCACTGGGGAGGTTACAAGGTGATCAGGTTGTCCCACTGGGGGCTCACAGTTTTAATCCCCATTTTACAGATGAGGTAACTGAGGCCCAGAGATTTTAAGTGACTTGCCCAAGGTCACACAGCTGACAGTTGGTGGAGCCGGGATTTGAACCCATGACCTCTGACTCCAAAGTCCGTGCTCTTTCCACTGAGCCACGCAGATACACACATCAGTTTAGATAGTGCTAAAATCTTACAGAAAGGTAAATTGGTATTTGTTCATAAAATATGTAAAATTGTAATAGTGTTGTAAATCATTTTAGTGATTGTTACAACATTTCTGCTGTAAAAAAGCTAAAACTTAAAGACAAATTCAGAAAGTACAGAATAATCACTCAAAATAGAAACAAATATTCTCAAAATGTGATAGCTTTAGTACAGACCAAAATGGCTCATCTAGTGATGGTTTGTCTCAGTATTACCGGGACTAGAAGTGGTCGATGTAAAAATCACTCAAGGCCAAGAAAGTTAAAATAGAATTGTAGTGTTGATCACTATTGTTTGAGGACAGGGCTTCACTAGCCAAATTTTGCATATTTTGATAAAATAAACATGGTGTTGAATTCCAAATAATTTGATAGTATATGACTACCTTTTAGAGAAAGTTGCTCATTTTAAAGAGTTCATTTTCTTATAATTGTTTTTTGCATCCTCATCAAGAATACAACTATTTAATACTAGCTATGGATATGCACTTGATTTGGTGCAAAATATTGAATGGATATATGAAAAGTCAGATTGTAACACTCTAAATGCTAATTAAGAAAAAAATATTAGGTGGGTGCATACAAATAATGGTTGTTGATTAATTCACTGCCTCCTAACAAACAAATCATTTTAAAGTTGCTACTGTAGATTTTGGTTAATTTTATGGCATCTGAAATTTTAATATTTCCATCAAATGTAAAAGACTGTTATTTCCTTTCCTTCTCTATTATTCTAAAAGATATGGGAAGGAAGTCCAAAAATTAAAGACAGATAAAAACACTCAGGAAAGAAATGCATTCACTGCCCAACTTCCAGCTGGGTTTACCACTTGGCTAGCGATTACCGTAAGTGCCTTCCCGCTTCTAAGAGAGAAAAACAAAACTATGTTACTACCACTTGTGGACTGGGTGTTGCTATTTTAACCCATCTATCCCTGTAAATAAGTTCTCCAAAACCACTAAATGCCCATTTCAAAAGCACTCCTTAAAGCAAAGTACCCACTTCTCTTTATTTTACAGACGGTGGTTCTTCTCCTGCCAAAAAGCACAAAGGGCACATCTTGGCCTGCTGTGGAAACGGAAAAAGCACAATTTCCCTCTAAGAATTACCCAGGTGGTATACTCTCTTAGTGATGGCAAGTGTGCTTTTAGCTTATACTCGACAAAGCAAGAGAAAAAGAAAGGGATAAGTTGAGTAAGGAGATGGATTTTTCCAAGACCTGCCCATCTGGCTTTCTAAATCTCTAAGCGCCTTCTAGCAGGAGTGTTCTAGCTCTGTGCCTGGGCCAGTTCCACAAATCGCAGTTGCAAACCAAAGGTGGTATGGGAGAGGCTATATCACCTCACTCTTCCTTCTCTGTCCCCCGACACTTAAGAAAAAGGAACTTTAAATCCTCAGCAGGTTCTGAAAAGGGAGTTGGCTCCCATCTCACTATGCTCTGTCCTTAGTCTCTGGGTGAGCAAAGAGAAGACTAGAGTCCTTTTCAGATCCTATTGGGGTGTGCCATTTTTGTTGCTTCAAATAGAGCGAGCAGGTAGAAATAGCTCCTAGTGGGGCGGAAACTTACCTACCAAGTCTGCTTCATTCATTCATTCATTCAGTCTTATTTATTGAGTGCTTATTGTTTGCAAAACACTGTACTAAGCTCTTGCAAGAGAACAACATAGCAGTAAACAGAAACATTCTAAATTGGCTCTTCTAGCTTTCATTTCCCACACACAACTCCAATACGATGTGCTACCCTTTCCCAAACACGGCTATGGTAGACCTTGAAGTGACCATCACTACCACCAGAGTCGAGGACAGAGGAGAGGAGGAAATTCAAGACTCTCTCCCACTTCTTTTCCTACTCCTTTGCCATTCACTGCTCTGTTTCCATCCTATTCCTGTCTGGCCCCGACTCCCCAGCGTTGTGCAGGAAACTCTGGGCTTCAGTTGGTTTAGGGTAGCACTCTGGGGTGGCAACATGGTTCCTGATTGGAGCTGCAATCAATCAATCGATAATTTTCTTGTGCATCGACTGTATGCCGAGTACCATAGTAACAGTTTGGAAGAGTGCAATAGGATTAGTACACGTGATCTCTGATCTCAAGGAGTTCATAATCTAGTGAGGAAGATGGACACTAATATAAAGCACTGATAAGAGCAAGTAATTGAATATCATAATAATAATGATAGTATTTGTTAAGTGCTTACTATGTGCCAAGCACTATTCTAAGCACTGGGGTAGATACAAGGTCATCAGGTTCATCCTATGTGGGGCTTAAAGTCTTAATCCCCATTTCACAGATGAGGTAACTGAGGCCCAGGGCAGTTGTCAAATCCCACAGTTGCCCACAGTTTGGGCAAGTCACTTAACTTCTCTGTGCCTCAGTTCCCTCATCTGTAAAATGGGGATTAATCAATCAATCAATTGTATTTATTGAGCACTTACTGTGTGCAGAGCACTGTACTAAGTGCTTGGGAAGTACAAGTTGGCAACATATAGAGACGGTCCCTACCCAACAGTGGGCTCACAGTCTAGAAGGGGGAGACAGACAACAAAACCAAACATATTAACAAAATAAAATAAATACAATAGATTAAGACTGTGAGCCCCCTGTGGGACAACCTGATCACCTTGTAACCTCCCCAGTGCTTAGAACAGTGCATTGCACATAGTAAGCGCTTAATAAATGCCATTATTATTATTATTATTAAGTGACTTGCCCAAAGTCATACAGCTGACAATTTGTGGAGAGGGGATTAGAACCCATGACCTCTGACTCCCAAGTCCCTGCTCTTTTAAATAAGCCAGGTGGCTTCTCAAGTGCTATTATTATTATGATATTTGTTAAGTGCTTACTATATGTCAAACTCCGTACTCTCAGAGTTGCACCTGGAGAGTTTCCAGTACTCTACCAGACTTGACTACAGGTGGGAGAGTCAAGCAGAGGTAAACCTATTCATTCATTCATTCAAACGTATTTATTGAGCGCTTATTGTGTGCAGAGTACTGTACTAAGTGCTTGGGAAGTACAAGTTAGCAACATATAGAGACGGTCCCTACCCAACAGCGGGCTCACAGTCTAGAAGGGGGAGACAGACAACAAAACCAAACATATTAACAAAATAAAATAAATACAATAGATTAAGACTGTGAGCCCCCTGTGGGACAACCTGATCACCTTGTAACCTCCCCAGTGCTTAGAACAGTGCTTTGCACATAGTAAGCGCTTAATAAATGCCATTATTATTATTATTAAGTGACTTGCCCAAAGTCATACAGCTGACAATTTGTGGAGAGGGGATTAGAACCCATGACCTCTGACTCCCAAGACCATGTGCTTTTAAATAAGCCAGGTTGCTTCTCAAGTGCTATTATTATTATGATATTTGTTAAGTGCTTACTATATGTCAAACTCTGTACTCTCAGAGTTGCACCTGGAGAGTTTCCAGTACTCTACCAGACTTAACTACAGGTGGGAGAGTCAAGCAGAGGTAAACCTATTCATTCATTCATTCAAACGTATTTATTGAGCGCTTACTGTATGCAGAGCACTGTACTAAGTGCTTGGGAAGTACAAGTTGGCAACATATAGAGACGGTCCCTACCCAACAGCGGGCTCACAGTCTAGAAGGGGGAGACAGACAACAAATAAAAACATATACTATACTCACTATACTATATGTCAAACTCTGTACTCTCAGAGTTGCACCTGGAGAGTTTCCAGTACTCTACCAGTCTTGACTACAGGTGGGAAAGTCAAGCAGAGGTAAACCTATTCCATTCCTAGCTTGGGCAGTGGCAAGCCAGTAGAAGGCAAATCTGCTACAAGTCAAAGCTCACCTGTGCTGGGCAGCAGCGGCATGGAGAGAGTTTTTTTGTTTTTTTTTTTTTATAATGGCATTTATTAAGAGCTTACTATGTGCAAAGCACTGTTCTAAGCGCTGAGGAGGTTACAAGGTGATCAGGTTGTCCCAAGGGTTGAGGGCGGAGACTCAGGTTTACTGTGTGGAAAGAGGCAATGGAAAACCTCTTCTATATTTTTACCATGAAAACTCTATGAATCCACTATCAGAATGATCGCAGATGGAGGTGGGGCGTTCAGAGAGAGATTTGTCCGTGGTGTCGCTATGGGTCGGAGAAGGCTCAACAGCGTAAAATAAGACAAGACTGGTGTTAAGTGGTGGGGTAGATCCAAGTTAATGAGGCTGGACAATCCGTATGCCACATGGTTTACTGGATGATAGGTAAGAAACCAAGTGCTTAGCTGGACTGAAAGTGCTGAAGTGGTATATAAAATGGAAAGATTATAAAAATGAAGTGGGGAAAGGGTTTTGGGAGATGAGGAGAGCAGTGGTCTGTCGGGGTGAAGGAAGAATAACAGTAATAATAATAATAATGGCATTTATTAAGTGCTTACTATGTGCAAAGCACTGTTCTAAGCGCTGGGGAGGTTACAAGGTGATCAGGTTGTCTCATGGGGGGCTCCCAGTCTTAATCCCCATTTTACAGATGAGGTAACTGAGGCCCAGAGAAGTTGTGACTTGCCCAAAGTCACACAGCTGACACGTGTGATCAAGGAAGGTGATCAAGGAGCTGAGAAGGATATGAGCAACTGCCCTGAGCAAGATACAGATAGTAGATTAGCTTGAGAGGAACAAGTAGTGGAGAGAAAATGCTTAGTACGGTCCTGGGGGTCCTGGGAGTCAGACGGACCTAGATTCTAATCTCAGCTCTGCCACTTGTCTGCTGTGTGACCTTAGGTGAGTCACTTAACTTCTTCATGCCTCAGTTACCTCATCTGCAAAATGGGGATTAAGACTGTGAGCCGTAGACTACGTCCACCTTGATTACTTAGTATCCTACCCAATGCTTAGAACAGTGCCTGACACATAGTAAATGCTTAACGAATTCCATTTTTAAAAAAGTACAGTGCTTGGTACTGTGCTTGGAACATAGTGAGTGCTTAAAATGGTTTTGTTATTATCATTATTATTAGTATTATTCAGGGCACATGGAATGCTGGGGAAAAAGAAACACAATAGGGAAGGCTCAACTAGGAAGGAGTGAGCCAGGCTACTTTCCTGGCACATTACTGAAAGTGAAGATTTAATCTACATTAAATGAGGCAATTTCTGTCCCATTGCTGTGGAATCTGTGTGTCACAAATGCCTCCTTTTGCTTCCCCTCCCCGTTTCCATCCCCACTCCAAAACAAGCATGCCATCACAATGTCAGTACTCCAGGCCCTGTAACAAGTTCTGGCTGGCTAATTGTCTCTTCTGTATATACGTATATGTGTGTGTGTGTGTGTGTGTGTGTGTAATGAATAGATGTATAGGTAGATAGAAAATACAAATTTAAGGGAGACCTTACGCTCATCAATGCACATGGGTGTGGTGGAAAAGATGGATGCGCAAACATTACTCCATTTCACACTGTGGGCACATAATAGTAAGCTTTTGCTCTGCTAACACATTTGTCATTTGCAGCGCTGGGTGCTAAGTTTATTTCTGGCCCTCGGTATCATGATCTTCTGATGCATCTTACTGCGGAGAGCATATGTTAAATTGCAGAGGGGACTCTCAGTATATGGGTTTTTCTGGGAATTCCTAATTTTACAGGGGTTTCCAGGTTTAGAGCTCTGAAAGGCAGTAGGGACCTAGGTAGATTTTGCTCTACTGATGTAATTGCAACACCCTCACTCTAAGGTAGAAA
This sequence comes from Tachyglossus aculeatus, assembly GCF_015852505.1. Lineage (NCBI taxonomy): Eukaryota > Metazoa > Chordata > Mammalia > Monotremata > Tachyglossidae > Tachyglossus > Tachyglossus aculeatus. Next base: position 20,213,544 of record NC_052082.1, on the reverse strand, counting down.
TGATGAATGGGACAGAGCTAAAGTGGTTAAAGTATTCAGATTGATTTGGTTTATCTAACAATAAGGCCACAATTGTGAAATAGACAGACATTGACATTCCCACCTAAAGACACTTAGGCCTCTCCTGGTCTCCTGGCCACCAGAGGTTGGGCCCCTGGTGACCTCCGTCTATCGTCCACTCGACTTTCCAACACCCCCAAGGCTGTGAAAGAGCTGGATGGGAGGAAATGAATTCCATGACAGTGAACCTGCATGGGTAGCACTGGGCAGAGAAGTTCCATGCTACCTTGGGACCAGGGGTACCTACATAAAGATACTATCTGTTACACATTCAACAATAAGCAGGTTCTGATGATTTGTAACTCTCCTGCATAAAGATACTATCTGTTACACATTCAACAATAAGCAGGTTCTGATGATTTGTAACTCCTGATTTTGAGTATGTCCAGGAATATTTTTTTTTAAAAGTGAATTTCTGAGATCGAAATATTTGAAGAACAGCTCCACTTAGCAAAGGGGACAGTATTATTTCAGGAGAAGCCCAAATATATTAATTTTGTTGCAGTTGGCAATATCAGATCATCCTTGCAAGCTTTTAGACTTTCCCCTCTCTTGGTAATAAAGGAAAGACAAAGAGGAGAAGGGAACTAAGTCAACCAAACAATCAGTGGCATTGATTTATTTTATTTTGTTAATATGTTTGGTTTTGTTCTCTGTCTCCCCCTTCTAGACTGTGAGCCCACTGCTGGGTAGGGACCGTCTCTATATGTTGCCAACTTGCACTTCCCAAGCGCTTAGTACAGTGCTCTGCACAGAGTAAGCACTCAATAAATACGATTGATTGATTGATTGATTGAGTGCTTGCTGTGTGCAGAGAACTGGGATTGGGACGAGTCCAGAACCACAGCATTGGTTCAACAAGTTCCCTACCTGCAAGGAGCCTACAGTCTAAAGAAGGAAAGTGGGTCCTTACTACAAGCCCTAGAATGCCGAGCGTGGTGTACTGAGCATGTTACACCTGAAAATGGATGTCTAAGAATAATTCACTGCTTTAATTGCTTTTTCATTATCATGCTGTTGAATTTTGATAGCTGGCTTCCTTACAAGCTCTCACACTTACAATTGCTTGCAATCCAGTTCCGCCAGACATGGACTGCTCATTCATTCTTTCATTCGTTAATCACTCAATGGTATTTAATGAGCATTTATCATATGCAGAATACAGAACTAAGCACCTGGAAGGGTATATCATAGAATATAGTTGGTAGTCATGATCTCTGCCCACTAAGAACTTAATAATGTAGTGGACTACATTCTATGCACGTGAGCAATGTACATTCAGTTCTATGCATAGGGGAAAATGCAGCTGTTTTTTATAGTAACATTTGTATTTATGCCTCAAATAGATTTGATGCTGGGCAGTACAACATGAGCTCCAAACAACGTATTAGCCATATTCTGGGAACTCACAGCTATTTATATAACCTAGTATGCAATAATCAGTTGGCTCTTTGAGCAGAACGGACCTTGGGAAAGTGTGACCTTGGTATAGTCACTCACCTTTTCTGTGCCTCAGTAACCTCATCTGTAATACGGGGATTAAGACTGTGAACCCCATGGGGGTCACGGGGTTTGACCGATCAGATTAGCTAGTATCTTGCCCAGTGCTTACCACAGAGTAAGTGTTAAATGGATACTAGAACAAAAATACTAACAGGTGGAAATGAACCCTGAAGGTTCTCCAAAATAATAAACATCAAAAGAGCATACATTTTGCAGACAATTTGGATGTACCAAAGTATCCGGTCTCAGTCAAGCATTGAATCATTTTAAACAAAGCTTTCAATAAGTGCAATTAGGCTATTTGATTGTGTCCAAATGTTAACATTTACTTAGTTAAATGCATAATAGTTATTATTCATGCATAGTTATATTACTATTTGATTACGCAAACAATAGTGTAAGTTACATTTATCCATTTATCACTTAAAAAATAGCTTTATGGTGTGTTGGTCTTTTTTTTTTTCTTTTGATCTTGGGAATGCATAATTGTCTTTACATCATATCCTATAATAAATGATAGTCCATTTAGCAGTCTTTCACTTAAACACTTATTTTCATGGATCTAGTTAAGAGCACTAGCTGGGATATAGCAATAATTAACAGATATTACCGGACGCTCATGTAAAGTAGGTTTAGCCAGGATGGTCACAATTACAGAATATTTGTTTGTTTTCCTAAAATGGCCCAGGCTGTCCTACAGCATTCCAAGACACTCCTGACAAAACTGGAGCAAATGGCCAGCCTACATCATGCAAAGTTATATTTCAATTTAATGGTACTCAGATCATTCGGTACATTCCCTTGAGACCAGGATAAGGAAAGAACTTGAAGAAATATTATAGAATACTGCTTTGCACCAAGCAAAGAAGATTTGGGCACTTCCCTTCAGGGAGATTTTATGTGTTCTCGCTCTATTTCTTATCCACTTTTGAAAACATCATCACTGTTAAATGCAAATATCTCAATTAGGGATGAACAAGATTCTAACATTGATAATGATCCCATGATTGATGAACTAGCTGCTAAAAATAGTTACTTTCAGTACCAGTGTTTTGAAGTGACTAAATGACAATTTTGCGTCTTACATTTATATGGCAAACAATTCTGAATGCATTGAAGATGTCATTTGCTGAGCAATCTACTTTCTTTGTTTCTCTATTTGCATTTGTTAATTTTTTCATTACCATGAAATGTCCCAATGAGAAGCTTACTAAGGCATTGTTTTGGGGCAGTTGTTTGCGTGACAATATTTAAAAAAAAATCAGTCCTTGTAATTAGTCGTTAGTAACAATTAGTCTTTAGTCCTTGGCTCTCTCCTTCCTCACCTACATTTGCTCTGAAATCAAATGAAGTATACCTTCCGTATTGAACTGAGGGTTTTATAAAACCATAAAAGAGTTGCTTTGGTGAGGGTATCTTATTTTAGTAAAAACTGAGTCCTGTTATAAAATTAAAAAGAGCTATTCTGTGATTTATTTATGGTCTTCCAAGATCATAACTATTTTGTGGGTGAAGAAATGCATCCGCTTGACAGACTGATTAGTCTGTATCAGCAAAGTATCCATATTGTTCAAGTTCTCCTCACCTTAAATTTACTAGGAATGTCAGGGAAAATATCCCCCACCACCACTCACAGAACAATGAAGACAGGGTTTCACAGTAGGATATTAATGACAATCCAGGTTGGGAACCTCCTCATTAGCATCACTCCTCCTTTCCCTACTAGGGGCATATCTTATCCCTAATACCTTCTCTAACTCATGTGGGTAAAACTGAAAGCCAAGAAATGATTTAGGCTGAAAATCTAGATACTTTGGAGAGAAGCAATGTGGCTTAGTGGAAAGAGCATGGGCTTGAGAGTCAGAGGTCGTGGGTTCTAATCTTGACTCCACCACTTGTCTGCTGTGTGACCTTGGGTAAGTCACTTAATTTACCCGGTTCTCCGTTACCTCATCTGTAAACTGGGGATTAAGACTGTGAGCCCCACATGGGACAACCTGCTTACCTTGTATCTACCCCAGTATTTTGAACATAGTAAATGCTTAACAAATACCATAATTATTCCCCTTCTAGACTCTAAGCCTGGTGTAGGCACGAACTGTGTCTCTTAATTGCTGAATTGTACTTTCCAAGCGCTTAGTACAGTGCTCTGTCATAATAAGCACTCAATACATGTGATTGAATGAATGAATAAATAATAATAATAATTGTATTTGTTAAGCGCTATGTGCCAAGCACTGAACTAAGCGCTGGCGTGGATACTGAAACTGTGGTGGAATCTAAACTCAATGATGGACCCAAACTGTTAGAAAACAGAGGTTACTTTATTTTTAACGAATTTCTCACGATCACGTCTATAACTATACCTACCCTTAATTTGTACAAATGGTATTTATAAATGGAAAGGTCCATTCATGGTGTGTGACTTTGAAAAGACTAATGTGCACGTTAAGATGATCCCTTGCTGTGCTAATGCATTTGCCTCATCCAACTCGCTGGACTAAGAAAATAGGAGCACCTGAAGTAGGAAAACTAAAAAACTCTATCAATGAAACATGCCTGTGTCTTCAAAATAAGCTCACAGCTGTTGCTGCTTTGAGTAAATGGTTGGCATATTGAAATTTACATCGCATGGGTGAGAAAGGCCATAATACAATACAATTTAGGGCAAATCAATTTGTCAAGCCTTGCTTCCAACAACCTAAACTATAAGAGACAATGACATTATTTGAGCCCTGAGATTCCTGTTTTCCTTCTGAAATGTGAAATAAGAAGATCTCAAGTGGCAAACTAATGATGACAGCTATTTGGACTACACATGCACTGATAGATCCCTGGGGTTCACATAAACTAGAGACTTCAAGGTAGTTTTATTTCCGTGGGTCTACTTTCTTCATTTGTAAAATGGGGTTTCAATTCTCTTACCTTTTAATTTCCTCGGTTTTTCTTTTCATATTACAGTTCTTGCTTTTCTTTAAAGCTATTTTATATGAAAACACCGTGTTGACTCACTTTAAGATAATATGTTTTCTTCCAAAATGCTCTAATTAGATTTTATTATTGCATAAGCAAGGCTAGGTTTAGGATACACGTATTTTAGAGGGACCTGAGAGTACCTCTTATAGCAGTTGATCTTAAAAATGATGTTTTGAAGACTAAATAAGCATAATGAGAAGCAGTGTGGCCAAGGGGAAAGAGCATAGGACTGAATTCTTATCCCAGCTCCACCACTGACCTGCTGTGCGAACTTGGGCACTAAACTTCTCTGGGCCTCAGTTTCTTCATCAATAAAAGGATCACTTCCTTTCCCCTCTGCCCCAACACTGTGTGCCCTCGATGGGGCAGGGACTCTGATTTGATTGTATTGACTATACCCTGGCACTTAGTACAGAGCTTGGCACACTATTTAAGTACTTAAATAACAGTTATTAGATTTCACGTTGGAATTGTCCATCAGGCACCTTACTTTTATTCATTCATTCAATCGTATTGATTGTGAGCTTACTGTGTGCAGAGTGCTGTACTAAGCGCTTGGGAAGTACAAGTTGGCAACATATAGAGACGGTCCCATGTCTGATTGACTGTGTCTAACCCAATTTGCGTGTATCCATCCCAGTGCTTAGTACAGTGCCTGGCACATAGTGTTTAACAAATACCATGATTATTATCATCATATTATTTCTTTGCTAAATAGTAGATCTGAATCTTGACTGATACGACTTTACAAGTCCCCCACTAGACTGTAAGTTCATTTTGGGCAGGAAATGTCTACCACTCTGGTATATTGTACTCTCCCAAGCACTTAGTACATTGCTTTTCACATAACAAACACTCAATAAATATGATTGATTGGTTGATTGACTAGCAATAGAGGCAGAGGTAGGGGAAGGTAGCTGGGCCTCCAGGGATGTGGGGCACTATCACTCAAATTATATCATGAAGAAATTATCAGATGAGTAGGGTCTTTGATTTTCAGGGTGTGGAGGGAGTGGGGGTTCTGAAGCTCACCTCACACCACCTGTAAAGATTTGAAGTGGGGGCGAATACTCTATTTTTTTAAGTGATATTTAAGTGCTTACTCTGTGTCAAAGACTGTTCTAAATTCTGGAGTAGGTACAAGTTGGTTAGGTTGGACACTGTCTCTGTCCCACATGGAGCTCATGGTCTAAGTAGGAGGGAAAATAGGTATTTAATCACCATTTCACAGTTGAGGAAACTGAGACACAGAGAAGTCAAGCAAATTTCCCAGGGTCACACAAGCAATCACTTGTACTTCCCAAGCACTCAGTACAGTGCTCTGCACACAGTAAGCACTCAAAAAATACGAGTGAATGAATGAATGAATCAGTTGGAAGAGCCGGAATTAAAACACAGGTCCCCTGACCCCCCCCGTCCCCATCTTCTTTCCACTAGTTTATGCTGCTTCTTTAGGCCATGTTGACAAGCAGCATGGCTTAGTAGAAAGAGCATGGGCTCTGCCACTTGTTAGCTGTGTGACTTTGGGGAAGTCACTTAACTTCTCGGTGCCTCATTTACCTCATCTGTAAAATGGGGATTAAGACTGTGAGCCCCACGTGGGACAACCTGATGATATCCTTGTATCTACCCCAGCATTTAGAACAGTGCTTGGCACGTAAAAAGCGTTTAACAAATACCATTATTATTACTGTTATTATTATTATGTTGCTTTTCTACTTAAGATATAATCTCCTCTGTATAGCTGGGAATATTGGAAGTTAATGTTTCATGGTCCAAAAGGTATTCCCACCAGCTGCAAGGTTTTTAGCATCCAACACGCCTAGTTATACAGAGGGTCAGAGCCACTAGTTGGTCATTTGGTAATTTGGTTTACCACTGAGAAGAAACATTTTATGTATTCTTTCAAACGTCTAACGTTGTTTTGAGGATTTATTTTTTTTGAGAAATTCTGTGATGCAAATGGAGGTGTCCCTGCTCACAAGAGTTGAGTCAGGGAACAGGAAAAGGAGCCCAAGGAAGTTCCAAATCATGGAAATTGCATTGTCCCCTAGGGTGGGGTCTCTGATGCACAACTACACTTCCTCACTCTTCCCCCTCCTACCCCACCTTCAATACTCTCCATTTTCCTGCTGAAAGTTTTAGGGCAGCTCAAATCAATCAATAAACTGGCGGTATTTACAGAACATTTAAGAAGTGCAGAGCACTGCACTAAATGCTTGGGAAAATGTGGTAGGTTGGGGGTGGGGAGTGGGATGGCTAGTTGGGATGTAGTGAGAGAGAAGCAAGGAGCTAATCACTGAACTTCTTTACACCTCACTCTCCTCATGAAAAGAAAACAATTGATAGAGCAGTGGCTGCTTTCCTATCAATCATGTGGTGATATTTATTGAGTACTTCCATGTACAAAGGGTTTGGGAAAATACAACTGAGTTGGTGGACGACATGTTCTGGCTCACCAGCAGTGTTTCTAGAGAAGGAGATGGACATCAAAATAAATTACAGATCTATACAAATACCATGAAAAAATAAAATAAGTCCTGAGAGTGGGCTGAATATTAAATTCTGAAAGGGAGCAACTCTATTTGTAGCATCCAGAGTTGGCTTAAAATACAAATGAAGGTCAGGCATGACAGTGAACGATCAGATAATGAACAGATTAAAAAAAAGGACTATTTTAATTTGTACAGTTTAAATAGGATGTTACAATTTGCAGCCATCCAGGACAGTATGCAGCACAGACTGATGACTGACTGACTCATGCTTCAGAGAAAGATGAAAGATGGAGTCCAAAGCAGGTGGCTTCCTACTAATTCATTCCCAAATAATTGAAAATGGGAGAAGAACAAATTTTAAGTATTTGTTAATTCTCTCTCTCCCTGCTTGCCTATCCCCAACCCCGTTTCTCTACTTCCAGTTTGTTTCCAGAGTGAGACATTTCATCCAGTTTCCAGTCCATCTCACAAGCACAGTGTCCACGTTGCCCATAGCGGGGCTTTTGTGAGAAGCAGAGTGAAGAGACCTTCCTCTGTCGGGGATCTGGGTTGGTTAAAAATCACATCATTCAACTCAGAAAATCCAACAAGACCATAATACAAAATTGGCATAATACAAAAGTCACCTGGTGGGGTGACTCTATAAACCACTTCTTGGTAGGATCATCTCATAGAATTATGCTTCATTCATTCATTCAATCATGCTTACTGAGCACTTACTATGTGCAGAGCACTGTACTAAGTGCTTGGAAAGTACAATTCAACAACAAAGAGAGCCAAACCCTGCCCACAACGGGCTCACAGTCTAGAAGGGGGGATCCAGCTTCATTCATTGATTCATTCATTCAATTGTATTTATTGAGCGCTTACTGTGGGCAGACCACTGTACTAAGCGCTTGGGAAGTACAAGTTGGCAACATATAGAGACCGTCCCTACCCAACAGCGGGCTCAGTCTAGAAGGGGGAGACAGACAACAAAACATATTAACAAAATAAAATAAATAGAATGAATATGTACAAGTAAAATAAATAGAGTAATAAATCTGTACAAACATATATACAGGTGCTGTGGGGAGGGGAAGGAGGTAAGGCAGGGGGATGGGGAGGGGGAGGACTTAAGTGCTCATTCAGCACTTATATCTCAACTACTATTTTAAGCACTAGGGTGCATGAAAATTAATCAGATTGGATACGGTAGTTGTCCCAAATAGGGTTCACAGCCTACGTATGGAACACCTATTTTTCAGATGAAGAAGCTGAAGCTCAGAGAAGTTCAGTGGCTTGTCCTAGGTCTCACAGCAACAAGCGGCCGAGCTGGGTTTAGAACCGAGGTTTTCTGACTGCCAAGCACATGCTCTTTCCACTAGGCCAAGCTCCATCAAGGTGTATGTGTGTGCTTGTGTGTGCATGCATATGTGTGTGTCTGTGTGTGTGTTTGTGTGTTCGTGTTTGTGTGTTCGTGCCTGTGTATGTGTATTGAAAGGGTCTGTTCTTACACTCCGAGTCCCATGGAACAGGAACTGTGTTTTATTTGCTTATGAGATATCTACCTTAGCAGTCAGGACAGTACTGACACAAAGTAAATGCTTAACAAATAACACTATTATCATTTTGGGATGCTCTGTTGAGAATCAGCATGGCCTGGTAGATATAGTGTAGGCCCGAGAGTCGAGGGACCTGGGTTCTAATTCCTGCTCTGACACTGGTCTGCCCTGTAACCTTGATTAACCTTCATTAACAAAGTCCAGAAAAACACTGTGGACCCTGGAAGGGTGAGTGTGATTGTTTTAATCATGTAATTAGGGATTCAGAGGGAGAGAAGATTGGTGCCAATAGACCAATCACTATCAATAAGTACCAGCTGCCTTACCTTCAAGCTTCACCCCAAATGGTGGTTCCCATCTCACAGGCACCCAGAGATCAATCAACCAATCAATTGCATTTATTGAGTGCTTACTGTGTGCAGAACACTGTACTAAGCGCTTTGGAAGTACAAGTTGGCAACGTATAGAGACAATCCCTACCCAACAGTGGGCTCAGAGATGATAATGGCACTCTTATCTAGGCATCTTCCTGCTATTTCATCTTTACCTTCTGAAAATCTGCTCTCCCCCATCCTTGGGAGAAGGGAGAGAAGATTTGGATTTGAACATGGAAAAGCAACAGGGTAAGGATAGTATCTTTTTTTAAGATATGGTAATTAACCTTATGACATCTCAGAAATGTCACCTTAGGCAATGGGGAAGAATGCTGACAAACTGGCAGTTGTTAAGCTCAGTCTCTTCATATTCATTTGTATTTATTGAGAACTTACTGCGTACAGAACACTATACTAAGCACTTGGGAGAGGACAATATAGCAGAGTTGGAAGTGCTCCCAAATCTTTTAATTGAAAGAGCAGAAATCAGTTATATAACCAAATTCCCAGTCCTGACTTCTAAACTTTTAACACTTACGGAATTAAAGGAAAATAGGTTCATTGAACTCTGTAGACTTTTCAGGAGAAAATGGACTTTCCAGGATTGAGGGCCCCAAAGCAATAGTCATGCACCAGGTTTTTCCAAATGTTTCCATGAGTTCTCTATTATTTACTCTATTTATTTATTTATTTATTTATTTTACTTGTACATATCCCTTTTATACTGTGAGCCCACTGTTGGGTAGGGACTGTCTCTATGTGTTGCCAATTTGTATTTCCCAAGCGCTTAGTACAGTGCTCTGCACATAGTAAGCGCTCAATAAATACGATTGATGATGATGATGATGATATCTATTCTATTTATTTTGTTAGTATGTTTGGTTTTGTTCTCTCTCTCCCCCTTTTAGACTGTGAGCCCACTGTTGGGTAGGGACTGTCTCTATTTGTTACCAACTTGGACTTCCCAAGCGCTTAGTACAGTGCTCTGCACACAGTAAGTGCTCAATAAATACAATTGATGATGATGATATCTATTGTATTTATTTTATTTTGTTAGTATGTTTGGTTTTGTTCTCTCTCTCTCCCCCTTTTAGACTGTGAGCCCACTGTTGGGTAGGGACCGTCTCTATGTGTTGCCAATTTGTATTTCCCAAGCGCTTAGTACAGTGCTCTGCACATAGTAAGCGCTCAATAAATACGATTGATGATGATGCTGATGATATCTATTCTATTTATTTTATTTTGTTAGTATGTTTGGTTTTGTTCTCTCTCTCCCCCTTTTAGACTGTGAGCCCACTGTTGGGTAGCGACCGTCTCTATACGTTGCCAACTTGGACTTCCCAAGCGCTTAGTACAGTGCTCTGCACACAGTAAGCGCTCAATAAATACGATTGACGATTTCAATTTCTACTGCTTGGTGGGTTTCCTTGGGGTGGTGTGGGGAAGGTAAAATGAGGGGACTACATAAACTCAAGTTTTTTAAAAGGGGAAACTGCAAGGTCAATTTCAAAACTTCAGTTTTTTTTTGGAGGGAAACCTTTGTAGATTGGGGTATAATTTTTCGTAACGAATTCACCTGATGGATGACTTACAATTTTGCTTATGGTTAATGAGTATGCGTGTTGATTTGACACGGCAAATAGTGTAGGCTTTAAGATCTCTTCCAACCTTTGTAGATTGGGGTATAATTTTTCATACCGAATTCACCTGATGGATGACTTACAATCTCGTTTATGGTTAATGAGTATGCGTGTTGATTTGACACGGCAAATAGCGTAGGCTTTAAGGTCTCTTCCAACCTTTGTAGATTGGGGTATAATTTTTCATACCGAATTCACCTGATGGATGACTTACAATCTTGTTTATGGTTAATGTGTATGCGTGTTGATTTGACACGGCAAATAGAGCAGGATTTAAGATCTCTTCCACAGCATAATTGGCGAGCCAAAGAATTACCCGAATCAAGGCCCTGAGAAAGCTTAGTCAAGAGCTTGTCGAGCACATGGGCCTTTTTGATCGTCCCTCAATCAATCAATCAATCAATCGTCTTTTTTGAGCGCTTACTATGTGCAGAGCACTGTACTAAGCGCTTGGGAAGTACAAATTGGCATCACATAGAGACAGTCCCTACCCAACAGTGGGCTCCCAGTCTAAAAGGGGGAGGCAGAGAACAGAACCAAACATACCAACAAAATAAAATAAGTAGGATAGAAATGTACAAGTAAAATAAATAAATGAAGAAATAAATAGGGTAATAAATACCCTTCTTTCCCCTGCACAGATTTTCTTCATTAGCTTTTTCTTTTTTTCCTTTTTTCTTATTTCTCCAACGTGCTTTCGTTGAGAATAAAGAGAGGCGACCCACGGTACGCATCGGATCCACATCCCTCTCCAGAAAAGCCTTCCCTCCGGGGCAATCAATCAATCAATCAATCAATCAATCGTATTTATTGAGCGCTTACTATGTGCAGAGCACTGTACTAAGCGCTTGGGAAGTACAAATTGGCATCACATAGAGACAGTCCCTACCCGATAGTGGGCTCACAGTCTAAAAGGGGGAGACAGAGAATGGGAGGTGCTAATGAAAGGATTGTTTGATTCTGTTCCTGAATTAGTTATTCGCATTCCGAATTTAGACCCTAACGGAAGTAATATGATTTATCTGCTCAATAAAAATAGAAAGGCACTTAAAAAGTGAGCGACACACATCCCACCCCTGCCAGGACCATGTACTGAGCGCCTCGTGTGGGAACAGCCCCGTGCTGAGCGCCTCCTGGGTGCAGGGCCCGTGCTGAGCGCCTCCTGGGTGCAAGGCCCTTTGCTGAGCGCCTCCTGGGTGCGGGGCCCCGTGCTGAGCGCCCCCTGGGTGCGGAGCTCTGTGCTGAGCGCCCCCTGGGTGCGGAGCTCTGTGCTGAGCGCCTCCTGGGTGCAGGGCCCGTGCTGAGCACCTCCTGGGTCAGAGCCCTGTGCTGAGCGCCTCCTGGGTGCAGAGCCCTTTGTTGAGCGCCTCCTGGGAGCGGAGCGTCGTGCTGAGCGCCCCCTGGGTGCGGAGCTCCATGTTGAGCGCCTCCTGGGAGCGGAGCGTCGTGCTGAGCGCCTCCTGGGTGCAGAGCTCTTTGCTGAGCTCCCCCTGGGTGCGGAGCTCCGTGCTAAGCGCCCCCTGGGTGCGGAGCTTCGTGCTTAGCGCCTCCTGGGTGCGGAGCGTCGTACTGAGCGCCTCCTGGGTGCAGAGCACTTTGTTGAGCGCCTCCTGGGAGCGGAGCTCTGTGCTGAGCGCCCCCTGGGTGCGGAGCGCCGTGCTGAGCGCCTCCTGGGTGCGGAGCTCTGTACTGAGCGCCTCCTGCGTGCAGAGCCCTTTGTTGAGCGCCTCCTGGGAGCGGAGCGTTGTGCTGAGCGCCTCCTGGGAGCGGAAAGTCGTGCTGAGCGCCTCCTGGGTGCAGAGCCCTTTGTTGAGCGCCTCCTGGGAGCGGAGCATTGTGCTGAGCGCCTCCTGGGAGAGGAGCTCCGTGCTGAGCGCCCCCTGGGTGCGGAGCTCTGTGCTGAGCGCCTCCTGGGTGCAGAGCCCTTTGTTGAGCGCCTCCGGGGTGCGGGGCCCCGTGCTGAGCGCCTCCTGGGAGCGGAGCGTCGTACTGAGCGCCTCCTGGGTGCAGAGCCCTTTGTTGAGCGCCTCCTGGGTGCAGAGCCCGTACTGAGCTACTCTTGGGTGCGGAGCTCCTTGCTGAGCGCCCCCTGGGTGCGGAGCTCCGTGCTGAGCGCCCTCCTGGGTGCGGAACTCCTTGCTGAGCGCCTCCTGGGTGCGGAGCGTCGTACTGAGCGCCTCCTGGGTGCAGAGCCCTTTGTTGAGCGCCTCCTGGGAGCGGAGTGTCGTGCTGAGCGCCTCCTGGGAGCGCAGCGTCGTGCTGAGCGCCTCCTGGGAGTGGAGCATCGTACTGAGCGCCTCCTGGGAGCGGAGCGCCGTGCTGAGCGCCTCCTGGGAGCGGAGCGCCGTGCTGAGCGCCTCCTGGGTGCAGAGCCCTTTGTTGAGCGCCTCCTGGGTGCGGAGCGTCGTGCTGAGCGCCTCCTGGGTGCGGAGCTCCGTGCTGAGCGCCCCCTGGGTGCGGAGCTCCGTGCTGAGCGCCTCCTGGGTGCGGAGCTCCGTGCTGAGCGCCTCCTGGGTGCGGAGCTCTGTGCTGAGCGCCCCCTGGGTGCAGAGCTCCTTGCTGAGCGCCCCCTGGGTGCGGAGCTCCGTGCTGAGCGCCTCCTGGGTGCGGAGCCTCGTACTGAGCGCCTCCTGGGTGCAGAGCCCCGTACTGAGCTACTCCTGGGTGCGGAGCTCCTTGCTGAGCGCCCTCCTGGGAGCGGAGCGCCGTGCTGAGCGCCTCCTGGGAGCGGAGCGTCGTGCTGAGCGCCTCCTGCGCGCGGAACGTCGTGCTGAGCGCCTCCTGGGTGCACAGCCCTTTGTTGAGCGCCTCCTGGGAGCGGAGCGTTGTGCTGAGCGCCCTCCTGGGTGCGGAGCTCCTTGGTGAGCGCCTCCTGGGTGCGGAGCGTCGTGCTGAGCGCCTCCTGGGTGCGGAGCTCCGTGCTGAGCGCCCCCTGGGTGCGGAGCTCCGTGCTGAGCGCCTCCTGGGTGCGGAGCTCCGTGCTGAGCGCCTCCTGGGTGCGGAGCTCTGTGCTGAGCGCCCCCTGGGTGCAGAGCTCCTTGCTGAGCGCCCCCTGGGTGCGGAGCTCCGTGCTGAGCGCCTCCTGGGTGCGGAGCCTCGTACTGAGCGCCTCCTGGGTGCAGAGCCCCGTACTGAGCTACTCCTGGGTGCGGAGCTCCTTGCTGAGCGCCCTCCTGGGAGCGGAGCGCCGTGCTGAGCGCCTCCTGGGAGCGGAGCGTCGTGCTGAGCGCCTCCTGGGTGCAGAGCCCCGTACTGAGCGCCTCCTGGGTGCAGAGCCCTTTGTTGAGCACCTCCTGGGAGCGGAGCGTCGTGCTGAGCGCCTCCTGGGAGCGGAGCGTCGTGCTGAGCGCCTCCTGGGTGCGGAGCGCCGTGCTGAGCGCCTCCTGAGTGCGGAGCCCCGTACTGAGCGCCTCCTGCGTGCAGAGCCCTTTGTTGAGCGCCTCCTGGGAGCGGAACTCCGTGCTGAGCGCCCCCTGGGTGTGGAGCTCCTTGCTGAGCGCCTCCTGGGAGCGGAGCGTCGTACTGAGCGCCTCCTGGGTGCGGAGCCCTTTGTTGAGCGCCTCCTGGGAGCGGAGCATCGTGCTGAGCGCCTCCTGGGAGCGGAGCGTCGTGCTGAGCGCCTCCTGGGTGCGGAGCGTCGTACTGAGCGCCGCCTGAGAGCGGAGCTCCATGCTGAGCGCCTCCTGGGAGCGGAGCGTCGTGCTGAGCGCCTCCTGCGCGCGGAGCGTCGTACTGAGCGCCTCCTGGGTGCACAGCCCTTTGTTGAGCGCCTCCTGGGTGCGGAGCTGCGTGCTGAGCGCCTCCTGCGAGTGGAGCTCCGTGCTGAGCGCCTCCTGGGAGCGGAGCGTCGTGCTGAGCGCCTCCTGCGCGCGGAACGTCGTGCTGAGCGCCTCCTGGGTGCACAGCCCTTTGTTGAGCGCCTCCTGGGAGCGGAGCGTTGTGCTGAGCGCCCTCCTGGGTGCGGAGCTCCTTGGTGAGCGCCTCCTGGGTGCGGAGCTCCGTGCTGAGCGCCTCCTGGGTGCGGAGCTCCGTGCTGAGCGCCTCCTGGGAGCGGAGCGTCGTACTGAGCGCCTCCTGGGAGCGGAGCGTCGTGCTGAGCGCCTCCTGGGTGCAGAGCCCTTTGTTGAGCGTCTCTTGGGAGCGGAGCTCCGTGCTGAGCGCCCTCCTGGGTGCAGAGCTCCTTGCTGAGCGCCCCCTGGGTGCGGAGCTCCTTGCTGAGCGCCCCCTGGGTGCGGAGCTCCGTGCTGAGCGCCTCCTGGGTCAGAGCCCCGTACTGAGCGCCTCCTGGGTGCAGAGCCCTTTGAGCGTCTCGTGGGAGCGGAGCGTCGTACTGAGCGCCTCCTGGGTGCAGAGCCCTTTGTTGAGCGCCTCCTGGGAGCGGAACTCCGTGCTGAGCGCCCCCTGGGTGCGGAGCGCCGTGCTGAGCGCCTCCTGGGTGCAGAGCCCCGTACTGAGCGCCTCCTGGGTGCGGAGCCCCGTACTGAGCGCCTCCTGGGTGCGGAGCTCCTTGCTGAGCGGCCCCTGGGTGCGGAGCTCCTTGCTGAGCGCCTCCTGGGAGCGGAGCGTCATACTGAGCGCCTCCTGGGAGCGGAGCGTCGTGCTGAGCGCCTCCTGGGAGCGGAGCGTCGTGCTGAGCGCCTCCTGGGAGCGGAGCGCCGTGCTGAGCGCCTCCTGGGAGCGGAGCGTCGTGCTGAGTGCCTCCTGGGAGTGGAGCGCCGTGCTGAGCGCCTCCTGGGAGCGGAGCGTCGTACTGAGCGCCTCCTGGGAGCGGAGCTCCGTGCTGAGCGCCCCCTGGGTGCGGAGCGTCATACTGAGCGCCTCCTGGGAGCGGAGCGTCGTGCTGAGCGCCTCCTGGGAGCGGAGCGTTGTGCTGAGCGCCTCCTGGGAGCGGAGCGCCGTGCTGAGCGCCTCCTGGGAGCGGAGCGTCGTGCTGAGCGCCTCCTGGGTGCAGAGCCCCGTACTGAGCGCCTCCTGGGTGCAGAGCCCTTTGTTGAGCGCCTCCTGGGAGCGGAGCCCCGTACTGAGCGCCTCCTGCGTGCAGAGCCCTTTGTTGAGCGCCTCCTGGGAGCGGAGCGTCGTGCTGAGCGCCTCCTGGGAGCGGAACTCCGTGCTGAGCGCCTCCTGGGAGCGGAGCGTTGTGCTGAGCGCCTCCTGGGAGCGGAGCTCCGTGCTGAGCGCCTCCTGGGTGCAGAGCCCCGTACTGAGCGCCTCCTGGGTGCAGAGCCCCGTACTGAGCTACTCCTGGGTGCGGAGCTCCTTGCTGAGCGCCCCCTGGGTGCGGAGCTCCTTGCTGAGCGCCCCCTGGGTGCGGAGCTCCGTGCTTAGCGCCTCCTGGGTGCGGAGCCTCGTACTGAGCGCCTCCTGGGTGCAGAGCCCCGTACTGAGCTACTCCTGGGTGCGGAGCTCCTTGCTGAGCGCCCCCTGGGTGCGGAGCTCCGTACTGAGCGCCTCCTGGGAGTGGAGCGCCGTGCTGAGCCCCTCCTGGGAGCGGAGCGTCGTACTGAGCGCCTCCTGGGAGCGGAGCTCCGTGCTGAGCGCCCTCCTGGGTGCAGAGCTCCTTGCTGAGCGCCCCCTGGGTGCGGAGCTCCTTGCTGAGCGCCTCCTGGGTGCGGAGCGTCATACTGAGCGCCTCCTGGGAGCGGAGCGTCGTGCTGAGCGCCTCCTGGGAGCGGTGCGTCGTGCTGAGCGCCTCCTGGGTGCAGAGCTCCTTGCTGAGCACCCCTGGGTGCGGAGGTCCTTGCTGAGCGCCTCCTGGGTGCAGAGCTCCGTGCTGAGCACCTCCTGGGTGCAGAGCCCCGTACTGAGCGCCTCCTGGGTGCAGAGCCCTTTGTTGAGCGCCTCCTGGGTGCGGAGCTCCGTGCTGAGCGCCCTCCTGGGTGCGGAGCCCCGTACTGAGCGCCTCCTTCGTGCAAAGCCCTTTGTTGAGCGCCTCCTGGGAGCGGAGCGTCGTGCTGAGCGCCTCCTGGGAGCGGAGCGTCGTACTGAGCGCCTCCTGGGTGCGGAGCTCCGTGCTGAGCGCCTCCTGGGTGCGGGGCTCCGTGCTGAGCGCCCCCTGGGTGCGGGGCTCCGTGCTGAGCGCCCCCTGGGTGCGGGGCGCCGTGCTGAGCGCCCGCTGGGCGCAGAGCACTGTACTGAGCGCTGGAGTGGCTACAAGCATTAGCCACAAAAGTCCCTCACCCCGTAACCACTCACACACACAAAAACCCGCCTCCCCCAAAACACACACACGCGCAAAATAATGACAGTAATAATCCTTGTATTTGTTAAATGCTTTATTGTGTGCCAGTCACTGTACTGAACGCTGGCGGGGGGGGGGTGGGGCGGTGAATCAATCAATCAATCGTATTTATTGAGCGCTTACTGTGTGCAGAGCACTGGGCTAAGCGCTTGGGAAGTCCAAGTTGGCAGCATCTAGAGACGGTCCCTACCCAACAGCGGGCTCACAGGCTAGAAGGGGGAGACAGAGAACAAAACCAAACATACTAACAAAATAAAATAAATAGAATAGATAGGTACAAGTAAAATAAATACATAAATAGAGTAATAAATATTAATCTAATGCTTGGATGCAAACATTAGCCACAAAAGTCCCTCACTCCCTGACACACACAGAAACAAGCTTCCTGCCCTCAGTGTACACAGGGGAACACCCACAAACACCACAATATCTGCATAGTATATAGTGTATATATATATATAATATAATAATATATAATACGATATGTATTTTTAAATTATTTATATTATAGATATTTTGTGCACATACCCCACAAATACACTCCGAGACCGACCCAGAGGAAGGATCTGCCGGTCATAAATACTGAGTGCTTCCTGTGCGTACAGCACTGTATTAAGCACTTGGAATCATAATAATAATAATAATAATGTTGGTATTTGTTAAGCGCTTACGATGTGCAAGGCACTGTTCTAAGCGCTGGGGTAGATGCAAGGTAATCAGGTTGTCCCACGGGGGACTCACAGTCTTCACCCCCATTTTACAGATGAGGCCCAGAGAAGTGAAGTGACTTGCCCAAAGTCGCACAGCTGACAAGTGGCAGAGCCGGGATTTGAACCCATGACCTCTGACTCCACTGAGCCCCGCTGCTTCTCCGGACTGGAAGAGGACAGTCCAACAGAGCTGGGAGAAACAGCCCCTGCCCTCAACCATCCTCCAGTCTAGAGGGGGCGGAGTTCATTCATTCATTCATTTCATTCATTCAATCGTATTTATTGAGCGCTTACTGTGTGCAGAGCACTGTGCTAAGCGCTTGGGAAGTCCAAGTCGGCAACAGAGAGAGACGGTCCCTATCCAACAACGGGCTCACAGTCTAGAAGGGGGAGGCAGACAAGAAAACAAAATAGTAATAATGGTGTTGATTAAGTGCTTGCTATATGCAAAGCACTGTTATAATAATAATAATGATAATAATAATGGTATTGATTAAGTGCTTACTATGTGCAAAGCACTGTTAATAATAATAATGGTATTTATTAAATGCTTACTATGTGCAAAACACTGTTATAAAAGTAGTAATAATAATAATGGTATTTATTAAGTGCTTACTATGTGCAAAGCACTGTTATGATAATAGTAATGATAATGGTATTTATTAAGTGCTTACTATGTGCAAAGCACTGTTATAATAATAATGATAATAGTAATGGTATTAAGTGCTCACTGTGTGCAAAGCACTGTTATAATAATAATGATAATGGTATTAAGTGCTTACTATGTGCAAAGCACTGTTATAATAATGATGATAATAGTGGTATTTAAGTGCTTACTATGTGCAAAGCACTGTTATAATAATAATAATGGTATTTATTAAGTGCTTACTATGTGATAAGCACTGTTATAATAATGATGATAATAATGATGGTATTAAGTGCTTGCTATGTGCAAAGCACTGTTATAATAATAATAATAATGATAATAATAATGGTATTTATTAAGTGCTTACTATGTGCAAAGCACTGTTATAATAATAATGATAATGGCATTAAGTGCTTACTATGTGCAAAGCACTGTTATAATTATAGTAATAATAATAATGGTATTTATTAAGTGCTTACTATGTGCAAAGCACTGTTATAATAATAATGATAATAGTGGTATTTAAGTGCTTACTATGTGCAAAGCACTGTTATAATAATAATAATAATAATAATGGTATTTATTAAGTGCTTACTATGTGATAAGCACTGTTATAATAATGATAATAATGGTATTTATTAAGTGCTTACTATGTGCAAAGCACTGTTATAATAATAATGATAATAATAATGGTATTTATTAAGTGCTTACTATGTGCAAAGAACTGTTATAATAATAATGGTATTAAGTGCTTACTATGTGCAAAGCACTGTTATAATAATAATGATAATAGTGGTATTTAAGTGCTTACTATGTGCAAAGCACTGTTATAATAACAATAATAATAATAATGGCATTTATTAAGTGCTTACTATGTGATAAGCACTGTTATAATAATGATAATAATGGTATTTATTAAGTGCTTACTATGTGCAAAGCACTGTTATAATAATAATAATGATAATAATGGTATTTATTAAGTGCTTACTATGTGCAAAGCACTGTTATAATAATAATAATGATAATAATAATGGTATTTATTAAGTGCTTACTATGTGCAAAGCACTGTTATAATAATAATAATGATGATAATGACATTTATTAAGCGCTTACTATGTGCAAAGGAAAGTGCTGGGGAGGTTACAGGGTGATCAGGTTATCCCACGGGGGGCTCACAGTCTTCATCCCCATTTTACTGTTGAGGTCACTGGGGCACAGAGAAGTGAAGCGACTTGCCCAAAGTCACCCAGCTGACAATTGGCGGAGCCGGGATTTGAACCCATGACCTCTGACTCCCAAGCCCGTGCTCTTTCCACTGAGCCACAAACCAAGTAGACAGGAGAGTTGGAGACTCTCCTGTAAATAATTTTATTTATTCTGCTGGTATTGACACCTGTCCACTTGTTGTGCCTCCCCCTTCTAGACTGCGAGCCCGTCGTTGGGTAGGGACCGTCTCTACGTGTTGCCGAGTTGTACTTCCCAAGCGCTTAGTACAGTGCTCTGCACACAGTAAGCGCTCAATAAATACGATTGAATGAATGAATGAATGAAAATTGCTCTTTTGGAAATGACATCACGGGATTTAGGACCACTGTAAAACTTTCCTAACTGCCTACCAGAAAAACGTCTTTGCTATTTAAGGAGACAAGGCTTTATTTTTTCCATTTATTATTAAGGAAAGGTGACCAAAGTGATTAATGCGGGAGCAAATATAGATTTAGCAAATGTCTATCAGGGAGAACTGAACCTCTGTGTAACTTCCATTCTTCTGCGAGTTAATTTATATTCATAATAAAAATTCCACTAGGTGGGTTATGTGAACGCAGCGTTCACATAGAATCGCCTACCCCGGGGGCACCCGGCAGCGCGGTCTCGGTTTTATATTTCCATTAATTACAACTGGTTGGTTCCATAGAAACGTTGTCTTAAGCAGCCAGCGTGGGCCTTTGATTTCTCCCTGATATGGGAAGGTCAGAACTGGGGACCGAAATAAATAATGGCTCGAAATAAATAACGGCGAACCGCTTTTGAGAAATGAGTACTTTCCTTACTAATAACCCCGATTTTCCTTGCATTTTCTTTTTCCAGCGTCACTAGAATCCGTGGAAACAGTCACTTGAGTTCTGCTGTATAACCTTCACCTCCAACTGCCTTTTCCCTCTGAAAAGAAAACTCCATTCAACTTTTCCTCCCCGCTGCCTGCTCCTTCTCCCCCTTCCTTACACTTCTCAACCTCTTCCAGCGAAGAATGGGCCTTATTTGCATGGAGTTATTCTAGCATAAAATTATTCTATCTGGAGGAGACTAGCAGGAGGACTTGAAATAAATCAGCGCTGATCGTTTAGGAGTGCTATTAGTAACATGCACACCCTCACTATAAAGTTGCCTTTGATGGGAAGATCTTCTGGGAATTCTTAAAATGTCATAACTGTGAGGTCAGGGATGAGCAAACCTGAAGTTGGGAATTTAAGGTGAATCATTTTACATCTAGCTGGTTTGAGGTTTTAGGTCTTGTGTGTGGGGGTGTCAGCATACGAGCATTCATTCCTTAAATCGGTGAGAAGTGAAATAAGGAAGCTATTAGCAAGGGAGATCTCTTTTTGCACCCCCCCGCCCCAACTATTCACTCTCAAAATAAATAAGGATGAAATGACAGACCTAAGGACACAACAAAATATTTCACTAGCTATTTCCTATGAGCCATAAAATAAAAGACTGAAATTGGAATGAAGATATTTCATTTCGTTTCTGCTTTTACTGTCTCCATGCTTTTTAAAAGTGCTGCTCCACTTAATGGAAGAAGCAGTGTTGCAAAGAGTAAGTGTGTATCAGATAAAATTAAGCCCTGGGAAGTTAGCTATTGATTATTTTATCACCAGTGGAAAAAAAAACTGATTTGCAATTTACTCATACAGTATACCAGAAACATCTCAGGTAAATGCCAATAATAACTTTTCCTATTACACTGAAACTGCTTTGAGATTTAGGTTTTGTTATCTCAGTCGCTGAAGCAGTTGGCGTGTGTAATAGCTATGCAAATCAGAGACAAGTACAGACAGATGCTTTTTACGTAGAGCAACAAATCTTAAAGTCTTGATTTGGCAAACATCGTTGAGTATGGCAGAGATACACAATAACCATAGAAGCGATGGTAGTTTTTCCAGTGTGTAGATTTGTTTATCAAAACTAATGTCTTCATATGATCGTCATCTTTCTGAGACTCACAGTGTCCTCCAAGGAAAACATTATATACTTTAATATTTGAAAGCGGTCTCATAAGAAAAACTGATCCTTCCTGGGTATATTTTATGAAATGTGTTTGTTTTTGCAATAGATTAGCTTCGCAAAGGTGAAAAAAAACCCTCAAGTTTTGAAGTAGCTATCTCAAAAAGGATCTTTTATTTTTACTCGTTTCTTTTTAATGTAAAACTGTCACAGAGTTTTAGTTTCCAAGACAGTAACAGCCTATGATCTATGTGGACTAACTCACCACCAAGTTAAATTTAGATATAGACAAGAATCAAATTCATCATGGAATAAGTTGTTGAAGCAAATTTCTGCAACATGCGAAAGGGTATAATGGGCTTCTTAACTGTATAAGCATATTAATGCAGATAACATGTGAAGTGTAAGTAAATCCTCCTCACTGTGGAAGATCTACCATTTAGAAGAACCGTGCTCTGGGAATAATAATCACATTTGGAAAGGACTTACTATGTGCTAAGCACTGTGCTTTCATGAATAGGCTTTCCCTGTGGAGATTTTCAGAGAATCAATCCCACAGCTTTTCTGCTCCTGCCAATCCAATAGATAACAAATAGATCATGCATGTATTTTGTTTATTGGCTTCTTGGCTCTGGAGTGATATTCCTTTGGAAGCAACTCTAAAGTCACTGCCTCCCTCCTTCTCTGCCCACACCAGGGAGGTCTTATGAGTAAAACAGGTTCTGATATCTTTTCCTCAGGATCTTTCCAGCTTCTTCTTATGGTTTGGGACAAATTCCGAGGGCTCATCGAGGCCTAATCTGACCTGGACCATTCCAGGCTCTGTTAAGAGATATGAGTTCAGCATGGCCCCAAATGCTGACTCTCAGATGCCCAGCTAGATGGAAAAATGCTACATTTAGGACTAGAAATGGTCTATTTCCTTTCAGTATTCCTGGGAGTGTACAGGTGTCGTGGAAATAAGGTGGACAAAAAAAATAAGTGGACCATGAGATGAACATGACATCACATGTGCTGTGCTAGCACGAAGCATGAAACAGCGTGGCTTAGTGGCAAAAGCCTGGGTTTGGGAATCAAAGGTCGTTGGTTCTAATCCCGGCTCCATCACTTGTCAGCTCTGTGACTTTGGGCAAGTCACTTAACTTCTCTGTACCTCATCTACCTCATCTGTAAAATGGGGATTAAGACTGTGGGCCCCATGTGGGACAACCTGATCACCTTGTATCCTTCCCAGCGTTTAGAACAGTGCTTTGCACCTAGTAAAGGCTTAACAAATGCCATTATTATTATTATTACATCATGCAATTGCTACTAAGCCAAAGTCTGCTCACCAGAACCTATTTAAAACTAGAGTGTTTCTCCAGGAAACTCTGACCCTTCCCAATTGGCCCAATTTGGACACCATGTCCAAGCCATAGAACCCAACAGCAGAAAAAGTTTCTGCTATCGTACAAAAGTACGGCTCAGGTGAAAATGAGGAGCCAATTTGTTCAAGTGGATGGATGGGCACATATCTAAGGGTTGCTTAGATTCACAGCGTGGCTCAGTGGAAAGAGCACAGGCTTGGGAGTCAGAGGTCATGGGTTCAAATCCTGGCTCCGCCGCTTGTCAGCTGTGTGACTTTGCGCAAGTCACTTCACTTCTCTGTGCCTGTTACCTCATCTGTAAAATGGGGATTAAGACTGTGAGCCCACCGTGGGACAACCTGATCACCTTGTAACCACCGTAGCACTTAGAACAGTGCTTTGTACATAGTAAGCGCTTAACAAATACCAAAATTATTATTCAGAATATATTATTATTACTATTAACAACAATAACCAATTATATTAATTAAATTTAATGAATCAATTAATCATATGAATTATAATTATTATTCAGAATATAGTAATGTTATCATTCTTATTATTCAGGGTTCAAATCCTGGCTCCGCCGCTTGTCAGCTATGTGACTTTGGGCAAGTCACAACTTCTCTGTGCCTCAGTTACCTCATCTGTAAAATGGGGATTAAGACTGTGAGCCCACCGTGGGACAACCTGGTCACCTTGTAACCACCCCAGCGCTTAGAACAGTGCTTTGCACATAGTAAGTGCTTAACAAATAGCAAAATTATTATTATTATTCAGAAGCTCATATAGTCACATTTCCTTTCATAGAGGTCCAAGACACTCTCCAGGCACTGTACTGCTGCTTCTGCATCAAAACCTGAGCTCAAGGGTCTAGGATGGACTTTTGAGTGAGACTGTGAGATCAGCCAATTTCACCTCAGGCCGATTTGACTCCAATTCAGGCCATTTGACCGAACCCTGGCCCTCTGTAGACCAGCTTCAATGTGGGAAATAATCGTACTCATAACCTGGCTGAAATCTTTCCACTCCTTAGGCCCCTTTGCCCCTTATTCTGACCTCAGGAGAAAGGAGTGGAGCTATCATGGTGGATCCCATCCTCTTCCTCATCCTGCTCTTCCTCCAACTCGTCATCAATTCGATCCTTCTGCTCAGGGCAAGAGATCCCACAGTTCAAGATGAACAAATGGAAACTCATCTGTCTTCTGCTCCCTTCCCTGCCTTTGCTATCTCCCAAGTTGGACCACTGTCTGCAGCGTGGCTAAGAGAAGCTGCGTGGCTCAGTGGAAAGAGCCCGGGCTTGGGAGCCAGGGGTCATGGGTTCTAATCCTGGTTCCGCCAATTATCAGCTTTGGGCAAGTCACTTCACTTCTCTGGGCCTCAGTTACTTCATTTGTAAAATGGGGATTAAAACTATGAGCCCCCCGTGGGACAACCTGATGGCCTTCTATCCCCCCCGGCGCTTAGAACAATGCTTGACACATAGTAAGCGCTTAACAAATTCTATTATTATTATTCTTATATGGGTGAAGTGCACATTTTCCTAAATTTTACAAAATCCATCCCTGGTTTTATCCCATCTGTTCTTGCTCTAGCCTCTGCTGGGAGGGGAGAGGGAGGTGGGGCTCTACTTAGGAACTTAAAAGAAAATGATCATGTGGAGTGAGAAGGGAGGGGGGTGACCTAGTCATCGTTGTGGGACTTGTGGTTACCAGTTTGGCACATCAGTGCCTTCAGGATGTAATGCAATAGCTAGCTACCTCAGGTCCGGCCTGCCAAGATGTGTAGGAAGCGAGTAGAATAAACCTGTGGGCTTTGCCCCTAGCTACTGCTAGGGATTTTTCCTATGTAAATTTTACTTAATATTCTGTGTGTTCATCCAGAAACCTGGTAGAAGTGAGGTGTGTTTTAAAATAGTGATTTACATTGACTACAAAGATTTTCATCTGGATTCTTTTAGCAGGATACTAATCTCCTAAAAAGTGAAAAACAAGGTTCAGTTCTACCTACATCCCTCCTAGGTAAGATAATAGTTACTGAGATAAACTATATTTAGGTGAGGGAAGAAACGTCAGCAAACTGAGGCCTCTACTGTTACAGGACTTACCTCAGCTTAATGAGCCAGAGGTCGTCTGCTTTTTTCCACTGAATCCAGGAAATGTTTACTCCTTCTTTGGAAGTGGATAAAATTTAAGAAGAGGATCACATAGCACACAGAAGTGAACAGAGAGGTACATATTCCCAATTGCATTATGGAAACAAACTTTACACATCCTCTGTCTGTGTCTGCTGTACATATCACCCCACATCACCTGTGGGATATTCACTTCCTACTCAACTATGTGGTGCACTGCACTACCACCTCTGTAGTGATTTTCCCCTAAAGGAAATTAAAGGTTCAGGGTAAAGGCTGGATTCTTGGGTTGATTTTTGACCTCATTCGCACTGGTGTATTCCCAGAAGGGCTTCTGTACCTTGTTCTAATGCTTCATTCCTATCCTGATGCTTGGAATGATAATGATGATATTAATAATAATACTTATTGTGTGCTTGCCTGTCCTAAGCACTGGGACTGATGCGAAGAGAAGCAGGTCCTACATGGGCTCACAGTCAAAGTAGGAGGGAGAACAGGTATTGAATCCCCATTTTGCAGATGAGAGAACTGAAGCACAGAGGAGTTAATAATAATAACAGCATTTATTAAGTGCTTGCTATGTGCAAAGCAATCAATCAATCAATCGTATTTATTGAGCGCTTACTGTGTGCAGAGCACTGTAATAAGCGCTTGGGAAGTACAAGGTGGCAACATATAGAGACAGTCCCTACCCAACAGGTGGGCTCACAGTTTAGAAGCACTGTTCTAAGCACTGGGGAGGTTACAAGGTGATCAGGTTGTCCCACGTGGGGCTCATAGTCTTAATCCCCATTTTACAAATGAGGTAACTGAGGCCCAGTGAAGTGACTTTCCCAAAGTCACACAGCTGACAATTGGCAGAGCTGGGGTTTGAACCCATGACCTCTGATTTCCAAGCCCGTGCTCTTTCCACTGAGCCAAAAAATGTCACACAATAGACAAGTGGCAGAGCTGGACTAGAACCCAGGTCCTCTGACTCCCAGGCTTCGAGAAGCAGCGTGGCTCAGTGGAAAGAGCCCGGGCTCTGGAGTCAGAGGTCATGGGTTCAAATCCCAGCTCTGCCACTTGTCAGCTGTGTGACTTTGGCCAAGTCACTTCACTTCTCTGGGCCTCAGTTCCCTCAACTGTAAAAGGGGGATTAAGACTGTGAGCCCCACATGGGACAACCTGATCACCTTGTAACCTCCTCAGCGCTTAGAACAGTGCTTTGCACATAGTAAGCGCTTAATAAATGCCATTATTATTATTATTATTATTATTATTATTGTGCTCTATCTTTAGGTTGTGCTGATTGTATATGCAAGGCTTGCTTAGATATGAACTTGGGCATTGGCCTAGCCTCAAAAATTAGATACTGCAATCAATCGTACTTACGAAACAATTTCTGTGTGCAGAGCACAGAAGTAAGTACAGTACAACAGAGTTGGTGGACGTTCCATGTTCACTGTGAGAAGCGACATTGCCTAGTGGAGAGAGCACAGGCCTGAGAGGGCTAGATCAGTTCCTGGTGCGGGTCAAAATAGCAAGTGGGATGGTTGAATTAACCAACTTTACTTTTATTGACTTCTCATCGAGTAGTTACACTTTTTCAACACTAATGGGAGGTCCACCCCAGAAAAATCACCTCGTTATTCAGACCAAAATTTCACTTCATTCTCCATGATCAGATTTTTCAAGTCAACGAAACTGTGTTATTTCTGCCCAGGATTGCCCGGTTAATTTGATGGTAATAATCTGCCCTTTTAGTGGTATAAAAAAGGAATACAGAAATATGACCTGGATATGAGATTTTGAATAAACCAAGTTCATGTAAAGTAACAATGTAGTATAGAAAAATCGACCTGGTGGCATGGATTTAAAGCTCAGACTGTAGAGCATCAGACTTTTATTGTTATTAATAATAATAATGGCATTTATTAAGCGCTTACTATGTTCAAATCACTGTTTTAAGTGCTGGGGAGATTACAAGGTGATCAGGTTGTCCCACGGGGGGCTCACAGTCTTCATCCCCATTTTACAGATGAGGGAACTGAGGACCAGAGAAGTTAAGTGACTTGTCCAAAGTCACACAATTGACAAGCGGTGAAGCTGGGATTTGAACCCATGACCTCTGACTCCAAAGCCTGGGCTCTTTCCACTGAGCCACGCTGAGGGTCTAGGGTTCAAGTCCCTATTAGGGGGAAAATTTATTGGGAAGCAGCATGGCCTAATGGGCATCACAGGTCTGGGAGTTAGAAGGAACTGGGTTCTAATCCCAGCTCTGGAACTTGTCTTCTGTGTGACCTTTGGCAAGTTGTTTAGCTTCTCTGTGCCTCACTTAGTTCATCTGTAAAATGGGGATTAAGACAAAGCCCCATGTGGAACAGAGATTGGGCTCAACCAGATTTGGCTTGTATCCATCCATCTACCCCAGCTCTTAGTACAGTGCCTGGCACATAGTAAGCACTTAACAAATACCACCATTATAAGTGCAGTGACCACCATTCATTTAAAATCACTATGCCAAACGTGCTCAAAAATAAACAATGCAAAACGTCATATTATTTAAATCCAATAAATATTTTGTTGTAATCGATAGAAAAGAATAGGTAATTTAAGTTAGATAATTTCAATGAATATCGTAAAATGAGAGTTAAAACATTCTATATAATTCAACACATTTTCAACATTTTAAAAAAATAATCCGAGAAGAACCATCAACATAGCATTTAGGTCCTGCAAATTCTGAACAGAAAATTCCTGAGACCATTTGTACATCTGAGGGTCTCTTGTAAATTCATTTTGTACATTACCTTAGGGAAAACGAATTTCCACATCAAAAATGTTATTTCAGCACATCCAGATGTACCATCTCCTTTTTCAGAGCACAAGTACTATAGAACAAATTCAGAGGTATACTAATTCCTCCAAGGCCCATAGCAAAACAGTAATCTTTTTAACATCCTCTTCTTTGTGGGACAGTTGTTGAGAAAAGACATTAAGATTGTATAGAAGATGGCCCGGACAAATTCATCCAACAAGTAATGGTGCTCTATCTTTTTTTATTCAGTTACCCACGTCCAGTAGATGGATGATCTTAATAACATCCTACACGCCTCCTTTCTTCCTCTTGAAATATCTTTGGCCCAGTCAAAGGTTCAGTCAGTTTGGCTTTTTCTCATTTTGTTCAAAACATTACTTTGATATTTCTACTGCCTCTATGAGTTTTTCTACTCACACTTTTAACTTTGTGTGTCCTTAGGCTTTGCCTTGAGTTTCAGAACTACACCTATTATGAGAAGACTAGTCATGACCATAAATCTACCAAGCCAATAACTTTTCCCTTTATGAACTTATACGTGTGACCATTTGAGTCACCATCTATAATTGGCTTGGAATAGGTCACAGGCAATTAAATTGGCCGAGAGGTCTGGGACAAGATAGAAAGATGCGAGGAACATATCATTTCACCTCAATGTGAACTTTGCTTGTCGGCAGCAGATCCATCTGAAAGGAACCTAACTGTGGCAAAAATGCGATGAGTGAGGACAAATGACTGGACCTTGTATCTTTCCATCTTTCTTTTTGTCTAACCTCCACGGCTGTATTTCCCCAGAAACAGAGGGTTAAAATATTGGCAGGGGGAGGGACAGAGAAGGAGGGGATGATCAGAGAGAGAGTGCTCATTGTGTGTTGTATTATCCCGAGCACTCAGTATAGTGTTTTGCACACAGTAAGCACTCAATAAATGAGAGAGAAAGCTAATAATAATAATAATAATAATTGTCATTGTATTTAAGTGCTTACTGGGGTAGATACAAGCTAATCAGATTGTCCCACATGGGGCTCACAGTCTTAATCCCCATTTTACAGATGAGGAAACTGAGGCAGAGAGTAGTTAAGTGACATAGCTGACAATCTGCGGAGCTGGGATTGAAGCCCACGATTTCTGACTCCCAGTGGAGAGGAGAGGGAAAACAGAGAGAGAATGAAATACTACTCAATCTAGCCAAGGAAAAGACTGGTGCATCCATTAGTTGTAAAGTGTTAGCTTGGAAAGTATTCCTTAAAGGCTGGTATGACTTTTTAGATGAATCATTGCTTCACTCTGACAAGAAGGAATGTTCCAGTCATTATACTGCTACTCCCTCCTAGGCTATAAGCCCCATGTGGGACAAGAACTGTGTTGAATCTGATAACTTTGTATGTTTTCCAACACTTAGAACAGAGCTTGGCACATAATTAGTGCTTAACAAATACCAGACTACCCTCTAGACTGTAAGCTCGTTGTGGGGAGGTAAGATGTCTGTCAACTCTTTGAATTGAACTCCCCCAAGCACTTAGAATGGTGCTCTGTCCATAGTAAGCACTCAGTAAATACTATTAACATAATAATATAATTATAAGAACATGACAAAATACCAGTTCTTTCTCATTCCTATAATATCAATAGATATCAGCCAGACTAGGGGGAAATTTGGATCACCACATTTATAGGGCCAAAAAAAAAAGCAGCATCTTCATTACCATTCATACAAATTATTCATTGAAACAAACACAAAGAATCGGTAGCTCAACTTCTTTCTTTTTTCTTAAAAGCAGGCAAAACAGGATCAAATGCTCTTCTTTATAATTAGAACTCCACATGGCCATAAACAACCAAAGCTGTTTTATCTGTTCCATATTATTTCTGGTTCATTCGGATCATTTTCTGCTCAGTGGCTATTCTGAACTGAAGGCTTCGCTAGTGAGTTAGGAGTTGTATTTCCAGATTGCCATAAATCATCTAAGTGAACAGTGAGCCTGACATTCATTGAATATTTCTCTAGATTGAAACCCAATCTGGAATGGTTTTCCAGGATGGCAGTTTGTTCAGAGTGGGGTGAGGGCAGAGGAGGGTAGTGATGATAGGAGAAGACAGTATGACTACCACACAAGGCCAGTCTGGGAGGAGCTGAGATGCTGTTGTCTTCTCGCTTTTTGTGAACCGCCCTGAGGTCCTGGGTTGAATGGCCAACGTCTTCTTCAGTACCTGTCTGGCTATCAACCCTCCCACTGAAAGCCCAGTTGTCTCCTGGACTTTGCAAGCAGGAAAGTAGGGGGAAAAATGGGATTTGGAAGAGGTGTTAACATGGATCAGTGGAGGCAGAGGGGAATGATGGAGTGTTGGCAGAGGTTACCGGCATCTTGAGGAGAATTATTATTATCATTACTATTATTTTTAACTTTCAGCATTGCTCTTCAGACTCTCCATTTCTGTGTTTTCAGATCTGGCTTGGTCCAATTGTACAGATAATGACATAATGACATTTTTTTTTTTTTACTCCATTTATTTTATTTGTACATATCTATTCTATTTATTTTATTTTGTTAGTATGTTTGGTTTTGTTCTCTGTCTCCCCCTTTTAGACTGTAAGCCCACTGTTGGGTAGGGACTGTCTCTATATGTTGCCAATTTGTACTTCCCAAGCGCTTAGTACAGTGCTCTGCACATAGTAAGCGCTCAATAAATACGATTGATGATGATAATAATAATAATAATAATAATGGCATTTATTAAGCGCTTACTATGTGCAAAGCACTGTTCTAAGCACTGGGGAGGTTACAAGGTGATCAGGTTGTCCCTCGGGGGGCTCACAGTCTTCATCCCTGTTTTACAGATGAAGTCACTGAGGTCCAGAGAAGTGAAGTGACTTGCCCAATGTCACACAGCTGACATTTGGAGGAGCTGGGATTTGAACCCATGACCTCTGACTCCAAAGCCCGTGCTCTTTCCATTGAGCCACGCTGCTTCTTACACAGATAGTGTCTTTTAATCCACAACTCAGTCTACATTACTATTCATTCACAAGGTATCTGTATTCTTCACGTTCTATATCCATATTTGATTTTTCACATACCAGTGAATTGTCTTACAAAATTACCTATCCCAGACTCTAAAAGAGGAACTGTTTTCAACACTGGACTGCTCAAAATACTTTAACAGTATCATAGACTGGTTGAAATAAGTGCTTAGGAAGCCATCATTTTGCATTTATACTAGTTTTCTATGTTCACTGTGAAAGAAAAATAGTCATAAACAAAAGCAAAGTCAGTACAGTATTTGTAACATAATTCTCTGAACTGTATTGTAATAGACAACTTGTGTCTGTGTGCTTGGATGAATATTAGAACATCTATATCTGGTTTGGCACTCTGGATAATAACAGAAAAATTAGACCTGTCAGTATAAGTACAGATATAAAATCTTTTTCATCAAAAGTGATATGACATGCATAATTAGAATCTTATAAAATATCCTCATATATACTGCAATTGTCTAAATGTTCATTTTTCACTCAAGGAAGCACACAGATTGTTATATGGTTGTCCCACAATGATATTTTATATGTGTGTATACTTAGCTGTCGTGTTTTTTTTTTTCACTTAATGATACTTAAAGTAGATGTAGTAATAGTATTTATGGATTCTCCACCTGGGTCAGTACACTGTAATTCATGCTTGGGAAGCATAGAATGGAGAAGATATATATCCCCTTAACTACTAGGAGCTAACACTCTTTAGGGAGAGAAAGATATAAAAATATTTGCAAATTTTGGGTAATAATAATAATAAAGGTATTTGTTAAGCACTTACTATGTGCAAAGCACTGTTCTAAATGCTGGGAAGGTTACAAAGTGATCAGGTTGTTCCAAAGTGGGCTCACAGTTTTAATCCCCATTTTACAGATGAGGCAACTGAGACACAGAGAAGTTAAGTGACTTGCCCAAAGTCACACAGCTGACAGTTGGCGGAGCCAGGAATGGAACCCATGACCTCTAATTCCAAAGCCTGTGCTCTTTCCACTGAGCCACGCTGCTTCTCAACACAGTAAATTATTGAATGTTCAATGTAACTATGGTGCTCTACACACAGTAAGTGTTCAATAAATACAATTCATTTATTGATTGATTACAACCAAATAACATACACACAAGAGCTTAGATTGGATATAAATAAGTGTATAAGTACTGACAGCACTCTGACCAGTGATGTAACGTTAAAGGAAGTAGAAAACACAATTAAAATTAGTAGCACATTCACTGGGAGACTGTCAGAATGTGGTGGCAGTATAATATTGGGTTTAATACCAAACTGAAAATATACACAGCTGTATTGGGGGTCAACTTTTTCTACAGCTGTGATATCTTCACCCTCTGTGCCCCACCGCCCCACCCTAACAGGTGCCACATCTAGTCAGAATAACAATAATAATTATGGTAGTCAGAACTCGATCCCGGAATCACTTTTGGGCCCCAGTTAATATCAAATGGCAAGATAAGAGCAAAATAGATAGATATTTATGCCGAGATGGTTAATGATTTTGTGTGACTTGGGGTATTGGGGATGAATTGGGAAATTCCTCTTAAAGTCAGAGCTAGGAAGACAATAATAATAATAATGATAATCGTATTTGCAAAGTGCTTGTATACTATGTGCCAGACACTATACTAACCACTGGGGTGTATCCAAGTAAATTGGGCAGGACACAGTCCCTGTCCTACTTTGGGACACACAGTCTCAATCCTTATTTTATAGATTACCTAAGTGAGGCACAGACAAGTGAAGTCACTTGCCCAAGGTCACACAGCGGACAAGTGGTGGAGCCGGGATTAGACAATGAATTTGGGAAGCACTATCCTGTCAGATATTAGGCAGGAAAGAGTTCCAGGCTCAGGGAATGGCTTGGTTGAAAGGATACCTCCTAGAGATGGAAGATAGAGCCATACATGGAATGCCCAAAGTAGGAGGATAATAAGTGGAAGAGGAGAAAGTGAGCAAAACCGAGAAGAAATTCAGAAGGGTAGGAGGAGAACCAGCTGAATACCATATCTGAAAAACTGAGGCTTGTTTGAATAGAAGGTCTTACACAGCTGTGCTTCCAAAGTCACAGGGACTGTCCTTGCATGACTGAAGTATAAAAACGTTGCAATTAGAACTGCTTGATCAGCTTCACTCTGATGCCAAGATGTAATGTCCACAATTTCTATGGTTTTACTCTTTTTCTGGGACTCTTCCAGGTTTAATTGCTAATTTTTTTTGACATCTTTTTTCGGGTCACCAGTCAGGAAGCTGGATGTGCCTTCTGTTACAAATTTAAGTCTCACGACTTTGTAGAAAGTTGCCCAGCACAGCTTGATAGATGTTTAATTTGGTACAAAACGTGATGCTCCATTGTCATTATCTGTCAATAATAAAAATAATAATAATGATGGCATGTGTTAAGCGCTTACTATGTGCAAAGCACTGTTCTAAGCGCTGGGGAGGATGCAAGGTGATCAGATTGTCCCACGTGGTGCTTACAGTCTTAATCCCCATTTTGCAGATGAGGTAACCGAGGCACAGGGAAGTTAAGTGACTTGCCCAAAGTCACACAGCTGACAATTGGCAGAGCTGGGATTTGAACCCATGACCTCCGACTCCAAAGCCCAGAGTGTGCTGACCTTTTCTTTTTAATCTGCTTGGATGTATTTGACTATCAATGATTCACTCATTGGATGGTGTACTGCCTATACAAAGAATGTCTACCAATAAATATTTATCAATTATTGTGTGCTTAATGCTGTACTAAACACTTGGAAGAGTATTTAGTAGACATCATTTCAGGAGTTGGCAATCAGTTCAGCGATTTGCACTTAAATACTACAATTATTACTATTATTGGTATCATTGATTAGGTTGTGGGATTGGAACAGGTGAAGATTCTTGGCTTAAGGATTTCCTTAACATTGGGTTTGTCAAGGACATATTTCTATAGGAGATTTCTGATCCATAGGGAAACTATTCCAATTCAATAATCCATGAGCATGATGGAAAGACTGAGACAGAGAAACAGCGTGGCTCAGTGGAAAGAGCACGGGCTTTGGAGTCAGAGGTCAGGGGTTCGAATTCCGGCACCGCCACATGTCTGCTGTGTGACCTTGGGCAAGTCACTTCATTTCTCTGGGCCTCAGTTCCCTCATCTGTAAAATGGGGATTAAGACTGTGAGCCCCACGTGGGACAACCTGATCACCTTGTATCCCCCCAGCGCTTAGAACAGTGCTTTGCACATAAGTAAGCGCTTAACAAATGCCATTATTATTATTGTGTGTTAGGTGGCACAGAAGTTCTGAAATAGCAGTTGTGAGTGATATTATGGGGAGAAAAGAAATTAACCGTAGAAACAAGGTGATTTCAAAAGCACTTCGCAGAAAGGATTTGAAGCGTAAAGAAATTCCAGATAGGGAAAATGGTACAGCAGGGAGATTAGAACGAGGCAAAATTACCTTGAAAAGAGCGACAATTGTGAGCTGGGGCATTGTGTGAGAATAGAGTGGCTAAGTAGGAGGGAGAATGTCGATCGAGATCCATAAAGCCAGTAGTGAGAAGTTTCTGTTTGAAAGAGAAAGTAGCAACCATTGAAGACTTCTGAGTGGGAAGACGTGTGATGAACAGCATTTTAGAAAATTAGTCTGGGCAGCAGAGTGAAATATGAACCAGGAAGGGAGAGACTGGATGTGGGAGACTAGTGCGGAGGCTGCTTCAGTAGTCCAAATAAGATATGATTAGTACTTGGAACAACCTTCTGGCTATGTAAATGTAGAGGAAAGGGTGAATTATGGAAATGTGAAAGAATGTAGCAGAATTTGGATCAACATTTATTTCTGTGACACTGATGAAAATATCTAGTTGTGGTGAAAATCTCTGGTTGCTTTAATGAAGTTTACTGTCATATCAATGGACTGACTTTCTGAAGTGACTCATGAACAACGTCAAGTCTTATCTTCTGTATGCTTCAGGAGCAGTCAGTGACAAAGAACAATTTTTGAAAAACTGTCTCAGTCTTTCCATCCTGCTCATGGATTATTGAATTGGAATAGTTTCCCTATGGATCAGAAATCTCCTAGAGAAATATGTCCTTGCCGAACCCAATGTTAAGGAAACCTTAAGCCAAGAATCTTCACCTGTTCCAATCCCACAAAAGTCTTTTCTACCAAAACTGCAATGTGTTATAGCCAAACCCAATAGTGTTGTCGGATGACTCTCCTCTAGTTCCCTAAAACCGTGTAGCAAAAATTGCATAGTGAAAGTTTTGCTTTAGTAACACTGAGTGTACTTTTTCCATAGCGAACAGCAAAAATACATCCCATAATTTTCCACGGTCCACTACCTCACTTTTCCTCTAATGATGTTGGTATCTTTGGCCTTGGCTTCGGTAGAAACTTTTTTCAAAAGTTGAAGCCAAGACCAGGCATTTATATTTGAAATAATTTTCTATTCTTTGAGGGGCCTTCTCTCCAAGGGGGAAGGCATGTTCTAAAGATCATTGTAATTTTCTTGCCATCTGTGCAAGTTTCCCTTTTTGTCTGTGATGAGGGTGGTTCCATCTGTACTCTTTGGAGGTGTTGTGATAGTGTGTTTGGTATGCTATACTCATTCTACAATGAAATACATATTTTTATCTAGTGTTTTTGGTCTATAATTATGACCCCATAAAAAACAACATTCCTATAGCCAGTTTTGTTGAATAGCAAATTACTAGGATCATAAGAGTCTAAAGTCCATTTTCACATTTATTCATATGCACAGAAAAACAGCCCAAATAATTGACACACATCCAGAATTTATCATATAGAAAAATGAAACAATTCAGTTTTTTGTTAGTCAAAACCAGATGGCAAGAAGTGTTCGCTCAATTAACTTAGTGATGAGGTCAATATCTTGACCTCAGTGGAATATGGTTTTCAGCATTGATCAATAGTTTGAATGTGGCTTTTGATTTGTTTATTCAAGTATCATCATGTGAATGGTTCTGACACCAAAGCTTATGATTATATCAATGTTCCTCTATTGAAAAAAATAAATGAGAACTCAGTGAGGACTTCTCAATGTGCTGCATCCCTGACTGTCCACTTGCTTGTTGCGCTTGCCCCTAAATCTGACTAAGGATGAGAAAATGTAATGTGTTGCACAAGAGGTTATCAATTCCGCTTTGCAAGTAATCAGTCCTGAAGTCTCCAGGCAGAGGTTCGTCTGCCCTTCTCAGTAGCAGACTCCATCATCAGACAGCTGAAAAGAATCATTTGGGAAGATCTATGTGGTGACACTTAGGAGAAGGAGGAGGAAACCAGGAGAGTCATGCCGTGGCAGTCCTTCCGTCGGGAAATTTGGGGACGTTGATGAACAAATTAGAGAGAAGGATTGGGGAGGGAGTAGAGGGTGCAAGCAGTTGTAGAGGGAAACCTTTGCCTATCTTGAGGGTAGGAGGTAGCAAATTGTGAGGTTGACAAAGCACGACAAGGGGAAAGCTCATAGGGTAAGTACTGGTCAGACACAGCATATGGAGGGTTTGGAGTGGTTTTGGGTTAGGGTTTGCATACCCTGGAAGTTAAAGGTTCAGCAGCAAGGAATCCAGAGGAATGAGGCTCTGGTTCCTAAAAAGGAGAAAGGACAGTCTGTGATTAAAGGACTTTGAAACAGTTGGGCTGGAATCTGGGACTCCCCAGTAGAAGATGGGGAGGAGTCAGAGAAATGTCAGGCTGGGACTGGGAGGGAAAGATTTAAAGAAAGCTGATTTGAACAGAATTTGTTTTCATTATACCTTGTTAAGTGAATAAATACAGTTGAGAGCTCAGATTTTTGTATTTGGCTGTGGTAGAGACTGGAAGTAAAGCTCCGTTGCAGGACTATGTGGAGTTACGGGGAGCTGCGTGCTACGGGGGAAGGAGTGTTTTGGCAGTGAGCATCCTGTAGCCAGCCCAGGGAGTGGGCTGGAAGGCTAGTCTTCAATAGCCCCTGAGCCGGCCTTCAGCCAATAGTGTAGTGGAAGTAGGAGAAGTGCAGGGAACTGGGGAGCCCTGAGAGGAAGAGGTCCCCAAAATCTGTGTTGGAAGAAATAGAGATCTGAGAGGGTTTAGGGCATAGCAGAGGCTGATCAGGTCCGGGCATTTCTAAAGTGACTCCCAGGGGATCTTTCAGCCAGGATTTAAGACTGAAAACCCTGGTAATGTCACAATCTATATCTGTGAACACTGGAAAAAATATGAGCCATATTTAGTCGAATGGTTTTGCCCTATTTATTGCAAAAATAAATACCTTCTTACCACCAGTGATAATATGAATATTAATCGAGTTTGAAGGTGGTGAGCTATCAGTTGTATTTTATTGCGCATTTACCATATGCAGAGCACTGCACTAAGCTATGCATCAGTTTGTGTGGATGTGGTCGATTAGCTAATGTATGATTGACATCTGTTCCACATCATGTGCTTCTAAAAATTCTGTTGTCCTTCTCAGTCTTGGGGTTCCAATCTCCCTGATGCCTCTGACACAAGATAATCACCCCTTTCTGATCTTTGCATACCAGGATGACTCAGCTCCGCTGTACTTTACTATTATATTATCTTTGTTTCTGAAAAGGGCTCCATCAGTCCAGTGTTTACGATTACTCTCTTAAGAATGGCTGTTGGGTATTGTTCTGACATCACTCTTCACCTATCCCACCCAGAGGAGATGTGATGAAATCAACATTGTTTCATTGGTGGTCTGCATTTCAGGACTGCACTTTTTGCAATCTTTTCTGGGCATTTGTTGAAATATAGTGTGTTCAGGTGGATTTTAAGAAATCAGGTATGCAGTTGGACACTAATATTTCTTCATGAATCTGGATGGACCTATCAAGTCTACCCTTAGGACAACCTTGTCTTTTGAGAATTTGGTTTTCTTATTGCAATGTCAATTCTAGTCTTACTGAGCCATGTAATCCCTAAGTGGCAAAATTGTCACAGCATTGAGCTCTGAATTGCTAATAGAGGTTCTTGATTGTATATAGGGTTTGCCAGGTGCTGACTACACAAAACCCCAGATTAATTCAGAATAATTATCACTCCATAATGTTTTGCTGAATCTGAGAAGAGGTTCATAATCATCGGCATGTTTTCCAGGGTGTGTGCTTCCAGAGCACGATTGTCAGCATATAGCTGATGATCTCACCTTAAATTGAAAGATTTTCCAAAAGCCTGGAGTAATATTCTGATACCAGACTCCTTGCTTTCCTTCAACTTGGTTGCCAGGAATAATTGAATAAAACTGGATCTACTGTAGTTTTGTTTTATTCCGCCTGGTCACTAGGGAAAGGATTTAGTGCAGGCAGCTGTATCATTGTGGAGTGTTCTTGGGATCATTCATTCATTCATCATTCAATCGTATTTATTGAGCACTTACTGGGTGCAGAGCACTGTACTAAGCGCTTGGGAAGTACAAGTTGGCAATATATAGAGACAGTCCCTACCTAACAACAGGCTCACAGTCTAGAAGGGGGAGACAGACCACAAAACAAAACATGTAGACAGGTGTCAAAGTCGTCAGAACAAATAGAATTAAAGCTATATGCACATCATTAACAAAATAAACAATAGTAAATATGTACAAGTAAAATAAATGGAGTAATAAATCTGTGCAAATATATATACAAGTGCTGTGGGGAGGGGAAGGAGGTAGGGCAGGGGGATGGGGAGGAGGAGAGGGAAAAGGGGGCTCAGTCTGATAAGCCCTCTTGGAGGAGGTGAGCTCTCAGTAGGGCTTTGAAGGGAGGAAGAGACATAGCTTGGTGGATGTGTGGAGGGATGGCATTCCAGGCCAGGGGAAGGACGTGGGCTGGGGGTCGACAGTGGGACAGGTGCAGTGAGGAGGTGAGTGGTGGCAGAGGAGCGGAGGGTGCAGGCTGGGCTGGAGAAGGAGAGAAGGGAGGTGAGGCAGGAGGAGGCAAGGTGATGGACAGCCTTGAAGCCGAGACTGAGGAGTTTTTGCTTGATTGGTAGGTTGACAGGCAGCCACTGGAGATTTTTGAGGAGGGGAGTAACATGCCCAGAGAGTTTCTGCACGAAGATGATCCGGGCAGCAGAGTGAAGTATAGACTGAAGTGGGGAGAGACAGGAGGATGGGAGATCAGAGAGGAGCCTGATGCAGTAATCTAGTCGGTATAGAATGAGAGATTGAACTAGCAAGGTAGCAGTTTGGATGGAGAGGAAAGGGTGGATCTTGGCAATGTTGTGGATTTGAGACCCTGATAGATTCCTCAGAGAGTCAAACTTTTTACATCATTGCTAGAGCCCTGGCCTCCTGATGGTGACAAATATTGCCTGGATATTGTTTCTTTATATTTACCCATTTCTGACTCCTGAGCATGCCCGTTTCTAGACTGTGAGCCTGTTGTTGGGTAGGGACCATCTCTATATGTTGCTGACTTGTACTTCCCAAGTGCTTAGTACAGTGCTCTGCAACAGTTAGTGCTCAATAAATATGAATGAATAGGATGCTATATTGTGTTCCAGTACAGTTTAAAAGTCTAGCTTAAATGTAGGCCATTCTGGTCTCCTAGACACTCCCCATGTGAGAGAACCTAGGATCCGCCAGCCACTGAAGTCTGGCGGACTGATTGATTCCCCAATCTATCAATGGGCTTGATTAAACACTCACTGTGTGGAGAGAACTGTGCCAGAAGCTTGGAACAGTACAGAAATCAATCATTTATTGTGTGATAAGCACTGTAGTAAGCATTTGGGAGAGTTCAATAAAACAGTTGCTAGATACGTTCCCTCCCCACAAGATGTTTACAGTCTAGAAGGAGAGACAGACATTAAAATAAGTTTTGGATTTGCACATAGGGGCTGTCGTCAGAGGAACAGCCCCTTCTCACCCCTCCCCAACCCCCCACCTTACCTCCTTCTCTCCCCACAGCACCTGTATATATGTATATATGTTTGTATGTATTTATTACTCTATTTGTACATATTTATTCTATTATTTTATTTTGTTAATATGTTTTGTTTTGTTGTCTGTCTTCCCCTTCTAGACTGTGAGCCCGCTGTTGGGTAGGGACCGTCTCTATATGTTGCCAACTTGTACTTCCCAAGCGCTTAGTACAGTGCTCTGCACACAGTAAGCGCTCAATAAATACAATTGAATGAATGAATGAGGGTGAGGTGAATAAAGGGTAAAATTCCAGTGCAAGGGTGATGCAGAAGGAAGAGGGAGTAGGGGGAAATGAAGGCTTAGTTGGGGAAGGGCTCTTGGAGTGGATGTGATTTGTGATTTTTTTCTTTTTAAATAAGACTATGAAGGTGGGGAGAGTGCTGTGGCCTGTCAGATATGAAGGAGGAGGGAGTTTCAGGTCAGAGGGAGAACATAGCAAGGTGTGGACAGTGAGATAGATGAAATTGAGATAAGGTAAAGAAGTTGGCATGAGGGGAGCACACTTCGCAGGTTGGGTTATCGTAGGAGATCAGTGAGGTAAGTGAAGTGGAAGAGGGTGAGCTGGCTGAGTGCTTTAAAACAGATGGGAAGGAGTTTATCTTTGATGGAGGTGGATCTTTGGTGGACACCATTCTGGGCAGATTCATTCCATGATCTTCTGGATTTTCTTGTAATTTTCCCTCTCCTGGATTCAGAACTTTTCTGATGCCATTTCAGGTTAGGCTACCATATTTCCCCATTCTTTCTATTGAGGTGTATTCTCTGATAACCTCACCATTCTTAGTCACTATTGGTCTTCCAAATTTCCTAAGATTATATATATATATTTAAAAAAAAAATTTTTTTTTTCTAAATAAGGACCTAATGCTCAGGAAGAAGAGTGAATTGTGCCCAAGAACTATTTTGACACTATCAGCATTAGAAAATATAAGTACTGGAGTTTACTTTTCCTATAATCCATTCAGTTCCATATTTCAATAAATCAGTAAATGGTTGAGCACTTAATGTGTGTTTTATTGTTTTCTTTGCTTTATGGTAATTGGTGAGCACTTACTATGTGTCAAACACTGTTCAAAGTGCTAAGGCAGGTACAGGTTAATTATGTTGGACACAGTCCCTGTCCCTCATGGAGCCCACAGTCTTAAGTAGGAATGAGAACAGGTATTGAATCCCAATTTTACAGTTGAGGAAACTGAGGCACAGAGAAGTTAAGTGACTTGTCCAGGTTACACAGCAAACAGTTGGCAGAGCTGGGATTAGAACCCAGGTCCTCTGACTCCCAGTCCTGTGCTCTTTCAAGAAGGCCATGCTGTTTCTCAGTGTGTGCAGATGATTGTGCTAATTGCTTGGGAGAGTCCACTACAGTAGAGTTGGTAGACAAAACCCCTACCTTCAAGGGGCTTACAGTCTAGTAGAATAGATTCTCTCTTAGAGACCTGAAATGGCTCTTACAATAATAATGATGGACAAAATCCCTACCTTCAAGGGGCTTATGGTCTAGTAGAATGGATTTCTAGAGACCTGAAATGGCTCTTACAATAATAATGCTGGTATTTGTTAAGCACTTAGTATGTGCCAAGCACTGTTCTAAGCACTGGTTCATTGGTGGTTTTAGGCCAGGAACCAAATCAGGACATAGCACAGGATTCAGTTTCTCTATTCGCCTTTCAAACCGAAGATCTGCCCTGATCACTTCCTCCCAGGTGGCCAATACATTAAGAAAGGGCAGCTTGACTGAGAAGTCCTTGGGACATCCTTTGCCCTCAATTATAACTGCTGGTCCTGGCTAGAGTTCTATCTTTTTTATAGCAGTTTTATCTCTAAGAGTTCCTTTCTGGAGACTCAACATTCATCACCCCCCCCCCAACCCCACATTTCACCCCCTCCCCACCAAAAACAAACTCTCCCTGCCCTGGGAGGATTCTGGCTTGTCCCACTGTCTGTTGGAGGGATTTATTTGGGGAATGTGAGCCCACTGTTGGGTAGGGACTGTCTCTATATGTTTCCAACTTGTACTTCCCAAGCACTTAGTACAGTGGTCTGCACACAGTAAGCGCTCAATAAATACGATTGATTGATTGATTGAATGAGGCAGCATTGAGTTTGTAGGCAGGGATAGGTCTTTTTTATGATCTGGTTCCCCTTGGAGAGGTGGTCCTGCCTTAGACCCCCCTCTCCATCCCACTCTCCACCCAATGACAGCAGCAGCTCAGTAGCTTCCCAGGAGAACTTGCTGGGCATACTGACCATTTTTTGTGTTTATTAGTGATTCCGCTTGGTCTCGTGAAAAGACCCTAAGCCCGGGATTCAGAGTAGCTGTGTCCTAACCCTGGTTCTACCACACTTGCCTGCTTTGTGCTCTAACTTCAAATCACCTAACTTCTCTGTGCCTCAGTTTCCTTGTCTGCAAAAGGGGGATTCAATGACTGTTCTCTCCTCTACATAGTTCACCTCATTATCTTCTATCGAGAAGCAGTGTGGCTCAGTGGAAAGAGCACAGGCTTTGGAGTCAGAGGTTATGGGTTCAAATCCCGGCTCCGCCAATTGTCAGCTGTGTGACTTTGGGCAAGTCACTTAACTTCTCTGTGCCTGTTACCTCATCTGTAAAATGGGGATTAAGACTGTGGGCCTCCTGTGGGACAACCTGATCACCTTGTAACCTCCCCAGTGCTTAGAACAGTGCTTTGCACATAGTAAGCACTTAGTAAATGCCATTAAAAAAAAAAAATCCCGGCTCCGCCAATTGTCAGCTGCGTGACTTTGGGCAAGTCACCTAACTTCTCTGTGCCTCAGTTACCTCATCTGTAAAATGGGAATTAGGACTTTGAGAGTCCCATGGGACAACCTAATCACCTTGTAACCTCACCAGTGATTAGAACAGTGCAAAGGCACATAGTAAGCACTTAATAAATGCCATTATTAGTGCAGATTTGGGCATATAGTAAGCACTTGAGAAACACCCCAATCATTATTGTTATTCATGAGCATCTGTGGTATTGTTACTCAAATGAAAGAAGAAAGGAGATTGATTACTGGGACCCCATTTTGATTTAAATCTGAATTTAACTTCCAATCTGGCTTATCCTTATAAAAAAATCAAATGGCTCTCAGTACACATAGCTGCTTTTGGAAGTTATTCTGTTAATCAAATAGCTTATTTGATTTGACATGTTCTCCAATATTTCACATTTTTCCCCTGAAGTTTTCCAAACAGGGTTATTTTTTTTTACCCCTTCTTCTTTTCCTTTCCTGTTTTGGTATGCTTAACCTCCCTAGAATACTATCAAGTTAAATTTTTCAACCTAGTTTCAAATATATTAACTGAACATGTACAGTACATTCAATAAAAAAAAATCGGTCTACCCAGATGCAATGAGGAATTAATTTTATCATTGAAAAGTAATCATATATTATAGTGTAAGCATGCTGTCATAAAATAAAGTAATTTTGTCAGTTACGAAACATGCTTCTTGCTGTTTTATGGAACAGATGAAGCAGGAAATAATTAATCTCAGCATTATGCCATTGGCAGTTTTAGAAGTAGACACAACAGAAACGCCTGAATAGCTAATACTTTGGGGATGATTCAAAACTGCCATTGAAGTCTGCTTTGCATTAGGGTGTGAAAACAGTAGGCATGTTATTCCGTAACAAAAAGAAGTTCACTTACAGATGTCGGAATTGGCACCTTAAATTAACAGCGTGATCTCCAGATTCTGTCAGACTTATCTGATTCTCCAAAGAATAAGGTACCAGGGGTAGACTAAGATTGTCTGCTCAACACAGCTTCAACAACCAGATCTATGTGGGTGACTCTCAAATCTCCATCTCCAGCCCCAGGTCAACAGATATCTTACGCTTATTGAGACTAAAACTCAACTTCCCAATTTCTCTCCTGAGCCTTCTCCTCTTCCTAACTTTTCAGTCATTGTCAATTTAATCACAACCCTCCCTATTCCATAACCTCTCAGATTTGGTGGCATATTTGACTTGCTTCTATCATCCAGACTGTCTCTTAATCATGTCCTTCCTTTCTCGATAATATTCTGCAAGTCCACCCTTTCTTCTCCATTTCTCAACCCCCACATTTTTTTTAAGTGGTATTTGTTAAGCATTACTATGTGCCAGGCACTGTACTAAGTGCTGGGGCAGATGAAGCAGCATGGCTCAGTGGAAAGAGCACGGGCTTTGGAGTCAGAGGTCATGGGTTCAAATCCTGGCTCCGCCAATTGTCAGCTGTGTGACTTTGGGCAAGTCACTTAACTTCTCTGTGCCTCAGTTACCTCATCTGTAAAATGGGAATTAAGACTGTGTGCCCCACTTGGGACAACCCAATCACCTTGTAATCTCCCCAGCGCTTAGAACAGTGCTTTGCACATAGTAAGCACTTAATAAATGCCATCATTATTATACAAGGTAATCACATTGGACACAGACCATGTCTCACATGGGACTCATAGTCTTCATCCCTAATTCACGGATGAGGTAACTGAAGCATGGAGTAGTGGAGAAGCAGCATGGCTCAGTGGAAAGAGCCCGGGCTTTGGAGTCAGAGGTCAGGGGTTCAAATCCCAGCTCTGTCAATTGTCAGCTGTGTGACTTTGGGCAAGTCACTTCACTTCTCTGGGCCTCAGTTCCCTCATCTGTAAAATGGAGATGAAGCCTGTGAGCCCCCCATGGGACAACCTGATTACCTTGTACCCCCCAGCACTTAGAACAGTGCTCTGAATATAGTAAGTGCTTATTAAATGCCATCATTATTATTATTACTAGTTATGTCACTTCAGACAAGTTTGCACAGCCAGCAAGAGGCAGAGCCAATATTCTAACTCAAGTCCTTGGGTGCCCAGGCTCTAGCCACTGGTCCATGACGCTTCTCTCATCACCTTGTAATAGATGACTCTAAATGTCTTTGCCTCCTGCTTTTCCTCTCTTCAGTCTGTCTTCTGTTCAACAGTATATTCCATTTCAGATTAAAAATTACCTTCTCCCTCCATCCATTTCCTAACCTATGTGTTTTCTCTTCTGGAATTCAGTTTAGGTATGAGTCAAAATAGTGACCCTTCAAATATTAAACAAATACACCAGGAGTGTTCTCTTAGGTGTTTGGTGATTACTGACCAATTCCCTACCAGAATATTGTTTGTATATATTTTCCCAAGGGAATAAATGTATCTGCTTGTTGTCATATTATACTTCCCCAAGTATTTGGTACAGTCCTCTGCCCATAGTAAGAGCTCAATCAATATGATTGAATGAAAACCCCAAGAAATAATCAAGAAATATTCAGATTTCTGA
Source organism: Tachyglossus aculeatus (assembly GCF_015852505.1). Lineage (NCBI taxonomy): Eukaryota > Metazoa > Chordata > Mammalia > Monotremata > Tachyglossidae > Tachyglossus > Tachyglossus aculeatus. The sequence continues at coordinate 20,168,603 of NC_052082.1, read as the reverse complement.
CAAGGAAAAGGAGTTGTAAGTTTCAAATCATATTGACTGAAAATATCAGACACACAAATTATTTGCTGGAGTTTCAATGCTAGACCTGGTGGAATTAAAAATCAACATCCCTGAACAGTAACATCATCTATAAAATTTTCCAAGTACGATCATCATCATCTTCAGTGGTATTTGAGTGCTAACTGTGCAGAACACTGTACTAAGCACTTGGGATAGTTTGATACCATAGAGTTGGTAGACTTATACCTATAATTTTATTGATGTCTGTTTACTTGTATTGATGACTGTCTTCCCCCACCCTTCCAAACCCCTGCAGGCTGTGAGCTTGCTGTGGGCAGGGATTGTCTCTCTTCATTGTTGTACCGTATTTTCCCAAGTGCTTAGTAAAGTGCTCTGCACACAGTAAGCACTCAATAAATATGACTGAATAAATGAACACATTCCCTGCCCATCATGAGCTCATCTGGAAGTCCAAGACAGGGACCATAGGAATTTCCTGTAAACAATCACATCACATCAAGCTGGAGGAAAAAATAAAAAGAAGTCAAACAAATATCTTAGCCTCTATGATGGTTTATCATCACTCACTAAAGATATGAACAGTGACTCATCTATGCCTTCTGGAGTCTCTGAGCTCTCTCTCTTTTACTGCTTATCCATCCTTGTAAATGGGATTCAGTGTGATTTCAAATCTGTCTGAAAATGAAATTCGGTTACAAGGTAAGAACTGTTAATGGAAATGAACAAATGGAATAAAAAGGTGTTGATGTGGCAAATTTTAGCATCCTCTCATTCTTAACACATCTTATTTTAATATGAAGAAAACCTGCAAATTTAATGACTATCATGTGATTTGCCATTGCTTGTATTCCTTTCTATGGAGGAGATAGGGAACTTAGTCATTTATGATGGAAGTATATCATTACTTTTCATGCTTTGCAGTCAGACAGAGCAAACCATAAGTCAGAGTTCAGGTAGAACACCCAAACTGATTATTTTTATTTTCATGAATAAATCAATAACATTTATTGAACATCTTTTGTGTGCACTGCACTAGTGCTTGTAGAACACTGTACTAAGTGCTCAACAGACTACAAAGTCCTAGAGGGCACAGTCTCTTCTGCTAAGTGCCCTCCTTTCTGTGTGACCTATATACACTTGGATCCATAACCCTTAAGTACTTGATATCCATCGCAGGCCTACAGCACTTACCTACAAATCCTTCTGGGCTATCATTTCTCTTATCTGTAGTTTATTTGATTGTCTCTCTTCCCTTTTAGCCTGTAAGCTCCTTGTGTCAGAGATTGTGTCTCCCACTTATTGACTGGTTGCACTCTAGCAAAGGGGAAAAGCACTTAAGTGAATTACCGATGGGAAAGTGATAGAGTTTAAGAGATATGCGCATATCAAGCCACAACAAAGGTTGTGGTAACTTAAGTGCTTAGGTAGCCTGGAAGAGCTGAGATGGTAAGTGGGAAATTTATGGTGGAAGTATAAAAGGAATTGCCTTCAACAAGACACACACTTTTCAGTATTGACTAGTTTCATTTAATTGAAGGGCTACTATTTCAACTCATACCTAAACTGCATTTAGCGTGCAATAGAAATATCATCTGGCGTTTCAAGTGCAGTACATATCTAACAAATAATGCATGACCTAATGTTCTAAATTATAGCAACTGCCCCTAATCCTGGATCATATATATGTATGTATATATATATATATACATATATATATATTTGATCTATATCGATCTATAGCTATCTATCTATATATCTATCTATATATACATATTTCTATTCCAAAGAATGTTGGGCAGCTGGGTTGTGATTCCATCATGCGTTTCTGTTGAGATTCTGCAGGCATCATTTTTTTTTTTTCCAAGCTAGAAGACTAGAGAATAAAGTTTCAGCTAGGCCAAACTGTGTAGAGCAAAAGCTTGTAGTAGCATCAGATGAGAGATTATATGATTTAGGGGGATCATTATTTAAAAGGAATTTACTAAGAAGCTATATTGCCCACTTGACATCAACCAATTTCATCATATCCTCTTTTTCTGCCTAATCAGCAGTTCAAATGAACCAGCTATGGGATTTTTTTTTCCTCAAAAGCACATGCCACTAGATCATATAAAGTGAATATTAATATGCAAAAGGAAGAGCAGCAGGAGTTGTATTTGACTGCGGAGAGGAGTTCTGAAATGAATATTTAATGCGGTGTCCACTTAGGGTACTCCAAACATAATTACTGGCACTTGTCCAGCAAAAAAAAAAGGAAGGGGAGGAAACTGCATACTGCTTATTTTAATTAGGTGAAATTATGTGGTTCAATAAAGCATGACAGGCTGCATAATGAGAGGAGAGACCCATGTTTATAGGCGAATTATTGGTGACAAAATTGTTGGCAGTGTTAATGTTTTACTGACACAGTTGAAAGCCATTACATTATCTTTTCATTCATAATTTCCTGCAATGCACTTCAGAGTAAACTGATATTGTTAAGAAAATCCTTAAAGAAAATATGATCGAATATGAAAAGTACAAGTGAAAGATTTGCTCTTTACCTTAGCAAAATTGTAATGAAATCTTCAACATCCTCTTCAGGGGACTGGGTAAACATTGGGTATGGTCTTTGGCGTGGTTCCCCCACCCTGGGATTCAGGGTTCTAGAAGAAGGCCTGCAAGCTAATCTCTCCTAAAGAATTAAATTGATCTGAAGCTGTGCCCCTACTGTCCAGGGCCCTAAAGCTTTTCTGAATGAATACTGCTCTACTCCTCTTCTTCCACATCTTCCATCTTCCTCCCCTCTGTCCTTGCCCTGTCTTTCTCCCTAGGTTTTCCCCTCCTGTCTTTCTTCCTCTTCTTCCTCAAGCTGAGTCTAAAGTTTAAGCCTATGATGTCCACGAGGAAATTTGATCTCAGCTTCCTCGTCTCCCAGTCATCATCTCCTTTGAGGGAAGAGACAAAATGGAAGGAGTGGCAGAAAGGCAGAATTTTCAGTGAGGTTTGAACCACAGCCCTTACAATAGTTTGGGATGAAGACAGGAGGCGGTGGAAGGAGATATGGGGGGAGGAGGAGGATGTTGGCCTCCTCATATTCATTCATTCATTCAATCGTATTTATTGAGTGCTTACTGTGTACTAAGCGCTTGGGAATTAAAAATTGGCAACATATAGAGACGGTCTCTACCCAACAGTGGGCGTACAGTCGTATCTGTTGTGTCATCACTGTTGCTGTTGTTGATCTCTTAAGCAGTTCCACTGAAGGCTTTTTGTAGACAGAGTCCCAAAACTGGTGGCCAGATTGTGTGTGACAGTCAGGAAAAGAGGGAAAAGCCCAGAAGTTCTCAAACAGGGAATTGATTACTTCTAAGACTCCTCCTTACTGTAGAATCAGAGCTACCAGAGTAATCTATGTGTAGATCTCATGAATTATGGAGAAATCAGTATCACTGGTACAGTGAAAGAGTGGGAGTTTGAATTAGCTATAAATCAGTGTATTTATTGAGCTATTATTGAGTGCAGAGCACTATGTTGTTGTCTCCCAAGTAAGTAGACACTTTCTTCCCTCAATGAGTTTAAAATCTAGTGGGAGTGAGGCAGTAACCCCTCTCAGGGCCATACCAGGAGAGTTTCCAGTACTCTACCAGCTTCGACTACAGGAGGGAGAGTCAAGCAGAGGCATATCCATTCCATTCCTAGTTGGGCAGTGGCTAGCCAGTAGAAAGCAATCTGCTACAATTCAAAACTCACCTGTGCTGGGCAGCAGCGACATGGGAAAGAGTCATGCATAGACTCAAGTTTACTGCATGGAAGGAGGCAATGGTAAACCACTTCAGTATTTTTACCAAGAAAACTCTAGGGATACAATACTGAAACGATTGCAGGTGGAGGTGGGGCTTTCTGGGAGAGATGTGTCCATGGCTTATGGGTTAGAGATGACTTGACAGCATCAGACAAGATAGACACTAAAATTAATTATAAGGAGGGAAAGTGACTAAATATAAGAACACATACATGAGCGGGTGAGGGTAAGAGGTAGGGTGAGTACCTAGGTGCTAAGTGGATGTGGATAAGTGACGTCGTGGGAAGGAAAATTTAATGGGGAATTGAAAGATCGGTCAGGAAAGGTTTTTTGGAAGAGATATCATTCACTGATATGATTTTAGTAGTGTTTTGAAGATGGGGAGAGCATTGGCCTGTCTGGTAGGAAGGGCAAGGAAGTACTAGGCTGGAGCCCACAGTCTAGTATTAGACTGTGAGCCCACTGTTGGGTAGGGACCATCTCTATATGTTGCCAACTTGTACTTCCCAAGTGCTTAGTACAGTGCTCTGCACACAGTAAGAGCTCAATAAATACGATTGAATGAATGAATGAGGGAAGGCATGCGTTAGTGGTTGATGAGAGACTAGAGTGAGGCACAGAAAGTAGGTTAGCATCAGAGGAACAAAATGCATAAACTGAGTTGCATAATAGGAGAACAAGGATAGATAGATAACTAAGCAGCGTGGCTCAGTGGGATGAGCACGGGCTTGGGAGTCAGAGGTCATGGGTTCAAATCCCGGCTCCGCCGCTCGTCAGCTGTGTGACTTTGGGCAAGTCACTTCACTTCTCTGTGCCTCAGTTCCCTCATCTGTAAACTGGGGATTAAGACTGTGAACCCAGGTGGGACAACCTGATCACCTTGTATCCTCCCCAGCGCTTAGAACAGTGCTTTGCACATAGTAAGCACTTAACAAATGCCATCATTATTTAAGCAGCTACTGTGTGCAATGCACTGTCCTAAGCATTGGGGTGGATGCATTCATTCATTCAATCATACTTATTGAGTGCTTACTGTGTGCAGAGAACTGTACTAAATGCTTGGGAAGTACGTCAGCAACATATAGAGACGATCCCTATTCATTAATTGTCATATTTAATGAATAATAATAACATTTATTAAGCGCTTACTATGTGCAAGGCACTGTTCTAAGCGCTGGGGAGGGTACAAGGTGATCAGGTTGTCCCACATGGGGCTCACAGTCTTCATCCCCATTTTACAGATGAGGTAACGGAGGCACAGAGAAGTGAAGCGACTTGCCCAAAGTCACACAGCTCGCAATTGGTGGAGTCAGGACTTGAACCCATGACCTCTGACCCCAAAGCCCGTGCTCTTTCCACTGAGCCATTATGCTTCTCTAATTTACTGAGAATAATTCATTTATTGAGCGCTTACTGTGGGCAGAGCACTGTACTAAGCGCTTGGGAAGTACAAGTTGGCAACATATAGAGATGGGCACAGTCCCTGTCCCACGTGGGGTGCACAGTCTCAAATCCCCATTTCACAGATGAGGTAACTGAGGCACAGAAAAGTGAAGTGACTTGCTCAAAGTCACACAGCAGGCAAGCAGCAAAGCCAGAATTAGAACCCATGACCTTCTGACTCCCAGGCTTGTGAAGTGTCCACTATGCCATAGATAGAGTGCCTTAAAACCAATGCTGAGCAGTTTCTGTTTGTTGTGGAGATGGATGGGTAACCACTGGAGGCTTCTGAGGAGTGGAGAGATGTGGACAGAATTTTTTTTAAGAAAAATTATCCAGGCATTGGCATGAAGTATGAACTTGAGGGAAGAGACTAGAGGCAGAGAGGTCAGAGAGGAGGCTGATGTCATAGTAGTTTTCATTTCTCCAAGTCTCAGTAACCAGCTCTTAGAGAACAGGATCAGCTAACCAGCCATAGTTGCTGAGGTCTGGGAGTGCAGTCTTTAAGAGATGTAGGATGGTGGCAGAAAATCATGAGTACAATTGGTGATGCTCTAATGTGGGTATCTAAGAGCATCCCTGCTTTGACCATAAAAAGAATGGGGCATTTGTACCCAGCATATATACCTGAGCATGCAATCCTAGAAAGATAAAAATGAGTATCCACCCCCACAGAGAGGGCAAAGCATATTCCATTATCTCTCTATCTAATGAGTTGGAGTTCCAGTTGAGTTTCACCTTATAGTGTTCCCTCTCCATGCTCTATCATGGATATGTGCTTGGAATTCAGTGGGGAAAAAAGATCAATTACTGCATTGATTTTTAAATTGTATTCCAATGTATGTCACTATTCAGTCTCCCATCTATTCACCTCTCAAGGTGCTAATTATTCTTAATTTTAATAAAATTTCATAGTCAATCTGCCATGAAATATTGTATCCTGGATTATTTTCAAAGAAGAGAAGCAAGAGCAGATCCCACCAACACAGTGATAGGTTTTATATCAATTAGTGTGTGGTAATTTATCGCCACTCCTGAAAGACCCATCAGAAAATCCAGGGTGAGGAAAGAGCCAGATGAGTTAGAGGAGATATCATCTTTCTTTACTGCCCAAGCCACAGTTGGCATAGATGGACCTATCATTGCTTTCTGCCTTTATTGGTAAAAATGGAAAGACAATTTCAGCTGAATGCCTCCAAACATTGGGTTTGCTATTAACCACGATCAGTACCGTAACTCTTTTGAGCTTAATGATGAGGTGACCTTCTTTACACGGGCCTATAAAATCTCAGGGATAAAATAAGTCCAGAGAAAAGCAATCAAGATATTCCAAGATACGCTGAAGCCTCTGCATCAGGGTAGGCTTGGTTAAGAGTCTTTAGTCTAAAAAGGTGGCTGATAGGAGGAAGAATTATAAAGAATGTGGGTTGAGAAAATATGGAATGTTTTTCAAAAACCCCGCATCCCACAAAACCGAAAGTGCTTATTCCCCTACTAGACTGTAAGTTCCTTAAGGACAGGGATCACATAATAAAAATAACAATAATAATGGTATATGTTAAGTGCTTACTATGTGCCAAGCACTGTTCTAAGCCCTGGGGTTGCTACAAGGTAATCAGGTTGTCCCACGTGGGACTCATAGTCTTAGTCCCCATTTTACAGATGAGGTAATTGAGACACAGAGAAGTTAAGGGACTTGCCCAAAGTCACACAGCTGACAAGTGACAGAGGTGGGATTTGAACCCACATTCTCTGACTCCCAAGGCTGGACTCTTTCCACTAATAATAATAATAATAATAGTAATAGCATTTATTAAGCGCTTACTATGTGCAAGGCACTGTTCTAAGCGCTGGGGAGGTTACAAGGTGATCAGGTTGTCCCACATGGGGCTCACAGTCTTAATCCCCATTTTACTGATGAGGTAACTGAGGGACAGAGAAGTTAAGTGACTTGTCCAAAGTCACACAGCTGGCAATTGGCGGAGCCAGGATTTGAACCCATGACCTCTGACTCCAAAGCCCGTGCTCTTTCCACTAAGCCACGTTGCTTCCATCTATCCTTGTTTAACAATGGATAACTGCAATCTTTTCTTTATGTTAACGTTAGAGGAAACATATCAGAAAGCGTACATTTCTGAGATGAAAACATATTCATACTATATGACTTCTAATGCTGTTTTACCTTTTACAAAAGTCCCAAGATAGTATGTCTACTGGGGAATGCAAATGAATCATTCTGAATAATAAACACATTTTTAAAAGGATTAGTTTCTATCAATTTTCTCAAAGGATGTAACTATCTTCCCACACCAATATTGTATCGTTAAGTGTGAACTTTAAAATACAGTTGTCTGCCATCTAGAATTCAGGTTTGATATCATCAAACACTATACTACCTTGGGAAATGAGTTACAGAAAGAGAAAGAAGAGAGATGGAACAAATCTCAAACAATCCCCTATATTTTACCCTTCTTTGAATCTGACTAATATCACCCTTCATGGAGAAAGATTGAGAGGCAGAAATGTAACTGAAATAACCCTAATTTAGACTTCAACTATTTGGCATCTCAATGTGTTCTCCCCGAGGAGAATGTTTTGAGGCACTTATTTGTGTGTTTTTGTAAGTGAATAGATATTTTGCATGTCAATTGTATTTAAACTATGAAATAAATATTTTTGTAAATTATTGCCAAACCACTGTCCAGATTTTATTTTTTTCAAAATGCAATGTAAAATGTGATTTAATGTTATAGGATACTTTCTGGACGGTATTTGTTGCCTACACCGCACAATATCACTTAGTGTCTGTAAAAGTTCAGAACTCTGGAAGAATGTGAAGTCGTATCTCTATAATAGTTTACTAAAGCAGAAGCTGAAGCTACTTGTACACAGTTTTGAAACTTGCAGTAAAACAAGTTCATCTGAATATCTGCAGGGTGCTGTCATTCACTGTAGCGTTGTCCTTCAATTCAGTCATTAGCTTATTTCCTTACCTTATAACCTTTAAAAATAAGTATAAATATAAAAATATGCAATATTTGTGAAATTCTAAAAATTCTTCTGAGTTGATCTTGGGGCCTTGTGACCAGTAAAAGGAACCAGAACAAGCTAGCACAGCCAAGACTCTGAAACAGTGTTTTTCATTTTCTTTTCACTTTCCAGTTTTATTTATTTATGCACTGCCCCTCAAGGATGAGTTAATAACAATTAGTTGTTATGAAAACTAGATTGGATTTTTTTGTTCAAACAAAATAATACCTTATTCCTGGCTTGAGTTTCAAACTAGCTGAAACATGTTGAGCTATAAGGATTCTTACTCTTGTTAATAAAGGCTTTTCGTTGTTGTTGTTCGGAGTGGGGGATATACCAGGAAGAGGTATAGGTAGTGGCTGGCTTAAATAATTGACTAGAGATTTCTTTTGTAAATTTTGTTGTGTACTTCTTCTGATTGGCTTAACTATCCCCATTTCCCCTGACAGCCTCCACGTTAATTCCTATTGACTATAATGATAATCGCTGGTGAGAGCGGCACAGTTCAATAGTTGGCTCCTTTGCTATACAACTCAGCCAACAAATCATTGATGACTTCAGCAGATGGTTGGGCTTGTCACACCAATGAAATCCTTACAAGCCACTGTTCTCTCCTTCCTTAACGATAGCACAGCCAAGAATCCAGGCAAAAAAGCTTTCCAGATTATAGTCAAGGCCGAGTGCTGAAAGGCTCGTTTCCACAACCCTAAATCTCTTTGGGAGAGGAGGAGAGTGATTAGGGGAAAATAACGCAAAGAAAAGATAGCTTGGCTTAGTGTTCTAGTCTATTACACTCCTTCTGCCCCATTCTCAGCATTTCTTTCTCGACCCGGCCCCCGTAGAGTCCTGAGCTGTGGGTTGTGAATAGTTCGTCAGGCCCGCCATCGCCGACTATCCTGCTGGGTTTCCTGGGGAGAAGTGTTCATTCAGGATTTCAGAGAACAAGTGCCTTTTCATAACCTCAATTACTATGAGGTCAATCTGCAACTGAGAATTTGAGTGGGACTGAGATTGTCTGGTAAGCAGCTGGAGCCCAGGAGCATCTCAGAAACCAAGTTAAACTGTCATCAGTGTCTAGTTCTTAATGACAGCAGCAGAAGAGAGTATTTTCTGATAATTGGCTTTTTGAGGAGTCTGAATGGGGATTTGACTTTTGAACAAATAGAGTCCCATTATTATTAAGTCACCATTAGTAATTCATAAGCAATTTCTGTCAGGTTGGTGTGTGTATGTGTGTGCATGTGTATTTTGATAGGAAAAAGCAAATTAATTTCCTAATGGACATCATAGGCTTTACTTCTCTATTTTACTTTAAAAAGTTGTTCCATTTTTTTGCCATAAATGTATTTATGTTCTTCCATGAGATTCATGCATAAGAATTGAAAATTACCACAATGCCGATGACATTCTGTCAATTGATTGAGAATCTTTCAACCCCTCTAACATTTATCCATTCAGTGAGGTCCTTCTGTAGGTCAAAATACAGTATGAAAAAGGGCATCACAAGTCCACAAATCAAGTGATCCGCTTAGGTTAAAAACAACGTTCAGCTTGGAAAAATCTAAATCGGCATGTTTCCAATCAAAGATGAAAACTAAACCAAATGGTTTAGCTTAAATTCCACTTCCATAGGCATATTAAAGAGCTAAATGTGTTGTAGTCACAGTGATTTGAATGTTTATGATATATTACAAACATACATGTTTTATGAATTATGCAAACCCTCTTTGATCTTCTCTTGCAACTGAAAGGCCTTACTGAAAATTGCTGACCCTGATGGCTTTTTGGAGAAAATCCACTATATCCCCCAGAATCCCAGTGCTGTTGTAATCGAATAATTACTCAGAAATAAAATCTTCTACCTGGGGTCCTTTGTTATAATATCTAACACGACAGCAATCTTGGCCTCGGCTATTCTTAAATCCATAAACTTAAGTGACTTTTATGTCAGACTGGAATAGGGGGTCTCAAACTTCTTCCATATCTGACTCTACAAAATGATCCTAAGGCCATAATTTTCTTTTATTAGACAGAATTTGTCACAGAATTTCCAAGGAATAGTGTTGGTGTCTTTTGTTCCTGTGAACTGTCCTTTATTGGTAGTCTACTTTCACTCAGTACCCCTGTATCAATCCCAATCAGTTAACCAATTCTTAAGCAGTGAGTGCAGTGGTTTTTTGGAGATTACTTTATCTTAGTTGATAAGTGGCCTGGTGTTTCATAACACTATCTTTTTTTTAAACATTATCTTTTTTTTTTGGTATTAGTTTTCTATTTACAAATGCACACTAAATGTTAATTAGGTGGAATCTTCTGGTGAGCCAGTTCTAAATTTGGGGAGAGAAGACTTTTAGGGCCTTTTCCCCCCACCTGTTCTCTAGGAATGTTTTCCTTTATTGGGCTGTGCAGTTACCCATTATGTCACCAAAATAACTCCTACCCTCCCTAGTGATGAAATGATCCTTACCCTAGGCTACCCACTTGCCTAGGACTTTTGTTCTGGCAACACAGAGTATCTTGCTGTCAGATGTACAGGTGCTAGAGTTGTTTTTCTAATAACAGCTCTCAATCACCCACATTCTCTCTCCCAGTTCCCCTGAGACCTGAAATGCACTTTTCATCCGACTGGAGTTCTGCGGAAGCTTCCACTCTTCCTATGACATCATGTAAATTTTGATCTTAGTCACTGGACCCCCATATTTGCTCAGAATCATAAATGGCTGATTGAGGGTGATTCTATACCTTTCTAAAATCAAGTTGCTTCCCTATCATATTCACATATCCTAACAATGACAAATAGCAAATAAAAGAATAACCACCAAAGGATCAAGCTAGATACGTTACAGTTGAATCCAGGTCTGCCAAATAAAACACCATGAGAGGTTTCAAGCTGCAAATATTCTACCTGGGGAAAGTGGAAAGGTGATCACTCTTAGGGGATGGGGATCCCAGGAGTCTGGATCAGTCCAGACCATTTCTGACTAGAGAGAACGCTGGCTAATTCTGAGTTTCCCCTAAAGGTTGGGTCACTGATTCTATAGCAGGGAAACAAACACAATACAGTCTTCTCAGGGTCCTTGCAGTAGCTCATGTGTCACAGTACTGAGTGTCAAAAAGACTTAAGGATCCAATGGTATCTTTTAAGTTTGGTTCAGGTCACGCAGCTCTATGGAACGCTGGACCACAATTTTTAAGATTTTAAAGTTTGATGCCTTGTTGGTACCAGCCTCTGTAAAAGTCCTTAAAGCCTTGTTGACTTTATGAATTCATATTTCAACTGTCTTGTTTAATCATGCTTCACTGGATAAATACGAGTAATCTATAGCCCTGGATCCTTTCGCAGTTCACTTTCCTGATTTCTGTGAACAAGCTTACTTTGCCTCAAACTCATCCTTGTTCGATTTAGGTCTGCCCCCTCCTCTACCTGGCAACACTATTTCTTCATCCTTATTGACTCAGATGTCCATTGCCCCCACCAGTTGTCTCAGACATTTAACATTCTCCTCAAATCCCTTATTTTCCTGCCTTTCCCATCTGTTGTTTCTGATGACCTGGTCACCTACCTTATTGAGAAAATCAAAGCCATCAGGTGTGATCTCCCAAAACTCTTCCCTGATCCTGTCCAGTACCTTCCTCTCCTGCCCCTTCTTAAACTCTCCCATCTTTCCCTTCCAATTGTCATCCCTTCTCCCTCTGCCCATTCCTCTTCAAACTCCCTGACTGAGTTGTCTGTTGCCTGTTGCCTCCCCTTCCTTTCCTCCAATTCTCTCCATGACCCCTTTTCATCTGACTTCCACTCCCTTCACACCACAGGTCATAGGTCAACATTGTTCTACTTCTTCTTGTCAAATCCAATGACCTCTGCTCCCTTTTAATCCCCTTTGACCTTTCAGCTGCCTCCCACACTGACCACCCCTTCTGAAAAATACTCTCCAACCTTGGCTTCACTGACACCTGTGGGTTCTCCTTATATCTCTCTGAACATTCATTCTCAGACTCTTTCGTGGGCTCCTCCTCAGCCTCCAAAACCCCTAACTGTGGGGTCCCTCAAGGCTCAGTTCTGGGTAAACTTCTATCCTCTATCTACACTCACTCCCTTGGAGGCCTCACATTACCATCTCCCATCTCTGTGTGAATGATTAACTAATCTATATCCCTAGCCCCAGTTTCTCACCTTTCCTGTACACTTATATTTCCTTCTACCTTCAGACCATCTCTACTTGGATGTCCCACTGATACCTCAACATCTCCCAACACAAACCTGTCCTCTCCTTGATTTTCCCATCATTATAAGCTCGTTGTGGGCAGGGAATGTTTCTGTTATATTGTTGCTGTTCTCTCCCAAGTGCTTGATCCAGTGCTCTGCACATATTTGCTCAGTAAAAACAATTGATTGTAGACAGAACTGCCATCCACCCTGTCTCAAAAGCCCATAGTGTCTCACAGCCTATAACCTTGGTATTATCTTCAGTTCATCTCTCTCATTCAACCCAAATATTCACTCTCAAATCCTCTCAGTTTGGTTTTCATAACATCGCTAAAATCTGCCCTTTTCTTTCATCCAGATTGCTACTACATAAATCAAAGCACCTATCCTATCTCAACCTGATTACTGAATCATGATCCTTGCATCCTCCTTGACGTCCCTGCCTCCTTTCTCTCCCTATTTCAGTCCATATTTCACTCTGCTGCCTGGATCATTTTTTGACAAAAATCGTTCAGTTCACGTTTTGTCATTCCTCAAGAACCTCCGGTGGTTTCCCACTCCCCTCCACTTAAAACAAAAATGCCTTACCATAGGTTTTAGAGTACTCAATCACCTTGCCCCCTCCTACCTTACCTTACTGATTTCCTGACTTGGAGAAGCAGCGTGGCTTAGTGGAAAGAGCACTGGCTTGGAAGTCAGAGGTCATGGGTTCTAATCTCCGCTCTGCCACTTATCAGCTGGGTGACTTTGGGCAAGTCACTTAACTTCTCTGTGCCTGTTACCTCATCTGTAAAATGGGGATTAAGACAGTGAGCCCCACGTGGGACAACCTGATAACCTTGGATCTATCCCAGCACTTAGAACAGTGCTTGGCACATAGTAAGCACTTAACAAATACTATCATTATCATTATTATTATTATTACTATGATGCACTTCGCTCTTCTACTGCCAACCTACTCAGTGTACCTCAGTCTCATCAATCTTGCTGCTGACCACTCAGTCATGTCCTGCCTCTGGCCTGAAACACCCTTCCCTATTCACATCTGAAAGACAATCACTCTCCCCACCTTCGAAATCTTATTAAAAGCACATCTCCTACCCCTTCCCAGACTAGGCCCTTATTTTCTCCTCGGCACTCCCTTTTGTGCCCCACTAACACTTGGATTTTCACCTTTTATTCACCCCTCAATCAGCCTCACAGCATTTATGTATATATCTGTAATTTATGTATTTATATTGTCTGTATTCCCCCCTCTGTACCCCCCACCCCGGACTGTAACCTCATTGTGGGCTGAAAAGGTATCTGTTATACTGTTGGACTCTGCCCTGCAGATAGTAAGTGCTCAATAAATACAATTGATTGATTGCTAAGTACACTCTGAGATATAAGACGTTGCTGACATCATTACATTCTGGTTTGCTTGTGAAAATATTCCATGTTGACTGTGAGTAATCATGCTGCTTGTGATTAGAAAGCTAAATAATGGCCTATACTTGCTATTTCTGTAACGAGGGTTGTATTTTTGCAAAACTTTGCTTTAAGGGAAACATACTTTGGAATACTCTTACCACATTCAGGACCAAGTGAATAGGCATATGTGCGAACACATGGGCACAAATGGTTTCTTTTAGCACCTCGTTGTATAATAGCCAAATAAGCTTGTATTGTTGAATGAATGCTCCCTAACTCTCTAATACCATTCTAGCCAAAATTCATAGGAAAATAAATTGTGGCAGACCTCAGTGTAATTCTTTTCTGAGCCCATTAAAACCCAGGTGCAATAAAATATCCAGATAGCTATGTCTTGATTTTTTCCCCTCATATTTATCTGATCTACTTTTATTAGTCTAAAGGCTTAAAAATGTGAAATATTTGCTACGTTATTCAAATTTCCAACGAACATATCAACCTGGTGTATTTAATACTAAGTGTTATGACCTTACTAGTTTTCACAATGACCTTGTAAGAGTTATCCACATTGTTCCTGTCCTGTTTCTAGGGAGACCAGCCCAATCAATCAGTGTATTTATTGAATGCTTACTGTGCACAGAGCACAGTACTAAGAGCTTGGGAGAATATGCTGTAACAGAGTCGGTACACCTGCTCCCTGCTTGCAAAGAGCTTCCAGTCTAGAAGGCCTGGGGTAAGCCTTAAGACAATTCCAGGGGTATATTGCACCCATCTGCTTTATTCCATCTTCCAGCAGGGCTGAATAGAACAACTGAAAATGTCTAGCCTATGATGTTCCTTGATTTATCCATGGTTGGGCAATTGGAAACATATTAGGTAGGGCATCCCCACCTCCAGAAAAGACCAGTCTCACTGTTGTGAAGCAGTCTCAGAATCGTAATGTTTTTCTCAGGGCAATAAAAGATCTGACAGCAGATATTAAAAAATGCTTTCTATCCTCTGGGAAACTTCAACTCAAAATAGCAAGAGCATCTTCCAAAGTCTTAGAGTCAGTCATTTAAGAATTGCCCAAATGGTGAGGATAAATAACCAATTCTCCAGATGGAAAAGTGCAAATAGTGGGATGCCTCAGAGATCAATAATGGTTTTGTTCAGCATCTTCATAAATGATCTGGAAGAGGGAGTGAACAAGGAATCCTCCAAGTTTGCAGATGACACTAAACTTTTCTGAGTGATGAAATGACATGCAGATGCTGAAGAAATCACTCATAAATTAGTGGGTGGGCCAAAAACATCAACCTAAACAAGGAATGTACCTAGGGGGTTAAAAAAAAAAGATCACCTAAACTATACCACATGGTACTGTGCCCTGACCTATCAGTCATGCTGCAGGAAAGGTTTCAAAGTCATTGCTGACTGTTATTTTAAATCATCAGTACAATGTGTGACAGTACCCCAAAAGATCGACCGTTCTCAAGAGTCGGCCAGAAAGAGATGGTACGCCCACCTGCATTAATGACTTCGATTCCTGTTGCCACGTCTTAGAAAGAAGATAATAGAGCTTGAGTTCACAGACAGAGAGGGCAACCAAAATGATCAGAGGGACGGAAAACTTTACATAGGAGGACATATTGAAAAGATTAGGACTTGCCAGATTTAAATGGGCTGTGATTAAAGTTTAACAAAACAGGAAAGGTGTACACAAAAAGGAATTGTTATGTACCAAAGCTTCAACTTTAGGATGAGGGGGCATTTGCCGATGCTTGAAAATGAAGCTTCAACAGAAGGGACGGAAGATATTTCTTCACACACAAACCAATAGGCACGTGGAATTCATTATCTCAGGAAGTTGGGAAGGCAGGTAATATCAGAAGGTTAAAGAGAGGGTGGATGAGAGATTTCATGGATGAGCAGCCTAAAATGGATTAGTAAAGGGGAAGATAGGGATGTAGAGGTAAATTGGAATTAGTTGAGTTATGGTGACAATAGCATGTATTGAGCAATTACAATAATCGAAGCACATAACTGAACATCGTGAATGGAGAGCTAATGGAGAGCTAGGCCATCTGATAGATAGAAGGACCTCGGTTCTAGTACCAGGTTTGCCACTTGTCTGCTGTGTGGCCTTGGGCAAGTCACTTCTTTTTTCCTAAATTATTTCATCTGTAAAATGGTGATTACGGCCGTGAGCCCCATGTGGGACTTAGACTGCGTCCAACCTGATTACCATGTATTGACCCCTGAGCTTAGAACGGTGTCTGGCACATAGTTAGTGCTTCACAGTTACCATCAAGGAAAAAAAAAAAGAAATGCATGGGAGAAAATGACCTAATGGAAAAATATGCACCTGGAAGTCGGGTTCTAGTCCCAAGTTATTAATGATCTTCTGTGTTACCTTGGGCATGTCATTTAATCTGTTCATGATGAGAGAGAAGGAGGAGAGAGAATGAGAGAGAAAGAGAGGTAGACAAAGAGACTGGATGTACAAGAAAGAGCAAAATTAATTCAGCTAAACAACAATAAGAATGCTAATTTATAATTCTGGGAGGGAATGGTCTTCCAGCTCCTAACTCTACCAGGTCAGAATACTTTTTCCATAAGCTTTCTAACAGTTTAGATATGGGAATGGGGCTCCAGACAAGCCCTGTGCTGGTAGAGCCACGGAAGTTTAAAGATGCAGCAGCTGTAGCATACCTCTTGGTCTCTCATCTCACTACACTGAGAAGGGAACTCAAAGGGACCCAGAAACAGCATGGAAAAATAGTGTGGCCTAATAGAATATGGGCCTGGGACTCAAAAGGTAAGCTCACTGTAGACAAGGAATGTGTCTGCTTTTTGTTGTATTGCACTCTCCCTAGCAGTTACTACAGTGGTCTGCACACAGTAAGGACTCAGAAAATATGATTAAGTGACCTGGGTTTTAATCTTGGTTCTGCAACTTTTTTAAAAAAAATTGTATTTGTCAAGCGCTTACCCTCTGTTAAACACAATTCTAAACACTGGGGTCGATGCATGTTAATTAGGTGAGATCCCTAAAGGCTCTCATAGTTTAAGTAGGAGATACAGTAGGTTTATAATCCTCATTTTACAGTTGAGGAAACTGAGACAAAGAGAAGTTAAGTGACTTTCCCAAGGTCACACAGCAAGCAATTGACAGAATTAGGTTTATAACGCAGGTACTTCCATTGCCAACTCTCTGTGACCTTGGACAACTCATTTGATTTCACTGTGTGCCATTACCTCATCTGTAAAATGGGAATTAAGCTTATGAGCCCCATGTAGGACAGGCAGTGTGTCTAACTTGATCACCCTAGAGTTTGGTACAATGTCTGACATGTAATCAGTGCATAACAAATGGAAAAAAAAAAAACACCCTGCTGCTTTCTGATCATGCTTCCCAGAATCCTCACTCCAGATTTGTTCTGTGCCTGCTGGGCCACAAGGGATTTAAGCAGTGATACATTTTCAATTTAATTTGGAAGGCTTTGGTTGTGACTAGATTGTGAATGAACCGTATGACAGTCCCCTGAGGTTCTTATGAGCCCCTTCGCTGCTGGGCTTGTTGGACTCTGAGTTCTCTCGTTCATGTTGTTTTTGTATTTCTATCATTTCATCATCATCATCAATCGTATTTATTATGCGCTTACTATGTGCAGAGCACTGTACTAAGCGCTTGGGAAGTACAAATTGGCAACGTATAGAGACAGTCCCTACCCAACAGTGGGATCACAGTCTAAAAGATTTCATCTTTTCTAGCATGTCAGTTACCAAAATCCTCCCCACCTTACTCTCTGGTTGGAAACCTCTGGAGTCCCAGAGATCGTCTATATTTTCCCCCAAGTATTAGGATAGTAAATAATATGTGTTTCTTCACTCCCACAGACACACTCCTCCCCCGCCCCCCAATTAGATTGTAAGCTCCTTGTGAGGAGGAATTGTGTCTACTTGCTCAGTTGAACTCTCCCAAGACCTTTGCACAGAATGATCGCTCAATAAATATTACTGATTATTTGTTTGTAGTAGTCTTCCATGGTTCCAAGGTTAGTCTGATACCACTCATTTAACTTCATTGTGTCGCTGTATAAACATCTATAAAATGAATAGAAGTGATAGATGAGTGCAGTAATTACTAATGTTACACTTCACCAATGTTATATATTTGGAAGGTGGGGAAGCAAGATTTCATGTGGTTGAGAGGGGATTTGGAGGAGAAGAGGCAGTGGGAGTATAGAACTCTTTCAAGGAGCTAGGGAAAAGAATGGTAGGAGGTAGATGAGCCAGCTGGAAGATGCAGTGGGGTCGGAGCACACAGTATAATATACCAATCTTATTTACTGAACGCTTTCTGTAGAGCACTATATTAAGCACTTAGGAGAGTACAGTATAACAGAGTAGTTGATAGACATGTTCACTGCCCACAATGAATGTACAGTCTAGATAGGGGAGACAGACATTAAATAAATGAATTACATATATATATATACACAGAGGTAGCTTGATGCTTGATACAGCTTGGTAAATAGCTTGAATTCTAATTTAAATCTCCATCATTCTCAGATACCCAATGGAAAAAAAAATGCTATACACTGAACCACCTGCTTTCTATTGCTCTTGGATATGAGACTGAAACTTTGGCTGAAGTCTAATCACAAGGTGGCATTGGTGAGATATAAATAGGGAAGTAGGAATGGCAAACAATTTAAATTTTTCTAAGAAAATTTTCAGTTATCTTTCAATAACTTATTTTGGGGCACTTCACCTATGAGCAAGTAGCTGACTGTAAGCCAGCATGGATAGAGCATGATGCTGGGAGTCAGGTCATGGGTTCTAATCCTGACTCTGCTACTTGCCTGCTGTGTGGCCTGGGACATGCCATTTCACTTCTGTGCCTCAGTTACCTCATCTGTAAAATGGGGGTTAAGACTGTGAATCCCATGCGGGACCGGGACTGTGTCTAACCCAATTTTCTTAAATCCACTCCAGCACTTAGTATAGTGCCGTGCACATAGTGAGCACTTGACAAATACCACAATTGTTGTAAAGGTCAATGTGGAACCATTTAGGAGTAGAGAAGAAGCCTATCTTAGTTGATAGAACAGGGGCCTGGGATTCAGAAGGACCTGAATTCTAAACCCAGCTCTGCCACTTGTCTGCTGTGTGACCTTGGGCAAGTCACTTAACTTCTCTATGCTTCAATTACTTTAAATGTGAAGTGGGGATTAAGACTATGAGCCCCGTGGGGGACAGGGTCTGTGTCTAACCCATTTTGCT
The DNA here is from genome assembly GCF_015852505.1 of Tachyglossus aculeatus. Lineage (NCBI taxonomy): Eukaryota > Metazoa > Chordata > Mammalia > Monotremata > Tachyglossidae > Tachyglossus > Tachyglossus aculeatus. The sequence goes on along the minus strand of NC_052082.1, from coordinate 20,149,437 downwards.
TGTAACCACCCCAGGATCTGTCATATAGTAATCATGTATGTCATCATCATCATCAAATGCCATTGAGTTGTTTCCTATTCATAGTGACTTTATGGATTTTATTCATAGAGTTTTCTTGGTAAAATAATACAGAAGTGTTTTCCCTTTGCCTTCTTCGGCACAGTAAAAAAAAAAAAGATCCCTTAAATCATTACCATTGTACAGTGCTTAGAACAGTGCTTGGCACGTAGTAAGTGCTTAGCAAATACCATCGTTATTATTTTTAATCACTTGATCATCCGCTTTTGACTCTTTCCCATGCCGCTGCAGCCCAACACAGGTGAATCAACTTGGTCTGATGTTTTGGCTTAGATCTTTCCATTATGGGTGACCTTGATGAGTGGATATCTCTCAATGGCAGAGCTCTAAGCTTAATAAATGCCGTAGTTATTATTATTATTAGAGAATGACTTTACGGATCACCACCTCTTACTGAGTCTCCATCCCATTTCAACTTGTGCTTTGGTTCCTGTCCATGAACATTCCACCGAAGAAAAGGAAAGCACTTTATTTTGTTACTTAATATCCACTCTGATAAATTTAATCAAAGGCTAATATTTGATTCTAGAATTTTCTGTAGATTTAATTCAATGATCTATTCTGCCCCTATACAACTATGGTATGGCATAGTCCTTTCTGAATTTAGCTTAATTTATACCTCAAATATTTTTGCTAGAAACCTCTTGCTCATGTCATTCCTTTGGTCTGGAACATCCTTCCCTTTCATATTTAACAGCACCTCTTCCTATCTTCAAAGTCCTACTTAAATCATATCTCCTCCAGGAATTTTTCCCTGACGAGCCTCTCATCTCCCATCCTGTTTTCCCTATGCTTTGCACTTGAGTCCACACTTCCTAAGCAGTTTGACCTTATCTGCAACTCCCTGCTGGAGATTTTTTTGCAAATCCTTACTCTCTGTTCTTCCTCTACCTGCAATTCATTTTAGTGTTTGTCACCTTGAGGGCAGGGATCATGTCTCTCTTAATGTACTTTCCCAAATGCTTACCACCGATTGACTCCCTCTCCCAACAAACATCAGTGACAAATCCTGGAAGCTAAGGTTACTAACAAAATTATTGTCCAAGTTTTTGGCTGAAACTCTAATGTCCCCATCAAATTCGGATTGATGTCCTTTTAGCATCATCGAAGACTGTCACACCAATGGGGAAATCTTTTTAATGTTTAGTATTTTATTCTCTTAATAAGTAACCCCATTAAAATACTTCATTCATTCATTCAATCATATTTATTGAGTGCTTACTGTGTGCAGAGCACTGTACTAAGCGCTTGGGAAATACAAGTTGGCAACATATAGAGACGGTCCCTACCCAACAACGGGCTCACAGTCTAGAAGGGGGAGACAGACAACAAAACAAAACATGTGGACAGGTGTCAAGTCATCAGAATAAATAGAAATAAAAGCTAGATGGACATCATTAACAAAAGAAATAGAATGATAATAGAATAGTAAGTATGTACAAGTAAAATAGAGTAATAAATCTGTACAAACATATATACAGGTGCTGTGGGGAGGGGAAGGAGGTAGGGCTTGGGGGGATGGGGAGGAGGAGAGGAAAAGGGGGGCTCAGTCTGGGAAGGCCTCCTGGAGGAGGTGAGCTCTCAGTAGGGCTTTGAAGGGGTAGTTCACCTATCTAGGTTGATGCAAACCAATGGAAGTGGAAGAACTGATGTTGGAAAGTGTTGCAGAAAAAAAAAAAACTTTCATTTTTCCACATATAGTCTCTAAATAAAAGTCACATCTATATATTTTCACTGGCATACATAAAAATATCCAGTTCTGCATCAATAGTTCAAAAGCTTTTCTTATAGCACCCCAAAGGATAAAAGTTTTAAAATCATATGCAAGTTTATCTTTAAAAGAGAGGGATTTTTCATCTGACTCACCAGTTTTTGAGATGGATAGACCTAAAGGAGACTCTTGATACCGAGGAGTTGGGGAAAAAAAAGGTAGTAATTTACCCTTAAAATTCTGCTGATAACTATAAATAACTCAAGCTTTGTTTTTGAGTTTATGACATCAGCAGAAACCCTTGAGTGAATTATTGCTTGATAGCTGGCTTCCAGTCATTCCTCACTGCATCTATTGCATTGAGTTTGTAGTTTATCATTACTATTTTAATATTTCTAGACAGAAATATGGGAAACTCAGAAGTCCTGAGTGTTTCTTCTAGTTAATTCTCTAAGATATTTGGGAGGAGTAGGTTCTAAAGAATTCAAAATGAAACCACAAAAAATTCAGAAATAATAATAATAATAATTCAGCTCATGCTTGCAGTTTTCATTCAAAGCTTTGGTTCTTTTAATAGGTACTAAAGCAATAAAAGAAAAAGTTATCTGGCTAACAAACTTTGTCCCAGAAGGCAGATTATACAGATGATGATTATTGCACTGGCTTCTGGACTAGAAATTCAATAAAATGCTTTGCATTGCCCACCTCGGTGCTGAGTACACTAAAATACAAATGGAACCTCAGGGCATTGCTGAGAATATAGTGAAGGACACCTGATAGCATTCATTTGCCATTTATCTTCTTTAGTGTCTACACTTTGTGAAACGTGCCAAAACAAGTAAAGAAAACAAGTTCAAAAACTGATAATTGTGAAGGTCAAAGGGATATGCTACTCCTTTTTTATAGGCTGTCAGAAAACCTTTCCTCTCCAACATCAAGTCTGGTTATTTTCCCTCTAACCTCATATTAACTCTTTTGGCTCTCATTTTGGGATGGTGGAACCAGCGAAAGCTGGAATCTCCTTGAAGAAAACATTTTCTTTGATTATCAATTTTATTTACTGAATGCTTACTGTGTGCATAGACTGTACTAAACACTAAGGAAAGTACAACATAGCAGAATTGCTAGACACATTCTCTGACCAGGAGGAGCTTACAATATGGAAGGGAAACGGACATTAATATAAAGAAATTAAGGAAATGCACATAAGTGCTGCGGGGTTGAGGGAGGAGTGAATAAAGGGTACAAACCTAAGTGCAAGGGCAACACAGAAGGGAGAAGGAGAAGACAAAATGAGGGCTTAGGGAAGGCCTCTGAGGAGTTGTGCTTTTAATAAGACTTTGAAGTGAGGAGAGTGATTGTCTGTCGTGTATGAAGAGGGGAAGAGAGCCAGGCCCAGAGGCAAGGCGTGGGCGAGGGATCAGTGGTGAGAGAGAAGAAATAGAGGTAATTATGAGAAGCAGCATGGCTCAGTGGAAAGAGCCCGGGCTTTGGAGTCAGAGGTCATGGGTTCAAATCCTGACTCCGCCAACTGTCAGCTGTGTGACCTTGGGGAAGTCACTTCACTTCTCTGTGCCTCAGCTACCTCACCTGTAAAATGGGGATTAAGCCTGTGAGCCCCCTGTGGGACAACCCGATCACCTTGTAACCTCCCCAGTGCTTAGAACAGTGCTTTGCACATAGTAAGTAGGTTGGCATTAGAGGAGTAGAGTGGTTGGCTGGGTTGTAGTAGGAAATCAGAGGAGAAAGGTAATAATAATAATAATGATGGCATTTATTGAGCGCTTACTATGTGCAAAGCACTGTCCTTAGCGCTGGAGAGGTTACAAGTTGATCAGGTTGTCCCACAGGGTGCTCACAGTCTTAATCCCCATTTTACAGATGAGGTAACTGAGGCACAGAGAAGTTAAGTGACTTGCCCACAGTCACACAGCTGACGATTGGCAGAGTCGGAATTTGAACCCATGACCTCTGACTCCAAATCCCGGGCTCTTTCCACTGAGCCACAGTAAGGGAGGGCAAGGTGATCAAGTGCTATCAAGACAATCAAAAGGAGTTTCCTGCTAGGACAACGTGGTTTATGCCTTCTCTTTTCCAGACCTATTCGCAAAATCAGTCACAAGCACCCAGTTTCTAGAGGACCATCAGGGCCCAGACTGGCCTTCATCACTCCTGTATTCCTTGAGGTCTGGAACTAGCTGTGCTCTTATTATTTTAATAATAATAATAATAATAATAATCTTATTTTAAGTCTGGTCTGCTCCTACTCTGTCTTCTCCTGACACGTTACACAGATTGACACAAAAAGTAGAATAGCAATAATAATAATAATAATAATAATAATAATGGCATTTGTTAAGCGCTTACTATGTGCAAAGCACTGTTCTAAGTGCTGGGGGGGGTTACAAGGTGATCAGGTTGTCCCACGGGGGGCTCACAGGCTTAATCCCCATTTTCCAGATGAGGTAACTGAGGCACAGAGAGGTTAAGTGACTTGCCTAAGGTCACACAGCAGTCATGTGGCGGAGCTGGGATTAGAACCCACGGCCTGACCTGGTGGATAGAGTATGGGTCTGAGAGTCAGAAGGACTTGGGTCTTCATCCATCCCAGCTCTGCCATTTCTCCTCTCTGCGACCTTGAGTGACACACAATATCTCTGTGCCTTGGTTACCTCATCTGTAAAAAGGGGAGTAATACTGTGAGCCCCATGTGGAATCTAGACTGTCTCCAGCATGTTTAGCTTATATCTATCCCAGCACTTAGTTCAGTGCCTAGCACATAACTCTTAAGTAGCAGAAACATAAAAAGAAGATGGCACCACCATCCTTCCCCTCTCACAAGCCCATAACCCTGACGTTATCTTTGACTCCTCAACCTACATATTCAATCTGTCCCCAAATCCTGTTGGCCCCATGTCATCCGTCGTCCGGTGACGGGTTCGTTCAGTGATCGGCGAGGCGAGAGAGAGCGAGAGGCCGGGGACGGAAAGTCTAAGTTTTATATGAAATTTATTCCGCGAGGTGAATTGAATTTTTGTACTTGTTTAGGCGCAAAGGATTGAGCTTCCCTTTTGGGAGGAATATAATCAATTGGCAATATTACAGCTTCCCTACACGGGAGGAACACAATCATCCGTTAATCGCGCGTGGGTGAGTTGGCTAACTCTCACCCAAGTGCACTTCCCACTCGGGAAGAATCCACTTACTTTCCCACATGGGAAGAATTCATTACATTACCCGCGCACGTGGTGGGCGGCTAGCTCTCACAATGTGCTCTCCCTACATGGGAGGAATCCACTCATAATTCCCATCAGCAGCGGGATACCACCAACGAGACACTCACCCATCCTGCAGCCCTTGCCTCAGTGTGTTGGTTCTGGTTGTAGAGCAGGCATCTGGCCTTTTGGGCAGGTAGACACACGTGGGCTGCTGCTGCTGCAGCGGCTGCTCCTTCTGCTACGTGTCCTGGTGTTCTGACCCTGAAGGTCAGAGGCGACAGGTATTTATTGCCTGTGCCCCTAGGCCATTCCAGCTTCTGGCCTCAGTCTATCCAATCACTGCCCTCCCCCCCTCCTCCATACCTAATTTGATTGGCACGGGGGTGAGGGACACCTTCTGTATTCCCAGCTTGGGCTGTCAATCTAGCAGATTTGGTGGTGGGGGCGGTATCCCACCCTCACTTCCGAGTTTGGACTGCTGGCTCAGGTGGTCACGAGATAGCTTTTGACCTTGAGATGGCCGGTACCCAAGGGTCACCTCGGGACACCCCACCTTCACAAAATCGCTAAAATCCACTCTTTTTTTTTTAATCCAAACAGCTACCATGTTAATACAATCACTCATCCTAGCCCTCTTAGATTACTGCATCAGCCTTCTTGCTGACCTCCCAACCTCCTGCCTCTTCCTATTCTAGTCCATACTTCACTCCACTGCCCAGAACATCTTTCTACAGAAATGTTCAGGCGTGTCACTTTCCTCCTCAAAAATCTCCAGTGGTTGCCCGTCCACCTCCATGTCAAACAAAAACTTCTCACCATTGGCTTTAAAGCACTCCATCATCTTGCCCCCTCCTACGTCACCTTGCTTTTCTCCTACAACCTAGCCTGCACACTTCACTCCTTTGTTGCTAACCTCTCGGTAGCTAGATCTTGCCTGTCTTGTCCCAAACCCTGGTCCACATCCTACCTGTGGCCCGGAATGCCCTCCCTCCTCAAATCCGCCAATTTCTCCCCCTCGTCCCTTACTGAAGGCATGTCTCCTTCAAGAAGACTTCCCAGACTAAGCTCCAATTTTCCTAATCTACCACTCCCTTCTGCATCATCCTGACTTGCTCCCTTTACAGCACTTATGCCTATTTCTGTTATTTTATTTGTTGTCTGTTTATTTGTCTTGAAGTGTGTCTCCCCCACCCCCTGCCCCCAAGACTGTCAGCTCATAATGGGTAGGGATTGTCGCTCTTTATTATTGTATTGCATTTTCCCAATCGCTTAGTACAGTGCTCTGCACACATTAATAAATATGATTGATTGAATGAGTAGCTGGGGAGAAACGTTTAGAGAGAAAATTGTGGAAAGATATTTCCTTTAACCACTCATAATTTGAATTACTCTGTAGCTAGCTCGTTCTTGAATGGAGTTTAATTCTTCTTGTACAGATAGCCCTATAAGTGACAAACATCTCCTTTTGAATTTGGATTTCTCTCTGAAAATTTGAAGACCAGCTGCCAAAGTCTCCTAAGAGCAGTAATGTAAATACTTGTGCTAGTTTCACAAGTGAAAGAATCAAGTGAAGTTTTCTGGCAATGTACCTTCATTTGGCTTGTAATCTCAGTTTCCATGATTGTATTATTTTTCAGGCAAACTGTGTTATTTCTCTTTCATGGTGAAACGGTAATACCGATTTGTTAGTAATTACAACTTTCTGAAACCATACTGTGTGTGTCTAGATGGCCCTTGATAACTAAAAAACTTTGTTTTTGTTTGCTTCATTTGTTGGATTTAATTCCCATTTTTTCCCTTCTGTAGCCTTTTTATAGTGCTTTTTTGTTTTTCTGTGGGAGAAGGGAGGTCATTATTTTATCTCTCCTTTGGGATTTCGCACAAATAATCTGATTTCTTTCCCTGATGCAGAGCATCAATTGGCTACCAGCTTTCCTGTCTTGAATGCAATTTATGGTAGCAGTTTGTCAACACTGACACATAAGATAAAACTAATAACATTCAGTTTATTTTCTATGAGGGAAAGAAAATCCCTCCAATCTTTGACAGACTGAATTTCTTTCTATTTTGATATGAGATGTCGTGTCTGTAGAACTTGCTTGTCTTTAGCAACTAGTGGACACAAGCCTTATCATGAAGACAGAAACTCGAGGCACATTATAATGAAGAATTTTTGCTTTCAGGTTTAGAAACTGAAATTTAATTGGAAACGGTAACGGTTTGAATAGATACTTTTAAATAACCTTTTGTCTAAATGATATAAATTGATTCTGTAAGTAGAACAGTGAAGTTATCATTTTGTTTAGCTTTAGTGTGTTCTCGATTGCTATTTTCTTCACTTTGCAGAAATAAGAAGGGATAATATGGATCTTTTCCAGGAAATCTTAAGACAGATTTATGCATTTTGCATCAAGTTGGATAGGAAATCCCATTATGCCAGAATGGGTTAGAACCAAGCAATTTCCAGATGTATGACCTTTCTCGAGCTATAGAAAATGGGCTTTAAAATCGGGTAAGTGCTTGATCCCAATATATTTAGGGACAATGATGAAAAAACAAAGAAATGAAAAACAATAGGAAGACGTGAACAGGGAAATCACGCTCTTGGCGGAGCCAGATTTCCTGGAAGAGGACCATTGGGCCTTCCAGATAAGAGGAATCCCTAAATTTTATTATTTCAGTAAAACAGGACTGACCTAAGCACTAGATTGCATCAACATCCCTCACATTCCAAGTTCCAGCTCTAAATTGGTCACTGGAAGGATTGGCATCATTGCATATATGAATGCATGCACACACCGGAATGGCTGAAAATCCTGGTTACTGACATTCTGGTTTATACTGTCTACATGTGAAGAGTCTCTTTCTTCAGAAATAATAATAATAGTATTTATTAATCTCCCTGTAGATTGTAAATTCCTTGAGGCAGGGATTTTGTCTACTCAGTCTATTGTATTCTCCCAAGTGCCCAGAGTAATTACTCAGTAAATCCTGTTGATTGATATTTAGACTAGCCAAGCCCTAGGATAGATACAAGATAATCAGCTAGACGTAGACCCTGTCCCACATAGGACTCATAATCATTCAGTAGTATTCACTGAGTGCTTATTATATACAGATCAGCGTCTTGGGAGAGTACAACGCAACAGAATCAGTAGTCACGTTGCCTGCCCGTATTGAGCTTACAATCTAGAGGATAAGCTTACATAATTTAAGGAGGCAGGCGAACATTAATTTTATCCCCATATTACAGATAAGGAAACGGAGGCCCAGAGAAATTAAGTGACTTATCCAACGTCACATGAAAGGCAAGAGACAGAGACAGGAGGGGAAATCAGATCAGATACAGTGCTTTTTGTAACTAGCCCAGCCAGGCTGACCAGGGAAGGTATCTACCAACCCTGTTACATCCTACTTTCCCAGGTGCTTAGTACAGCACTCTGCACGCAGTAAGAGCTCAGTAGATATGTTTGAATAATTAATTTATGGATTAACTGATTGCTCAACCCCACCTCCACAAACAGCTGCCCCGGGGCAGAGCCCTCTGCTTGCCTGGAGTTAAAGAAGGGACCTGAGCTCAGGTGTTTTCAGTGGTGAAGGGCAGCCCGTCTCCAGCCCTAATCAACCCAGGTGCTTCTAAATGAGGTGTGGAGGCACTGGCCCTTTATGGCCCCAGTGGCTGCTGGGCTTTTCCCTGCCCTATATAAGGCTCCTGATTTGGGCCTGCCTCAGTTTACAAGAGGATAGGAGACAGAGCGTGGCCTGCCTTGGGTCCAGGTAAGGGGGCGGGCCCTGGCTGTTTCAGCTGCATCACCCTGGCCCTTTTTTTAGGGTGGGTGTGGGATTGAAATTGTGGGGATTGCTGATGACTATTGCATTGATGATGATAATGAAGTTTGGGGAGGGCAATTGGGGGTGGGTGGGTGGGTTGGGGTTGATTCAGGGTTTGTGAAATGATTTAAAAACACATGCTGGGGGGCAAGGGAATGGGTTGTGACATTGCCAATGATGTGTATATGTTGTACATTGCCCAGGGCGGGGGAGGATTTGGGAAACTGGGGAGGGAGTGTGAGGGGGTGATTGTCCTGGGGGTTCTGATGATTTTTGTTGGTTTGGGGCTGGAGGGAGGGTCTGAGAAGGGAGGGGCTTAGAACTGCCCTTGTTGGTTGGGGTTTGGGGGGCACATGCGGGTTGGTTGGGGGAAGGTTTGGGGAACAGATAGATAGCCTAGGTCTTGGGGAACATCTGGTTTGGGGGTGACTGCTGGACCACGGGTCTAAAGGCCCAAAGGGCTGGGACAGAGGATGCCTTGCTGATGGACGAATGGGGCATGTAGGCTGAGTGTCAGGTGACACATGCTCACTGTCTGTCGGTTTGTCTACACCTCTGTGTGTCTGAACGTTGGTCTGTCTGCCCCACTCTCTGTAATAATAATAATGATGATGATGATGATAATAATAATGATGGTATTTGTGAAGCGCTTACTATGGGTCAAGCACCGTTCTAAGCGCTAGGGGAGAGACAAGGTAATCAAGTGGTCCCATGTGGAGCTCACAGTCTTCACCCCCATTTTACAGGTGAGGTCACTGAGGCACAGAGAAGTGACTTGCCCAAAGTCACACAGCTGATAAGTGGCAGAGTTGGGGTTAGAACCCACAACGTCTGACCCCTAAGCCCAGGCTCTTTCTACTAAAGCCATGCTGATTTTCTAATAAGAGGGTTGGGACACTGTCCTCTCTATATGTGAGAAGCAGCATGGCTTAGTGGGTAGAGCATGGGTTTAGGAGTTAGAAAGACCTGTATTCTAATCCCACACCAGCCACCTGTCTGCTGTGTGACCATGGGTAAAGTGATTCACTTCTCTGTGGTTCATTCATTCATTCAATCATATTTATTGAGTGCTTACAGTGTACAGAGCACTGTACTAAGTGCTTAGTTAACTCATCTGTAAAAGGGGGATTAAGATTGGGAGTCCCACGTGGGACATGATCTAATAATAATAGTATGTGCCAAGCACTGTTCTAAGCTCAGGGGGAGCTACAAGATAATCAGGTTGGACATAGTCCGAGAAGCTTGTATCTATCCTTGTGCTTAGTGGAGAGCCTGACACGCAGGAAACATTAAACAGGTACTGTAAAAAAAAAGACCCCAGAACTCAAAATGGTGCCCGATCCCTGAAGGCGGATGACCCTGCCATGGCTGTGGTGTTGGGCTCTCCTCCCTTCAAAGCACTACTGAGAGCTCACCTCCTCCAGGAGGCCTTCTCAGACTGAGCCTCCTCCTTCCTCTCCCCCTCCTCCCAACCTCCCCCACCTTACTTCCTTCCTCTCCCCACAGCACCTGTATATATGTTTGTATGTATTTATTACTCTATTTATACATTTTTATTCTATTTATTTTATTTTGTTAATATGTCTTGTTTTGTTGTCTGTCTCCCCCTTCCAGACTGTGAGCCCACTGTTGGGTAGGGACCAGCTCTAGATGTTGCCAACTTGTAGTTCCCAAGCGCTTAGTACAGTGCTCTGCAAACAGTAAGCACTCAATAAATGCGATTGAATGAATGAATTGAATGAACTGCTGTATTTTTGAGACTATGAAAAAAATTTAAAGGTACAGGGAAGCCCTCACTCTCACTACAAAACTGCTTTAAGGTAGATTACATTAGATTATCCCAGGAGCAAATTAAATGTTCCATCAGCTTTAAGGAAAAAGTTAAATTATATAATTTAAATATACAAAAGGCAATTAACAAAAGAGATAGATCCATGAAATGGGTATGTTTGATTCGTTTATATTCACAACTTGAACTATTACCTGACTGATTTTTAATGTGCCTAAATTAAATCCCCCCCACTTATTACTTTTGTTCTTCTGTATAAAATATGCAATATATAATCACAAAAGCTCATGGTACTTAAGTTCAAAACTTAAATAAGCCGTTCTTTAAGCACAGACTCATGTACATGTACCCTTTTCCTCCTCTTCCTACCTATAAAGTATTTTAGTACAGTTTCTGCTGAAGGACAATAAACTCCTCGAGTGAAGGGCTTTAGCTGTATTCTGTTTTCTAAGTCATCTATTACAGTTTTCTGCAAACAATAGGTCCTCAATGGAATTTTTTATTGTCATGATATTTTGAGCTGTTTAAGTTCCATTTTGATTGGATTCTATTATTTTTATTGGATTCTCTCATCAACCAATGGTATTTGAGTGCTTAATGGTTGTAATAACAGTAATAAAAATAATGGCATTTGTTAAGCGCTTACTCTATGTAAAGCACTGCTCTAAGCGCTGGGGAGGTTACAAGGTGATCAGATTGTCCCACGTGGGGCTCACAGTCTTCATCCCCATTTTACAGATGAGGTCACTGAGGTACAGAGAAGTGAAGTGACTTGCCCAAAGTCACACAGCTGACAAGCGGCAGAGCCGGGATTCAAACCCATGACCTCTGACTACAAAGCCCTGGCTCTTTCCATTCAGCCACACTGCTTCTCTGTACAACACGGTATAAAGCAACTGGAAGAATATAATCCAGTAGAGTCAGTAAACAAGATCCCTGCCCTCAAGAAGCTTACAACCTAGTCAGGGAGACAAACATGAAAAAAATTACTGCAAGGCCAGGAACACCATCATTGGTGCTAAAAAAAAAAAAAAAAAAAAAAGCAAACCTACTTTTCTCACTGGTTATATTTTGATACCAAATAATTGAAACACTTCCACACTTTTCAAGCAGATAAGACTTTTGGTGAAACAGCAGAAGCCAAATTCTTTTCTCTCCATGCGTCTTAAGTGTCCTGGATTGCTCCCCCCATCCCTAGGAAGGTAGGTGGAAAGCAGGTCGGGGTACCTTCCCCCTCACCCTCCTGCTTCTCCTTCTCCTCCTCACTAGGCCTTAGGCCTACTTAGACTGTGAGCCCCCTGTGAGCCAAGGGACTGTGTCCAACCTGATTAACTTGCAGATAGATCCTAGTATTTAGGACAGTGTTTGACAGAGTAAGTGCTTAAAAAAGTACCAGAATGTACAATATACAGTACCCAATTCTGTCACATACCAGGGGAAAAGTCTATTAAGTTGATGTGTAGATTCAATATACCACATGGAAGGTATTGTTTACAAGACTAAAGTTTCGTTTGTGTTCTAGTCCTGAGGATTCCCACAAAAGAGTCCAAATATTCAAAGATACTGAACACAACTGATGACATATTGATTTGGGATGCATCACTAGAGAACCATGATAAGAAGACCTGATTTTTTCAAGTACCCGATAAATGAGAAATATGCATGGCCATTTAGAAGCAGCGTAGCTTAGTGGCAAGAGCCCGGGCTTGGGAGCCACTAAGGTCATGGGTTCTAATCTGGGCTCCTCCACTTATCAGCTGTGTGACTTTCGGTGAATCACTTCATTTCTCTGTGCCCCAGTTAGCTCATCTGTAAAATGGGGATTAAGACTTTAAGCCCCATGAGGGACAACCTCATTACCTGGTATCTACCCCAGCACTTAGAAAGGTGCTTGGCACATAGTAAGCACTTAATAAATACCATTATTATTATTATTATTATTATTATTTAAGAAAATTTCATATTTAGGGGAAAGGTTTGTTGGCAGATGGCATTGAAATGGACCCAAAAGGAAGAAAAAAATGGACATTTACAGATATAAGATGAGAAGGCTTTGGCCCTGTGTAACATTTTTGGAAGTACTGTCCTATACTGGCATGCTGAAATGAAAAGAATAGTGAAAGGGATTCACTGAAACTGTTAATCAAGAGAGCACTGACACTAAAGCTCTAATAGAGAATAGGGAGATATGTGTAGAATGATGCTTTAGAAAAATGATCCCGGGAGCTGTATGAATCATGGGCTACAGAAGGGGAAGAATAGAAACAGGGAGATAAGCAAGGTTGCTGAGGGCAAATATTTTACGGAGTTTACACGTCTGGACAACAAATGATAAAAGCGATGAATGACATTTAGTTGGGATGTGTCATGAAAATCTTTTAGTTTCCCTATCAAATATGTAATGAATATGACTAGAGTGAGAGATATTGTATAATGCTTATATTTGTTAAGCATTTACCTTGTGCCAAACATTGTGCTTAGTGCTGATACATACAATACTGTCAGATCAGGCACAATCCTTATCCCACATGGAGCTCACAGTCAAAGTGGAAGAGATAACAACTCTCAAATGAGGAACCTGAGGCCCATAAATGTTAGTAATTGCTCAGGGTTATTCTAAAGGGAGGAAAGTGGTGGGCATAAGATTAGTACTTGGATCTCCTGACTCTCAGTTCCATAAGCGCTTAGAACAGTGCTCTGCACACAGTAAGCGCTCAATAAATATGAATGAATGAATTTTCTTACCATGTTAGCTCCAGGCTACAGATTATCAGTGATATAGAGAAAAGTGAAATCTACAGAAACATCTAACATGTAAAAAGTTAAAAATCAGATGACCAAAATTGGTGACTCAGGGAACACTGAGACCTTGATCAGAAGTAGAAACATGCTTGGATGAACATGTTGGGACTACTTTTGTGGGGTTTTTCATTCGTGTCAGAAATTGCTGAGAAGAATAAAATAACAATCAATCAATCATATTTATTGAGCGCTCTCTGTGTGCAGAGCACTGTCCTAAGCGCTTGGGAAGTACAAGCTGTTTTTCAAAACAACTTTGTTTTTCAAAGGTTTTCAAAAAACTGAAAACAAGAAGTTGAACAACGATGTTCAGTAACAAGTTAAGAATAATGATGGTATTCAGATATTCAGAACTCCTTGAACGTAATGGGAGTATTGATCAAGTTGGAGAAGTAGAAGAGGAGGGTAAAAAATACAGGAGCTTTTTTCCTAAACTACATTTGATTGGATTATGAGTGTCCTTCTCTGAACATTCACCACTCTGTTGATAGGGTTGAATTATGTTTCACTTATGAGCTGCTTTCTCTGGTCCCTGGAGACAAGATCTGATTAGTTTGGAATGTCTGCTCATCTTCTGACAGAGGGAAACTTCTCTAGTTATGTTTGCTGAAGCTTTGTTAAAATCCCTTCCTCCAGGTAATGGTGAGACTGTACTTCTCAAGCGCTTAGGACAGTGCTCTGCACATAGTAAGTGCTCAATAAATAGGATTGAATGAATTGCAATTAGGCACCCAGAGGACAGGGAGGATGTGAGAGCCACCACTGTGCCCTGCTGAGCTCTGAGGGGCAGACAGGACCCAGGCGAGGGAAAGGGCGGACTCTGGGTGGGAGAAAAACCAGGCTCACCAGAATGTCCCACTTTCCTCTTCCCAGGCCCAACCCTCTTGCCCCTAAAATGGGGTATAAACTAGTACATTCAATCGTACTTATTGAGCGCTTACTGTGTACCGAGCACTGTACTAAGTGCTTAACCTAGTTCAAAGGACTTCATCAATGGTTGAGGTGGCAAGATATTACAGCAGTTTATCTGATCATCTCGAAGGCTTTCACTGAATAACAGGGTTGTGGTTCAGGGAGCCAGCATATTGTCGTGGCTAGAACACAGGCCTCGGAGTCTGAAGGGCATGGGTTCTAATCCCAGCTTGGCTACATGTCTGCTGTGTGATGTTAGGCAATTCACTTCACTTCTTTGTGAATCAGTAACCCCTCTGTAAAATGGGGATTGAGACTGTGAGTCCTACGTGGGATATGTTCAACCCAATTTGCTTGTATCCACCCCAGGGCTTAGAACAGTGCTAGGCACATAGTAAGCACTTAACAAATACCATTGCTATTATTAGTAGTAGTTCATAATGACAGTAACCCTTCAGGGAACAGAAGGAGTACCTGTGAGCTATGCTAATGGCATCATATTGAATAAGGGATCTGGATTCATTCATTCAATCGTATTTATTGAGCACTTACTGTGTGCAGAGAACTGTACTAAGCGCTTGGGGAGTACAAGCTGGCAACATATAGAGATGGTCACTACCCAACAGTGGGCTCACAGTCTAGAAATGTGAGAATATAGCAGAATCCAGTTCCTCTAATCAGTGTTTGTCACTGGTCTCTGCCTCTTCCTCCCTAATTGTTCCACCCTGCCTCTTCCAGTCTCCTTTCTCTGGTGACTTTCCCCCTTTCCTTTGTTCTCTCCCATGCCTCTGCTCCCTGCTAATGAAGCCTTTAAACTAGTCGATGTTTATTTACACATAGAAGGTGTACCAACCAACAAAAGAAGGGAAATTCTTCAGGTAGCCCATAAAAGTAGACAATAAGACCTTTCATTGAAAGACCAGCTGGGCCTCTGAGTTTTCTCTAGTTGCCCAAGCTGTTGTCATTTCCCTCCAATTTTCCCTTGCAGGAGGTTAGAAAAAAACAATCAGTGAGTAGAAAATAGAGGAGCAGTTTGCAGTATGGGGCATAGGATGAAGGGGTGAGGTTTAAAAGGAAAAGCTTAAAAGTATCAGAAATAGCACAGAGTGGAGGAGGGATTCAGTGTGTTCCTATTTCAAATTTGTTTTTGTCTGGATTCTTTTATTTAATGTCAGTTTGTATGTGATAAAATTTATTTCATTAATATGTTTTCAATGAAATGCATTTTGTTCATTTCATGTATTCTGTAAAAGTGACATTTATTTATACTTGCCTTTTATTTTATTTTACTTGGATTGGAGGAACCTATCTGTCTGCCCCATCTGTCTAATATCTGTCTCCCCTATCAGTTTTCACATTTACCAACTGCAAAATGTGGGGTAAAAATGGATGGGCAGTGGCTCGAGCAGATGGAGTTTAATCTCCAATCCCCCTAAAAAGGGTCACACTACTGGGACCTATTTCCTGCTTTAGTTTCCCCTCAGAATGAGAGAAGAAAGGTATAATGAGCTAGAGGAGAGGAATGGCCAGGGAGTAAAGGAAAGGTGAGGTGAAATCTGGGCAGTTCTCTTACTCTTGGTTCCTCAAAATTGGAGGGGTCAGGCTTTTGAGAAGATTTGGCATCTGGAAAGACCTCCACTTTCTCTTTTAATAGAGAAGGAGCGTGGCTCAGTGGAAAGAGCCCGGGCTTTGGAGTCAGAGGTCATGGGTTCAAATCCCGGCTCCACCAATTTGTCAGCTGTGTGACTTTGGGCAAGTCACTTCACTTCTCTGGGCCTCAGTTCCCACATCTGTAAAATGGGGATTAAGACTGTGAGCCCCACGTGGGACAGCCTGATTACCTTGTATCCCCCCGGTGCTTAGAACAGTGCTTTGCACATAGTAAGTGCTTAACAAATGCCATCATTATTTTAATAATAATTATTCTTTCTACTACTCTACCATGAACTGCAATGAAGAATATTATTACTGTTATTACACAGCACTGCATACTAGAATGACCTGTGTTGATACACTGAAAATGTTAATTTGCTCCTCCCCCTGACTTTCCCATCATTGTAAATGATACCATCACCCTCCCTGCTTTTCAAGCCTGCAGTCTTGGCATTATCCTCAACTCACCTTTCTCATTCAACTCACATGTTCAGTCTGTCACTGTCGTCTAGATTCTACTTTCACATCACTTCTAGAATCCTCCTCTTGCTCTCCATCCAAAATGCTGTCATGCTGATACAAGCACTTATCATATCTCCCGGCTCTGCCACTTGTGTGCTGTGTACAAGTCACTTCACTTCTCTGTGCCTCAGTTACCTCATCTGTAAAATGGGGATGAAGACTGTGCACCCCATGCGGGACAATCTGATCACCTTGAATCCCCCCCAGCGCTTAGAACAGTGCTTGGTGCATAGTATGCGCTTAACCAATATCACTATATTATTATTATTATTATATCTCAGCTAGACTACTAATTCAGCCTCTTAGCTGACATCCTTCCTCTAGTTCATATTTCATTCTGCTGCCTAGATCATTTTTCTCAAAATCTGTTCTGTGCACATTTCCTAAAATCCTCCAGAGGTTGCCCAACCACCTCTACATCGAAACAAAATGCTTTACCATTGTCTTCAATGATGGATTAGGTTAGATTACCTAACCCTGCTCGTTTCCCCATGCATGCTTTTCATTCCTCTCACAATCTACTTTATCTGGATTTCTGCTCTCTTACCATGGACTCGTTTGGTCACAGCTTCCTCTCTGAACTTTAACTCCCTCCTCCTTCATTTCCAACATATACATACCCCGAAGACCACCACCAAAAACCCTACTAAAATGATATCTTCTTCAAGAAGGCTTTTTGGCCGAACCTCATTTCCCCACCCATTTGCCCTCCCTCTGTGCCACCTATGCACTTGGGTCCATACCCCTTAAGTACTTTGATATTCCACCCCGAGCTTCACATCACCAATGTGCATGCCTTCATGCTCTGCTGCCTCCCCAATTTGTAATTTGAATGTCTGCCTCCTCCACTAGATGTTAAGCTCTCTTGAGATGTTAAGGTAAAGATTGTGTCGACTCTATCATACTGTCCCAATCACTCACTACAGTGCCCTGCACACAGTAAGTACTCAGTAAATACCACTGATTGATTTACCGATGAAAAAATCTAAATGTAACAAGTGCCACTCAAATGGTGCAGGCAGCTGAATGCTAAACTCCTGGGTAATAATAATAATAGTGGTAATAATAATGGCACTTATTAAGTGCTTACTATGTGCAAAGCACTGTTCTAAGCACTGGGGAGGATACAAGGTGATCAGGTTGTCCCACGTGAGGCTCACAGTCTTCATCCCCATTTTACAGATGAGGTAACTGAGGCCCAGAGAAGTTGTGGCTTGCCCAAGGTCACACAGCTGACAATTGGCAGAGTCAGGATTTGAACCCATGACCTCTGACTCCAAAGCCTCGGCTCTTTTCCACTGAGCCACGCTACACAACAACATTTGTAGCTACATCAAAGCAGCACCTACAGAGGCAAGAAATTGTATCTGTGTCTTTCATAAGGACCTACAAATGGCCATCCATAGGAAATATGTCTATCAGGTAGTCACAGGGGCTACAGCTGTTAAAACATAGAAAGATTGGATTGATGGGAGTGACATCAAGATCGAAAAGACGTTCATGTAGCAAAATAAGCAATATATCAATAGCACCTTGCAGAGCTTCACAATCTTCTTTTTGAAGGGTCAGAACACTCTAAAAAGCCATGGCAAGTGAGGGCGTGCAAGGCTATTCATTCGGAGACCAAACTGAGGTCTCAAACACACCGTTCACTACAGTGTCACTGAAGAATAAACATGGCTCCATTCTCAAAATTGTATGGATTTTGCAACCACATGGTGAAGAACTCCTCATCATTCCTGACTCTTTCAAGGTTGGCTGTCAAAGTAGAATATTCTCCCTACTATTATGTCAAACCTAGGTTTTACTCCAATACCTACTGAAGTGTGGGTGTTTGGGTATGTTTATAGTCTTCTGTTCTTCTAACTTCTCCTCTGAGGCTCAGAGAAGTAGGCTGTGTATGAACAAAAACACTGTGAATATCCCTTATGTTTGCTGGCACATGAATTTTGGCTTTTTAGTTGTGATTTTTAAGGCTCTTCCATAACTCAACTTGCTTCAGGTACTGATTTGGACCTGGTTCATAAGAGAGAAGTTTGGGGTAGTTCCACCATCTTTGTATCCTCATATTTATTCTTCTCCAAATCCCTCAGTTTGCTGTTTGTGAGAGTAGAGCCTTCCTTTCATGTACTCATTCTGATTTATTCACATTCCCCCTTTCAGCACATGTTCATTTATGGAGAAAATGATAATAGTTTTCCCCATATGGGTGAGAAGATTACCTTAGTCACAGACCTCCCTACACTGTTGTTCCAGGAGTCTCAGATCCAAGGTTGTGGGTGTGTTTAGTCACTAAAGGATTTTACAGTATGGAACAAAAGGATGAAAACTCAATTGCCGGGATAATTTAAGACCTCTTCGCCCCACTTGAGCCAAACACTGCCATCTTGCCAAGCTGTTCTCTAGGGCAGTTAATTAAAGCATTCACCTTTTCAATCTCAGACTCCATTGAATCCCATTTGATTTTATCCTCATAAAAATTAATTTTCAGGGGAAAGAACACAGAGGGTCATATTGTTATCCAGGAAATGATGCTAAAAGTATAGCCAAGTGATATAATGAATGACAAATCATGCAAAGAGATTCCAAATAAGCTTGGTAATCTTTACTTTTTCATCAGGGAAACCATACTTTATGCATTAATAAAACTGTTACAAAGTCCTAGAAGAAAGTTTTATTAAACTTGAACTTACTCTTGATTACACTGTGGAACCAGCCAATATTTCCAACGAAGTATTTTTTCTGTTTTTTGGTTTTTTTTTTTCCCCCAGGAACAGCAATCTTGCGATAGAGAAAATTTTTGAGGGTTTGATTTTGGTTCTATGTTTTTAATAATCCTAATTAACTGGAATTTCCTGCCTGCAATTATATCTGTATTTCTAAGGCAGCAAACACACCGGGAATGTGATTGTGGATAGTAGACTCTCAAAATGACAAATGGAAACACCCTTTGAAACCTTTCATCAAACTTTCTGTTTCATAAGAGAAGCAGCGTGGCTCAGTGGAAAGAGCATGGGCTTTGGAGTCAGAGGTCATAGGTTCAAATCCCAGCTCTGCCAGTTGTCAGCTGTGTGACTTTGGGTAAGTCACTTCTCTTCTCTGTGCCTCAGTTACCTCATCTGTGAAATGGAGATTGAGATTGTGAGCTCCATGTGGGACAACCTGATTACTTTGTATCCCCCCAGCGCTTAGAACAGTGCTTTGCACATAGTAAGCGCTTAACAAATAACATTATTATTATTATTATTATTATTATAAAGTTCAGTATTACTGCACTGAGGAAGTTTGCAAGATTAAAAAAAAAACCCTGATGAGCAGTTGATGACTATGGTATTTGTTAAGTACTTACTATGTGCCAGACACTGTCTAAATATTGGGGTGGATACAAGCAATTTAGGCAGGACAAAATCCCTGTCCCATACGGGGCTCACAGTCTCAATCCCCATTTTACAGATGAGGTAACTGAGGCACAGAGAAGTGAAGTGACTTACCCAAAGTCACACAGCTGACAACTGGCAGAGCCGGGATTTGAACCCAGATTCTCCGACTCCAGATTCTAATGCCTCTGTGCTGTCGTTATCTCATTAACTGAGTTAGTGATACTTTTGCTCAGGCTTATGTCATTAAATCCTTAGTAGTTTATGATTCATTCATTCAGTCATATTGATTGGGCACTTACTGTGTGTAGAGCACTGTACTAAGCGCTTGATAGACAAATAGAATAGGGAAGTATATTTTTGCTCGACAAATAGTATCCATTTTGAAAATTATAATTTATCGACAGCTCATACACAAATTGTGAAATTATAAAGTCTATTTGCATCCTCTTTTAGATCAGAATGATCACAAATTCACATCAATCTCTCAGCTATTCCTTTACCTAAAGTTTGAAATAAATTTAGTCCTGCTCCCTTTTCCAAGCTGACCCACCCACTCTGTTCTTTCATTTTCTATATTTGAATATTATTGTTCCATGCTAGTTCGATTTTCAGTCTTCAGTTGCATCGCTCAAACTTTATCGATTTGCATTGGCCAGTAGTTCTGAAACATCTATGCGCAAAGGTGACCTCTAGTAGTAGGCTGATTGAGCTTGAGGAATATTTTCCATTATTTGGTAATTAGATTCATTTTTCTTGCACTGGCCGTGTAAGACAGGTTGGTATTACTCCTATTTTACATCAGAGAAACTTAGTGGATAAGAACTTCAGAAACCAGCTGAAAGTCACGTTATGAATTATCACAAAGCTGGAATTAGGGTTCACTGGCCCTGAATTTTAAATCTGCTACTTAGCTCACTAAATCACCAAAATTAACACTTTTTAAGCAATAGACTGATTCCTGAAGAGTCAACTAAATGGGTCTGGTTGGCTGGCTTGAATATAATTTTAAATCTGCTACTTAGCTCACTAAATCATCAAAATTAACGTTTTTTAAACAATAGGCTGATTCCTGAAGAGTAAACTAAATGGGTCTGGTTGGCTGGCTTGAATATGTAAAGAAAGGAACCCACAATATGGCATGGAAAGTGTCAGTGAGCAAGGAAACTTGTATCAGCAAGTTTGGAGAGTAGCTTGGAAAGCACTTGGAAATGAACCTATAAGTTGTTATAACTTTATACTGTGACTTCAGAAGAGAGCTAGAAGGCATGTATATGTAAAAACATCTGTCCTCGCCCACATAATTCCCATTGTCATCCATCAAGCTAGAGTCACATCCTTTTGGGTCTTGAGTAAAATAGAATGAACATGCATTAATGCAATCAGTTGACATGAATAAATAGCACTCTTTGTAGATCTATGTAACTGTCCTTGGGGTTTCAAGATGCAATTTACAGGGAAATTTTGTTGTATTCCCCTTACAGCACTGTTGCATTGTTTACCTACAATGCCCCACAGCCTTTTAAATTTTCCTGCTTGGTATTGTGATGGTCCTGAATCCTCTGCTTTAATACGTTCATTTTCCTTCTGATTGTATTCCAAACTGGTCTGTCTTCTGCTGCTGTCTCCCAGATGGCCCCAGATTCCCAAGAATTAATTCCAAGAATCTATAGGAGTGGGGAGAATCAAAGAGCTAAGCTATGCAGCTGATACAATGGAAAGAGCCCTGTTCTGGGAATTAAGAAGTGTGGATTCTAGTCCTGGTTTTCTGCCTGTGTTGGAAAATATGGGCAAGGACTCACAGTGTGGTTGTGCTGGAACCCTGCTCTTCACTTCTCTCTCATGGCGTTCTGTGCCCCATAGGGAATGTGACTCAAAGGCGTGAGACTACAGGAGGTCCTGGGCCATCCAATAGAACTATAATCCATTTTTCTGCATAGGTACTTAATCCTGGAGCTTCAGGACCAAGGCTCATCCTCCGGCAACAGGAGTAATGGTAGGACAGTGGAGGTTCCAGATGGGTTGGAGCATTTGACTTTGCACAACATCGATGAGGTGAAATCCTTCAAGATGATATGATAGCCAGTGACTTTTAATAACTACTGTCGGACATCTCATAGTTTAAATTTCTGAGTCACCCTACCTTTCAAGCAGAGAGTGGCCCTGGAGAAGAGGGAGGCAGATCTTTTGGTGAAGTGCTGAAAGAGGACGGGACTTGTGCGCAGGCGTATGCACAGTTTCCGCCCAAATCCAAAGCCTGTGTGGCTGAAGGTGGACATGTGTGGTTTCTACAGTTGGACCAGGGATGGAGATGAGACAGAAGGCTGTATCAGTGAAGAGGCACTTATGCGAAATAGCGCCTGGACCATGCAAAGTAGGAAATCTTTATCATAGGAAGGGACTCTCTTTTAGGAGGCAGACTGTCCACTAGGATCATGTATGTGGAAGGTTTCCTCCTCCACAGCAGGTATAGTGGGCAGTAAGAAGTCACATTTTCCCTCACTGTTTCAGCTCATTAGCCAGGGCACTGGAGGGCAAGCAGGAAAACATCTGTAGCTCCGCACCAGATCCCCAGACCTTGATGGTTCATGCCACCTGAGATGCACTTCCCAAAGCATTGTGCCGGGAGTGGGAAAAGCAGTAAAATCAGGTTAGCCCACCCCATCGTGTTTGTTTCCTTTTTATTTCAAAATCACTGATGGAAAAATAAATCCAGGTTTGACTTTTCCTTTCCTACGTGGGCCTGTGACTTGGCACCCATCCCCATTTCTGCACTGAGTCCTTGAGGGTTTGAGCACCAGGCTGGAGTCAGATTGAGTCATACAACTGGCACCGGCAGAGAGGCTGCACTGGATTAGGTCAGAATTCAACCCCTTCGCCTTGAGATTGGTAGAACTGATAGGCTGTCCAGATGCATTGGTAAACTAACCCAACACCTCTTACGCAAATCGTGTCCCCAGACTGAGCACCTTCTGAATGCAATGCACTGTATTAATTACTTGGGCTGTACAATACAAGCACAACACATTACATCCTAATGGGGGGGTGACAAACAGAAAAATTTACTGGGAGATAACCAACCACCACCTGTCTGTGGAATCACTGATTACCTGCAATTCCTGATAAGCCAAAGACAGGATCTGAGCATTTGACACCTCATGTTACTGCTGCTCTTCTTCCTGTTGTATAGGCTCCATCTCACTCCTGAAATAACTTGCCCTGTGTCTAAAAGTAGCATTTTGTCAATTCTGCCTTCCTGCTTGGAGGTTGGTGAGAACACAGACCAGAATATGTGACAGTTCCCTCTCATCTCACTTCAGCTATAGCCCCTGATCTGTCAAGCAATTAAAGATTCTCGCCTGAAATATACAATACTATTTACACAACACTAGCCTTCACTGTAATAAATCTTTTGAGCAGATTAGATGGATGAAATATAATTCCAACACTGCTTTATTTTTCCATATTCTGAAAAATATCAAGTTCCTCTTTATAGACAAAATCTAATTTGTCCCCCAAGATTAGATTTTCCCAAACACTTTCATTCATACAGCAATGTCTCTAGTGATAGCTGCGGTACCCTATTGGACTGAGATACAGCACTTGTTAAAACCTTTAGCTACGATATAATAATAATTATAATTATAATAATGGCATATATTAAGTGCTTACTATGTGCAAAGCACTGTTCTAAGCTCTGGGGAGGTTACAAGGTGATCAGGTTTTCCCATGGGGGGCTCACAGTCTTAATCCCCATTTTACAGATGAGGTAACTGAGGCACAGAGAAGCAAAGTGACTTGCCCAAAGTCACACAGCTGACAAGTGGCAGTCGGGATTAGAACCCATGACCTCTGTCTCCCAAGCCCATGCTCTTTCCACTGAGCCACGCTGCTTCTCTTTATCTGAACTTCTTCAGCACTTTGCCCCAGTGTTTTTTTCTGAAAAAGAGCCTAGTTATATCTCTAAAATCTAAGCTCATTAAAAATATTACAATCACCCATCTATTTTTTATTTTTCCACTTCTCCTTTGCTGAATTCTGTCAAATTCCTTAAAGCTCAATTGTCCCTCTAGACCACAAGGGGCAGGGAATGTGTCTACCAACTCTGTTGTACTCTCCCAAGTGTTTAGTACACTGCTCTGCTTGGTAAGCCCTCAATAAATAATATTGATAAATTCACTTCCATTCACATCATTTGTGTATTCCTAATCAGGAATTTTAAAAGCCTGTCAGCTTCAACTTGAAGAGAATGGAAAGGTTGACTAAACGAATCAATAACTCATTAAATAAGCAGGAAAAAAAACCACACTTGTGCAAAACTTCCTGGCTTTGAGTGGGAGCAAACAGTTGGGAAACAACAGGTCGAAGTCAGATACTGCTCTAGACATTATTATTTGTTTCAAATTTATGGATTTGCATATGTGAAATGTACCTTTAATGCAAATAAAGTCAGTTACAGAGTCTTTAGAAGGTGAAAAGACTCAAAACATCCAAAGTATCATTTCTGATTTATGAACTTTGATGCAGCTTAACATATCCATAGCAAATAGGTAGTGCTCTTCCAATTATTTTAATGTAGGAAATCCAACTCCTAGAATGTCATCGTCCAGAGGATATTTTAGTAGTGATAAGCAAAAATCTAAGTTAGTTTTGTATGAAAAATAGCCATCTATAGAGTCCACAATTATTTGCTGAAACAAATATTCAAATCAGCAGAGATGTGCAAAGGAGAAAATCCTCCTTTCTCTACTGTGTTGCATCAATCTCAGAGTCTAAAGAAAAGAATCCTAGTGGCCAGACCTACTTCTGGGAATTTCCAGTATTTAATCACTGTTCGGGCAGAGAAGAATGAAAAGAAGAGGGTGTATGTAGGGTAGAGATGTTGGGGTGAACAGCTGTGACAGTCTTAAAATGCAAGAGAAAACACAGGACCAGACCATGAGAAGGCAGGTTATCTAGTTTCATCTAATGACAGTACTGCATCAAGGGTTTACTATATTTATCAAAAAAGGGATGTCATATGAACCAAGTTTCCTTAGGGTCAACTGACTAATTTTAAGATCAATTGTTAATTCTGTGAATTGTCCAAATAAATGTGTGAGACTTATCAATCCATAATTCTTAGGGTTATCTCTGGAATACTTTCTGTAGGTTGAAAGGTAGGCAGAAGGAGGACTGCTATTCATTGAATATAAACATGATACATTGTAATAAGTTTTGGGGGAACTTCACCCAATACTTTTGAGAGGTGACCTGTTGCTATATTGTAATAATAATAATTTTGGTATTTGTTAAGGGCTTACTACATGCAAAGCACTGTTCTAAGTGCTGGGGAGGTTACAAGGTGATCAGGTTGTCCCATATGGGGCTCACAACTTTAATCCCTATTTTACAGATGAGGTAACTGAGGCACAGAGAAGTGAAGTGACTTGCCCAAAGTCACACAGCTGACCAGCGGTGGGGTTGGGATTTGAACCCATGACCTCTGACTCTCAAGCCCATGCTCTTTCCACTGAGCCACACTGCTTCTCTATTGTATTCCCCAAGTGCTTAGTAACCCTCTCAGGGTTACATCTGGAGAGTTTCCAGTACTCCACCAGTCTTGACTATGGGATGGAGAGGTAAGCAGAGGTGCTTAGTACAGTGCTCTGCACATAGTAAGTGCTCAATAAATATGATTGAATGAATGAATGAATATCCATTCAATTCCTAGCTTGGGCAGTGGCTAGCAAGTGGAAGGCAATCTGCTACAAGTCAAAGCCCACCTGTGCTGGGCAGCAGAGTCGAGGGTGGAGACTCAGGTTTACTTTGTGGAAGGAGGCAATGGTAAACCATTTTCATATTTTTATCAAGAAAACTCTATGGCTACACTACCAGAATGACTGAAGTTGGAGGTGGGGCATTCTGGGAGAGATGTGTCCATTGTGTCATTGTGGGTTGGAAACAACTCGACAGCATACGACAAAGAAAGTGCTTAGTGCAGTGTTTTGCATACAGCAAGTGCTCAGTAAATACAATTGAACGAATGAATGACTGGAGGGATGTGTGTGGAGTCTTCCCAGACTGAGCCCCGTCCTTCCTCTCCCTCCCCATCCCTCCTGCACTACCTTCTTCCCCTCCCCACAGCACCTGTATATCTGTTTGTGCAGATTTACTACACTATTTTACTTGTACATATTTACTGTTCTATTTTGTTAATATGTTCTGTTTTGTTGTCTGTCTCCCCCTTCTAGACTGTGAGCCCGCTGTCGGGTAGGGACCATCTCTATATGTTGCCAACTTGTACTTCCCAAGCGCTTAGTACAGTGCTCTGCACACAGTAAGCGCTCAAATATGATTGAATGAATGGAGCGAACAACACTTCAGTAAGAAACTAGTTTTATTGGCATTCAACTGCTCCTCCAGTACACCGGGTTTTGATAACCATAGTTCACACAGTCTTGTCAGGTACGAGTTTCACAACTTCCTTTCTGCTTTCCTTTAGTCCTCTTAGGTGGATGTCATCTCGTCATAGATACTTATTTACACCAAGTCTATCAGTTTGGTCTACAAAAAGCTATGTAGTCATCGTAGTTTGGTTCAGTCCCCAGCCTGTCTGATACAAAAACAACAACTACTCTACAGAAAGCTTTTTGAGGGTTGGAATTTCTCTGGGAAATCTTCAGTAAAAATGTGTTTCATTGAGGATTTCAGCTATCTCCTTTGCACTGAATAGTAGAAGTAGTAATAGTAGTATTTATTAAGCCTCTTTAATGCAAAATAGTATAGTAAGAGCTGGGTAGAGGGTTCGTTTATTCTTATAACTGGCAGAAAGTTCTGATTCACTAGATGGTTTCCTGATTTAGATATTTTTTAAGAAAATTATAGCATAGATTTTGTGATTCCTTGGAAGACTAATGTATTTTTTTTAACAGTTTCCACTCTGTTTTCATGTCACTTTTTTTTAGCCACCAAATTTCAGTTCCTTCCTATTGTCCATGTTTTTTCTTGTTTGTTTTTCTAAATTAAATATCCATACTAGTTTATTTGGCTCTTCCATCCTCCCAGACAGACCTTTGAATTTTCTTAAATAGAGGTCATTATTTAATGGTGAATATTCGATTTAGCTTTTCTTCCATTTATCTAGCTTAACTTCTATTTACTATGATGACTTGACACCTGTCCGCATGTTTTGCTTTGTTGTCTGTCTCCCCCTTCTAGACTGTGAGCCCGTTGTTGGGTAGTGACCGTCTCTACATGTTGCCAACTTGTACTTACTAAGTGCCTAGTACAGTGCTCTGCACACAATAAGCGCTCAATAAATATGATGAATGAATGAATGACCTATACTTACTTTGTCAAATCTATACTTCATCAAATCCAGGTTATTAGCAAATTTTTGTATTCCAGAACAGCTATTTTTGAAACCCCAAAACTTTAGCACTACTTCTTTCAAATCTCCCAACATATATAGGTGTATATTGCCTTGTGTCAGTGATGACAAATTCTAAAAAAAACAAAAAAAAGGTTGAAAAAAGGGCTCTTTTTTTGTGTGTGTTTACAATAATGGGATTTGGGAATTTCCTTCAAACCAATGTGGGTGTGTCCCACACAGACATGATGAAAGGGATTTTGCCAACACTGAAGATGAGTCTGGGTGTCTTCCACCCACAGTTGATGGGAACATAAAAAGTCTCAGTTTATGGTTTGAAAAGAACACACAAAAAATCCTCCAGTTTATCTTTCTGAAAATGGTAGACACTTTAGGAAAATCTATTAGATGCATTAACTTCAAATTTCTTAGATGGCATAGTTATTCCTTCTTCAAATTTTGGATCTCTTATTGCACCTTGATTAGGAGGATTCTTAAGTGTAATGTTCAAATCGAAGGAAAAAAAATAAGATTCTTCCCAAATTCTTGTGATTGAAATAATAATGAGAAAGAGTCTATATAATGGCTGCCTAAGATCAAGTACACTGGTAGTTTTCTTCTTTGACGGGGCTGTTCATTGTCAATGGTGAATTCACTTGCATTTGCTTCCGTGAAGCTGCCCAATTCATTGGCTTTAAAAAATGGAACCATCCATGATAGCTGTAATTAGTTTCATAACAACTCCTCCTGCTGCTGCTCTGTAAATGAGGCTTCTAGCCCAACTTTTAACACAGACTTGTCACTAATTAGCAGAGCCTCAAATCAAGTCCAATAGTGCTGTAATGAATGCACGACAATTGGGGAACACAGCTCATTTCTCCATTTGAATCTTGGAAGCAATCCATTTTAATCTGCATGCAAAGGTCGACTTTTGAAGGAATAATCATACTTTGTTTTGGTCCATCTGGATTGGGCTATAAATATGCCTTCCAGTTTTATAACATTAAGTTGCAGGGACAGCACTCAATGTCAGAATAATGTTCTAGAAGTCCTGTATGGGTGATTAACTTGGGAACATTTATCAAGCCCTAAGCTTCGATCTTGGAAAAAAATGTATTTTTAAGCTTTGAAGACAAAGCTTTTATATTTGTGTTTTTATTTTTGGTAGAGGTGCAGCTCTGAGAGCCACAATTTCAACAAAATTGGTGTCTAAAAGATTATGCTCTTCTTTTGCAACTGGTTTCAATACAGGAAGTACCTTAAAATATGAAAAAAATAAGTGAAGCCTACATATGTTGGGTGAACAGTGCTCAGCACATAGTAAGCGCTTAACAAACACCATCATCATTATTATCATTATTATTCAAGGATATTAGCATTATTGCATGCAGCATGGAAAAATTAAAATTCTTCAAATTCATTAGATGTTGGAATTTCCATTAGTTACTCTTTGATATCCTGGTCCCACAGCATTATTATTATTTTTTTCCTCTTACCAATACAAAATGTCAATTATGATCTAAATTAATTTGCACTGTGAACTGACAAGAATACATTTGCAGCTCATAGAGAAAACCCACAAAGCAAACTGAAGATTGTTCACTAAGTTTCTCCTCACAAGCATCTTTGTCCTTTTACATTTGTTAACATTCACCCACTAACATACATGTTTTTTTGGCATTCTGTGAGTCTGGTAGCAGTTTGGAAAAGAAAGTGAAGCGGATGTGTTATTTATTCATTTTTTCAAATGAGAATCAACATGCCTCTGGTGTCAAGGAAGGTCTAGTGACCATTAAGGGAAATTTATAAGACATTTTAAAATACAAAAACATGGATATCATTGTTTTCCCTTAAAAAGAGATCTCTACCCAATAGATTAAGGAGAACACCCAGTGACAGACTGTGAAGCTGTCACAAATTTTAAAATAATAATTGTGATATTTATTAAGCATTTATTTTATGTGCCAACCACTGTCCTAAGTTTCCAAGTGGGGCATAGTCTAAGTAGGAGGGTGAATTGGTATTGAATCTCCATTTTGCAGATGAGGGAACTGAGTCACAGAGAAGTTAAGTGACTTACCGAAGGTCACTTAGCAGGTAAGTGGCAGAGCCAGGATTAGAACCCTTCCACTAGGTCAGTCTGCCTTCAATTTGTTTTTACCTTTCTTAAAACATGGGTGTTTGATGTTGATTTCCTACTGTAATTCCTTTTATTTACACATAAATTCAAATTTACGAAACAGAACTTTTGGTGATTATAGGTCATCTTAGGGGACAAATGAAAAATTCTAAGCATTTAATGAAAATAATAAGTAGAAGCATGTACTATGTCGTGTCACTTCTAAATGTATTCTCCCAGGAAGAGACCAATTCATGAAGCAGGGTCTTGTGTCTGATTTGTATGTGAGCAGGCTATTCTTTGGAATAATGGCTTTAGATAAGAAAAATATAGTGTGCCTGTATCCCAAACTTTTCAGCTGTCTGACTCAAAGAAGGACATTAGCTGCAATCATCTGGATATTTCAGGTGGATTTTTATCCGGCTATACAATGAATTAGCAAATTTCTTTATCTTGCATTCTGGGACCATTCTATCAACTTATTTTCTATTAATATTGACTCTGATACGATTCAAGCTATCTGAAAGGGGATATTTTTCTTTTAGAAAATATTTTATCTATAAGTACATTTTTAGTAGCACTTCACTTCAGTAACTTTCCATCGTATGTTAATAGAAATTGTTTTCCTTAAGTAGCATGGAGTTAAGACATATGCTGAGCTACAAAAAGCACAAAATAAAAAATCTATATAGCTGCCCTAAATGTTCTTAGAAAGGTCCCTTACAATTAAATAATTATCAGTGAAAGGGCACACAAACTTCACACTAGGTGCCCATTAATAAATGCAACATTTAAATCAAAATAGTTTATTTTTCAAAGTCTTAAAAAATAATAATAATATGGGTATAAATTATGGTAGGGCATAGCAGAACATATATAATGTCACTCAAAGCTTTCTTTGGGAGCCTATCACTACAGTGAATTGATGGAAAATGCCTCTACCCTGGCTAGTCATCTAAATTGGTTCATTGAAAATAGTGTGTTAAGTGAAAGACTACAAGATGAAGTATAGTTTTCCATAAGAAATAATGTAAAGTGCATTGATGCATGCCCAGGATCCAAAATACTGACCAAAGCAATATGCATATATTATGAAAAGTGATTAAAAAACAATAAATGTAGCTGTATGATCAAATAGCCATGTAAATAATGAAAAGTCTTAAATTATTTTTATTGTGTGTGTGGCGGGGAAGGGGGAATACATGTGTTAAACACAGCATGCCGTTTTCAAAACGCTACCTTTCACAGTCTACTGAGCCCAAAACACCCTTTGTTAAAAGACCTATCATCATTTCTGCTAAATGGATGCTATTATATAAATGCCTGCTCTCCTTGTTGTTCCGGTGCAAGGACCATGTCTCTGGCAATCAGGAGACTTGACTTCTAGTCACAGCTTCTTCCCAAAGCTGTTGACATGGCTGAGGATGGCACCTGCACTTCACAATGTGCTACATGTTTGCCTGCCTTTTGGCTTTATGGAGTTGATGCTTTAATGGGAACGTGACTAACAGGCCTAAGAGAGAATGTCTATGGCATCGAGAAAGCCACTAGCACTCTAATCAATTCCTCAGGTTCTCATTTCTGAAATTTCAGGACCAAGGCTTATCCATTGTACTGATGGGCGACTCATCATCGTTATCTAATGCTAAATTAAAATGAGTTTTAAGCACCCTATCAAGACAGACAAAATATTTTCAAAGGAAGGTGAAAAGTCCTATTGAAAAGGAAGTCAAATCTGGAGCAATATCTCTAGGTGAAAGAGTTCACAGTGAGAAATTCCTACATTAAAATTTGATAGCCTCATCCAATAGAGGGCTCAGAAAGGAGTGTTATAAGAGGGGATGGTGATATTCTTGGCCCACTGACGTTAGAGCCCTCATCATTAATCATAGAATTTGAGGGGTGGGAGGCGGGGAGTAGAGTAAACCTTCCACCTGGAGACAAAAAGGAAATAAAATTTCTGTCATCGAAGATCACTTAAATGTGTTGCCGATGCAGCAACACTTCTGACAGACAGCATCTGTGTAAGAGGGTAGCTATGGTTATTCAGTGCAAGCCCCTCAAGGCATTGTCTGAATCTGCTGGTACAGATGAAAGAGTTGGAGGTGTGAACACTGCAGCTTGAAACGAAAAGTGAAGATCTCCTCTTTCCCAGCTGAAACTAGAATTTAATTTTTCATTCTTCCGAATGAGTTTTGTTAAGAGGGACCATATACAGGAGGAGATGCTTTCTTAAAAGGCTACTACACTTCTCTACAGAATCTACCTGCTCCTTGTGTGACCCAGGATTTTGAAATATGGAGGTTAGCATAAATAAGGACATTGATAGCCACTTTATGTTCAAAGTGGACAAAGAAGGGAGTTGATCAAAGACCACACACTTCATATCTGAACTTAGTAAAATAAGCACTAAGATGAAACACCAAACAAATAAATAATTCTTATCCAACACCCATCTAGTGTGCACAGCACTGAACCAAGCACTTGGAACAGTGTAATGCAAAAAGAAGGCACAATCTGAATTCACAAAACTTACAATTTAAAGGGGGAGACATAAAGACCCAAATTATTTACAAAAAATGGAAGGATGAGACCATCTTTTCAACTACTAATAGAAAAGAATATGCGGCAAGATGAATAGATACTGAGAACTCACCTCCTCCAAGAGACCTTCCCAGACTGAGCCCCCTTTTTCCTCTCCTCCTCCCCATCCCCCTGCCCTACCTCCTTCCCCTCCCCACAGCACTTGTGTATATATAAGTACAGATTTATTACTCTATTTTACTTGTACATATTTGCTATTCTATTTATTTTGTTAATGATGTGCATATAGCTTTAATTCTATTTGTTCTGATGACTTTGACACCTGTCTACATGTTTTGTTTTGTTTTCTGTCTCCCCCTTCTAGGCTGTGAGCCCGTTGCTGGGTAGGGACCATCTCTATATGTTGCCAACTTGTACTTCACAAGCGCTTAGTATAGTGCTCTGCACACAGTAAGTGCTCAATAAAATTGAATGAATGAATGATAACTAGGCTTAAATGTAAGTTGAGATATTGAATGCAAAAAATAAGTGTTTAAATACAAAGGCTAAGGACAACTGATAACAGAAGCAGAAGATTAATTGGGAGATATTTTCTGGAGGACTACTGGGGATTCCAAAAAGGGAAGCTGCAGCCTAGGAAAGAATTCCAAGTGGGCATGATTCTTTGAAGGTGAGAGATGAAGAGTTCTAAGTCAGTGGACAGGGTTATCTAGTTAAAGTGTAGGGAAATGGGTCACTATTGATGTTTTTTGTGTATGTGAGTTGCCTATTACTATGTAGACTAGAGAGGGGAGATGCTGGGGGCGGAGAAGCCAATGAAGAGGCCAATTCATAGTCGCCCTAATAGATGATGAGGCACTGAACCAGCTTGGTGATGGTGGTGGATTTTTACATGGAAATGAAAAAGGCAAATCCAGGAAAGGCTATGAAGGAAAAACTAATGGGATTTACAAACACACAATGTGAGAGGTGAAGGAAAGGTAAGAATCAAGGATGATATCAAAGTTGTGGAATTCTGGGTCAAGGAAGATCATGTTGTCATTGACAGAAATGGAAAAGAAAGAAGGGAAGTTGAGCTTAAAGTATCAGCGGGAGTGGAGAGGTCCTGGAGGAAAGAGGAAATCGGTGTTTGGAGGACATCAGAGAGGTTGAGTCTGTTGAGGAACATTTGTAACATGTTCTCATTGAGGTGGTATGGGCTGTGAGCCCGTTGTCGGGTAAGGACCATCTCTATATGTTGCCGACTTGTACTTTGCAAGCACTTAGTACAGTGCTCTGTACACATTAAGTGTTCAATAAATATGATTGAATGACTGAATGAGTGAACTCCCAGAGAAAGTGCATAGCGAGAGGAACACTGATCTCAGGTTAGACCCATATGAGAACCACAGGAAATAATGATAATAATAATGGCATTTATTAAGCACTTACTATGTTCAAAGCACTGTTCTAAGCACTGGGCACTGTTCTAAGCACTGGACTACCATTTTCACTTTGATCAAAATCATTTTTATTAGACATCCATCTGTGTAGGGAATCCTGCTGGACATTGCAAGTTAAAACCAACACTGAAAATACTCATTAAAAAAATCACTACAAGATGGATTTCACTGTGAGAGATAGAGGGTGTGTGGTGGAGAGCAGAGGAGGAAGCCAAGCCCCAGCTGAAAAGATGGCCTG
This sequence comes from Tachyglossus aculeatus, assembly GCF_015852505.1. Taxonomy (NCBI): domain Eukaryota; kingdom Metazoa; phylum Chordata; class Mammalia; order Monotremata; family Tachyglossidae; genus Tachyglossus; species Tachyglossus aculeatus. The sequence goes on along the minus strand of NC_052082.1, from coordinate 20,115,853 downwards.
TTTGTGCAGTCTTTCTAGCCTCTGGATCTTCCAGTTCTGCCCAATCACCTGGCCATCCCCCATCACAGGATGGGAGAGCAGAGGAAAGAGGACAAATGGAGGCCGCGAGGAAGACAAATGACCTTTAGAAGATCTGGAAAGTTAAGGATTAATTTGTTTACTTGATAGGGATGAGTGGGGAAGGGTGAGGCATCAGTGTGCTGCTCTGAGAAAACTCACTGAGCAGGCTTGTGTAAATGTTTAATACTTCATTGTTCATTTGCTTGTTATTTCTCTCTCAAGTTGTGAGTTCCTTGTGGGTAGAAAATGTGTTTATGCAGTATATCTTTCTTCACACCTACTACATGGTAAATGATCTATAAATGTCAGTGGTGATGATGAGGATGGTAATGTGAGAATCAACTGAGACAGTAAAGAGCACAGCAGTGATCATGTTTTGAGAAAGATTGATCTTCCTGAAAATGGCATTACTTCTTGGGTCCAACATAGCAACGAATCTCAGGCAATGGGCATTGAGGGGGAAACTTCACTACCCACCCTGCCCAAAAGGTTATGAAACTAGGAACAGACCAGGGGCAGAACTGAACTATTGCCTCATATACACGATAGGTTTGTGATTTACTAATCGATCACTCCTTTGTTGTTTGGGTTCACCAATTAAAATATTTGCTTACTATCCAGGCCCTCCTCTGACTGGTTACCAATCAATTTATGGAGTGATTAATTTGTGCAGAGCCCAAAATACCAGAGTTAGTAGACATGTTCCCTCCCTCCAAGGAGTTTACAGTCTAGAGAGGGAAACTGACATGAAGATTACAGATATATAACTAAGTGTTGTGGGGCTGAGAGTGGGGTAGAAAAAAGGGGACAAAGCCAAGTGTGAGGCAGAAGGGAGAGAGATTAGGAGAATTGAAGCCTTACTCGGGACAAACTCTTGCTTTTAATAAGGCTTTGTAGGTGATGGTCAGATTGTTGGGTAAATCTGCTTGTTGAGTTCCCCGTGGCAATGATGCAATCCCCTCTGGTTTTGCTTGTAGGTACAGTGGGCCTTCAGTAAACACTATCTTGCATCTCATGGCAGCAGACAATGTTTCCCCATCCTCTTGGCTAGTGCTCCTGCATCTTTTCCATAGATAAATAAAAAACTCCTGGAACAGAGATATCCGAAACAAAGACAGTCAGGGAGGGGAGGGTGAAGAGCAGTCTGAAGTCACCACAGTTTGGGGCAAAAGGGAACAGAGGTATTTTCCTCCCCCTTACAACTCTGCTGGAGATTCAACACTCTTCTGGAATTTTATCTTCTGCTTGTGTCTGAATCCCAGCTGGCAATGATGTGCTGGGAAAACAGGGATAAACAAGAAATCTCTATCCAGGCTTCCAGCTCCAAGAAAATTGTGGGTCACTGGAGAGATGGGATGGAGGATGGGGCATGGCTCAGTGGCAGAATTGGCAGGACCTTGATGCAACCAGCCTACTCTTTGTTAAGAATTCCCAAAATCAAACCTTAGTACTAATTCTATTGTATTCTACACTCCCAATCACTTAGTGCAGTCCTGTGCACATAGTAAGCACTCAAATGCAATTGATTGTTAGTAGGCTTTAGAAAGGGAAGAGTTGCTTTGCAAGGCATAACTTCAATCTTGGGGAATCACCAAAAATGAGGATCTCTGTGATTTGATTCATGGTTTCTGCCTCCACCTTTGACTCCTTTGTACTGACACTGAATCACCTCTCCCGGGTTTGTGGCCAGGGCTGATATGTGAGAGGTCATCTGTCTGATCTTCCCAGGCAGCTTGGAAGTTCTCCTGTGTGAGGAAAGTATCTGAGATACAAATTCAAGATGCTAATCCAAAGCCAGTGGGGCCATGGTTCTGTACTGCTTCCCAACTTGAGCCTACTACTGCTTCTGCGTGAGGAACATCAGCTTCGGGCCTCTCCTCCTTTCCCCTCTCTAGCTCCTTTATCTTCAATCATTCCCTCATTTCTCCCTTACTTTCTCTTCCTCCACATATCCCGGAAAAACCCCTCTCACTAATGTTCTGATCTCCATGTTCCACTCCGAAGTTCTCTCTGTTCTCAAACTGAAAAGCTGCTATGCCTGCTCGTTGCTGTGTTTGGCTGGAAGGAGAATATCTGGAGAGAGAGTCAAACTAGGATTCTGGTGTCATAATTTGGGTGTAAGGAGGTTGTGGCTGTTGGAATGGGGGTAAAGGGACGAATCTGAAAGATACAACAAACTCTTAAAGTTGACTCCAGGTTTATGAGCTTGGGGGATAGGGAGGGTTGATGGTCCCAGAATGGTTTCAAATGTATTCTATGTTGAGCTGCCAGTGAAAACTTGCACCAACATTAATGAAATAACTGGATTAACTGAGTATATTTGGCATTCGTGGAGAGGAGTCTTTCACTAGGTGATCAGTTTTATAGAATTCACATACATAAATGGGAATCTCGGCTTTCTTTTCACCTACGGTGAAGAGTTGATTTCCCCACCCCAAAGCCTTCCCGTGCTCTGTGCTTGGAACTCATTCACAATAAACAAGCTGGATCCAAGAACCAGTCTCAAACCTTTATCGAAATCAAAATCCATGTGCTTTTTCTCACTTTACTGAAAATTGTCAATCAAGGGTATTTATTAAATGCTCACTTGGTGCAGAGCAGTGTTCTAAGCTCTTTTGCATTACAGAGTAGGTAGACATGATCCCTGCTTTCGTGGAGCTCACAATTTAGCAGCAGCGTGATTGGCTGAGTTTCCTTTAAGTCCTACTGGCTTTGTACTCTCTCAAGTGATGATATAGTGTATTAGGTACAGTAAGTACTCAAATGCCACTAAGTAATTTAGAAATTTTAGTGGGCATGGGAACTGGAGGATGGCATAGAAACTGACAAATTTCAGGACAGGAACAGCTGCGTTAAAAGGTGGAAAGAAAAGAGAATTGCCAAAAAACCCCTAAATTGCAAAAATATTCTCAAAAACAAGTATTTTGAAATACATACTAAATAACTTAGTACTAGTTCAACATGGAAAAATGGATTTTAAAGAAAGGCCCATTCACGTAATCTTGCCAACTAAATCCATGAAGTGTGCAAGGTGAGGAAGGTATTCTCTATTTCCTGCAGATAGAAGAATCCACCTTTTCCTGAGAAATCATAGACAGCACCACCTAAGTTCCAAACACTGGTTTGTCTTAAGTTTAATACCCAGGAAGGAGGGGAACACTAAGAAGAAGTACATAAATGGGGTGTGGGTCTTACCTTAGTTATTTGATAGCACCATTTCATTTCTCACCATTACCAAATATTGCCTCATAAATGAATGTGGTCCCATCGATCCACTCTTCCTCCAGGGCCTGGCTGAAGAATCACCACAAACTGTAAGTAGCTTAATTTTTTGGTTTGATCTCAAGCCTCCAGGCAGATATGTCCTCATCCAATTCAAACTGGTTTCCCCAGCACCAGTTGTTCTCTGTCTCCTTTGGATGCTGGAGGAAGAGCAATGATCCCATTGGTGCTAATAACAAAAGCAAATTTAAATTTTTATCAGGATCGAGTGCCCAAAGGCTTCTTTCTGGGCAGCTCAACAAAGTAATAACTAAAAACACGTCAGAGAAGCCCGACATGTTTAAACCGAATTGTAGATTAGAGAGTAATGTACAAAACCCAACATTCCTTTCCCACACTGGAAAATATAATGTAAAACATATATCAAGAATTAGACAAGAAAGAAGTCGCTCACCATTGAATCTATAGAAGGAAGAAACTGGAAATTCTGAGTAAGAAAACAATTGCACCTAACACTGTCTCAAAAGAAACACTTTATGGTGAACAGTTCTACTGCCATGCACTGTGATGCCTTAATGTTTCAGAATCGGCACATTTCACTTAAATGTCACCGATACTGGCTTCTCTTGGAAATAACTACTCTCGAGCTTTTCTTTTCTGGAAATGACATCTCTCTATGAAAATGTCTAGGAAATACTGACTTTGAAATGAAAAGGAAAGATTTATTCAAACTCCTGTTACCATTCATTACTTTGTGATTGCAGTGTTTCTCACAGCAGTGATTGACAGTCCCCTCTCAAGATCCATTTCCAAACACTTAAATTTATCAGTTCTTCCTTACTCAAGTGGATTCTACTGAGTGGTCAATTTTCAGAAATTCAAGGTGTTGCAATACAAATAACACTCTTTCTTGAGACTTACAACAAAGTTTAGATACATTTTTTCATTGATTCATTCAGTTGTATTTATTGAGCACTTACTGTGTGCAGAACACTGTACTAAGCACTTGGGAAGTACATGTTGGCAACATATAGAGACGGTTCCTACCCAACAGTGGGCTCACAGTATTTGTTAATTATCAGAGACTTATACAAGATCAATAGAGTTATGTTGTCATACCTAAACATCCAGTTTGCTAGATTGTAAGTTCCATGAGTCAGGGACTGTGCCTACTTATTCATTTATTCGTTCAATCGTATTTATTGAGCGCTTACTGTGTGCGGAGCACTGTACTAAGCGCTTGGAAAGTACAAGTTGGCAACGTATAGAGACGGTCCCTACTCAACAATGGGCACACAGTCTCGACGGGAGAGAAGACAAAACAAAACATGTGGACAGGTTTCAAGTCATCAGAATAATGATGAATACTGAATAATGAATACTTACTCTCCCGTACTTCCTCCAAGTGTTTCGTGTAGTGCTCTGCAAAGAGTTAACTCTCGATAAATACCACTGTTTGATTCTGTAATTGGTATGAACAAGTAATTCAGGAAACAATCAAACAGGGAGAAATTGTCAATTGAAAAACTATCACTTCATCTTTAGATCCAACTGAAATGCTTTCTCCAAAGATTGTATAGATTTATGTGGGATGGGTTTTTGAGGGGGTTTTTTAACTTCTCTTTCTAATCAGAGTAGATGTTCCCTTGGCAACTCAAATAGTTTCTTCACACTAGAATTCCTGAATGTTTTCCCTCATATTTAGTGATTTATGTGCCTATTGCAACAGCATATGGGCACATTACATACTTAAAAACAACACATTAATCAATAACTTTGCACCACATTCAGCTGCAGCAACGATTCTTCAATGATAACTGACTCTGATTATTACAAATAAAGTGTTCCTAGCTTTTGCCTGAAGTCAAATAAATGTGTGGCTCAGAAGATAGCACTGTGTAGGCCAAGGTCTGTGTCTAATCCCATGACCTTGTATCTATGTCAGGGCTGAACATAGTTCGTGGCACAGAGAAACTGCTTAATAAGTACACACCCTCTAATGGGGCTCTGCCCAACCACTAGAAAGAGTGCCCATAGGACCTAAATTCCCTGCAGTTTCTCTTTCCGTGAAATAACTTGTCCCAATTTCTAAAATGTACTTCCAACTGTTCAGTGAAAGGATTACCATAGCCACAAGGATATCCAACCATTTTATTTTTTTAATCAGTCCTTTATGACATGTCTCCAAGTCAAAGATTCCTACGACTGCTATCCTATTTGAGAACTTACAGGCACAACTTTAAATACACCTCCCTCCCTCCATCTTTTTCTCCATATTTCTTAAGGCACGGTTCACTTCTATGACTAATTCAGAATTGCATACCCAACCTTATTTATTGATTTTGAAATAAAAGTGTCATTCATTTTGCCCATTTCCCTCTAGCTTGTAAGCTCATTATGGGCAGGGAGCCTGTCCACTAAATCTGTTGTACTTTCCCAGAAGCTTAGCACAGTCATCTGCACATACTAAGCTCTCAATAAATAATGATTGACTCATTTCCAGCCCCATACAACAGCTATTGCCATTACCACCAGTATTAAGTGCTTCAATTCTTCTTGACTCTACAACTGGTGTTTATGTGAGTCTTTCAGGAGGTCAGTCAGTGTAGGAAAAAGAATGAGAATTAGTAGCTGTTAGATGCTGTTTTATTAATTTTACATGCAACATGGATGTTCTAAGCTCATAAATAAGAATTTTAGGTTATGAGACTCATTTTTAATGATTTTAGATGTATCGATTGGGAATGTTCCACCAGAAATAAAAAGTTGCTATACAGTCTTATACAGTGCACTGTACCAAGGGGACACTCAAATGCAACTATGACTGGTGATAACAGTCTGGGTTGAGAGTCTGCAACTAAATGGGAAAGTCACTTACCTTCTCTGTGCTGCCGTTTCCTCATCTGTAAAATGGGGAAAAAAATATCCACTTTCCTTTTCTCAGATTGTAGCATTTGGTAGACCAGGGACTGTGTCTGACGTCATGATCTGGTACCTACACCAGTTCTGAGTACATTTCTTGGCACATAGCAACTGCTTAATGAATACCAACATTATTATCTTTATTACAACGTAACTCAAAAGATGAAAGTACACCATACCATCATAATGGAGAACATGAAGATCCTTTTTCCTGCCAGAGCTCATTAGACTGGTTTGCAACAGTTCCAAAGCTTGCACCCGAGCTCTCGAAAGACTATTCTGAGGACTTTTCTCTTCCCTCCTGGTCCTTAGATTATCACTGTCTTCATGATCAGCAACTGAAAACAACAGTTTTTAAACACATACATATTGCGTAGTGTTTTTAACAAGGACGATTGCATTGTAAGTGAAATATTTACAGAGTACCAGTTACTTAGTTTCACCCCTCCATTTGCACAGGCCCCAAGGTTTTATATTGAATGAGATCTGATTTCAAAAGGAAGAAAGAAGAAACCTCTGCAACACAAAAAGACCCCCAGAATAATAAGAAAAATGCTAGAACAGGGCAAACAGCTAAGTCCTAAACCTGATCAGTCTTGCCATGATTAAAAATGAGGCTTTGGCCAGCTTCCTAGTCTGTTCAAAGCTTTAAAGCCAATGGATAACCAGAGTTCTGTTATTTCATCACAGCATTTCCCTAAATACATCCAGGGGTTTACCACAAGCAAATATTCCGTCTGTCTAACAAAAAAGCTCATCGGTACCCACTTTTTTTGATTCAGATTAGCATTTGTTTGTTCATACTCGTACTTCAGCACTGTTTAAATTTGTTATTTTCTCTAGGAACACAAGCCAGTCTATCTAGAGTTTAGCAAAAACTCCGTGGATATTAATAGGAATGCTGCCAATTTCCTGAAAGAGCAACTTGGTTACTGCCTGATATTTTAATTTATTTTGTCCTTGCTATTCACAGTTATTCACAGACTGACATCTAAAAGGATTATTTACTTTTGTCCCATTAATATAACATTGGTGATAATCTTAGTTTTTAATTATGTTACGCATTGTAATTTTATCACCCCAACTTACTTGCAACGGGATTCCTGTCTTCTGGTCTCTTGGGATTTTGGGATTCCTGTGTCTGTGCTTGAACAATAGCAGCATCTTTATTTAAACAGCGGCAGCTCAATGAATACTGGATCATATTATAGCAGAGGGATCTGAGATGGATGGATGGATGATCATGGCTGCAACGGTCACAGCCGACTAAGGTACACTAGCGACACAATCAAAGGATTGGAATCCACAGCTCCCAAGTCATCAAGATGGCTAATTGTTAGTGCTCTGCACATAGTAAGCGCTCAATAAATACGATTGATGTTAGGCTTCTCTTGGACAATGAAAACCTCTTTTAGGAGCAATCTAAATACATCGGAGCAGCCCTATTAGGTCAAGGAACACCGGCTACGAATTCCAACATAAACACCTAATGAGTGTTTCTCTGAGATAATGTTTACCATTCATTCAATCATATTTATTGAGTGCTTACTGTGTGCAGAGCACTGTACTAAGCGCTTGACAGATAGCAATTGGCATGATTAGCCAACGCCACCAAGGCTAGCTTGATGAAAAGATCCCTAAGTTAAAGAACTACTTGCAACACGAGCAATTTATCAGCAACATCCTGCAGGCCCTTGTGATCGTAGAAAGGGAGGTTTTTAGACATTTGCATCCCATCATGAAAAATAAAGTTAATGAATATGCTTGACAAGTGTGGAATGCCGATACTGAAGCCTTTTAGACTGTTACCAAAACAAGTATCACTAAAGAGATGCTTTCTCACCATACTAATGAAAGTAAAGGTGAATCCGTCCTCAGCTGGTGAGATGGCAGCAGCACCACCAGTTTGTTTGAGCACATATGCTATTTGAGATGAAGTTTTTATGTCTACCAGTGGCATTTATTGTTATTAAAACCAACAAAAATCCATCAGTGTGGTCATTTCTCCCATTCTGTCATTAAAAAATGATAAAGTATCTAAGACTAATGCCACGCTTGATTATATTTACAATCCTCAAGGGAATGTGATGCTTTAACATGTTTGAAAGTGCATGAGACGCTGCCATAGGATCTTAAGGGAAATAATCACCGAGGCTTCCAAGAAGTGAAAGAAAAAGACAAGACATTTCACTGTTCTCTTTGACAAGGACAGAACCAGGGTCTTTCTGAAACTTCTACAAAAGAAAACCATTAACCATTAGATCACATTGTAGCACAGTGGACAAGATTTTTTGCAGCATATCTGATATAGGGAAAATGCAGGGAGTAACCTCTATATTTGAAAATCATTAGTAGATTTGGATTCTGGCAGCTATTAATTCAATATTGTGTGGAGAAGTCCTTGAGGTTTTACACTAAATTCATGATGACCTGTCCAATAACGTCAGACCAAGGTACCCACTCCATGGGGGTGGATGGCAGGGGAAGAAGGAGGGGAACTTTCTGAACCTGGCCCAGAATTGGTCACCTCAAGTCTCTAAGCCTTTGAGAGTTTCCAATCAGGTTTGTTTACTATTTCCAATCTGGCCTGTTAGTACTCTACTGCCTGTCTCTTTCCAAGTTAGGATCTTCTTAAAATCTCTCCCATCTCTTTCATAATGCAAAGTTAGTCCTCTGTTCATAACTAAAGATGTTTTTTCTCATACATTTCTCACCAGCAAGAAGGCTGTTTAGTAGAGCAAGTACTGTTTAACTTATTCTATGCATCTGTCCTGAATAATGTTAAAATGTTCAACATCAGTGAGCATTGGTGCTGGATTATTATTGTTACAGGCCTCTTTCTACTATCCCAAGCCTCTCTCTTCAGTTTATTCTAAAAAACTGCTCGTATATTCTTTTTTACAATTCAACTTACCTTTGTATGTACAGGCTTTGATAGATGCCATCAGATCTATAAAAGGCTTTCCTTTCAGTCTCAACTACATGCATGGCTAAATTATTATCAGTGGGGTGGACATTAAATAGGAAGAAACAACTCTAAAGTTTGAAGTCTTTCTTTCTCACGCTACGTCCAGCAGTTTAGATCCTGAATTGTGTGCTCAATAAACAGAAAAAACTTCAACTTTTTAATGATAAAGGTATGTTCTACTGTAAGCAGCAGTGTATGAAGAAGTTATGATGAAAGAATAGTATCTTCTACTATGAAGGACACAGAGAGATGTATCTTTGTCCTCTAGTTCTTCTTATCCGTAATTTATTTTAATGCCTATATCCCCCTATGGAGTGTAAACTCCTCGTGGGCAGGGTTTGTGTCTACCAATGCTACTTACATTGTACTATCCCAAGCACTTTAGTACAGTGTTTTGAACTGAGCCTTGAGGGACTACAACAGTTAGTCAGAGAAGGAACTCATGAAAGAGAATGAGGTACCAGAGAAATTGGAGAAGAACCAGGAGAGGACAGTTTCACTGAAGTCAAGATTGGATAATGTTTCCAGGAGAAGGGGTGGTTGACAGTGTTGAAGGCAGCTGAGAGATCTAAAAGGATTAGGATTGAGTAGGAACCATTGGATTTGGCAAGAAGGACATCATCTGTGACCTTTGAGAATTTGACGGCTAGTGACGGGGGCGGCTGCCAGATTGGAGGGGATCACGGAGAAGAGGAACTTCAGACAGATGAGTCATTTAATTTTCCTGAATTGATCTGGATCTGAGTTTCATCATCTGAAAAATGGAGATTAAGTACATGTTCTCCCTCCTACTTATATTACAGGCCCCACGAGGGGCAGGGGATGTGTCTGGTCCAATTTACTTGTACCTGCCCCTGTGTTTAGTACATAGAGGCACATAGTAAGTGTTTACAAATACAAATCCCCACATGAAGATTCCTCCTGCTTGCACCTCAGAGATTGGAGGGAGAAGCACATAGAACTGCCAGCATCCATTTCCTTCAGTCAGTGGTATTTATTGAGTGTTTTCCATGTGCAGAGTATTGAACAAAATGCTTGGAGGAGTATAATGCAACAGAATTGTAGACACATTCCTTTTTGCAGAATTGTATTTTATACGGAAATGTAGCCCCTTCACTCTGCTCTCAGAACAACTCAATTCCACCTCCATAGTGATAGATTTTTTTCCCCTTTTGGTCAGAAGTCCTGTCCCCTCCAAGAATAAAAGACTCTGTGTCGGATAGTGGAGGAGGGGGGTTGGTCAGAGGAAGAGGATCTGGCTTCTGATCTTTCTCTTTAATAGTTATCACATGAGTATTGAGAGAGAAAGAGCATAGTTGGCTCAGGGAACTCCTTCCCCATTCTGAGAAATACAAACTAAGTGTGTGCCCTGCTGATAGGGGGAAAACTTGAGTAAGAGATTCTATGCAAGAATGTGGAGGAAGACACTGGTTGGCTCAACTGCTGAAGAGACAACATTGTTTTCTTCCTCTTAGGCATTTTAACAGTTAGGAATTACATTTCTGACACCAAAGAGGAAAAGATCTAGAAAAAGGACCCCAAACGTTGGATTTTTTGGTATGGTATTTAAGTGCTTACTATGTACCAGGCACTGTTCTAAGTGCTGGGCTAGATACAACCTAATCAGGTTGGACACAATCCCTGCTCATGGGGCTCCCAGTCTTAATCCCCATTTTACAGATGAATTAACTGAGGCCCAGAAAAATGAAGTGTCTTTTCCAAGGTCTCACAGCAGACAAGTGGCAGAGCTGGGATTAGAACCCAGATCCCAGTCCTTTTGACTTCCAGCCCTGTGGTCTATCCACTAGGTCATGCTGCTTATCCTAGATTGGATTCCTTTATATTCGTGCTCAACAGAGGACAGTCAATAACTGCTTGGGAAAAATTTAACTGATTTTTTTTATGTGGGCAGTTTAGGAAGAATTATTAGTAACACCCTGATTTCATTTATTTTTTGCCACATTCACAGATGTAACCAGACCCCTCACCACTGGTAGTATCATCTTCAGCCTAGAAGGACAGTCCTATAGAATGCTGAAATGTGAGGCGGTCCCAAATTCTGCAGGAAGAGTGAAACTGAATGCATTCGTGTTAGTAAAACATTTTGGAGTTCTTGGGAAAACTGGACTGATTTTGGTCTCAGACCCTGGCACATGTACTTACTAACTTCCCATCATTAGCATCAATTAACTCAAATGTTAAAATTTTGCAGGGAATTTATTCTTTTTTTTCTTGAAAAAGGGTATTTTCAAATTCTACTTGAATTCTATCTGCAGCAATGTTTATACCTGCAACTTTAGTTGCTCCTTTCTGTGAATTTTTCAGCAAGATGAAAGACAAAATGCCCAGCAGGCTGTGAGCTCATGTTGGGAATGCCCTACCTTCATCCTCTCCTTCAGGTAATTTTCAAGTTAGGTTCCTGCTGCTCTTGTAAGTGTTTCTCCCCTTAGTTTTTGCCAGCACAGATACAGTTTTGTCAGAAGGTGTTAATTTAAAGCACTTTAAAAAAAAATTACAAGAACAAGGAGGGATACAGAAAAAAAGAATATAAAATGAAATGTAGGCCATAGAGATTCACCATTTAGGAGTCAAAGCAGGGATCTCCTTTACCTGCCAATTCTAAACTTCTAAATTCTGCGAATCCCTAAACCTCTCCCTGACTAAGTTACTGCACCATGTTTTCTTGGAAGGGTTTCTGCAAGCCCCAAAGGCACTGGTGGAATCTGGCCTCCACACGTCTTTGGAAAATTCCTTCCTCCATCGCGTAAGTCTGTGCCACATAATGCTCTTGAAAGGGAAGACCATGGCACTTGCTCGGTTACAGCCCAGTGCATTGTGACACTGGGTAAATATTAATTCCCCAAATTCACCTAAATCCTTCTCTTCATTTTCACTGTAGGGAAGTTCTACTTGTGTTTACTTAGGGAAAGTTCATCAAAATGTATGTTGAAGAGCAACAAGTTTCTGAGACGGGTGTTGAGTATGTATTTAAGGTAGGGAACAGCTTTTTTTAATGACTTTGCTGGCCACAAGTAATGTTGACTTCCAGTTTCTACACTACACTCCCCCAAAATGTTTGTTTATGACAGTTATTTTCCTTAGGTACCTTGCAGGTGTGGCTCTGTCACCACAGATGTGATGATTCATCAACTACTCCATCTTCCCCTGAGCAGAATACAAAGCCTCCTACCTTACTTTCTTATTTACCTGTACCCATATTCAGGATAATTCCAGAAAAGGCATTTTGGAACCTCAACTTAGCAGATCAAGACAAATATCCCAGAATCACCTTTATCACTTTAACATTTGATTAGTCTTTTAGAAACGGCTACACCCTTACGCAAAGCCATCCTTTTTCTTCCATCTTTTTTTGATTTTTTTTTAAATGGTGTTATTTTCCTCCTATTATCTGTTAACTTTATGTTCTGAATTTTAGTATTTTAAAAATTCTATACAGTGATGTTGATCACAAGCTACATCTACTAGACTGGCATGAAAGATGGGCGAAGAAAGACATCTAGTGGGGAAAAAAGGAGTGGAGCAGAAGATTGCTCTTTGGGTCGGGTGCAGCTTTGAAGAAATGCCAATGACTCCATCACTCTAACAGGTAAACAATCCTAGTGTGTGTTGGAATTATTTTCCAGTCTTACTTCATCTAAGCTATGAAACCCAATTACTCACTGGGAAATCTCTTGATAAAGATGGGCCTCACCTCCTCTGTTGGCTATTGGATGATTTTCAAGACTTTTACCCTGTCTTTCCATCTTACACTAGCTAGCTTCTCCTTCCACAGCCTGCAGGTCAGTTTAGTAATTCCATGGAATGAAATCCAACTGACAGTTCAATTCTGATCTCAGGAATCAGCAGGAAAAAAAATTGACAAGGTATAGAGCTCCCATTGCTGGTAAGGAACATTTCTCCCACTATGGTGACATACACCTTAGTCTATTTAGATGCTCAGTGCTGTCTGGTTCAAGGATGTAAGTACTTGTTTCCTTAATATGTGATGAATATAAATAATCAAGTGCCAATAACTACTGATACTGTTCATACCTAACAAGAACAACTGAGTGTGTAGATGACCAACTGCCTAGATTCTGTTTTGGGGTCCATTTAAACGTGTAGCTCCAATTGATGATTCAAACTGAAATGCCTCTCCCCTTCACCATACTAATCTTTGGATTCCAAACACCTACCACAATTTCTTCATTTCTTGAAGCTGAGAATGGCCAAAGGTCATCTGTTACCTCTATTCCTGATGTTACATTTGATATAATTTTAGAGTTCTTACATCATAAGAAGGCATTTGCACCCTGAAAAGGCCTCCAGGGTTAAAGTTCAGATTCATTGCCAAATAAGCTGAAGTAAATAAAACACTAAAATTCCACTTCAATTTGGCTCAGTACTATTATTGTTTTAATTTTTGACAAGGTTCTACACCTTGACTAGACTAGCCTGCCCAACTAGAATCAATCCTATATCCACAAAATTTCCTCCCATCTGATTTGGTTTGAAGTGCTCCCTGTTTAGAACCTGTTATAGAAAACACCACCACAGAACTAACAGAGCTGCAGTGGATCTACAGCTGCTGGAACTACAAAACAAATGCTCACTGTGGCATTTTTAGAAATGGGAAAGGTCTAAGAGGGCTAAAACATTAGTATTGATCCAAATTTGTCAACATGTAATCTTATGAAGCTGTGGTAACCCATGCTACCCTTCTCAGGATCACACTTGGAGAGTTTCCAGTACTCTACCGTTCTCACATATGGAAGGAGGGTCAAGCAGAGGCATACCCATTCCACTCCTAGCTTCGACGGGACTTGCTATTGGAAGGCAATCTGCTATAAGTCAAAACTCACCTATGCTGGGCAGCCCCAGTGTGGGAGGGAGTTGAGGGCAGAGACTTAAGTTTACTGCATGGAAGAATGCAATGGTAAACCATTTCCATATTTTTACTAAGAAAACTCTATGGATATACTATCAGAACGAGTGCAGATGGAGCTGGAGCATTCCGGGACAGAGGTGTCTATGGAGCCGCTATCGGTTGGAAACGACTCGACGGCACAAGACAAGCCGATGGTAAGTCAATAAAAGGGATCACTGGCAGGACGGAAGTAAGGGATCAAAAGAGGCCGGAGAATACTCACTTGGAAATTTTTCAAGGAAAGGAGAGATGTAAGGGATTTCTGTAGGCTTTGACTTTAGGCTCAGCCATATGCTAGTGTGTTTCCTATATAATATATTCTTTAACTTTCCCATTTCTTGCCAAAAATCTAAAGTTTGGCTTCAATTTTTTTGAATTTAGAAGAAAATAGATTTTTTGGAAAGTTTTCAATTTGTGACAATTTTTGGATGTTCACTTTCAGACTGCAGGTGATGCATGCGTGGCTCAGTGGAAAGAGCACGGGCTTTGGAGTCAGAGGTCAGGGGTTCAAATCCCAGCTCCACCAGTTGTCAGCTGTGTGACTTTGGGCAAGTCATTTAAGTTCTCCGGGCCTCAGTTCCCTCATCTGTAAAATGAGGATTAAGAATGAGCCCCATGTGAGACAACCTGATTCCCTTGTATCTACCCCAGTGCTTAGAACAGTGTTTGACACATAGTAAGTGCTTAACAAATGCCACCATTATTGTTATTATTATGCACAACTGAAACTAAGATCTGGAGAGTGACAGCATTCCAACTTGAAGGGAAACTCAAGTATATGAGGAATTCTATAATAGATCAACCTTCTATAGGTCTGTCTTTAATTTTGGCAATGAAGAATGTTTACAGTAATAGTGATAGTGCTTTCCTTAACATCCGTGGGTCACCTAGTAGCCTTAAATTTTATTTCCAGTATTAGCTGTTTGTTTTCAAAGGAGATTCAGCATGGACCCACTGTGAATTCATCATTTATGTAGCTAACCCTTCTAACATTGCCAGTATTTCACCTCAAACATCACAACATCCTTAACATTTCAGCAGGCAACTCAGTACCCAACCATTATGCACTTCTAGGGAGATAACGAAGTTGCTTGCCAGTCAAATTAGAGAAGCAGTGTGGCTTAGTGGAAAGAGCACGGGCTTGGGAGTTAGAGGTTGTGGGTTCTAATTTGCCTCTGCCACTTGTCAGCTGTGTGACTTTGGGCAAGTCACTTAACTTCTCTGTGCCTCAGTTACCCCATCTGGAAAATGGGGATTAAGACTGAGCCCCACATGGGAAAACCTGATTAACTTGTATGTACCCCAGCGCTTAGAACAGTGCTTGGCACGTAACAAGTGCTTAACAAAAAACATTATTATTGTTATTATTATTATTAAATAATTGGAAAGAATTTCATATTATTTGCTTAGTATTCTTATCTAGAGTCACTTTTTAACATAATATTTAAGTGAATTCATCAAACTTAAAGGACGATAAGGAGAAGTAATAATAAATTTTCATTTTGGTACCTAAATAGCCAACATTTAGAGAGCACACTAATATAGGACATAGGAATCACAAATGGCTAAAGGATAAGGAAAGAGTATGGAACTGAAATAAAGTAATGAATATATATGTAATGGCAAAATGGACATTGGGAGACATTGGAATCATGACAATTAAGAAAACAGTCAAGAAAAGCCTTACCAAGGAATAACTGCGAACAAAGACTTTAAGTACTCATAATACTTTTTGGAAATTGGTATTCTAGCCCTGAAAACTATTCCTTAAAAGAAAATGTTAGACTGAATTAGATTGATGCTTGAAGGCTATTTTGAGGTCCTTTGAGCCAGTGGCTTTATTACAGTGAACAGTGATAAAAATGAAAGCTATTTGGCCCAGGAACCCAGACTGTATTACTCTTGAATTGCTTATCTATGCAAATTATTTACACATTAGCGGGTCCCAGAGATTCTTGGAATAGCATTCTTGTGTGTTCTTTTTCTCATTTACACCACCAATTATGAAGAAAACCTACCAAATTTGCATTAGACTCAGTAGCTTTAAGGTATGCAACTGTAGTACATGTAAAGTAATTCCTTCACAAATATAAGGTAGTAAACTCAGAGAAGCAGCATGGCTCAGTGGAAAGAAGACGGGCTTTGGACTCAGACATCATGGGTTCAAATCCTGGCTCTGCCAATTGTCAGCTGTATGACTATGGGCAAGTCACTTAACTTCTCTGTGCCTCAGTTACCTCATCTGTGAAATGGAGATAAAAACTGTGAGCCCCCCGTGGGACAACCTGATCACCATGTAGCCTCCCCAGTGCTTAGAACAGTGCCTTGCACATAGTAAGCACTTAACAAATACCATTATTATTATTATTATTATTATTAAACTAAAGGATATGCATTTATCAAGTTGGCTATAGTTAAAGAAAGCGAATGGCAACATCATTACCTCTATCCACTTTTAAGAGACTTTACAAAAACATTTCCCAAAATTTATTTAGCCATGCCACTGCAAGGAACTGAGTTTCTGATGTGTACATAGATATCTTTTTTTTAATTCAATTTTATCTGTGTATACACATGCACACACACACACACACACACACACATCTGCATATAGATACATACACACGCTTTTTTCATAATTTGTGTCTTTGTCCTTACTCTTTTACTTATTAAATAGTGACAGCATATACTCAATTGTCACCCTCAAGTTTCTTGTGGGCAGAGCCCTCAAGGGCCAGGAGCTGTGGGTCTCTCGTATTTATACTGTATATGTCTAAGCCATTAGTGTTTATTGAACACTGACTGTGCAGAGCACTATACTAAATAAATGTTTAAAGCAACAGTGTAGCTCCCTGCATACAATAGGTGTTAGTAAATGCTTTTGATGATGATGATCAAATAGACCTGGATTCTGGCAAATACTAAATGGGCTTGGCTGCTATGAAAAAGCATAGCAGGAATCTAAGATTTCTTTGGGAACAATTTTTCAGGTAGATGAGAATTGGTGGAAGCCTTTCCAATTTTTTCCTCATCACAAATGGAGGTAAGGAGCTGTGTCTTTTATTCCTATTGCACTCACGAGGTCGAGGTGCAATTTTTGGAAACAGGATCTGGACAATTAGCCTGAAGAAGTCAGGGGTTATATACCAGCCTGCCCACAGCAAATTCTGTACTTAATCAGGCACTTCCATTAATGTCGCAGAGTTGAATAGTGCCACTGAACTCTGCCACCCAGTGAGCATATTATCCAATGATGCAAGGACAGTAAAAAACAAAATTAAATCCAATGTTCAGAAAGTCTGATAAGAGACTAAAAGAGCATACCCCCACATCAAGATTCCAATACACCTAAAAGTCTTTACCAGCCATTTTAGTGTCCAGTTTAATTAAGCATCATCCTTGGTTCATCACTATCATGAGCAATTATTCAGCACATGATTGCAGAGCACTGTACTAGGTACATGGATGCATAGAAGTACTGCATCTTAAAGTCTAGTGAGGAGGCAATAGCCATTGACAATCTACATGTAATAGGATTGAGAGGAAAGCATCGATACAAGAATGCAGTGAATGAATGTTGAATAAACTAATTTTTAACGTGAAGTGCTGAAGTGGCTGATGGCATGAAATACCATTAAAGAAAACCCAAAGTGTCACAGCTAGAGTATAGTAGTGTACCATAATCAACAGTTAGAGGACAGACAAACAGACCGGGTCTGTGGGCATCAATTCTCAAAGTGGTGGCTCAGACTAGAAACTGAAAAATTTGCCACACCAAGATGAAGAAAAGAAAAATCGGTGCTATTTTTTGAGTGATTACTGTGTGCAGAGCACTGTACTAAGTGCTCGGGAAGTACAAGTTGGCAACATATAGGGACAGTCCCTACCCAACAGTGGGCTCACAGTCTAAAAGGGGGAGACAGAGAACAAAACCAAACATACTAACAAAATAAAATAAATAGAATAGATATGTACAAGTAAAATAAATGAATAAATAGAATAATACTTATCAAAGTATCTTCCAGAGAGCTGACCAATCATTCATTCATTCAACCGATGGTATTTATTGAGTGCTTACTATCTGCAGAGCATTGTACTAAGCACTTGGGGAGAGTCCAATAGACAAAAGAGTACAAAAAACTACAGCATAGTTGGTAGATATAGTCCTTTCCCATGCCACAAGGCACTAGGGGTAAGAAATGCAACAGTGCAGGGCAGCAATTCTTATATATTCATAATATGTGGGAGACATTTTCTGTCACATTTATTAGAACACCTCTAAAACCTCACCGTAGCTATATAGAAAGTACAGAATATTTTTCTAGATATACGTCAACACGGAGTTGAGTTGAACTGACAAAATTTCTTCTTTTTACTAGCCTTCAATCACATCTGTCAATCTTGAGAATAAGACAAGCTTAACTAAGAGGTAACAGTAGGCTTGAGTAAAGTCCCTCTGGGAGCCGTCCTGTAGTTTCAGCTGTTAACTTCTACTTAACCTAGCTAGAAGAGTTTCTCTGGAAAGTCTTGGAAGAGCGAGAAGTGTTTATATGCTTACTTTGAGAGGACTACCACAGAGTAACCTCTTATGAGACGGTGCCCAGGGAAACTGTTCTGAGAATTCATGCAGGATTAGTGACCTAAGGGCTGAATCTGGAAGATCTTCTGGACATGAAGCAAATCATCGCACAGGTGAGTCTCCTTTGTCCTGTCTCCTTTTCTCCCCCTATATACATTTTGGTGAAAGTTCCTGAGCTCCGGATCAAGGCCAATCCCTTCACCAGTGTCATTAACAAATTGGTAGATGCAGAATGCAACTCTTGATCTGAACTTGGGGGGAAAAGTCTGATAAGCCAAATAAGGCAGTACTTGAAAAGCATGTGCCAATGTTAGACTAGCATCCAAATTCCTTACCTTTTTGGCTTTTAAAAATCCACAATCCCAACATGTGAAATGAAATGAGAGTCCGTGGCAAAATATAGAAGTACTCAAACAGAAACCCAAAGAACTGACAAAATTTCTTCTTTTTACTAGCCGTCAATCACATCTGTCAATCTTGAGAATAAGACAAGCTTAACTAAGAGGTAACAGTAGGCTTGAGTAAAGTCCCTCTAGGAGCCGTCCTGTAGTTTCAGCTGTTAACTTCTACTTAACCTAGCTAGAAGAGTTTCTCTGGAAAGTCTTGGAAGAGCAAGAAGTGCCTATATGCTTACTTTGAGAGGAATACCACAGAGTAACCTCTTATGAGACAGTGACCAGGGAAACTGTTCTGAGAATTCATGCAGGATTAGTGACCAAAGGGCTGAATCCGGAAGATCTTCTGGACATGAAGCAAATCATCGCACAGGTGAGTCTCCTTTGTCCTGTCTCCTTTTCTCCCTCTATATACATTTTGGAGAAAGTTCCTGAGCTCCGGATCAAGGCCAATCCCTTCACCAATGTCATTAACAAATTGGTAGACGCAGAATGCAACTCTTGATCTGAACTTGGGGAGAAAAGTCTGATAAGCCAAATGAGGCAGTACTTGAAAAGCATGTGCCAATGTCGTTAGTCTAGCATCTGAATTTCTTACTTTTTGGCTTTTAAAAATCCACAATCTGAACATGTGAAATAAAATGAGTCCGTGGCAAAATATGGAAGAACTCAAACAGAAACCCAAAGAATGGCCTACTAAACATTTGAACTAGTCTGAATTTAGTGGTCACAGAATTTAGATGTGAAGGGTATGTCTGCTATTGTTAATGTTCTGCATTCATTCAATCAATCATATTTATTGAGCGCTTACTGTGTGCAGAGCACTGTACTAAGCCCTTGGGAAGTACAAGTTGGCAACACGTAGAGACGGTCCCTACCCAACAGTGGGCTCACGGTTCGTATTACATACATTTTTCCATTGTTTAACAAGGGAACGTGGCTTAGTGGTAAGAGCATGGATTTGGGAGTCAAAGGTCATGGGTTCTAATCCCGGCAAAGCCACTTGTCAGCTGTGTGACTTTGGGCAAGTCACTTCACTTCTTGGGGCCTCAGTTTCCTCATCTGGAAAATGGGGACTAAGACTTTTTAGCCCCATGTAGGACAACCTGATTACCTGGTATCTCCTCCAGTGCTTAGAACAGTGCTTTGCACATAGTAAGCGCTTAACAAATACCATAATTATATTCTTTCTGGCTGGGTTATGTTTAATCAAATACAAATTATCATTGTCAATTAGCACTTCCTTATATATATCCCCAAAACCTAAAATTCATCTCCTGATTCCAAATTAAGTACAGGCAAGATATAAATTCATGTAAGGTAACTAAACCATTTGTTGTTCACAATATATGAAATTTTATATTCCTGTCAGAAAAACATAAAAACTGATAGAACAGAACCAATAATTTTTCAATGTTTTTAATCTTAAGGACTCCAGATAGTGGAGAATCATATTTTTCTGATTTGTCTAAGCTTTTTACTTCTCTATTTTATAATGAAGACATTTCCTCAATGCCTGCCTCACAATTGACTATTTTCTCACCCAATTGACTGGTTGAATCAACTGACAGTCTAACCTCGTACCTCTAAGATAAATGGGAGGGTTTGCCGTAGAATTAGAAAAGATTTCAAAGCAAAATCTGGAAAAGCATTATTAGACAATAAAGAATATCTTGGGGAATTCACCAGGAATAGCTATGGAAATCAAAGAAATTTTGATCTGAGTGGAAGTCAATCATGAAATCTGAAGTAAGATTAGATTTACTATTTCCATTACTTCGGCATCAAAGTGCAATATTCTGTTACGACTCCTGAATTCAAACACCAGAAGACCCAACTGAATTCTCAGCAGGTGGTCTTGCCATCTAATTGCTTTCCGTATCGACTCTGTGTGATTTGATTGCTTGAAGATACCAGTTCAGTTAAGTCCAGGATGAATGTTACCGAATGACTGACCTTTCATCAGTTAAGATTTATCCCTCTTTATGAAGAAATCCCTAAGCCAGGCTCTTGGTAGCCTGCACCCCTCTGTATCCTACTTCTTGGAAAGTTATTATGTCAGGTAAATAACTGGGCCTCAGATCTCTTTATCGTGAGAAAGCTTTTTCTAGGGAGGAACATTTGAAAGGTATCCTGTTCCGTCGCCACCAGCCTAATCAATTAAGACCTTTTGAGTATTCAAAGGACACTCTCTATGTACTGCTCTCTTATTTCTCATTAGAGAGTTATTTTTCTAAGAAAACAAAGGATTGGAGTGTTAAAGATTGAACAAAATCTAAATATCTTCTTGTGTATGAGCTACAGGCAACTTTGAGGGAGTTTTCAATGTGGATGTCTTAATTGAGGTGAATTTGTGTTTGCTTGCATGAATTCATTCATTCATTCAATCGTATTTAGTGAGCACTTACTGTGTGCAGAGCACTGTCCTAAGTGCTTGGGAAATACAAGTAGGCAACGTATAGAGATGGTCCCTGCCGAAAAGTGGGCTCACAGTCTAGAAGGTGTGCTTAATTTTCATGATTTAGATCCATGAGAAATTAGAACAAAATAGCTCTAATATGTAAATTAAAAGTATGAATATATATATATATATATGTGTGTATTTATATCTATCAGCTGAGTCATGTCAAAATGACACTTTCAGTGGTGTGATTAGGTACTAAGTCAAACTGTGCCAGACACGATGTGTGACTGTATGATTGTTCCTTACTGTACCACTATGCCCCATGTCAGATGCTGTTGATGTTTCCACCTCTTGATACCATGAATATCAAGAGGTCTCTGTTTAAGTTAGTCATTTCATTTCTGGTTATTAGGATGACCTGTCTTCTGCTGCCATCGCTCTACTGTCTACTCTGACACTAGAAGCAACATGCCCTAGGAGAAAGAACATAGGTTTGGGAGTCAGGGGACCTGGTTTCTAATTCTTAGACTGTCACTTGACTTCTGTGTAACCTTAGGAAAAATCACAACTTCTCTCGGCCTCGGTTCCCAAATTTACAAAATTGAGATTCAATGGCTAGTCTCCCTCCCATTTACACAGTGAGCCTCATGTGGGACCTGATGATTGTTGATCTATTCCAGAGCTTAGTACAGTGCTTGGCATAGAGTAAGCACTTAAAGCAATTATTATTACAAAATCTGAGATTTTGATTTGAGTCCTTAAACTATAGAAAAGGCGAGCTGAAGAAACACTCTTGCCTTTTCTATAGTTCCCCAATTGCAACTCACCATAAATTAGTTTGGGGGTCTTTTTTGCCCTTCTGTACTATCATGTATACCGAGAAGCAGCGTAGCTCAGTGGAAAGAGCATGGGCTTGGGAGACAGAGGTCATGGGTTCGAATCCTGGCTCCGCCGCTTGTCAGCTGTGTGACCTTGGGCAAGCCACTTGACTTCTCTGAGCCTCAGTTCCTTCATCTATAAAATGGGGATTAAGACTGTGAGCCCCACATGGGACAACTTGATTACCTTGTATCCCCCAAGCGCTTAGAAAAGTGCTTTGCACATAGTAAGCGCTTAACAAATACTATTATTATTATTTATCATTATATATAGACTATCATATATATTACTCAAGCACTTAGTATAGTGGTCTGCACGCAGTAAGTGCTCAATAAATATGATTGAATGAATACTCAGAGGCAGTGTTATGTGACAGCATTGATTCAAATTGGTGGTGTATCTGCATTCCAAGCCCTCACTGAATATGATCTTGTCTTGTCATTTCATGGACATTTTTGCACATAAATGGTATGGTAGAACTCTTTAAAAAAGTTGCTTGTTATGCTAGCACTACGTCCAGGTTTTATAGTCATAAAGGTTAACTATGCAAATACGCTACAGATGTTTAATCTGGTCTGAATTTTCATGTTCAGTCTCCTCACACGTCTTGCCCAGAACAGCCTCAATGCTTGGGGACTGACTTTGTTCTAGGACTTCATTATTTATGATCCTGACCTCATAAAACTTCAAAAAAAAGACCGTTTCATTGTTGTAATAATATTTATTATGCACTCACTGTGTGAAGAAGGCTGAGAGACAGTACACATGTGAGAATTAGGCATGGTCCCTGTACCTTGAGAGGTTCAAAATCTAAGAGTATAAGTCTGGTGAAAGGACTGGAGACTGACATATCAGGAATGAGACAGCACTACACAAATCCAGTCACTTGTTAAACCTCTTGAACCTCTATTCACAAATAAACTAATGTTAGTCCTCAGCAACATAAGCATTTTAATTTCTACAACTTGAAATGTGTAGTAGCAAGTCAATATACTAGACAATCCTAAGCAAAATTCATTCACATTTTCAGAGCCATGCAAATTTTTCTTCAAATTTGTAATTTCATGATAAACCCATTAGTGTCTAATGTATTTACCCTGTCCATCATTAGAACACTAAAAATGCCAAATTCATTTCAAACTACGCCCACTTTACAATCTGTCCTAGGGTCTGTAAGTTTTGTAATATTAGGGACAGGAACCATATTCAATTCCAACCTGTGTATCCTCCCCCAATATTTAGTACAGTGCTCTCACGTAGTATCATATTATTATCAGTAATAGTATTAGTAATAGTAATAGTACTTAAACAGTAATAGTCCTTAAATAGTATTACTATTACAAAATAATAATAATAATAATAATATTAATGGCATTTGTTAAGCACTTACTATGTGCAAAGCACTGTTCTAAATGCTGGGGAGGTTACAAGATGATCAGGTTGTCCCACGGGGGGCTCACAGTCTTAATCCCCATTTTACAGATGAGGTAACTGAGGCACAGAGAAGTGAAGTGACTTGCCCAAAGTCACACAGCTGGTAAGTGGTGGAGCCGGGATTTGAACCCCTGACCTCTGACTCTAAAGCCCGTGCTCTTTCCACTGAGCCACACTGCTTCCCATCATATCACATTGCATTATTTTATATTGTATTACATTATATTGTATCATATATTATATCATATTATGTTATGTTATTTTATATTATATACATTGTATTATAGCCTATCATATTACATTCTATTACTTTTATTATTATATTATAATATATTGCATTATATCATTATATCATGCTGTATTATATGCAATATATATTATATTTTATCATATGATAATATATGATATATAATGTATAATATATTACGCTATATAACATATGATAAATTATAATGTAAATAGATGTTATCTGTTTTTCCTCTTATTTACGGTATTTGTTAAGCACTTACTAGGTGTCAAGCACTGTTCTAAGCCCTAAGGAATGTACAATTAGGTCAAAGTGCCTGTCCCTCATGGTGTTCAACAGTCTAAGAAAGAGGGTGAACAGATATTGAATGAATCATACTTATTGAGCACTTACTGTGTGGAGCACTGTATTAAGCACTTGGAAGAGTATAACATAGCAATACAACAGACATTCCCTGAACACAACAAGCTTACAGCCTATAGGGGGAGAAAGACATTAATATAAAAAAAGTAATAATAAATTAATTAATAATAAATAAATATAATAAATATAATAAATATAAATAAATTATGGATGTGAACATAATAATAATAATGATAAAATTTGTTAAGTGCCTACTATGTGCCAGGCACTTTACTAGGAACTGGGATGGATACAAGCAAATCAGATTGTATCCACGTGTGGCTCACAATCTAAAACCTTGATTTACAGATGAGGTAACTGAGAAGTGACTTCCCCAAGGTCCCACAGCAAAGTGCCGGAACCGGGATCAGAACTCGTACACCATGCTAGTCACGCCACTTGCCCAAGGTTGCACAGCAAACAAATGGCAGAACCAGAATTAGAACCCAAGTCCCTAGGCTTTCTCCACTACGCCATGCTGTTATTTGCCTGGATCCTTCATCTACAATTACAATAGAGTCCACTGCCCTAAAGCTGTGGACAGGGGCAGATTGCCCACCAGAATCCTAAGACTCAGGGGTAATCAATCAATCAATCATATTTATTGAGCGCTTACTATGTGCAGAGCACTGTACTAAGCGCTTGGGAAGTACAATTTGGCAACATATAGAGACAGTCCCTACCCAACATTGGACTCACAGTCTAAAAGGGGGAGACAGAGGAAAAAAAAAAACCAAACATACTAACAAAATAAAATAGAATAGATATGTACAAGTAAAATAAATAAATAGAGTAATAAATATGTACAAACATATATACATATATACAGGTGCTGTGGGGAAGGGAAGGAGGTAGGATGGGGGGGATGGAGAGGGGTAATCATAGACACTGCCCCTGGCAACATTAGGTTCAGAGCTAGGGACTTTAAACATCCTCGGATTGCTGAGCAAAAGAACAACAGAAACTACTTCAAGACAGTGCTCTGCACACAGTAAGCGCTCAATAAATACGATTGAATGTGCCTCAGTTCCCTCATCTGTCAAATGGGGATGAAGACTGTGAGCCACCCGTGGGACTACCTGATAACCTTGTCACCTCCCCAATGTTTAGAACAGCGCTTTGCACATAGTAAGTGCTTAACAAATGCCATCATTATTCTACAGGGGGGTGAAGGGTCTTCCTGGTAGAATTAAAGCCCCAACCGTGGCCTGGAAGTCTGGGGTTTACTGAGTGTAACCTACCGACCGGCCAGTCAGAGGTGTTTGGCAAGCACCTTAATAATAATAATAATAACAATAATGGCATTTCCACCTCGTCCCCCTCTCCGTCCCCCCCATCTTACCTCCTTCCCTTCCCCACAGCACCTGTATATATGTATATATGTTTGCACATATTTATTACTCTATATATTTATTTTACTTGTACATATCTATTCTATTTATTTTATTTTGTTAGTATGTTTGGTTTTGTTCTCTGTCTCCCCCTTTTAGATTGTAAGCCCACTTTTGGGTAGGGACTGTCTCTATATTTTGCCAACTTGTACTTACCAAGCGCTTAGTACAGTGCTCTGCACACAGTGAGCGCTCAATAAATATGATTATTTTTGTTAAGCACTTACTATGTGCAGAACACTGTTCTAAGCACTGGGGGTGGATACAAGGTGATCAAGTCGTTCAAGTTGTCCCACGTGGGGCTCACAGTCTTAATCCTCATTTTACAGATGAGGTAAGTGAGGCTCAGAGAAGTTAAGTGACTTGCCCAAGGTCACACAGCAGACATGTGGCGGAGCTGGGATTCGAACCCATGACCTCTGACTCCAAAGCCCGTGCTCTTTCCACTGAGCCAGGCTGCACCTTCCAGGCGCAGACCACTGTACTAAACACTCAGGAGAGTACGATCCAATTGCACATTCCCTGCCTGCTTGCTGCGCGACCTCGAGCAAATTGCTTACCGTCTCTGGGCCTCGGTGACCTGGCCCGTGAAATGGCGATTCAAACTGTGGACTGTGTCCAAACTGATTAGCTCGGGTCTGCCGCAACGCTTAGTACAGTGCTTGGCAGAGAGTACGAACTTGACAGATACCATAAAGAGCAAACAAAAGGATAATAATAATAATGGTGGCATTTATTAAGCGCTTACTACCTGCAAAGCACTGTTCTGAGCGCCGGGGAAGTTACGACTGTGACCCTCTAGACTGTTAGCCCGCTGTTGGGTAGGGACTGTCTCTATATGTTGCCAGCTTGTACTTCCCAAGCGCTTAGTACAGTGCTCTGCACACAGTAAGCGCTCAATAAATACGATTGATTGAATGAATGAATGACAGTGGTTTTCCCTTCTCTAAGGAAGTGCAAGGGTATACTGCTTCAGTCATTCCCATCTCCAATCCCTCTTGGAATGTGACAGGAATGCCCTCTTTTGGAACTGCAATGTCTCTACATGGGCAGTAATGCTGACGCTGGAATGGAGCAATTATTCACCCTTCTCCCTTCCCTCTGCAGTAATACCTGCCCTTATTCCCCTAATGAGAGGGAAAACAGGGCCGCTAGAAAGCAGAGGCAGTGGCTCGTCAATGTTCCTGGCTTTTCTAATCTAAATATTTCACAGCATAGTGTATTTACTACGTAATTGCCAGATCAACTAAATAGACCCAGAGATATATTTTCAATGAGGTCCATGGAGATTCAGTTATGCTGCTCCCATTGATGCTAATGCAAGTCCTGTGGCTAAATCACCGCATGTTGTTCTTTGACAAACCCAAGTCTTACAGTATGTTTTGGGTTTTTTTTAATGCATAACTGCTCATTGCAGTCTGTGTGGAGTAAACAATCTTAGGTAGGCACCGAGTTTCCTACTGAGGTCATTCCATGTAAGCATTTGCACCTTCAGATTCCTAAAGCCACAATATTTTCCCTTTAAAAACTGCATGTCCTCCGCAGAGAAGGATGCTCTGCTAGCATCCCACAGATCCTGAGGCAGTTCCTAAAGGAACATATGCCTTCCAGCAAAATGTAACTTTTTGCCAAGAATCTAACCCTGGCAGGCACAGAGAATTTTGATTCCAATGCAAATGAATTCTAGGATCAGGCATCCATGTCAATAGAGTCCTGTAGAGAGAGAAGTGGCCAAATAGAAGAAATTGGAATGGAAACTCAGGCCATTTCTTCAGCTATCTCTTTGCCTATGAACTCAAGTATATTATCCCACGGGATATAAACTGCTGGAATTTAAAAAAAAAACAAACCAGTTTGGAGGCTTGATTTTTGAAGTTCAGGAAGCAATTAGGTTTGCATTTTAAGATAAACATGACATTTGAGTAAGCACTTAGTATAGTGTCCTGCATACAGTAAGTGCTCAATAAATACGATTGAATGAATTAGTTTAATTTTTTTTTAAAGATGTTGCTCCTCAGATGGAAAAGGTGTGTGTTAGGAGGAAGCAGATTTTGCCTGGTGTCTTTGAAGGCCATAAAGGGAAAGACATCCTTGGGTTTTACTTTAGTAAGCTAAAATCCCAGATTCCCAACCCAACGTGTCCAGCACCACCCTTTCGACACCCCTTCAACATCAACAACCCCTTCAATCCCTTTTAGACTGTGAACCCCCTTTTAGACTGTGAACCCACTGTTGGGTAGGGACTGTCTCTATATGTTGCCAACTTGTACTTCCCAAGTGCTTAGTACAGTGCTCTGCACACAGTAAGCGCTCAATAAATACGATTGATTGATTCAACACCTTCCTCAGAGGACCCTAGTCCAGCATCCAGAAGAGTCCAGAGTCTTGGTCAGTGGAGGAGCCCAATGATCTGCCCAATCATATTGAGAAGGTGGTCCTGAAAGCGTCCACTCCCCCAGGACCCAGATCTGGAGGGCAAACGGAGACTTTAACTGATGAAGCTTCTTCAGAAGTGGTTCAATGGAAAGAGCGCGGGATTTGGAGTCAGAGGTCGTGGGTTCAAATCCCAGCTCCGCCAGTTGTCAGCTGTGTGACTTTGGGCAAGTCACTTCACTTCTCTGGGCCTCAGTTCCCTCATCTGGAAAATGGTGATTAAGACTGTGAGCCCCACGTGGGACAACCTGATCACCTTGTATCCCCCCCAGCGCTTAGAACAGTGCTTTGCACATAGTAAGCACTTAACAAATACCATCATCATCAACTAGAATCATCTCCATTCAGTGAAGACCTGGGGTGGAAGTGCCAAGAGACCCATGCAGTGCTCAGCAGTGGCAAATTCCTTTCATTCCCAGGAGCCTAGGCTGGGATGCAGAGGAATACAAACTAATAGTAATACTAATGATTATGGTATTTGTGCCACATATATGACATGGCTTACTATGTGTCACACACTGTTTTAAGCACCAGTGTAGATACAAGGTAATCAAGTTGTCCCACATAGGGCTCACAGTCTTAATCCCCGCTTTACAGATGAGGTAACTGAGGCACAGAGAAGTTAAGTGGCCTGCCCAAGATCACACAGCAGACAAGTGGCAGAGCTGGGATTAGAAATCCATGTCCTCTGACTCCCAAGTCTGTGCTCTTTCCATTGAGCCACTTCTGAAGAAGCTTCATCAGTTAAAGTCTTCGTTTGCCTTCCAGATCTGGTTCCTGGGGGAGGGGACACTTTCAGGACCACCTTCTCAATATGAGTCCTCTGACTCCCGAGCCTGTGCTCTTTCCACTTAGCCACACTGTTTCTCAAGTACAGACTTCAAACTATGTGACTTTCTATAATGATGGCATTTATTAAGCACTTACTATGTGCAAAGCACTGTTCTAAGCACTGGGGAGGTTACAAGGTGATCAGGTTGTCCCATGGGGGGCTCACAGTTTTAATCTTCATTTTACAGATGAGGTAACTGAGGCATAGAGAAGTGAAGTGACTTGCCCAAAGTCACACAGCTTGACAATTGAGGGTGCTGGGATTTGGACCCATGATCTCTGATTCCAAAGTCCATGCCCTTTCCACTGAGCCACGCTGCTTCTCTTCCAGCTTATTACAGCTTATTCCCAGTTTATTACAGGTAAAAAACCCAGCAGGATACTCTTTTTCCTTAGGGGTGTTTAGAGTGAGTTCAGCTAAATCCGTTTTTCTCCTCCTTCTGCCCTCTCAGGTTCCTGGACTTTCCACTCATTCCTTTTCACATCCTCCTTAGTCCCCACCCTTTCCCTCCATTCATTTCCTATTAAGCACCTGTTCTATGTGCAACTGCAACCATCACCAAAAAGTAATAATAATGGTATTTAAGTGCCAAGTACTAGTCTAAGCACTGGAGTACACAAAATGTATCATGCAGGGAACGTATTCCAAATGGGGCTCGCCCTCTGAGGGGGAGAAAAAGCAGATAGCTTACTGCCAGTTTACGGATGAGGAAACAGAGAAGTTAAATGACTTGCACAAGGTCACACAATAAGCAAATGTTCAGGCAGGTCTCTTAAATACCAGGCCCATACTCTTTTATTAGGTCGCATTGCTTCTCAATCAGTAGTGTTTTCTGAGCAGTTCCCAATGGCAATGGTGTATTAGGGGAGGCTAAGGTCGCCCAAAATATCCTGGTGAAGCTTGGTCAGGGTGTTGCAGAAAAGCAAAGAACCCTACGTTTCCCAGCCAGCAAAGGGGCTTGATTCCTTCCCATTTTAGGAGGTGGTCCAGGTTAGAGCCATGCCCCTCCTAGGTCTTGATAAAGATGGAGGATTTCTGCTCTGGCTCTTTCCTTCCAACCTGATCTTGTTTTAGTGAAGAATCCCTTCGAAAGTGGCTGCCGATGGGTAATAAAATAATGGTATTTTTTTAAGCGCTTACTCTGTGCAAAGCACTATTCTAAGCGCTGGGGGGGATACAAGGTAATCAGGTTGTCCCACGTGGGGCTCACAATCTCAATCCCCATTTTACAGGTGAGGTACCTGAGGCCCAGTGAAGTGACTTGCCCAAAGTCACACAGCTGATAAGTGGCAGAGCTGGGATTTGAACCCGTGACCTCTGACTCCCAAGCCTGGGCTCTTTCCACTGAGCCACACTGCTTTACTCTCCTTAATTAGAGCAGGGCAGAGGTGATTGGTGATCTATTTTTGAGCTTTCTTGGTATATATCTTAGTTTGCGGGTTTAAATCTGCTTGAATTTACCTGCTTACATCATTTTCACTTGTGTTCTGGATTAACTCATGTTTGTGAGTCCAGCTCAATCTTCATTAATCACTGAGGCGTAGACAGCTTTTTTTAAAGCTTTATTCTGGATGGTTGCAATTGATCTTAATTTTAAAGTACATAGCCATGCAGCCTAGCACAGTGCTCTGCACACAGTAAGTGCTCAATAAATACAATTGATGATGATGATAGCCATGCAGCCTATAGTCAGCCCAGGGAGAACCCAAATTCTTCTCCGAATTCTAACCCTTACTCTTCCTGAGCACTGTACTAATTACTTTGGAAAGCACTGTAGATAAGTAAATCAGTCAGTAATATTGAGTACTTACTGTCTGCAGAGCACTGCACTAATTACTTTGGAGAGTACTTTAAATAAGTAAGTCTGTCAGTGATATTACTGAGTACTTACTGTCTATAGAGCACTGTACTAATTAGTTTGCAGAGTAAGTCCATCAGTGATATTATTGAGTACTTACTGTCTGCAGAGCACTGTACTAATTACTTTGGAGAGAACTGCAGATAAGTCTGTCAGTGTTATTATTGAGTACTTACTGTCTGCAGAGCACTGTACTAATTACTTTGGAGAGTACTGTAGATAAGTAAGTCTGTCAGTGATATTATTGAGTACTTACTGTCTGCAGAGCACTGTACTAATTACTTTGGAGAATATTGTAGATAACTAAGTTTGTCAGTGATATTATTGAGTACTGTCTGCAGAGCACTGTACTAAATTACTTTGGAGAGTACTTTAAATAAGTAAGTCTGTCAGTGATATTATTGAGTACTTACTGTCTGCAGAGCACTGTAATGATTACTTTGGAGAATACTGTAGATAACTAAGTTTTTCAGTGATATTATTGAATACTAACTGTCTGCAGAGCACTGTACTAATTATTTGGAGAGTACTGTAGATAAGTAAGTCTGTCAGTGATATTATTGAGTACTGTCTGCAGAGCACTGTACTAATTACTTTGGAGAGTATTGTAGATAAGTAAGTCTATAAGTGATATTATTGAGTACTTACTGTCTGCAGAGCACTGTACTAAAACCTTGGGAGAGTACTGTAGATAAGTCTGTCAGTGATATTATTGAGCACTAACTGTCTGCAGAGAACTGTACTAATTACTTTGGAGAGTACTGTAGATAAATAAGTTTGTCAGTGATATTCTTGAGTACTTACTGTCTGCAGAGCACTGTACTAAAACCTTGGGAGAGTACCATACAACTGAGCTGATAGATATGGTCCTGGAACTCCTACATTCTAGTCTAGTAAAAGGGCACTAAAATAAGTTACCAGTGGGAGTATCAAGTAGAAAGATATGTGTGTGTATATATATATAGGTAATGGAGGTTTTGTGAATGCACAAGGACTTAGGTTGTGGGAAATGCTGAATTGTCAAACTGGGGGAAATAGAGTGGAGATATGGGATCAATCAGGGGAGGCTTCCTGGAGGAGATCTAATTTCAGAAGGGCTTTGAAGATAGGAAAAGCAATCATCTCCCAAGTGTGAGGAGAGTGGAAGGAAGGACATGAAAAGGAGGCTGGGAGTGAAAGTGAGAGCAAGGCAAAGTGGGTATGTTGGCTTGAGAGGAGCAAAAGTGTAAGTTGAGGTGTAGTGGGACAGGAGAGAAGATAAGAAGGAGAGAAACCGACTGAATGCCTTAAAGCCAAAAGTCGGGAGTTTCTGCTTGATGGAGAGGAACGAGTAGTCGTTGGAGTTTCCAACCACTGGCATTGATAGTGTCCTCTTTTCTCCACTTCTACCTTCTCAGATTTCGAAGCCAAGAGAAAAGAATGGGTTGGGATGAATTTGAGAGAAGGAATTTTGTGACAGTAGCCCTTTTCTAGCTTTCCTTCTCTGAATGTGCCCATTTATTGTTCTATTGTACTCCCAAGTGTTAAGTACAGTGCTCTGCACACCATAAGCACTAAATAAATATGATTGACTGACTCCCCCTCCACCCTGAAGGTCGCCTTTATGTGCAGGAAAGGGCAAGTTGACTTATCTGGCAATTACCAAATTCAGAAATGCAAGGCAGGCAATTACGGAACTGACTGGAGATAAATTGCAGGTGGGTAATAGGAACTTGGGCTTGTCCCTTTTTGGAGGTTCTCAATGCTGTACATCTGTGATTTCTGTAGCTCTGTGAGACGTGGGTTTTCCCAGATGCCCAACAAACTTCCTGAACTTCATCTACCTGAGTGCTGGGGATCGAGCAGGACCATTTGGAAACCTAACCTCTAGGATAGAGGGAGGATGGTCCAGAAAAGGATACAGGCACAAAAGTGTCAGGGTGTAAGGCGCTCTTGGTCAACAGAAAAGAGGGAAGTTAGGGAGGAATTGTAAAAAGAGTAAGCAAACTGCTAACATAGAGACTTTATTACTCCTGGGAAAGCAGCACATCACAGAGCTTGTGAACTACACAGTTTCTTAGGGACAGGGTGAAGTGAGGTTACCCAGTTTGTAGCCCACTCCCACCTGGAATCAATCAATCAGTAGAGAAGCAGCGTGACTCGGTGGAAAGAGCCCGGGCTTTGGAGTCAGAGGTCATGGGTTCAAATCCGACACCGCCAATTGTCAGCTGTGTGACTTTGGCCAAGTCACTTCACTTCTCTGGGCCTCAGTTACCTCATTTGTGAAATGGGGATTAAGACTATGAGCCCCCTGTGGGACAACCTGATCACCTTGTAACCTCCCCAGTACTTAGAACAGTGCTTTGCACATAGTAAGCACTTAATAAATTCCATTATTATTATTCATTCATATTTATTGAGTGCTTGCTGTGTGCAGAGCACTGTACTAAGCGCTTGGGAAGTACAAGTTGGCAACATATAAATACAGTCCCTACCCAACAGCAGGCTCACAGTCTAGAAGAATTATCTAGAATTATTATTATTATTTATTGAGCTCTTACTGTTTGCAGAGCACCGTACTAAACAATTGGGAGGGTACAATAGATTTGGTATAAATAATCCCTTTCCTCAAGGAGTTAATGGTCTAAGGATGCAGGATGATGTAGGGGGCATATATTGAAGGATCTGGCTATGGCCATTGCTAGGGCTGCACAACTCATAAGGGTTCTAAAGGGGAGTAAGATGAAATTAGAAGAACAGATTAGTGTGGTGGCAGTTTAGGAAAGCCAAACCAGTAAGACTGGATGGAAAGCAAACCACTCCTGCACGACTGTACATATGGATAAGCAGACACCTGGACCCTGGATACTATTGCCAAAAGGAAGATCTAGGAATGGAGGAGGTAGTTTGACCTTCGATACAAAGAATTACTATATGCGTTCCAGGCCCAGGGAAGAGAAAGAAGCTGACAGAGAGTGAATAATTACTATATGCGTTCCAGGCCCAGGGAAGAGAAAGAAGCTGACAGAGAGTGAATATCTGGTTTGGTAGGGACCGTCTCTATATGTTGCCAACTTGTACTTCCAAATGCTTAGTACAGTGCTCTGCACACAGTAAGCGCTCAATAAATACGATTGAATGAATGAATGAAAAGTGTGCCTTAGATCTACCAACCTAGAGGAGAAGATAAGATGAAACGTTCTTGGTCATCTCACTAAGGGGGCTTCTGATGATGAGTAACTCGGTAAGAAAGTGAAGGTAGCAATTCAGATCAATCAATGGTATTAAGTGCTTTCTGTGTGCAGAGCACTGTTCTGAGCATTTGAGAGAATCTTGTCTTATGCTGTCAAGTCGTCTCTGACCTATAGCAACTCATCATCATCATCATCAATCGTATTTATTGAGCACTTACTGTGTGCAGAGCATTGTACTAAGCACTTGGGAAGTACAAATTGACAACATGTAGAGACAGTCCCTACCCAACAGTGGGCTCACAGTCTAAAAGGGGGAGACACAGAACAAAACCAAACATACTAACAAAATAAATAGAATGGACCCATGGACCCATCTCTTCCAGAACACCCCACCTTCATCTGTAATCGTTCTGGTAGTGTATATTTAGAGCTTTCTTGGTAAAAATCCAGAAGCGGTTTACCACTGTTTCCTTCCATGCAGTTAACCTGAATCTCCGCCCTTGACTCTCTTCCATGCTGCTGCTGCTCAGCACAGGTGAATTTGATACTACAGTAGGGTAAGTGGGCACAGCTCCTGCCTCCTACCTTGCAATCTAGTAATAATAATTATGGTATTTAAGTGCTTACTGGGTGCTAAGCACTGTTCTAAACGTTGAGCACTGTTCTAAGCTCTGTAATTGCCTTTATTGACTTAATTGTTAATACCAGGAAAAAAGTAGTTGAGACTACAAAGACAGGAGACAACATCTGGGTAAACCGGCAGAAAATATATTCAAGCTCCCAAGCGATTAGAGGAAAAAACTGTCAGTGAGACTTAGAAAACAAATTTAGAAAAGGTCAATTTTCCTAATCGACTGTGGTAAATAATAATAATAATAATGGCATTTGTTAAGTGCTTATGTGCAAAGCACTGTTCTAAGCACTGAGCACTGTTCTAAGCACTGAGCACTGTTCTTAAATAGAAGGACTTGGTTGAAGGAAAGCCTTGCAAGTAAGGAATTCATTTATTTTTCATTTATTTTTATTGATATGTCTCCCCCTCTAGACTGTAAGCTCACGGTGGGCAGGGAATATGCCTATTTATTGTGGTATTGTACTTTCCCAAGAGCTTAGTACAATGCTCTGCACACAGTAAGCATTCAATAAATATAATTGAATGAATGAGTAAATGAAGTCTAAATCTGTGGGCTGCTGTTCCAAAGTATTTTTGCAGGCTCAAAAAGAAATTATTCCATTGCAGAGGCCAGAAACAAAGGGTTCTAGATCTAAACATAAACAAAAGTCAGAATTGTACTTAGATATGAAAGGCAAGTGGAAATTTGGCTGAGTCCCTAAAGAGGAGTGTGAAGAATTGGACTGTGTAGGAACAAGAACAAAGAACCAGAAGTTAGAAAGAAGTATCATTATCACAAGACATAGCAAGTAACAGGAAAAACAATAATAATTATGGTAGCCAGATGACCATTAATTTCTATCTTGAACAAAGATTTATAAAAATTTTGAAAGTACTTCGAATCTTGAACAAAAATTATGCTGGAGCTAAAAGAAAAAGGTTTCTATGACTACAAAACCTGGATAGGTCATATGCATAAAATGCGAAGCTTCATTTTCAGAAGCACACAAGAATTTGAATGCCACTCTTCAATGAAAGCTCTTCCTTTTGAAAGATCCGTTGATATACTAGACATGAAGATGAAATTAGATGGATTTGGGAAATCCGTTCAACAGGGATGGTTACCGTGGTTTAAAATGCCGAAAAATGTGTGGGAAAGATAAGAAACCCAGAAAAATTCTGTGGTCTACCAAAACTCTGTGGTTACACACCAGAAAGCTTACAGATGGAGGTGGGGTGTTCTAGGAGAGATAGTAATAATCATGATAGCATTTGTTAAGCGCTTACTATGTGCACAGCACTGTTCTAAGCACTGGGAAGGATACAAGGTGATGAGGTTGTCCCACATGGGGCAAACAGTTTTAATCCACATTTTATAGATGAGGTAACTCAGGCAAGAGAAGTTAAGTGATTTGCCTAAAGTCACACAGCTGACAAGCAGTGAAGCTGATATTTGAACTCCCAAGCCTGTGCTCTTTCCACTGAGCCACGATGGAGGCTCTATGGGGTGGAGATGACTCGAGGAGCTGGTGAAAGACACTGAGAATGAGTGTCCAGAGAGTTAGAAGGAGATCTAGGAGAGGACGGAGTCAGTGATGCCAAGGTTGGATAATGTTTCCAGGAGAAGTGGGTGGTTGACAGTATCGAAGGCATTGAGTATTCTAAAATGAGAACATTTTCTACTCTTTGGTATAAAAAATATAGTTTGTATTACAATTTCTACTCAGTACATTGTTATGTTGCTTGTTGACTTGTCAAAGTGCATACTTATACATTTATTCATTCATAGATTTATAAATAATTTCTAAATTATATTAATGTCTCCCACTTTAGACTGTAAGCTCCTTGTGGGCAGGGAACATGTCTACCAATTCTGTTGTATTCTCTCTTGTGCTTAGTACAGTGTTCTACACATAGTAAGTGCTCAGTAAATACTGTTGATGATAATGATAATGATACTTCAAGGATCCAAAGG
Organism: Tachyglossus aculeatus; assembly: GCF_015852505.1. Classification (NCBI taxonomy): domain Eukaryota; kingdom Metazoa; phylum Chordata; class Mammalia; order Monotremata; family Tachyglossidae; genus Tachyglossus; species Tachyglossus aculeatus. The sequence continues at coordinate 20,079,139 of NC_052082.1, read as the reverse complement.
CTAGTACTACTAGCTTTCAATCTGCTGTCAACTCCTTCCTGCAATGCAATCAATCGATCAGTTAAAGGTATTTATTGAACACTTACTGTGTGCAGAGCACACAGAGTTGGTAAACATGCTCTCCCTCTCATGTTTACCCTCATTTCTCTCTTCCTTTGGTCCTCTTAAGCCAAGCTACACACTTTGGCTTCCACCATTCCTTTTTCCTGGAATTCTCTCCCCTTTACCATCTGGCAGACCACTGTTCTCCCTTATCTTCATAGCCCTTCTTAAGTTGTATCTCTAATATGTTAGAATGGCAAACAGAAGGAATATCAGGCAGAAACACTTAATTTGATTCCTAAAAATGCCATATTTTATTCTACAAATAAAGACTCTAATGGCATGGGCATGACATGTTTATTGGAGATATTAAGGAAATTTCGTTCTTCTGTTTATATTTATTGCAAATGATCTTAAAAATCAGATGGGACATCTGCAAATTTTTAGGCACTGATTTTCAAAGACCATGAAGCCCTCTGGGTAGCTTTTTCATTTCCTTAACAGATAGTTTAGTTTTAAACCGCATACTTTTGTCCGGTAGAGTGGGAGATGAAAAGCTGGCTATAAAATTGATTTGCTGTGTACATAAAGGAAAGCTTTGTATGAAGCGGTACTAACCAAGAAGTCGTCTTCACCAAACAGCTGTCAAAGAATTAGAACTTCACTCAGTTCAGAGTAGCTTACCCTACCCCCACGCTTCCCCCCCCAAAACTCACATTAATCTGTTCTCTAAAATGACTGCATGGATCACCATACTTCTAGCATGAAAAGACATGATCAACTTGGGGTCTTGCAGTCTTGCAAATAGCTTTCAAAAATTATTCAGCCCACAAAAATGCTATTTGGCCTGCAAAACCTGCTTGGATACCAGCCATATTTAGAAACAACTCTCCCCCCACCACCCCGGTCACCCCTATCAACTTTTACTGTTCCCCAAATCAATCATCTAAGAGAACCCTACCATCTGACTGGAACAAATCCACTCAGAGCTTCTCTATACCCAGATCGCAAGAAAACAAAACCCAATACTGAAAGAAGAGAAGAGATCCAAAATTCCCTATGAGACCTGCCAGATTCGTCACTGGTCCACCCTGATTTAGGCACCGAACACTGGGCCGGTAGTCATGGTTATGGCTGGTCTCTGGAAATGCACTCTAGCACTCTCAAACTATCAGGGACAGTAGTGATAATCCACAGTTTATGGGCTGGTAATCGGTCCAGGACGGATAACAGTAATAATAATAATAATAATAATAATATTTAAGTGCTTACTCTGTGTCAAAAACTGTTCTAAGTGCTGGACTAGATCAGATAGGACACAGACCCTGTCCTATGTGCGGTTCACAGTCTAAGAAGGAGGGGGAACAGGTATGAATCCCCATTTTAAAATTGAGGAAACAGAGGCACAGTGAAGGTGAATGATTTGCCCAAGGTCACACAGCAGGCAAGCCACATAGTCAGGATTAGAACCCAGGCCCTCTAAGTCCCAGGTCCATGCTCTTTCCTTCAGGCCACATTGCTGCTTTACGGTGCCATTACGTTTAATTTACTGTGTTCTTATCTGTTTCATTTCCATTCCTGTTTGTGCCTTCCCTTCAATCCCCTCATCAATCAATTGTATTTACTGAGCACTTACTGTGTGCGGAGCACTGTACAAGTGCTTGGGAGAGTAAAATGCAATATAGCAGACACATTCCCTGTCCACAATGAGCTTAAAGTCCAGAGGAGATAGGCATAAATTACGGATCTATACTTAAGTGTTATGAAGCTGGGATAGGGGGTAAATAAAGGGAGCAAGTCAGGGTGACAGACTATGAGCCCCTTGTAAGATCAAGAAGCAGAGAAGCAGCGTGGTTCAGTGGAAAGAGCCCGGGCTTGGGAGTCAGAGGTCATGGGTTCAAACCCCGGCTCCACCAATTGTCAGCTGTGTGACTTTGGGCAAGTCACTTAACTTCTCTGTGCCTCAGTTAACTCATATGTAAAATGGGGATTAAGACTGTGAGCCCCCCCCATGAGACAACCTGATCACCTTGTAACCTCCCCAGCGCTTAGAACAGTGCTCTGCACAGAGTAAGTGCTTCATAAATGTCATTATTATTATTATTATCAGGACTACATCTGGATTGTGGCTGGGCCTTATCTTTGTACACTTTGTACCAAGTGTTTCCCTCTTATAGGAAAGAAGATTGGGGCACATTTGTCCTCCATTAACAGCCTATTAATAAAGCTTCAGTTGGAGAGTTAGCCAAAAATATAGGGACATAAGGGAATTGATTTAAACTTAAGCAAAGAAGCTTAGTTTGAGACACTGATTCCAAGCAGCTTGAATATAGCACTGATTTGGATCTTCAAACAGGCAACGTTTGATATCTGAATTTTGGTTCATTAATTAAAACCAAACTAGGCTTGAGACAGCCTTCCATTTTTATTTTTAGAAGATTCACTGTGGATTCAGGGTAACGTCCTGATCATTTTCCACAAGCAGTGAGTACCTCACAATCTTCCCTGGGATATTTTATTAGATTTATGAATAATGGCAATTAAGTACTTACTATACGCCAAGCCCTATGCTGTGTATCATTATTGCTTAGAAAATGTTCTCTCTCCTCCTTTACAAATGTCATTCCCAACTGTTTTGTACAAGATGCCTTTCTTTAGTTCTCAGTAAACCTGAGATGGAGAAGAGTTAGAGAAACTCTTTTTTAAAAAAAATTCTTTAAGTGCTTACAATGTGCCAGGTATTGTACTCAGCACTGTGTTAGATACAATCATGTTGGACACAGTCCATGGTCCACGTGGGGCTCATGGTCTTAATACCCATTTGACAGATGAGGTAACTGAGGCACAGATAATTTAATGAGTTGTTCTTGGTCACACGGCAGACCAGTGTCAAAGCTGGGTCCTTCTTATTTCCAGGCCTGTGCTTTAACCCTCAGGCCGCACTGATTCTTCATGTTACAGTGTGGCATAGTGGAAAGAGCACAGGTTTGAGAGTCAGAGGTCATGGGTTCTAATTCCGGCTCTGCCACTGATCAGCTGTGTTACTTTGGGCAAGTCACTTGACTTCTCTGAGCCTACCACCTCATCTGTAAAATGGGGATTAAGACTGTGAACCCCACGTGGGACAACCTCATTACCTTGCATCTACCCCAGCGCTTAGAACAGTGCTTGGCACATAGTAAGCACTTAACAAATGCCATCAACATTATTATTATTATGTTACCTTCCTTACCTCACTGCTTTCTGACTGTCACCCAGCCTGCAAACGTCACTCTTAGCATGCCAAACTACTCAGTGTGCCTCTCATGTATCTTGCTGCCTCTGGCCTGGAATGCTCTTCATATCCGAGAGCAAAATCACTCTCCCTCCCTTCAATACCTTAATGTAGGCACATCTCCTCCTTGAAGTCTTCCTTGACCAAGCCCTCATTTTCTCTTCACACTCCTTTCACTGTTATCTTTGCACTTGGATTTACACCCTTTATTCACCCCTCCTTCTTTCCTACAACACTGATTTTCATATCCATAATTTATTCATTTATATTAATATTGGCCTGCCCTTCTAGACTATAAGCTTGTTGTTGGCAGAGACTGTATCTACCAACTCTGTTACATTATACTCTCCCAAGAGTTTAGTACAGTGCTCTGCACTTAGTAAGTGTTCAATAAATACATTTGATTAATCCTTTTCCCTTCTGTATTGCCTATGCTCTTGGATTTGTATGCCATCATCAATTAATATGCCATCATTAATTAATTATGATTTAAGCAAATGATAGTCACCTCACCCTTAGCCCCACAGCACTAATGTACTTAATAATAATAATGATGGTATTTGTTAAGCGCTTACTATGTGCAAAGCACTGTTCTAAGCACTGGGGTAGATAAAAGGTTATCAGGTTGTCCCTCGTGGGGCTCACAGTCTTAGTCCCCATTTTACAGATGAGGTAACTGAGAAACAGAGAAGTTAAGTGACCTGCCCAAAGTCACACAGCTGACAAGTGGCAGAGCCGGGATTCGAACACTTGACCTCTGACTCCAAAGCCCATGCTCTTTCCACTAAGCCACGTTGCTTCTCAGTCCCAAGTTCATTTTAATATCTGACTCCCCATCTTGGCTGTAAGCTCCTTTATGGCATGGAATGTGTCTACCAAGTCAGTTGTACTCTTTCAAGTGCTTAGTACAGTGCTCTTATTCAGTAAGCGCTCAATAAATACTGATGGTGATGATGATTGCTTCAATACCAGTGAGCTGATTATATTCCAGGACCTTCTTGTTTGAGTTAGGCATGCCATTTGATATTAAATATGGATCTGAGTGCACTGTTGGCAGGTTGCTTATCCCTTTGTCGATCCAAGTGTTAGCCATTTAGAAGGCTGGATCCATAACAACATACACCTTCAACCTGTTCTAGAGCACAACCATCTGTTGTCATTGCAGTATGCCGAATAATACACTGGCTCTTTGGATTCTGTGTTCTGCCTCTTTGTCTATTTGTACATCTCTGAGCAGTATACTAAGTAGCAGAATTGGGTTACTTCCAAATTCTTGGATTGGATGAAAACCTTTTGGATGTATGTTAGACTTTCTTGGGATAGGCTGGCATATATATACCTTTGTTAATAATGGCATTTATTAAACACTTACTATGTGCAAAGCACTGTTCTAAGCGCTGGAGAGGTTACAAGGTGATCAGGTTGTCCCACGAGAGGCTCACAGTCTTAATCCCCCAGAGAAGTGAAGTGACTTGCCCAAAGTCACACAGCTGACAATTGGCAGAGCCGGAATTCGAACCCATGACCTCTGACTGACTTTGTTGTGTTTGTGTGTTCTATTTTTCCTACCATTATCAATTCACAGGACTGGTTTAGACTGATCTGATTCATAGTCATTCACAGAACATTTTACTATGGTCTGTAAAGTATTGTCTTCTTAATATAGCAGGTCTCTAAAACCTTTGATGATGCTGGCATCTGGTTGAGATGGAAGAGTTTCTAGGGATCGGAAGCAAATTCTACCTCCATCTTTCATATGTCTCATTGCATCTTCAAGCACAAGAACAGAGAATAGATTAAATAGGACTGCACCTCCACCTAGCCTGGATTGACACTGACATCAGGAGTTGTTTTAGAAACTCAAGAACAGGTCTATCGATCAATCCATATGCATGTTATTCTGTGGGAAAATGTAACCCCCAAAAGAATCACCTTTTCGAGGCCAGTGAAGGTGTAGCATGCTTGGACATTTCTGTCATTTGTAAACTCCTCCAATCATTAGAATCTTCTTAAGTCATATTTTTAAGTCCATTTTCTTTTGAAAATTAACACAGGACTTTTTAAATCCGAAGTTTTATCTGACAGTGGCAGAAACATAGATACCCTACCTGTTTGAGCACCCCACATTGGATTGTTAAAGTTCAGTGAAATCCATGTTGGACTACTATGTCTCCAAATGAGATGCAATTAACCTATTGACAACGACCTTCTCTATTTCTAAATGAAGTTGCCTGGTCTGTTGAGAAGATTCTTTGGTTTTCAATTTAGATCTCACTTTCACTTTGGACATCTGCCTCCTACTGTGAGAAGGACTCTCTCCAAGACCCAGGGGGAGGAGGATTTGCCAGAATATCAGGGTCAGTAGCTCTTATGACTTGAGGGATAAGGCAACAAACAAGCAAGATATAAAGAGATGGCAGAAATCTTGACTATCACTACATTTATATCCAAAAGATGAGGATTAGTATAGTATTTAGTATTGTTTGCTTCAAAGACCTTGATCCACAGTTCAACTGAGTGCTATCCATCTCTTCAGTTTTCCCTGCCCTATTTATGTAATGTCACTAGGCAGAAAGAATGGTATGTCTGTTCCTTGGAGACTGACAGCTCGACTACTATCCAATAACGTTTATATTAACCAGTAATCATTTATTTAATAGAATTTCTAATAGTGTTGGGAAGTCTTAAAATGAACTAATTAATTTATCACCTGACAAAATAAGTATTTTTTATGATTGGAAAAATTGCCTCCCACTCTGATTCATGGCATTACCCATCCGGTCAAAGAGAGAACTTTTTTGAAAGTGTTTGTTTCTAGGGAGCCGGCATTCTCCATTGCCTAAATCTAGAACTGATAGATGTGTGATAGAATATGGAATTGAAGAAGTCAAGAGAGAGGTGGTGGTTGCATGCCAAGTGTTTTTAAAAGAATGATAGCAAATGGAGATATTGTATTACTGAAGAATTACCAGGATTGGTGTTTTTTGGGGGTTGAAGACTAGGAAGTGCACAGGCTGCTAGTAGGAGGGCAAAGAGGAAGCTGGTTTAAAAACTAGAATTGATAGATGTGTGATAGAAAATGGAATTGAAGAAGTCAAGAGAGAGGTGGTGGTTGCATGGCAAGTGTTTTTAAAAGAATGATAGCAAATGGAGATATTGTATTATTGAAGAATTACCAGGATTGGTGGTTATTTGGGGCTGAAGACTAGGAAGTGCACAGGCTGCTAGTAGGAGGGCAAAGAGGAAGCTGGTTTAAGCCTGCCACTTTACAATTAATCAATCATTTATTGAGTGGTTGCTGTGTGCAGAGCACTGTCCTAAGCGCTTGGGAGAGTAAAAATAATAATAATAATGTTGGTATTTGTTAAGCACTTAATATGTGCCTAGCACTGTTCTAAACGCTGGGGTAAATACAAGGTAATTAGGTTGTCCCACATGGAGCTCACAGTCTTCATCCCCATTTTACAGATGAGGTCACTGAGGCACAGAGAAGTGAAGTGACTTGCCCAAAGTCACACAGCTAACAGAGCTGGGATTCGAACCCACAACCTCTGACTCCCAAGCCCGGGCTCTTTCCACTGAACCACGCTGCTTCTCTAATACAATATACAATATAATGGAGTACAATATAATGGGGTTGGTAGACACATTTCCTGCTTACAGTGAGCTTACCTGCTCGAGGAGAGGAAGGTGATGCACAGGGACATGCCTGGAAGTTACATGGGATATCATGCTACAGTCAGTTTTCAGTGGCTGATTACCATAGCTTGATTTTCACAATTTCTTTCACAAGAAATCAGTTTTAAACAATAATACAACGTTGCCCAATTAATGGGAAGTAGGAAGTTAGGGGTAAAAGTTCGGAAAATCTCCTTCAGGAGGCATGAAAATACCTGGTGTCAGATGCACATTTGGAACAGGAACTTTTCAGAGGAATAAACAGAGTACAAATGGCATCCAAAAGACAGAGAAGTGATTGCATTCTGTATCTTAGAAGCTCCTCTCTATTTATAAAGCATTTTAGAAAAATACATAAAGCTATTTTGCCTATGTTTACATAGCCACAGTAAAAGGTCATTTTTGGCTGCAGAAACAACTAAATTGACTAATTCAGGTCAAAAGAAAGGCCCATTTTTGGGACCTGGAGAATAGATTGTAAATCATTCTGAAAAATTGAGGCTCTGGGTGTCCCTTAGCGAATCATATTGATAATTGTGACACCTCTACCCCATATCCACTTCATGCTCAATTTTCCAGAATCTTCAGGCGAAAGTAATTTTGAGTGTGAAATATCTACATAATCGATGCCAACTTTTCCTTTGGGGAGGATAAGTTATGTGGATAATTTGATCAGGTAGATTCAGGCTTAAAAACTAGAATAAAATGTTAAAGATGTTTCAGAAATGCATTTCTTATCTTGATTCTTTATGTTAGGAGGCATTTCGATGAAAAACTATTCCTCTCATACATACTAATGATTACATGAGCCAGGGAAGTTTAAGAACAGGTTTCCAGATACACAACTTAGCTCTTCAGTGGAAAGTAGAGCATTGGGATGCAGAATAATGTTTAGATTCCTTCTACAAAGGCTTCCTACTGTGAGGCAAAAATAGTGGTGAGGATTCATGACATTTCCTTCTCTACCAACTGTGTCTGATTCAAGTTAGCCCAAAACTCTTCTTCCCCAGCTGTGGAGGGTATTTTCTTCATTTTGAAAGTTAATTCAGCTCACAGCTGGATCGGTAAGCAGAGAGTGAGCATTTCATAATGTAGGGTTTACTCGAATTTGACTCATGATGAAGAGTAATACACCTCAAAACAAAATGAGTCCCATTACTTTGATTACCTTTTATAGCATTCTAGTGCAATGATGTGAGAAGCAACATCCTGCTTTAATGAGGATGTAAGTAATGTGAACATAGAGTTGAGTTATGTTGTGTGGGAAAGCAGTTTGTCATTTTGCAGGTACACTACAATCTACATTTCATAACTGAAAGGTTAGATCATGGGATTTAACCATAACCTGGGGCACAATTGTCATTTAACCCTATTTTTGTATCAGCAAAATCATAATTTTTAAAATTAACTATCATTGAATAAAAATTAGATGAATAGACATACTTTTTTCAAAAGTTGAAGTCCTATGGTTTCTTGCAAAGGTCCCTGGAGGACATAAATGAAAAACCCTATCATTTGTTTTTTTTTTTTTCAAGGTTTTAAACTACATTCTCTTGAAATGAGAGCTGAACACATATTAATCCTTTCGACAGGAAAATTACCACGTCCAATTCTATTAATATTTAATTGCTATCACATCTAAACCTTAAGCAAAGAAAATATTTGAATACCTATGAGTTATGTACAATATCTTTGTTGTTTCCCCTCCTTCTTCTTAATGAACAACTCCCTGTATTTAGCAGAAAGAGTGAAATTTATGATTGTTGTGAGTGCATTAGACATTCAACCAGTTCATTGTCTTGAAAAGTGAAAGGAACAATAGACTGTGGAGATATGAGGCACGTTTAACTCCTCCATCTTAGATATGTGCCCAGCCATCCCATTATGGAACTGATCTCTATTCAATGAATTGGAACGTAATCTGCTAGAAAACTGAATCCTCACTCATAGGTAGAATTTTCCACCCCTTTGACACATTCATCATCATTACAAACAGCTCACACCTAAGGCCTAGAGATAATGGGAAATATTGTACACGCAATAACATGGTTAATACTGTTATCAGTGCCACCTTTGCATATTAAAGACTCTGAGCTGATTATTACACTGGTTGTAAGATCAGATGGATGAGGTTATAAAGGGCACAGACATTGAAAATTAGAATGCATATTTGTGTTTTTTAACATGTTCTTGCCATTCTACCTTACCCCACTGAGTTTATTTGTACTTCATAATGAGATAATTTTAAAAAAGTTCTGTCTTCTTAATTATATGGATTAGAATCAAAATTTCTTCCAAATTTTGGTTTTATATAGAAGATATTCTAGGAAAATCATTTGATTGCATTTATTGAGCATTTATCAGAGCATAATTCTGGCTCTGCCATTTATCGGCTGTGTGACTGCGCAAATCATTTAACTTCTCTGAGCCTCAGTTACCTCATCTGTAAAATGGGGATTAAGATTGTGAGCCCCACTGGGAAAACCTGATAACCTTGTATCTATCCCAGCGTTTAGAACAGTGCTTGGCACATAGTAAGTGCTTAACAAATACCATCATCATTTTTATTATCACTTACGGTGAGCAGGGCACTGTACAAAACATGTGGAAGAGTACAATATAACAGAGTTGCAAGTCCTGTTTCCTGTCCACAAGGAGCTTACAGTCTAGAGAGGGAGCTTAAATTGTTAAGATGTAGCTTTCTCAAGATTTTCACATAGCTGTATTAATGAATGAAAAAAAATCAGGAATTGTGACCATCACAAAAGGGCAATAATTTGTTGGAATAGGAAGTTTTTTACTTAAATTTCCCCAAAAGTAAATCTCTATGAATCCACATTTATCTAGACACAAAACCAGAATGCTAAATGTTGTAAGTTCCTAAAGTGATGCTTGGAGACTCTTTACACTTATACAGCAGTCATAGATTAACAAATTACAAGTAGGCATTTGTAGCACACAGATATATATAGGAATATATAAATAGTAAAGACATATGGGTCTATCTACTTTTGATGTTACTATAGGACAGCATGTTTACAAAATAGACAAATGTCAATAAATTATTTGTAAAATGATTTAACAACCTAATATGTTAAATAGGACAACAGTAAATGAAATTGCTCAAATAACTATCTTTATTAAAGGATTACAGAAGAAGTTTCGGTGAGGTGACAGAAGAGAAGAGTCTGGGATGATTCTCTCTGATACCCCTTCCCTTCCAGGAACACAGTGTAATTAAAATGTTGAGACAGTTGTGGATAATAATAATAATAGTAATAATAATAATGGCATTTATTAAATGCTTACTATGTGCAAAGCACTGTTCTAAGCACTGGGGAGGTTACAAGGTGATCTGGTTGTCCCAAGGGGGGCTCACAGCCTTAATCCCAATTTTACAGATGAGAGAACTGAGGCACAGAGAACTTGTGACTTCATCATCATCATCAGCAATCGTATTTATTGAGCGCTTACTATGTGCAGAGCACTGTACTAAGTGCTTGGGAAGTACAAATTGGCAACATATAGAGACAGTCCCTACCCAACAGTGGGCTCACAGTCTAAAGCGGGGAGACAGAGAACAAAACCAAACATACTAACAAAATAAAATAAATAGGATAGATATGTACAAGTAAAATAAATAAATAAATAAATAGAGTAATAAATATGTACAAACATATATACAGGTGCTGTGGGGAAGGGAAGGAGGTAAGATGGGGGGATGGAGAGGGGGACGAGGGGGAAAAGAAGGAAGGGGCTCAGTCTGGGAAGGCCTCCTGGTGGAGGTGAGCTCTCAAACACTAAACACCAGGACTCCAGGACTGCCTCCCGGGCTCCTGGTTTTGGCGGATTCATTCATTCAATCGCATTTATTGAGCGCTTACTGTGTGCAGAGCACTGGACTAAGCGCTTGGGAAGTACAGGTTGGCAACATATGCGGATGCGGGAGCCCCCTTCCCCTCTGTTGCCGGGAGGCAGTTGCCGGGGCCGGGGGAGGATGACGGAGGGGCGCGAGCCCACCTGGCTGGCCAAGGCCTAGAACTTGGCCATGTGGAGGGTCTCGTCGTAGGTGGAGGCGCAGGGGTTGACGTTGACGATCATGCACGAGTGGCCGCGGCCCGTGAAGAAACCCTGGAACACGCGTGTCAGCTCGCTGTCGCGGAAGGGCACCAGGCTCGGCTTGGGCCCAAAGTCTTGCCCAAAGTCTCACAGCTGACAATTAGCAGAGCTGGGATTTGAACCCATGACCTCTGACTCCAAAGCCTGGGCTTTGGATACTTTGGTTACTTGCTGATGGTCGGAACTTTTGGGGGCAACAAGGAGACTGAGAAGTTTTGTGCCCAAATCATACTGAGTTGTGATTGCTTTCACTATTGAATTTTAAATTAATTAATAATACAGTGTATCCAGACCTGAATTAATAAAAATTAATTTGTAAATGTGTAAATATAAGATAATCAGGTTGGACGTAGTCCACGTCCCACATGGGGCTCACAGTCTTAATCCCAATTTTACAGATGAGGTAACTGAGGCATAGAGAGGTTAAGTGACTTACCCAAGACCACACAGCAGAGAAGTGGTAGAGCTGGGATTAGAACCCAGAGGATATGACTCCTAGATCTGTGCTCTTTCCTCCAGGACACACTGTTCCTAGTCAAAAATTGACCCATAGTAAACTGGAAAAATCTATGAGATCTACCACATGCTTCCTGATTGGTAAATTGATAGCCGATGCCAAAAGTCTGGGAATTTGGGGCTGTGCCCTCCCTGAGCTTCCAGGCTCCTGAGTTTCTGTCAAAAATTTCAGAATGGCAGCACGGTAGGCAGACCAGAATGAGGTCAATCTTTAGATATTTGTTACATCTCAATCAATCAATCAATCATATTTATTGAGCGCTTACTGTGTGCAGAGCACTGTACTAAGTGCTTGGGAAGTACAAGTTGGCAACATATAGAGACAGTCCCTACCCAACAATGGGCTCAGAGTCTAGAAGGGGGGAGCCAGAGAACAAAACCAAACATATTAACAAAATAAAATAAATAGCATAGACATGTCCAAGTAAAAGTGCTTAGAACAGTGCCAAATGCCATCATTATTCTTGTTATTATGAAATATGAATGAGTGAACGAAAGATGGGGGAAGAGAATTGGGGTGAGGGGACTGAGGGGGAAAGGTCAGAGGCTCAATCCATCAATCAATCGTATTTATTGAGCGCTTACTGTGTGCAGAGCACTGTACTAAGCGCTTCGGAAGTACAAGTTGGCAACATATAGCGACAGTCCCTACACTCCTTCAAGGGTTACAATGGGAAGAGTGTAGGCAATTGACTTTCTAAAGCATAGCTTACGAAGGCTAGTTTTTCTGTCCCTTTCTCCCATTTCCACAAAATGATGCAGATTTGATAGAATAGGATTCATTTAAATATAAGATGTAAATATGTATGTTGAATGCATGCATGTCTGCTTTGAGCTTTCTATAAAATTGTGAGTTATTTTGAAACGGTCTGAGAACATTGGGAAGCTGCAGACATTTGTGACTAGGTATTGAAAGCTGTGGTTTCTTGGGATCGGAGTCTGATAGCTATGAACTCTTCAGCCCAGATTTTAGAAGCTTTGGTCCTTGAGGTCCAGGGACTTCACTGTTACCATACATACCTGGTCCTCTGTTCACCACATGCCTGCAATAATAATAATAATAATAATAATAATAATGACATTTGTTAAGTGCTTACTATGTGCAAAGCACTGTTCTAAGCTCTGGGGAGGATACAAGGTGATCAGGTTGTCCCACATGGCCTCACAGTCTTAATCCCCTTTTTATAGATGAGGGAACTGAGGCACAGAGAAATTAAGTGACTTGCCCAAAGTCACGCAGCTGACAACTGGCAGAGCTGGAATTTGAACCCATGACTTCTGACTCCCAAGCCTGGGCTCTTTCCACTGAGCCACACTGCTTCTCTACATCCTTCATCTTACTCTTATCCAACCCATCCTCTTTCTTTGTGCCTTCCCCTCTATGGTTGCCTGCAATTCTGTATAATATACTCTGTAAAACCCTCACTACATCATGGGCAAATTACTTTTCATTCTGTTTTTGTCCTAGTCAGTGTGATTCTTTACCATCACATCAGAGGACACTGTCCACTTTTCACTCTTTTCTGAGTGGGCCTCTCCTTTTTCCACTCCTCCCTACTCTTGATTCTTACTCTGCAATGGCACTACCCACCCCCTCCTCCACCACTCTTTTTCTCTTCCTCTGAAGCCTGTATAATCCACCTCTACCACCTCCTTCAATTACTAGTTGCCATTATCTGCAATTAAGCACCCATTTAGTAATTAAGCTCTTAGCACAGTGCTCTGAACAGAGTAATCACTCAGTGAGTACCATTGATTGGATCTGCCACCACCACCACCAGTTTTCTGGGCCAATTTTGATGCCATTCTGTCCTTCTCTGCCTCTCCCTAGGTCCTCAGGGACTTCAGTATCCATGTGGAGGTTCCTGATCTCCTCACTGCTCCCTGCTTACTTTCACTCCTCAACCTCACTAACCTTCTGCTCCAATCCATGTCAGTCATTCACCAATTTGGAGGTATTTTGACTCTTACCATTGCAAGTCAATGTAAAATCTCCATCTTCACCAATTCTGAAATCTCACCCTCACATCCTAACGACCTCACCGCCGTCTCTCCCTACCCCCAGCATTTCTTAACACCCTCAATGCATTCAAGCCATTATTTCCCATTTGGTCTCCCTCCCCAAACTCCCTTCTTTCGTTACACAAATCCATGCCTTCAATTCTTCCCTCTCCACCAAACTCAACTCCTACTCTCCCCGCTACCAACATGAAACTCACACCCACCAACCCCAAGCTCTGTTTCAGTTCCACAGTGCAGTTCATCCTCTCCTGTGTTCAAGCAGGGGAAAGATGTTAGTGGATATCCAGGCACCAGTTGGACTTTATGATCAACTGTTTTCTCTTTCTGTGTCTCTCTATCTTATCTACGCATTATAGATAGATGGATAAACTATATAAACTATTTTAGTATGCACTGTGTTGCAGTTTGACTTGAAACGCCATTACAATTCAAGTAGTAGATGGTTGCCTATAATATATCAGTTGCATATATCACCAAAAGAATTCTGATTAGAACTCTGTTAGAAGTGGAACACAGTGAAGTAATTGAATAACAATGGGCACCAAACTTCATACTAAGTTGAATTTTTATAAATCTGTAGTGTACAGATGTCTGAATGGCTTTCAGTCCTGGTCTTGCTGCAGGAGACGCCCAGTTTCTTGAGCAATTTCACTAGCATAAGTTATGTCACATATTCAACATCAAATAGCAGGGGCAAGCAATATATTTATTTTCAAATATTTACAAAACACTGTTTGGTAAAGCTCATATGCCCAAATAATGTTATTGTTTCAGGTGAAATCATTTGAAAAATGTAATGAATAAGCACTTGTGAATTATTGGCAAAGGACTGAACTTCCTGAATTCTATTTTCTTGCTGTGCTATAAACTGGGCTAGAGAAAGGAACTGCCATGCAAACAGCATGAGAAAGAAAGATGTAATTTTCTTCATGATTTTTCAGTAAACAAAAAGAGAGAAAATTAATTTTCAGGCTAACCACAGAATAAATTAGAATCATCTTTCTGAATGTCACATGCAGAAGGCTAGATATTAACTTTATACTCTTTCACTATGAATCTCTATTTTATTGTATTTTTTCGTAGTAGATGAAAGCCTCTCATTTTTATTAAGTCTTCAGAAAATAACCAGAAGAGAATTCTGTATCAGAATCAATGATATATAAGCAAATATGCATATAAATATTCATGCCGTGTTAATACACTGCATATTTGATTTTCTTTTCTTTGAAATCACACAACATGTGTGTGCCGTTCTTGAGATGAAAGTATGTTTAATCATAACTTTTCTAACTCTTGTCCATATAATTCTAAAGAACAATTTCCAATTTAAAATTAGATATCTAAATGTATTCATATTTTCAAACTTTCTGGATAATTCAAAACCTAAAATCTTCTTTGCTTTGATTATACAGACATTTCAAGTGAGTTGGGTTTTTTGTCCTGAATTGTCTTGATGATCCAGGAAAGGTGATTTTTTAAGACTTAATTCCCTGGGTTGCTGATAGGATGTAACCACTTGAAAAGTTGTACTGGGAAAGGAGGAAACTGTTGGGATTGACATCAGCAGAAACTGTCCATTGTAATAATAATTCTGATATTTGTTAAGCTTTCACTAGGTGCCAAACTCTGTCTTAAGGATTGAGCTAGGTACAAAACAGATTAGACACAGTCTTTGTCTCATATGGGACTTAGAATCAAAGAAGGAAGTCAAAGAGAACAAGTATTGAATCCCCATTTTACAGCTGAGTAAACTGAGTTGCAAAGAAAGCAAGTGGTAGAGCTAGGATTAATAATAATAATAATAATAATGGCATTTGTTAAGAGCTTACTATGTGCAAAACACTGTTCTAAGTGCTGGGGGGGATACAAGGAGATCAAGTTGTCCCACGTGGGGCTCACAGTCATCATCCCCATTTTACAGATGAGGGAACTGAGGCTCAGAGAGCTTACTTAAGTGACTTGCCCAAGGTCACACAGTAGACATGTGGCGGAGCCGGGATTTGAACCCATGACCTCGGACTCCAAAGCCCGTGCTCTTTCCACTGAGCCATGCTGCTTAGAATCCAGCTCTTCTGACTCCATTTCTGGTTTCTTTCCGCTAGACCAGTTATGTCTTGACATGATTGTGACACCTATGAAGTCTTCAGCTTTATTCTTTCTGAAAAGTCCACAATACATTCCCCTTCTGCTTGACACGTATTAAGAGCTTATCAAATACCACAATTAGTATTATTATTATTGTATCTGACCCTCCCATGCCATAATTGGATTATTTTATTATAAAAATGCAGAGATTTCCTTCCTAATCTATGATGGGTAAAAGGGACCCTTCAATAAAGAGGGGCTATATGAGAGAAGCAGCAGCTGTATCACACTATAGCCTCCTCTGGGTGGATTGCCTTACCTGGAATTATGTCTCCCTTTGTATCTGACAGACAATCACTCTCCCCACCTTCAAAGCCATATTAAAATCAGCCCTACCCACACACCCATGTCCAAATCAACCAATGAACTGTCATCCTGGATCAAGAGCCCAGATGATGAGTGGGATCCATGTTCAGAGATTGGGAAAGTCAGTATCTTTTCAATCCATAAATTAAGTCCATGGTATTCCCTTTTAGTTTTTTAGGGGAGGAAGTTACTATCTCAGCTTGTTCAATCTTTCAAATGAATTGCTGCTCTAGTATTTCCCATTTATATCAATTAGGCAATCTCTTTTTATTCATACTCTACGTTCATTCAATCAAATTTATTGAGTGCTTACTGTGTGCAGAGCACTGTACTAAGTGCTTGGGAAGTACAAGTCAGCAACGTATAGAGACGGTTCCTACCCAACAATAGGCTCACAGGCATTTGAGTTTGAAAACACATAGGAAACAACTTTAGAAACAAGAGCATGGCAGACAAGTCTCCCAGTGCCCACGCTGGGCTGTAAGGAAGAAAGAAAAATCATGCAAACATTAGGGCCTGTGTGGTGAGACCATGATATAAGTGGAAAATATCATAGTGTAGTTCTTCAAAAGACCAATTAAAGGTCAGTTTTGTTGTACAGGAAGAATGCCTTACAATGGTATGCTTTACAGCAAAGGTCATTTTGTGCTTTGTATATTTTTCATATTTTTTCTTTTCTAAATGACTATATTTGAGATTAGCTGTTCTGGATAAAAATTAATTTTACATGGCTTTGGAACTTCTGCATCCAAACTGGACAGAAGCTTTCTCAGTTATTTCAGAAACTATGGTAATATTGAAGATTGGATTTTTGGATCAGATATTGGTCGCTCTTAAAAGAGCTTCCAAGAAAACAATACATTCCAGTTTCTAAACAGAAGATATCTGCTTCAGTATTCATTGCCAATCTAAACAGGCTACTGTGGTATTTAGAAATCTCTTTAAATTAAGTCAAACATGCATAAAATGAAGTTTTCTTTGTAGAAAAATTTCCTTCCTGCTGAGCTAAAGAAGAAACTAGAAAAGTTATCCAAATACCTATTGTTAACTCCAGGATATTTTACACAGTAAATGCCACATCTCTGCTGGAGTTTTCCTGACAATTTCCTAATTTTAATAAATTGTCTCGGAGAGCTGTCATCAGGAAAAATGAAGAGCAATGTTGCAAAGTTTGGTTTATGTGCTTACATGGTTATGCACTGGGTTGAAAATGGTCAGTATATTTATTTTCAAGCCCAGATAGTAAAGATTAAAGTCAATGGCTAATGTATTTTTAAAATTAATATTCTTGTTGGAAAAGAGGAGTTTTCCGTCATGGGGCAAAATGCACCTCGGGGGTCCAACAAATGCTTGAGTTATTAAGATTGATTATTAGGATTCAACTCTTTATTGGATCTTAAAGGTTGTACAACACCCAAATGGGTTCTGCATTTTATCCCTCCAAATTCCAGTCAAGGAACTTGTTCCCTCATAACAGAATAAATATTCAGTGGGATTTTCCATACCTACCAGAAGACTAGGCTCCCTAAGGGCAGGGATCAGTCTACCAATGCTACTGTACTGAACTCTCCTAACCGCTTAGTACTCTTTCTCTGGCCCTAGTAAATACCTTGATTGATTGAAAGGCCTTTCCCCTTCTCAAGACTTCCCTTTTCCACAGTGGGTATTCATGACAATATGATTGTTTTCTCTAAATTGGCAGGGAACATGAGCGAACAATTGAAACTTAGCACCTAAACTTTCATTTTTGGTTATCACTGGTGTCTCACAGCCAGATTAGGTGCTACAGATGAATGATTCCCCCCAAATCTGACTATAGAATCTCAAACACGGTTATTCAGCTGATTAAATACACTGTGATGAAAATGGCAATTGCAAGTTCTCCATCAGTTGCATTGCAAATGAAACTCAAGATGTTTCTGTCATTACGAAATGTGTATATTTGAAACATTTTCTGCTATGGGCCACATGTTTTTCTCTATGAAGGCTCAATCAGAGTTTCAAGTGAGTGTAAACTAGATGATATTTCCTTAAGTGTGAAAATTACATGTCATGGGCTAAAGCAAATAAACTACTTGTTTAAAATCTTTAAACTCAAATCAATGCTTATAAAATATTGCATTAAAATGAAAGCATCATTTTGTATTTTTTCTGTAATGTAATCTTTCATACAATTCTCAAGCAATGAAAAGAATGATGGGTGGATCATTAAATTTTGGGGAAAAAATAATGCAACATTTTCTTTTTTGGTCTAGCCTTCTACTAATCAAAATGACAAACATGTGAATTCTGAACCTTCTTATTGCACTAATCACTTTGACATACCTATTGTACTGAAGCGGCATTACTTACTGCTAGCCTAATATCTAACTGAACAGCTGGGCAGTAAATGGTAAAGTAGTTA
Organism: Tachyglossus aculeatus; assembly: GCF_015852505.1. Classification (NCBI taxonomy): domain Eukaryota; kingdom Metazoa; phylum Chordata; class Mammalia; order Monotremata; family Tachyglossidae; genus Tachyglossus; species Tachyglossus aculeatus. The sequence goes on along the minus strand of NC_052082.1, from coordinate 20,060,633 downwards.
TTAAAATAAACTTCAGTAGAAAAATGGGAACATTTTAAGACTGCGTGGCTTAGCGGAAAGAGCCTTGAATTCGGAGTCAGAGGTCATGGGTTCTAATCCCGGCTCCCCCACCTGTCAGCTGTGTGACTTTGGGCAAGTCATTTCACTTCTCTGTGCCTCAGTTACCTCATCTGTAAAATGGGGATTAAGACTATGAGCCCCATGTGGGACAATCTAATTACCTTGTATCTACCCCAGCGCTTAGAACAGTGCTTGGCACATAGTAAGCACTTAACAAATACCAGGATTATTACTATTATTACTATTGTTATTTTTAAGAAGCAGCATGGTGTAGTGATAGAGCATGGGCCTGGGTTTCAGAAGGTCATGGGTTCTAATCCTGGCTCGACCACATGTCCGTTTTGTGACCTTGGGCAAGCCACTTCATTTCTGTGTGCCTCAGTTACCTCATTTGTAAAGTGGGGATTGAGACTCTGAGCCCCACATAGGACAGGGACTGTGTCCAACCCAATTTACTTCTATTCATCCCAGGGCTTAGTATAGTACTTGACACATAGTAAGTGTTTAACAAATACCATCATAATTATCATTATTATTATTAGAGCAAATGGTGAGTATGAAATCATTCTGATGAAAACAACTGAGTTTTGGATTTTGTAGAAGGAACTCACCTGCTTTCAGATGTCTTTTTTTTTCCATTTTAGGTTAATATTTTTGTGGGGTACAAGTTTGGCTCTATCACCTTAATTGGGATGCTCTGTACTCTGAATTGGAAATGATAATAATAATGATAATAATGGCATTTTTAAGTGCTTACTATGTGCAAAGCACTGTTCTAAGCACTGTGGGGGGTGGGGGGGATACAGGGTGATCAGGTTGTCCCATGTGGGGCTCACAGTCTTAATCCTCATTTTACAGATGAGGTAACTAAGGCCCAGAGAAGGTAAGTAACTTGCTCATAGTCACACAGCTGACAAGCAGCGGAGCTGGGATTAGAACCCATGACCTCTGACTCCCAAGTCCATGCTCTTTCCACTGAGCCATGCTGCTTCTCACAATGCAATTCCAGGTTGATTGTTGTTATTATTATTATTTAGTCATATAATAATGGTATCTGCTAAATATCTGTGGTCTGCTAAGCACCGTACTAAGTGCTGGGGTAGATAGAAGATAATCAGGTTGGATACAGTCCCTAATCCACATAGGGCTCACAGTGTAAGTGGGAGGGAAAATAGCAATTAAAGCCCCATTATTGGTGAGAAACCTGAAGCCCAGCGAAGGTAAGTGTCTTGTGCAAGGTCATATAGGCGGTAAAAATAGAAATCAGGTCTTCTGGCTCCCAGGGCCGTGCTCTTTCTGTTAGTCATCACCATTTCCCATTTTCATATTCACTTTACATCTTGGGATGATATTTTGAAAAAATATTTAGATCCAAGCAATATTTTTTTAAACTGCATATATTGCATACTTGCTTTTTATATTCTATTATGACAGACTCACCATTTTACTTTAACTGCAAAGACCATGCACCAGTGATGATTCTTTCCACATTGGCCACACAAAAAAGTTGTCTTTGTATTCCAGCAATCTTCTTGTATCATCACAGATGACTAGAGCTAGACTTATTAGCCCTTCTTTACTCCCACGGTGATGAAGCTAACAGTCAGGGACAACTACATAATTCTGGCTTGGTGAACCATATGATAATAGATAAGCTTTGGTAAATAGCCAACTCCTTTAGACATCCAAATTTGCTAGCCCTCCTCTTAATATCCACAAGGCTACTCTCTTCTGTGTCTTCAGTTCAATATCCTACACTTATCAGACTTCGAGGGGTAAGGAATAAAAGATGGGCTTGTCAATAAAACATGGGCTTGAAATGTTTTGCGGTAATGGTGATGGTTTGTACAGAGACATCCACACTCTCTCACTCAGTCCCCCTGTGACCCAAGAAGAGACACTGTAAAATGGCCAATATGGATTAAGTGTGTAGTCTGTAACCATGGGATGGACAATCTCTACAACAATACACATTGTAGCGGACAGAACAACTTGAGAGGCAGAAAGCAGGAGAGGAGCTGCTCTCCTTCAGCAGAGGTTCTCTGAAGATTGAGATTCCAAGAGGCAGGCTCCAAAACTTGAAAAGGCTCTGTTTGGAACAAATCCATTGGCCTAGAAAGGATCTTTCATTGCTTTCAAACTAGGCCTCAGGTTTGTGTAAGTCTTGTACCTGTGTTTACAGACTCACATGCACATATGGGTAGGATGTTACCTCCGCTAGTCACCTTCACAAACAATACACATCATCTGTCCGTCCACAGCCAGGAGTGGGCTTAAATCATGATAGGCTCTTTCTTGGGTTTCATCTTGCTGTAGATGTTTGAAAACATAACATGAAATTATTTAACTTGTTATTTTCTAAAAGAAGAACCTTCAAAACATTTCAGTATTAAATATTTCTATCATATCCTAATTACAAGTCCAATTAAAAAATAGTACACAGAAAGTAAAATAGTGAAAAAAATGTGCTTACCCAGGACCTCAGTGAGTCTCCATATGCTTCCTGACAAAACATGCTCCTCAAGGTATGCTTCTGTCAATCAGTAGTATTTGTTGAGTGCCTTTCCATGCTAAACACTTTGGAGATTACAATAGTTAGAAAAACTACCTGCTCTTGAAGAAGAAGCTTACAATCTAGTGGTACAAAATATTTTTACATGAGGAACAAGAGAATACTACGAGGGATAAATATATATATATGGATTGGAAAATGCTTGAGTATGAAAGACAATATGAAAATACTCCTATGTGTGATTGAAACTGTGCAGGTATGGAGTTAGTTAGGCAGCCTAGGGAAAGAGACTTTAAATTGAGGTGTTCTGGAGGAGTTGGCATTACTGAATGACTTTAAAAATGGGTACAGCTGTGCAGTGGTGAATTCAAAGGAGAGAAACTTAATTGTTATACGAATTAAGCAGTGCTAGGCATGATCCAAGATAACCAGGTTGGAAGCACATGGGACTCACAGTCTAAGCAAGGATGGGCAGAGCTGGGATTGTAATAATAATAATAATAATAATTATGGTATTTGTTAAGTGTTTACTATGTGCCAAGCACTGTTCTAAGTGCTGGGGTAGATAAAGGGGAATCAGGTTGTCTCATGTGGGGCTCACACTTTTAACCCCCATTTTGCAGATGAGGTAACTGAGGCCCAGAGAAGTTAAGTGATTGACCAAGATCATGCAGCAAACGAGTGGCAGAACTGGGATTAGAACCCATGTCCTCTGACTGCCAAGCCCGTGCTCTTTCCCGGCTCAACCACTTGTCAGCTGTATGATCTTGGGCAAGCCACTTAACTTCTCTGTGCCTCAGTTACCTCATCTGTAAAATGGGGATTAAGACTGTGAGCCCCAACTGGGACAAACTGATCACCTCATATCCTCTCCCAGTGCTTAGAACAGTGCTTTGCATATAGTAAGTGCTTAACAAATGCCATTATTAATATTTCCATTAAGCCACAGTGCTTCTCTAGTTCCAGTGATGAAGAAGGGTGAGTGTAAGGGTTTGGTGGTGGACAGTGATGAGAATGAGAAGCAGTGAGTAGATAGGCTCTCAAGTTCTTAGTACAGGGCTCTGCATAAAGAAGTGCTCAAGAAATACTGTTGAGAGGGAGGCAAGAAATGAGGCAAGGTATGAGTTGGGATGTGGTGGGAGAAAAACTATATAAGAGGGATAGACTTAACTGAATGCCTTAAAACCAGTAGTCAGGAATTTCTAGCCTGCAGAGAAGCATGAATAACCCCTGAAGGTTTCTGAAGCATGGGGTTATTTGAACAGATTTTATAAAAATGATCCAGGCACTAGAGTGAAATATGGACTAAAGATGGGAGAGATTGAAACAAATATGATCACTCTGGTTTCACAAAAGATTTAGTTTAAAAGCATGTGGAGATGAAGCGATTTGCTGAAGTCCCCTGCCTAGTTTGTTGGTATTTGGAATAGGACCCAATAATTCATTCCAACCCCTTTCCCTTCCCTGTGCTCAATACTCAGGTTTACCAACAAAGGAAGTGTTAGTAATGAGGGCTGCTGGGAAACCAAAATTGTGAACACATTTTTAATAAGGAACTTTTAAGAGGGAGTTGAAATTGATTAACACTAACACATTCTAAAGTTTGGTCCAAAGAGTTGACGAGCTCCAAATGCAATAAATAATTGATAAAATATAATTGTGCATTCCAATGGGCCAAAATCTCAGATTCAAATCAGTGATTTTGGTGACATAAATTAACAAAGATTTCCCAAATAATATGGTGAGACCCTCAAACTGTCAAGTTACATTCAAAACAGGTCCCAGTTGTTGTCATTATAGGGTTAGAGCATAAAACAGGCGCATCTCCAAAGGCTACAATTTTGACATTGTAACAGTCTTTAGATTTTGTCACATTGTCCCTGTGAGCCAAGAGCGCAAAATGAAGCAGCATGTTGTACCGAATCGAGAATGTCAGTTCAGTTACCCTGGCAGTGGAATTAGATCCAGATCCTATATAACAGTGCCAGGCCCAGAGAAAGGAAGAACGAGAAGCAGCGTGGCTTAATGGAAAAAGCCTGGGCTTGGGAGTCAGAGGTCATGGGTTCTAATCCTGGCTCCCCCACATGTCTGCTGTGTGACCTTGGGCAAGTCAGTTCACTTCTCTGAGCCTCAGTTCCTTATCTGTCAAATGGGGATTGAGGCTGTGAGTCCCACTTGGGGCAACGTGATCACCTTGTATTTCCCCCCATTGCTTAGAACGGTGCTTGGCATGTAGTAAGCGCTTAAAAAATGCCATTATTAGTAATAATAATAGTAATAATAATGAGAAAAGGATCCCCCTGCTGCCAGAAGATGCCACAACTGGCTGCAGTCCTACTGCTAAAATCCACTTAGTGCGTGGCCTCCCCCAGCCTCAGAGAAACACTCCAGGGGTATTGTCAGCAGGTCAGGAGGACTCCACTGATACAATGTCACACACTCCAAAACCCACCATGGATGTACTTGCCCCAGGCTCAGCCAATTATGAATGAAGAATGTTCTATTTCTGAGCCATAACATGGTTTTAACTCTTCCCATTATCATTCATTCATTCAATCGCTCATATTTATTGAGCACTTACTGTGTGCAGAGCACTGTACTAAGTGCTTGGGAAGTACAAGTCAGCAACATATAGAGATGGTCCCTACCCAACAACGGGCTCACAGTCTAGAAGGGGGGACTAATCATTCATTCACTCATTCACTCGTATTTATTAAGCGCTTACTGTGTGCAGAGCACTGTACTAAGTGCTTGGGAAGTACAAGTCAGCAACATATAGATATGGTCCCTACCCAACAACGGGCTCACAGTCTAGAAGGGGGGACTAATCGACACTGTTTATCTGGGTATCTCCACATAAAGATCCGGTGTTCTCCCTAATGGACAAGAACTCATTATAATAGATTGTAGTGATACTTGAGTCCATTGTTGGGTAGGGATTGTCTCTATTTGTTGCCGAATTGTACTTTCCAAGTGCTTAGTACAGTGCTCTGCACTCAGTAAGTGCTCAGTAAAAACAATTGGATGAATAAATACTTGTTAAACTCATACTATGTGTCGAGAGCTTAAATGGGTTATATTTACTCGGATCAGATCAGATAGTTACCGTCCCAAAGAGGGTCCACAGATTGAGGGAGGGATCATATATATTTTACCCCAATTTATATATAAGGAAACTGAAGCCCAGAGATATTAAGTGATGAGCCCAAAGTCACACAGCAGGCAAATGGTGGAGCTAGGATTAGAATCTGGAAAGGATAGAAACTAGAATAGATAGGATAGAAACTAGATCTTCTGATTCCTGGTGCCTTACTCTCACCACTTGCTAACACTGCCTCCTGAAGTAGACCAAAAATTAATCTTTCCTAAATTTAGGAAACAAATCACTAAGATGGTGCACCAGACTTAAGGACATTGAATGTGGTTTTCAGGAATGGGGTAACAATGGGTTAATGTTCAGTAGCGGGAAATGTGCAAAAAGAAAAAGCAAAATGACATTTTTCAAAAGAATATTCTTAAACCTAATCAAGGAACACAATCTGAGTTATGAAAAAAGACTCACATCCAAGTACCAAAGCCAAATTGGGAAACAGAAGCACCATAACACATGTAAGGACAATGCAAGAAATCAAAGGAAATCTTGACCTCATTCTAAATTCAGTAATTTAATAAAAGCTAAGACACCTCCCCCAAAACCCCCACCTGAAATGATTCAGTCATGAAGTCATTTCAGTAGGAATAATGGTGAAATTAATTAAGGTTGTAGCCAAGAGTTTGGCGGGGGAGGGGGGGGGGGGGAATCCAAAACAAAGTCATCAGCTTTTCATCAATTGCTTCCATTAATCATAGCAATTTAATCCCCTACATCCCAGCGTTCAAAACTCCTGAAAAACAAAACTCTAGGAGACTGTGCCTGGTGCTGAAAGTATAAATCACAAATAATGTGCCAAGCTCAGATAAAAAGGCAGTTTATTCCAGTATCCGATAAGTAATCACTGTGAAACAAAGACTTATTGGTAATGTATTACATATTCAGCTATGTAAAAATCACGCCAAGTGCTAGTTTGTTTAATAGTCCTCTCGTTAGATAGTACTGCATGAGTTATTGACTTTGAAATGCAATATTCCATAAAAGAATAAGAAAAATACAAGCATTCAAAATGTTGCATTATGTTGAAAAAAACATTAAGTTAAGTAAACCGATTCATCAAAAGGCATTTTAAAAATGTACATTCTGTTGGTTAATGGAAAGTTATATTTCTAAAACAGTTATTTCAGAGTGATGTTTAGTCAGAATAAACTAAATAAATATCTGGTCCCTCTCTATACCAACAACCTTCCAAATAAAATACAGTCCTGATCTGTTCCAGTCATACAGTTTCCAACATTTGGGGACTTAACTTTGCAAATAGATTTGAATCCTTATGCAATTCAAGGCACACATGGATTCACAACAAGAAAGATTCACTCAGTCTGGAAGCACATGTTTTGGCTTTACCAGTTATTGTGGTAGCTCTTTAGCACTTACTGTGTGTCAAATGTTGGGGTAGATATAACGCAATCAGATCAGAACAGTCCCTGTCTAAAACGGAGCTCACAGTCTAAGGGGAAGGAGGACAAGTTTTAATTTCTATTTTATAGATGAAGAAACTTAGGCAAAGAGAAGTTAAGTGATGTGCCCAATGTCATAAAACAGTAAGTACTGGATTATTATTTTCTAGAGCCACATAGAAAAATACTTAGTAGAAAATTTGATAAGACCACCTGTTTTTTATGAAAACTGTGAACCCCTGAGGCAAGCCTCCATTGGTTAAGTAGATTTTCAGTGTGGAAAGTCAATACTTGGCTTAAATCTATGTGTAAAGCATAATATCATATAACTATCTATCATAGTCAAAGAACATGTCAGTATCAGTGTCCTCCACCAATCCTGGCCTCAGTGGGCACACAAAAGGTTGTCCCTTGGAGTTATTTTATTTTACGTTTGCTGCGCCTCATACTGTTTTCAATTTTGTGCCTCTGTCTCTATTTCTGTGCAGGTTTTTACTTTGGGAAAACTCCAGTGCATCACGCTAGTATGTCCTCATCCTCTGGAATACAGCATTATCTGAGGCTTTGCTTTACTGTGTCCCTAGCAGCTGTTTGGGTATTCTGTTTTCCCTCATTCTCCTCCCATGTCCTACCCAGTAACATAACTGTGTTAGGGTGACCATAGCTCCAATCCTCATAGACTGAGTACATTACAGAAATTCATCGCTTGTGATCTTCTTCATTTAATATTGACTGTGGTTCATTAATGATGCTAGGGCAATCTTGAGTTAGACATTTCACCTGTGTTGAGTCCAGGTCTCATAACACTAGAAAAGACTGGAGAACATTTAGGAATATTAGATAACGAGTTAATCTAAGAAGATAAATAATAGTAATCATAATTATTGTATTTGTTATGTGATTACTATGTTCCCAGCACTGTAAATATTTTGAGAAACCTAGATCATTCTGACGGTCTGATTGACAATCGTTAAGATTTTTCCACTTATCCTAAAACTGATCCATCGCCATACTGAGAACCTATGAAAAAGCAAATGTATAGAAACAGAAAAAAAATGCTACCTTTGGGGGGAAAAAAAACAACATTCAAGTGAGAACTCTTTTAATTACCTCATTTTAAAGTGTTCCCAATTACTCTTGAGTTTCACACCATATAGGTCAATGATGACATGACAGAGAAAGGATATTGCATTCAGAGGGAGGAGAAATTAAGATGCTTCTTCCAACACCCCTGAAAACATTTTTTTTTTTAAATTTTATAGCTCTCTTTTGGTAGATAGCATAGATTTAAGATTATCATAAATGGTTTTAGAGGATTCATCTTTAAGTCACTCTTGAATTCTACAAACTCTGTTGTATCGTACTCTCCAAACTCTTAATACGGTGCTCTGCACACAGTACGTCCTCAATAAATACCATTGATTGGGTGACTGATCCTGTTCTTCTCCTGAATGTCTGGTATCACTACACTATGTGAAGCATCCCCAGGAAATGTGATTACCAGGAAGAAATGAGGATTTCTGGGAATCAAAGACTCAGGTTATGTTCCAAAAGGCAGTGCTCTGACTACAATTCCCCAAAAACAGTGTGAGATGGCCATGGAATTGTGTGGCCTAATGAGAAGTAATATGGACTAGAGGAAAGAGCATGGCCTAAAATTCAGAACACCTGAGTTCTAGTCCTGACTCCACCATTTGCCTGCTACTGACCCTGGCAAGTCATTTAACTTCTCTGTGCTTCAGTTTCCTCATCTGTAAAACAGAACATACATACCTGTCATCCTTCCCTTAGATGGTGAGCTTCACGTTATACCAGGATTCTTCCGATCTGAGTGTATTATATCTACCCCAGCTGCTGGACACATCTCAAGGACTCAAACACCACAACTTTTAAAATTATAATTAACTTGAAGTATGTCAGGAAGATATGGGTCACTTGGGAACATAATGTTCTGGAAATAGAGTGAAATAATCAATCCTATTGAAACAAAATTTTCAAAAAAGTGAATACTCAAGTCTAGGTCAACCAGGAGAGCAGTAGTATGGTATAGTAGATAGAGCACTGGCCTGGGAATTAGAAGGTCATAGGTTCTAATTCTGACTCCACCACTTGTCTGCTGTGTGGCTGTGGGTAAGTCACTTCACTTCTCTGTTCCCCAGTAACCTCATCTGTAAAATGGAGATTGAGCCTGTGACCCTCATGTGGGACAGGGATTGGGTCTAATCTGATTTGCTTGTATCCATCCCACTGCTTAGGGGGGCACATCATAAACACTTAACAAATACCACAATTATTATTGTTATTATCAACCTGGATGCAACCTCCAAGGAAATGAAGCTGAAAAATCTGCCTGTACAAATTCAACCTGATGATATTCCCTGTTACATAACCTGTAATACAAACTCCTAGCTGCTCATTCCCTTTGCATTGGCTGCAAATCAGCTGGAAGTCTTGAGAACCGAGAATTTTTTTCAACTAGCAGGGGAGGTGGATGGACTCTTTCTCTCTCTCCAACCAGAAGTGTTCCCCCAGCATATCTCACCTGACAACTCTAGACCCATGCCAACCTCCATCATCATCATCATCATCATCATCATCAATTGTATTTATTGAGTGCTTACTATATGCAGAGCACTGTACTAAGCGCTTGGGAAGTACAAATTGGCAACATATAGAGACAGTCCCTACCCAACAGTGGGCTCACAGTCTAAAAGGGGCAGACAGAGAACAAAACCAAACATACTAACAAAATAAAATTAATAGAATAGATATGTACAAGTAAAATAAACAAATAAATAGAGTAATATGTACAAATATATATACATATATACAGGTGCTGTGGGGAAGGGAAGGAGGTAAGATGGGGGCAATGGAGAGGGGGACGCTCCACCCTCACTTGCTCCATAGTCAGTTCAGTGCAAACTATTTGAATATGCTTACTCTTTGTAGAGATTGCCTAAGATTCTAGAACTGGATTTTAGTAACTGTCACCAAGACTCGTGATATTAATATATCCCCAGATTTTCTCTTGAACTGAGGTGCTAAAATTTTCATTAGAGGCAAAATGTCATTGTGGCAAGAATGAATAGTATACCCAAGACAGATCATTTTCCCATACCAATGTGTGTGTGTGTGTCTACATTAGTTAAGGAGTCATATAAATTTGAATCTTACAAATTAAAAGTTGATAGTAAAAAGTGATTTAATTTCAAAAGAATTCAACTACCTGTCAAATGAAAAAGAAATTATATGCCAAACATGTACTGCCCATAATTGTGTGTTATTAGAAACATGATCCTAGGGCACATTTATGCACTATTAAAGTTAACCTCTTTAAAGTTTATTAATGAAGTGGAAAGTCAGCCAAAAAATTACAGTTTCTTTCATATTGAAGGCTCTTAAAACACATCACTGCCGAATGCCATGGCAAACATAGCTTTAATTTCCAACATCATATAGGCAATGCATATCCACCAATCTGCTAAATCACAGCACTGGAAAATGTCCTTTTTCTTGCCTGCTTATGTTTCTTAGAAGGTATATTCAACAGTTAGAAAAGGAACTGATGTGATAAAAGACAATTCCAAGGTTTAACATTTTCTTCTGTTTCATTGCAATTGAAATTATTTTGCATTTTACTAGCTAAACCTGAGGAAACTCTGAATGTTTAAACTAAGATATCCCACTCACCCCCTCTAGCTGAATGCTGATTTCTTGCATATGTTACTTGGTGATTATCTAGCGTTTCGACTTATGGACTTGGAGATGGTCATAAAGGCTGTTCAATAAAGTAAAAAATTCCTTTGGCTAAATTATGGCTTAAGATGAAGCCAATCTGAGTAACTCACGTGTATCTGATGACGGGCTTTGTCCCAGAATGTTTCATGGCCAGAATACTATCAGTGCCCTCTGGTCAGTACCATGCTGAATAAAGTTATGGAAGGAGTGAAGGTTCAGCTTCCTGAAAGGTCAGTATAGGCATTAAAAATTTAGGTATTTAAAACATTTGTTTCAAATACTTCCCTATTTTCAGAAGAAGCCGATTTTCAGAGTTTTCACTAGAAAACAAAATAGAATGAATGGTCTCATGTCTTTGTGATTCTTAACAAGGCCCAAAGTCAAAAGGACAAACCAAAGTGATCTTTCTATTGTTCTCTGTCTCTCTGTCTTTCTGGCACAGTCTCTCTTCTCCAATTACTCATTCTCTTTTCTTTTTCCATTTCCCCCTCAACCCACTGAGTCAACAGTTCCCATTCACCTATCTGTACCCTATTAACCCCAAATCCATAAAGATCAGGTGACATAAAATAAATCTCAGGAGGCTTTAGTGGATGCAGTTCGTAGCAACGTTTTGTGCTTTGGAGTTGAGTTGGATATATACAGTATTCTCACTATATACCAGATTCCTATGCATGAAAAAGGCTTTACAAATTAAAGCCACATGTTATGCCATGTTAATGGAGATCCGGCATATCAAGAATAAGTGAAGACCGCAGATAATTCAATATCTTCATGTATCTCTTAGTCCCAACTTCTGTTGTCTCCGACCCTTTAAAGGTGAGATGCTATTAAGCAAAAAAGTGAACATTTTTGAAATTCACATTCTTCTCTTAACATTCATACAGAGGTGCCAAGCAAATAAGTAAAGATAGCCAGAGGAATATAACTAATCCACAAAATACTTGGTCCAATTATTTTGCATTTTCCTTTAGGTCAGGGATTGGCACCTTTCTGCCTGCTTATCAGCCACCTCGGGATATGGGGCACCACAGTAATGTCAGTGGTTTGTGTGAGAAGCAGTGTGGCTCAGTGGAAAGAGCACAGGCTTTGGAGTCAGAGGTCATGTGTTCAAATCCCGGCTCCCCCAACTGTCAGCTGTGTGACTTGCCCAAAGTCACTTAACTTCTCTGTGCCTCAGTTACCTCATCTGTAAAATGGGGATTAAAACTGTTAGCCCCCCGTGGGACAACCTGATCACCTTGTAACTCCCCAGATCTTAGAATAGTGCTTTCCACATAGCGCTTAACAAATACCATTAGAACAGTGCTTTGCAGATAGCGCTTAACAAATACCATTATTATTATTATTATTACCCATTCTGCCACACCACAGCCTGCTGTTCCTCTTGCTGCTCACAGATTTGGGCTGCAATTTCTAAAAGCTAAGAGGACATCTCAGGTTCTCCTCACACTTTCCCTGCATCCATTTGAGGTTCAGAAAGATAATAGATTGTAAGCTCCTTGTGGGCAAGGACCATGTTTACCAACTCTGTTGTATTAGATTCTTCCATATACTTAGTAAAGGGCTTTGCAAGCAGTAAGTGTTCAATAAATATCAGTGATTGATTAATTGCTAATGAGGGGGCCCAGCCCGCATCATACCTGCATTATAGGAAGTTAATCGATTAGTGGTGTTCATTCAGAGCTTACTGTGTGCAGAGCACTTTACTAAGGACTTGGGAGAGAGGATAGTACAACAGAATTAGCATACACATTCCCTGCCAATAATGATGTGAACATTTCTATGGAAAATGTGTTATATAAAATTCAAGGTATTATCATTATTGTTATTCTAATGATTATAATTATTATTCTTATTGATGCTGTTAAAGGTGTACAAGACCCTCATAACTCCCGTCAGGGCTGTCCTCAGTGAAAAACTGCTATGAAATCTGTGTCACACGGGGTTTTGAGCCCAATCTGCTGTGGTCTGCGTCCTTTCTATATGGGGTCAGGAGAGTAGGAGGGGGTAAAATGGGGGCTGCACCAAAATGTTGGAGGAGGGTAAGCTCAAAGGAGGGTCTTGTGAATATCCTGCCTACCATTCCTAAAATATGGAATTTTCCATGAGGAAAACAATGTCTACTAAAATATCTAAAGTGTTGAAATTGTATGTAAACACTCAAAGATCCTCCCCATCCCCCTGCCCTACCTCCTTCCCCTCCCCACAGCAGCTGTATATATATTTGTACAGGTTTATTACTCTATTTATTTTACTTGTACATATTTGCTATTCTATTTATTTTGTTAATGATGTGCATATAGCTTTAATTCTATTTATTCTGATGATTTTGACACCTGTCTACATGTTTTGTCTTGTTGTCTGTCTCCCCCTTCTAGGCGTAGGGACCGCCTCTATATGTTGCCAACTTGTACTTCCCAAGCACTTAGTACAGTGCTCTGCATACAGTAAGCGCTCAATAAATACGACAATGAATGAATATTAAATGTATAAATAATTGTTGCAGATCTCAATATTCTTCCTTAAAAGTTAGATATTTTTAATAGTATGTTTCTTCCTTACCTGTATATAAAGAGATTACTAAAATATGAACATGGGAATTCCCCCCAAAAAAGAGCCAGTAAAGCAAAGAAAATGCTTTTAGGCAAAGAATTGGCTGTACTGTAATATACTAACTAGCATATTACACACAGTGAGAAGTATCGTGGTTTAGTGGAAAGAACAAGGGTTTAGGAGTCAGCGGTCATGTGTTCCAATCCCAGTTCTGCCACTTATCAGCTGTGTGTCTTTGGGCAAGTCACTTAACTTCTCTGTCTCTTAGTTACCTCATCTGTAAAATGGGGACCAAGAGTGTGAGCTTCACGTGGGACAACATGATGACCTTGTATCTACCCCAGTGCTTAGAAGAATGCAAATGGTAAGTGCTTAACAAATACCATTATTGTTATCATTATATTAGCTATATTAAACTCTCTATACGTCAATTTTAGAACTTGGAATTAAATCCATTAGCTCTGACACTTCTGTTTCTAGTAAAATTCCACTGCCCACCGTGACAGCAGCTTTGCATTTCCCACTAGTGAAAGTGCCTTCAATAAGTTCGCCACACCCTGAATCCACTGAATGTGTATCTAGGAGCCGACCAAGAAACAAAGCTGATAATGTTAGGCCCATGAATTACAACCATGAGCAAATGGACCTCACTGACATTTGGTCTGTAATCAATGGTCATTTATGAATTGTAATTTATGGAGGTTCCCACTACTCTGCATGGGCCGCATGGATGATCTGTGTCTGTTCTGAGCAGTGGAAACACCTACAGTTAAACCACAGAATCCATAAATTTATGCCCAGTCACCGATTACATATTTCTTTCTCCAGCCCATTGCGTTGTTTGGACAATTTCAGGATCTCTCATCCTCGCAAAATGACTGTGGTCTGGTTCACACTGCGTGTCATTTCCAGAGCAATAGTACTGCATTGTGCTTAGTTTTTTTAGTTATGTAAAATCCCTGCAGGTGCTGAAAAATCAGTGACTGGTGGGTTTCTCTGAGGCTGTGCTTAGATTTTCAGGGTTTCTTAGGCATGGCATGTTGAGTGCTTTATTTCATGTTGTTTGCTTTTGATGAATAGAGCTTAAGAAAAGACTAGAGGAGTCTAAGAAAGACTTTAATGCATTATTATGCCCATTAAAATGACCCACTAGACGGCCTGAAAAGTATCTTCTAAGAGAAGACCTAAAGAATTTCCTCTGAGCTTTACTTCCCTTTGATTAATTTCCATTGAAGCTGGGTGGATTTCTATCGTTAGTTCGGACACAACTAACACTTGCCTTTTATTTATTACTTGAAAAAGGCTGGAGGGGAGTTCTTTGACCTCAGGAGAAGTTAGGACATGAGTTCTGTGTGCTTTCGTTCAGCAAAAGCCAGAGTGAAGGGGTGACATAATCATCCAGGCTTTTGATACCAGTTCCCTCTATGCATCTTGCTGGATCCCGAAGCAAAGGTCAGGATGGTAAAAAATGGGATTTCAAGACTACGGTTGTTTTCATAATTATGACTGTTTATGACGCTTTATCATCTTGTTTCCTCATAACATTCAGAAATGTTGAATTTAAAGTCCAGATTCCCTTTGAAATATGGCTGTATCGTTATAATAAAACTCTCTGGAGACATTTATTGAGGGGGCTGGGTATTTCAATATTCTTAACAGGACGGTTTTTTTCAAGTGAAACATTCAATTAGGATGTTAAGTTTGGATACCAAAATATGAAGGTATGATACCTATAAAAAGTGAAACTTTTGAAGATTTGACTGTTTTCTTAAGAATATTTTAAAGTGTCATTTCTGTTTTGTTTTTTTCCCCGGGTGCCAATGACTTTACAACAAATTCAGTCTTTCATAAAGGTTTCTGACTACTTCATTTCTAAATGAGTGAAATGATTATCATGTGCAGTAGGATAACGGTAAACATTGCTTACAACATGATTCTGGTAACAAAGACTGTCCATTTTGCAAAGTGAGTTCAAAGCAGAAAAAAGCACTTCAGGCATGAATATAAAGTAATACAGCATGTTTTCACTTTCGAATAGAGTCAGGAGTCCAGGGATTTATGTCCACTGCCCTCATCTAAAATCAATTTAATAAGGAACATTTATGTGATATTTTAAAAAGTCTACATTGAGGAAATTTTAACCTGAGAAAGCGGCATCTTAAGACAAAACTTTTAGTCAAATGAACCAGGTTTGCGGCTCCTTATTCCCTTTTCTCCCCCGCCCCATCCTTTTCCTTTTTACCTTCTTTCTTTATCTGTCCCTAACCCTCACTAAATTGTTTGGGGGTTGGGGAGGGTGTCTGTGTGTAGGGGGGTGTGTTTGCTTGCATGCTTGCTGCATGCTTGCGGGTAGGGAAGTGGGAAGGGGCTTCAAAGGCTGAACCAAGTCTCTTAGTGGAGCTAGCCAGGCAATAAGACTTCAAAGGATAGGCCTGGAAGAGTTTAACTGACTTTTCCTCTGAAGTCCTGTAGTCTACTGTCTCTTGTGAAGTGGGCAGAGAGAAGCTTGGGGGCTGAAAAAAGAAATGGAGACATCTTAAAGAACGGACTGAAAAAAAAAAAGCAATAGCATCTTTAATGGTTATTCTAGTCACCTCTAGTCAGGAAGGCAAGCAAGGATCTCTATTTAATATGGAAATTATATTTAATAGGGATCCTTGCTTGCCTTCCTGACTAGAAGTGACTAGAATTTCCATTTTTCAGTAAAAACTTACGTTTACTTTGTATCTTCATCTCTAAGGACAATTTTACATGCTCATACACTCACACACTCAGTTGGCTTTTTAGAATCAAGTGTGGCATTTCAAAATTACATTATATAATGAATTTTATAGGTAAACATTTAAAGCTCCTCCCAAACTATTCAACAGTAGACAAAAAAAGCCACAGTTCTTATTGCACTTGTCAAATATATCATTCTTGTCTCTATTGTTATTTTGTGCTTTTATTGCTTCATCTTCCCTTATGTGTCCATCTTCAACAGAACAATAACAATAATGACGATATTTGTTGAGTGCTTTCCTATGCAGTAAGCACTGAGGTAGACACAAGATAATCTGATGCCTCTAGGCTCTGTCCCTTAAAGGGATGGCACTCTAAAAGTGAGGGAGAACAGGTATTTTATCCCCATGTTACAGGTAGGGAAACTGAGGCACAGATGAGCTGTGTGTTTTTCCCAATTTCACACAGCAGACAAGGGCCGAGCTGAGTCCAGAGTTCCTGCTCTTTCTACTAGGTCATGCTGCCTTTCAATTATTGAACTAGTTAGTCAACCGTATTTATTGAGCACTTTCTGTGTGAAGAACACTTTACTAAGCACTTGCAACAGTGCATTATAACAATATAACAGACACATTCCTTACCACAATGAGCTTACAGTCTAGAGGGGGAGAAAGACACATAAATAAATGAAATCACACGAGTGTTGTGGGACTAGAAGGAGTGATGAATAAGCTCCCTGAAGCAAGTCAGGGAGATACAGAAGGGAATGAAATAAAAGGAAGTGCCAGGGAAGTCCTCTTCAAAGAGAAGTGCCCTCAATAAAGCTTTGGAGTGAGGAAGAGTAATTGTCTGTCAGATATGAAGAGGGAGGGTGTTCCAGGCCAGAAGATGGAAATGGGTGAGAGGTCAGTGGTAAGATAGACAAGATAAATAGGCATGGAAAGACTACTAGGCATTACTAAGCACTTGGGAGGATAGTGGGGATAGAAGACACTATCTCTGTCCTCAAGAAACTTAGAATCAGTCACAAAATAAAGAGCAGGTATGAGGTTAAAAGGGAGAATCAAGGAATCAATTGACAAATCAATGGAATTTTTCAAGTGGTTATTCTGTGCAGAGCTCTGTTCTAAGTGCTTAGGGCAGTAAAATACAATAGAGTTCATAGATCTGATCCCTGCCTATAAAGAGCTTACAGTCTAATTGGGTGAACAATCATTAAAATAAAATAAAATCAACATAAGTGCTGTAGGGCTGGGGGTGGGATGAGTATCAGAGTATTTAAAGGGTATGGACTCACATACAAAGGTGATGCAGAAAGGAAGACAAATAGATTGGGGAAAAGAGAGGTTAGTCAGGGAAGGCTTCTTGTGGGCAGGGAATATGTCTAACAACTCTGTTATAGTTTATTCTCCCAAGCACTTAGCACTCTGCACACAATAGATGCTCAATAAATACCATTTACTGATGATTGATGGATGTGATTTCACTAAGGCTTTAGTACAGTATATCAGATATAAAGGGGAGCAAGTTCTAAGTCAGATAGAGGATGTGAGCAAGAGGTTGGTGACGAGAGAGAGAGAAGATTAAGGTAGAGTAAGCAGGTTGGTGCTAGAGTAGAGAAGTTCTCAGGTAGGCTTGTAATAGATAGAAAGGAGAAAACTGATGGAGTTCCTTAAAGCCAATGGTGAGAAATTTATGTTTGGTGCCGAGATCTAAAGTCAAACTTTGGAAACTTTTGAGGAGTGAGGAGATTTTAGAAAAATGGTTCGTGTAGCAGAGCGAAATGTAGACTGGAGCGGGGAGGTGGAGACAGGAAACTGATGCTCCAGTCAAGATGGGAAATAATAAGTTGGTTGGTTCATGGTGTTAACAGTTTAGATAATACTAATAATAACCATGGTATTTGTTAAGCACGTACTATGTGCCAAGCACTGTTCTAAGTGTTGGGGTAGATACGTGGTAATCAGGTTATTCATTCATTCATTCAATCGTATTTATTGAGTGCTTACTGTGTGTATAGCACTGTACTAAGCACTTGGGAAGTACAAGTCGGACATGGGGCTTACAATCTTAATTGCCATTTTACAGATGAGGCAACTGAGTCACAGAGAAGTGAAGTGGCTTGCCCAAGGTCACACAGCAGACAATTGGCGGAGGCGGGATAAGAACCCACGTCCTCTGACTTCCAAGCCCGTGCTCTTCCCACTAAGCCATGCTGCTTCTTCAAGGACTCATTCTAGAGATGTAATGAAGATAGAGTGGGTAGGATTTAGTGACAGATTGAATATGTGAGTTGAATGAGAGAGATAAGTTGAGCATAAAGCCAAGGCTACAAGCTTTTGAGATGGTGAGAATGGTGGTGTTGACTACAGTGATGGAAAAGTCTTGGGGAGTAGAGGGTTTGGGTGGGAAGATGAGGAGTTCTGATTTGGCCATGTTATGTTTGAGGTGGAGATATGGAAAGCAAATTTAGAATGTGGGTATTGACGTGTAAAAAAGTCTTGAAGTGGTGGTTGGGAAGATATGATTTCTTCTTCTTTTACCAACCCAGTTTAGGTTTGTTATAATCAGGCTTCAAGGTACAGAGCAGAGGACTCAGAAACACAGGCAGAAAATCCACTGCTCTTCTACCTTAGGTTTGGGAATTTCTACCTTAATTTCTTAATTTTCAGGGTCTTTTTTTTTTTACTTACTAATAGTTATAAAATACTTTGGCTTTGTGGAGAAACAGAAGCTTTTGTTTTAGATGGATTTTATTGAACCTCTTTATAACTTATATGGACTGAAAAGCAAGAAACGACAAATTGTCTCAGCTAGTTTCTCCTCTGTGACAGATTTACATGAGTGGACAAGTCATTTTAAATCACTTGGCAAGTATTTAATTTTTCCAAACACCTATCACATTTAGTAACTTTTTTTATAGGCTCCTACCAGAATTTCAAGAACATTCAGCAAGAGCCACAGTGATTAAAGATTTAGGATGGAAAGGGAAATCCAGAGAGTCACTGAACATGAATCTCGACAGAGAATTAAGTGCAGATGAAACATTTGGTTGTCTCATTTTATTGTCCCAGAATGCAGTGCCTTCACAGGCAAAGAGCTATCTCAAGATTTGCTGAAAGCAATAATATGCTTCCCTTGATCTGCAGAAGTGGCTATGCCAGCCCTCCCCCTCCCCACCTGCCTTAAAGTTGTAGGAAGTAAGGATTAGAAATAAGCACGCGATTGAAGCTGAAAGTCATAGTCAAGTCTCGGGGGAAATGAGCAAGCCAGAGAAGCAGATAACTGTGGAGTGACATTACATGATGAAAGTTGGAAAGATGCCCTGGAGGTCCAAGTGTGGACACAAACGGATTAAGTAGAGCACTTTGGGAAATTGATTTCTGTGGTCTGGGAGAAATGAGGAGAGAGACCCAGATTTGAATTGAAAAAGCGTGCATGTAAATCTAGCTAATGATAGCATTTAGGGAAAATATGGCCTACTGGAAAACGTATGGGACTAGAACTAGGAGACGTGAGTTTGAGCCCCAGCTCCTCCAGACTGCTGTGTGACCTTGGACATGTCACTTAACCTTTATTGACCTCAGTTTCCATGTGTTTAAAATGGGGATGAGATTATGAGCCCTCTCTGGTCACTTAACCTTTGTTGACCTCAGTTTCCATGTGCTTAAAATGGGGATGAGATTATGAGCCCTCTCTGAGACTCTGCCCAATCTCAAAACCATGTATCTACCCTAACATTTAGCATAGATTAGTAAGTAATTAATAATTGCCATAATTTTAATTATCCTTCAGACTCCGCTACCTTAGAACTATCATGATACACCATCGTACTTTGTACTGAAAACTTAAAACAATCTAGGAATATGGTGGTTCCTATTTTCCCTTCTACAAAATCATGGGCCAAGGTTAGGTTTGGTAGGTATAAGGTATAACTGTCCTCTTCAGGTACGTGTTTTTGGAGAAATGTTGCAATTGTTCTATGGTATTTGTTAGTTGTGTAACATAGTAAGCACTTAACAAATACAGTAAACAAAAAAAAGTGCTTACTCTGTGCCAGGTACTATACTAAGCACTGGACTAGACAAAAGACAATCAGGTTGGACATAGTCCAAGGGGGCTTTCGGTCTTAATCCTCATCTTACAGACATGGAAACTGAGGCAGAAAGAACTTAAATGATTTGCCAAAACTCACCCAGCAGGTAAGTGGCAGAGCCTGGATTAGAACCCAGGCCCTTCTGATGCCCAGGCCCATGCTCTGTGCAGTAGACCAGGCTGCTTCTGGTGTGAGTTTATTTCCCTTCCCCCTGTTCTCACTCAAAGACATATTTCTGTACCTCACAGCTCTCTCTTCTCAATCATGCCTAATTCAGAGGGCTGTTAGATCCTAAGAGATGTTTTGGAATCTCATCAGCATTAAGGCAACCATAAATTTTCTCAGCAAGTAACAATGAGAGAAGATCCTGGGAGAGACAGACAGAGAGAAAGTGAGAACTAGGCAGAGCTAGAAGACAAGGAGAGGCTCATATTCATTCAACTGTAGTTGTTGAGCATTTACTGTGTGCAAAGCACTGTACTAAATGTTTGGGAGAGTATAATGTAACAACAGACACATTCCTGCCACAAGAAGTTCACAGTTTATTGGGGGAGACAGACATTAATATAAATAAATAAAATATATAAAATTGCAGATATATGCATATGTGCTGTGGAGATGGGAGGGAGAAAGAATGAAGGAGCAAGTAAGAGCGGTTCAAAAGTGAGTGGGAGAAGAGAAGAGGAGGGCTTCATTAGGGAAGGCTTCTTGGAGGAGTTGTACTTTCAATAAGGCTTTGAAGTGGGGGAGAGCAATTATCTGCCTGATATGAGGAGGGGAGAGATTCCAGGCCGGTGTAAGGATGTGGGCGAGAGGTTGGTGGCGAGCTAGACGAGATCAAGGTAAAATGAGAAGGTTAACATTAGGGGTAGGAGTAATGAGAATAATAATAATGATGGCATTTATTAAGCACTTACTATGTGCAAAGCACTGTTCTAAGTGCTGGGAAGGTTACAAGGTGATCTGGTTGTTCCACAGGGGCTCACAGCCTTAATCCCCATTTTACAGATGAGGTAACTGAGGCACAGAGAAGTTAAGTGACTTGCCCAAAGTCACACAGCTGACAAATGGCGGAGCCGGGATTTGACCCCATGACCTTTGACTCCAAACCCGGGTTCTTTTCCACTGAGCCATGAGTAGGCAGGGGTGTGAATCAGAGGTGTCAACTTTTCATTTGGAGCAGAATAGTAATGCTTGGGGAATTGGGATAGCGGTATATTGAGGGCAGGGCAAATGGAGAGAAGGAGAAAGAGCAGGGAAAAGAGGGAGAGGAAAGAAAAGGAACAAAAGGGAGGAAGAAAGGGTAGGAAAGATACAGTCTGAGGGAGGAAACAAGAAGAGAAGAGGAGGGGAAGGGAAGAAGCACCTAAGTGCTGTGGCGCTGGGGTGAGTATCAGAGTGCTTAAGGGGTAAACGCCAAAGGCATTGGGGATGTAGAGGGCAGGGCACATAGGGGAAATGAAGGCTTAGTCAGGTAAAATCTCTTGGAGAAGATCTGTTTTTAAGTGGGTTTTGAAGGTGCGGAGAGTGGTGAACTGTTGGGTATGAAGGGGAAGGGGAAGAGTTCCAGACCAGAGAAAGGACCAGGTGTCCCCAAACTGTAAGTGTCCTTCAAGGCTCTGTTCTGGGTTCCTTTCTCTTCTCAGTCTCCACTCACTCCCTTAGAACCCTTATCCAGTCTTGCTCTCAACTGTAAACCATCACCTCTCTGTATATTACTTTCTATATTAATCTCACTTGCTCTGACAGTGCCATTCTGTGCAATGTTCTTCCTGTGTCCAAGAAACCAGGATGTCCCACTTGCATGGCTAACTCAGTACACCTCAAACTGAAATTCCCTTCTTGATGGCCAAATCCTCTCCCACACCTAACATTCACCTCAAAATTAACATTATCATCTACTGATCAATGTGGTAAATGTTCCCTTCTAGACTGTGAGCCCACTGTTGGGTAGGGACCGTCTCTGTATGTTGCCAACTTGTACTTCCCAAGCGCTTAGTACAGTGCTCTGCACACAGTAAGTGCTCAATAAATACGATTGAATGAATGAACAATGATATTTATTGAATGTGTACTGTGTGCAGAGCACTGCACTGGGAACAAGGGAGAATACAATATAATGGAATAGGAAGATCCAATCCCTGCTCAGACCTTGACATTATCTTGACATTTCCCTCTGTTTTTTAACTCTCATAATCATTCTTTTGCCTGATCCTATTGATTCTTCCTCCACAGCATTTTCAAGATATGACACTTCCTCTCCTCCCAATCGAATCAGTCCTTGGTATTTACTGAGCACTTACTGTGCACAGAGGACCGTACTAAGCATCTGGTAGAGTACAATCCAACAGAATTAACAGACAGGTTCCCTGCCCGCAATGAACTTAAAGTCTAAAGGGGGAGACAGAAATTAATATGAATAGACATGGCTACTATATTGTTCCAAACCCTTATCCTAACTCAGCTTGATCATCCTCCTCACTGAACTACCTGCTCCAAGTCTCTCCAGTCTATAATTTGCTGTGCCTCCTAATGTATTTTTTGAAAATGTCATGCTGCACCAATCTCTCCACTCTAAGAATACCACTGATCTTGTACTCTTCCAAGCCCTTAGTACAGTGCTCGGCACAGAGACCGCACTCAGTGAATACCACTCATGGATTAATTGATTGCCCGTTTCTTTCCACTTCAAGCAAGAACAACTGACAACTGGTTTAAAGGCAGCCAGTCGGCTCTTTTCCTCCTTCTTCTTGACTTTCTTCTCCTGCTGCATTCCGGCTCTCACCCTTCATTCGCCTCAAGCTAAACTTCTCACTGATTCATACTCAATTCTCAACTCTCAAGGCACCAACGTTTTTGCTCACTCACACTCTCCCTCCTTCCTAGAAGTCCATCTTCTCTTTTATGTATGACAGACCACAACTACCTCCAGCTTCAAAGTTCTTCTAAAATTGCATCTCCTTTATTCCCAATTAATTTTTAGTTTTCCCAACTACATCTTCCAACTACACACTTTCAGGCCACCAAAATACTTAAATACATCCCTCAATAGCACTTATCATACTCTGTTACCTCACTCCACCTGAAATAGACTTTAGTGTCTGTTGAGATTGCAAGCTCCTTATGATCAGAAATCTCATTTTCTAATACTACTGTAATAATAATGATAATGATGGCATTTATTAAGCACTTACTGTGTGCAAAGCACTGTTCTAAGTGCTGGGGAGGTTACAAGGTGATCAGATTGTCCCATGGAGGGCTCACAGTCTTAGTCCCCATTTTCCAGATGAGGTAACTGAGGCACAGAGAAGTTAAGTGATTTACCCAAGGTCACACAGCTGACAAGTGGCGGAGTCAGGATTCAAACCCATGACCTGTGACTCCAAAGCCCATGCTCTTTCCATTGAACCACGCTGCTTCTCTAACTGTACTGTCCCAAGCGTTCAGTTCAGTACTCTGTATAGGTTAGACACTCAATCAATCTATTTAATTGATACATTTTCAGGAAATGGTGTAGAAAATAGAGGTGACAAAGTTAGCTGTAGCAGCGGGAGTGGCACCAGAGGAAGGAGGAGAAGAGAAGCCTGGGCTCAAAGTGCATTGTCAAGCAGATCAATCAATCAATCAGTCATATTTATTGAGAAGAAGCATGGCATAATGGATAAAGCACAGGTCTAAGAGTCAGAAGTACCTGGGTTTTAATCCATCTGAACCACTTCCCTCTTACAATAATAATAATAATGATGGTATTTGCTAAGCGCTTACTGTGTGCTAAGCACTGGGGATGTTACAAGGTGAGCAGGTTGTCCCATGGGGGGCTCACAGTTTTTATTCCCCATTTTACAGATGAGGTAACTGAGGCCCAGAGAAGCAAAGTGACTTGCCCAAAGTCACACAGCTGACAGTTGGTGGAGCCAGAATTTGAACCCATGACCTCTGACTCCAAAGCCCGGGCTCTTTCCACTGAGCCACGCTGCTTCTCCTATGTGACCACCTTGAGCATGTCACCTCACTTAACTGTGCCCCAGTTACCTCATCTGTAAAATGGGGATGAAGACTGTGAGCCCCATTCAGGACAGAGACTGTGTCCAGCTGGATTTGCTCGTATCCACCCCAGCGCTTAGTACAGTTCCTGGCACATAGTAAGGGCTTAAGAAATACCACAATTATGATTCTTACCTTTATTACTGAGTGCTTACTATGTGCAGATCATTGTACTAAGCACTTAAAGAGTTCGATATAGCAGAAGAAAGGGAGTTCCAAACCAGAGGGAGGACCTTGTGTCCCCAAACCGGGAGTGTCTTTTAAGGCTCCATTGTGAGTCCCGTTCTCTTACTCCCTTGGGGCCCTTATCTGCCCATGCTATCAACTGTAAACCAATCACCTTGATGGTTTATAAAGTTATATATATGCCTTTATATATGAACCTCACTTGTTCTCTTTCCCCTGTCCACAACAAGATCCACCTACCATTTTCCGACAGGCAGACAGGGCCCCCATATTCTAGCGTGTCCCAGATAATGTGGGGAAAATGTTCTCTTTAATCAACATCTGATTAGTGGGAAATGCTGTTGGAATCTCTCGGTGAAATTTCACATTGCTTTCCTTAGCTAGATAAGTAGCAGAAACTGCTGCGATTGTTTCGTGGAGCTTTGTGATCTACTTAACTGCGAAGGAGGGCAGCCCTGATGAAACTATGTTTCTCCCCCTTCCTGTGAAATCTTTAGGAATCCTGTGGCTTGAAGGAAACATAGAGACAATTCATAAGTCCAGCCTCCCCCGTGTGCGTAATTCCTGTTCACTCTGTGCTTGCTACAGTACATTCTTGGGGCCAAGCCAACAGGGGCTCCTTTTGAAGTCAATAGGAGTTCCCGGTATGTATCAGAGGATGAATTCAGCCCACACAGTGAAGTATAATAGAAAATATCATTCTTTAGACAACTGTAATAACAGTTCTGCACAATGTTGCCTGTTCAAGTTGAAAAACCCCTAATGCAGACCTGTAGTTAAAGATTCAAAAAGTTTTATTGCCTTTTTTAAAATTCCTATCCAGAAAGCACGTAAATAACATTATGCACAAAATAGGGGTATACCTCAAGGTTCAGAATGCTTCGAAATATTAAAACATTTGAGATTTCTCTAGGGGCGAACAGGAAATTTACCATTACCATTGGTATCGTATGGAATGCTTTGAAAGAAACACAAAGAAAGGATAATTTAATTAGAAACGCTACTGCTAGGAGACACACAGAGGGCTAGAAAGCTTGCCTGGAAAAATGGTATGCTAATTAAAATAACTAAGGATACAAGGATGTCCCCAAAGTGATAAAATCATCATCACTTCTATTATCATATAGCTACATGCATCAGTGCGTACATTTTAAAAGTATTTTTGTCATTAAAATTAGGGAAAGCCAGCCAGTGTTCAATGGCATATCAAAAAACTGTGCTCCTTTTACTGCTAGTGAGTTCATTTACCTAGAGATCTTGGTTATTAGTAGTCTATACTATGTGTGAGACAGCTTAAACCCTGGTGATAAAAATGTAGTTTCAGAGCTGTATTGGCTCTAGAATCAAGCTTTTCTTTTCCACTGGATGATTCTTCCATTTTCCACCAAAGATTTTCATATCTTTCAGAATAAATCGTCATTTTATTTCACTTCCTTCTGTACAAAATACTCATTTCAGTTTCTCCACATACGTTGGGCTGACATTGATTTGCTGAGAGATTTATATTTGTTAAAAAATATAGCTGTCAACATCTGAGAATCATTTTTAGTATATAGCTGACTTCAAGTGGTGTTATCTTTTTCTGTATTACCTCAATGAGCTATGAAATCTTCTGTTAGGCCCCAACTAATCTCTGACTCTTGTCTTTCTGCTTTACTGAAATCTTGGCTGGTTAAAAAGAAAACAAGAAACCTAACCTTTGAACAAATAAAGCAAGATGTAGAACAGAAAAATATAATGATAGTCTTATATATTATGTAATGAGGATAAATTTTTATTTCAACATCTGCCTAAAATTTAACTTTTTTGGAAAGAAACATTTTTACACCCCTAAATGAATAAATCATTTCAATAATAGCTAGATTTTTTTCTTTAAATTCAAGAATGCTGTGTAAATTTGGGTGATCAGTTCTTCAGTTTAAGAAACCCTATTAATAATGGCACAAAATGGCTTGTTTGCTAAGGTAATAGACTATAATCATTCATTTTACATATGACTTAATACGGGATATGGTGGAAATTTAGGCCACTCCTGTGGATTTATATTCAACTAATAATGAGCATTTAAATCAGAAGGATATACAAATCCAGGGTTCTTAGTTCACCCTGTCCTAATTGCAGTTAACCCAATCAGTGCGGCAAAGATACTAAAATCATCATTTTCAAAACATGCTTTGGCTGTTATTCAAAATGCACTTGGCAGCAGAGAATAGAAACCTTTCTAGAAGAAAATAAAGATGCTTGGCTTTCATGATGTCTTCATTAGTGGGTGATCAGTGTAGCTTTCACATTACATTCAAACTGTGGGGATTATTGATGGAATGACCTCAAAGCATTTCATCTTCAAAGATACACCAGGCAAAGCTGTTCCTATTACCCTTCCTCCTCCCATGTCCTTTTTCTAGAATCATTTGCTTAATGAATGAGACAATAACAAGAAGGAATTCCCATTGGTATTTGGTATCATAAATTATGTATGGATTCAGATTATATTTGTTAATTGTATCCAACCTCCAAGCCACGATACTTTCCAGTCTTTCATGTATAAACACATTTTTGGACACCATAAATTGAACAAATTGGAAGTTAGCCTTTGTAATTAAAAAAAACAGAATATGTTAATTACTTCTACATTAAATAGTTTCAGCCTGGCAAAAAATAATAGAAAATTCATGTACCACTGACACTCAGTATAAATGTAAAGTTTTATTTAAAATGTTATTGGATACATAAACATACATGAGTACCGCATTTGTTTTTGTGGACCCAGATTGTGTTATTTTATTTTTATTTTTTTTCATTTCAGGATTTTCCAGTTGTATGTGATTATTATAGAAGAGAATTCAAAGAATGCTTCATTTTCAAAAACATGCAAACCAACCAGTAATATGTATTGAACACCTACTATGTGAGATCATTATATTGAGCACTTGGGAATCATTCATTCATTCAGTTGTATTTATTGAGCGCTTACTTTGTGCAGAGCATTGTTCTAAGCACTTGGGAAGTACAAGTCGGCAACATATAGAGATGGTTCCTACCCAACAACAGGCTCACGGTCTAGAGAATCATTAGATATAATCCCTGCACTCAAGGAGCATACAGTCTAGTGAGTGAGACAAACACTAAAATAATTTACAACTGGCAGGAGGGTAATAGAATATAAAGGAGTGCACTTAGGGGTACCCGAGAATTTAGTGGATGTAGAAGTGCTGAAGTGGCAATGAGTGGGGAAATAGAGAGTGAGGAGATGAGCGATTAATTGTGGAAAGCCTCAGAAGATAGTTTTGAATGTGGGGAAAGCTGTGATCTTCCAGGTGTGAAAGGGAGGGGGTATGTGAGCAAGAAGTTGGGACAATCAGGAAAGAAGCCTAGTGAGTAGGCTGGCTTGAGAAAATGATGTTTTTAAGCTGATGCAAGAAGGATAAGGATAGGTACATGGGAGAGAGCCGAATACATTTCAATTAACTGTATTTATTTAGCACTTAATGTGTGTAAGGCACTGTACTAAGCCTTAAATGTTGTTTAAAAAGATGCTAGACAAGTTCTCTGTCCACAGTGAGCTTATAAACTTGAGGGGTAGAGAGATGTTAATTCATTCAATCGTATTTATTGAGTGCTTACTGTGTGCAGAGCACTGTACTAAGGAAAGGAAAGGAGGGAAATGACATTAATATAAATGATAATAAATAAAAGATAAGTGCTTAAATACTGTGGGGCTGAGGGAGGGGTGAATAAAAGGATGCAAATCCAAATGTAAGGGTGAGGCAGAAGAGCGTGAGAGAAGGGAAAATGAGGATTTAGGGGCTTTTGCAAGACTTTCCAGGTGGGGAGAATGATCGTCTGTCGGATGTAAAGAGGGAAGGCATTCCACACCAGAGGAAAGATGTAGTCAAAGGGTTGGAGGCGAGATAACTGAGTTCAAGGAGCAGTGAGTAGGCTGACATAGTAGGAAAGTGGGCAGGCTGAGTTGTAGGAAATCAGGGAGGCTAGGTAGGAGGGGGCAGCATGACTGAGTGCTTTAAAGCCTATGGTAAGGAATTTCTGTTGATGTGGTGGTGGATGGGCAACTCCTGGAGATTTTTGAGGAGTGAGGAAACAGAATGGTTTTGTAGAAAGATGATCTGGGTAGCAGAGTGAATTATGAACGGGAGTGGGAAGAGACAGAGGGCAGAAAGGTCAGCAAAGAAGCTCTTACAGTAATCTAGGTGGAGTAAGATAAGTGCTTGGATTAATATGGTAGCAGTTTGGATGGAGAAGAAAGTGTGGCCGCCTCTGCTCAACCCTTCCTCCAAGCTGACCAAAGCTTTTTGGGAAACCATCCAGGAGCCTTGATTAGGCAGTTATCCAGCACGGGAGGCAAGTACTTCGGTGAAACTGCATGTTCCCTCCCCCAACTCTTTGTGTTTGAGCCCATTTGGACTCCTCTTGGATGGAAAGCTCCGGCCAGGCAGCCAGCCAAGCTCCCTAAGGCTGTAACTGCAGAGCTGTGCTCTCTCACAGTCGGTGACAGGGCTAAATAGGCCAGGATAGAGCCTTTCATGTGCCAAGCATTGAGCTAAGCACTAGGGAAGATACAGCATAATCAGATTGGACCCAATCCCTGTCCTATATGGAACTCACAATCTTTGAAGTACGGAAAGTGTATATCTTTGTCACCATTTTGCAAATGTGAAAGCTGATTAAGTAACACGTCCGAAGACACACATGGCAGGTGATTGGCAGTGCTGGGATTAAACTCCAGGTTTCCTGAATCTTAGATCGATGCTTTTCCCACTGGGCCACGCTTCTCTCCCATCCTATAAGGTGATTTCTCCTATATGTTAGATGTCTCACTAGTTGCAAGCCCCTCTGTGATTCTTATGGTGTCTAATTAGTCGCATTCCTCTGTAGCCAATTCCGAGACCTCTGGCTGGAATCTCACTAGCAACTGAGGCAACATGTGTGAGTTTTCATGACGGATTCTGCAGTCAGCTCTTCCCTCATTCTCCTTAAAGATGGTGACAGTGGTGCCATCTCTGAAATTCAGTGGCATGTCTTCTGTGTTCCATATGCTGAAGAAGAGCTTATGCTGCTTAATATCCCCTCTGAGCTCAGAGATCTCAGCTGGTGTGTATTCTAACCTGGGCATTTTGCCATTCTCTTCGGCTCCAACTATTCTGGTGACTTCATTAAATGTTGGAATTGAAGCCATCTCTTCACACTTCGATATGATAAATATTCATAGAATGTCTTTCTCCATTGGGAAAATGTGTTTAAGATATTGATAATGCATGGTCGCCAACTCTTAAGAATTCCCTCCTGGTTTGTGCTGAGATTGAAATCCCATTGACTAAAATGAGTGATTTATAATTCATTGATTTATTATCGATACTAACCTTACCAAAACAAACATTCTGATCAAATTTAAATACTTCCTGGCCAGAAATTCTTCTAGGGGTTTTGCAAAAATTCTCCTAATCTGATCGGCAAATTGTTTCAGCTCACCAATCAATCGACCAGTAGCATCTATTAAGTACTTATTCTCTTTACGGCACTGACCCAAGGGCTTGGGGGATGCAGTAAAGTTAATGGACATGATCTCTGCCCTCAAGAAGCTTAAAATCTAGTGGGGAGACAAGGTTGCTTGTGGTCTGTTCCTCTGACTACAAATTATATGCTCTTCAGTTTGCTTTTCCGCTAATGCAATTATCATAGATTGCCCTCTAACCATTGCAACTACAGGCTGCCTCCTAAAAATAATAATAATAATAATGATGGCATTTGTTAAGCACTTACTATGTGCAAAGCACTGTTCTAAGCGCTGAGAGGGAAACAAGCTGATCAGGTTGTCCCACGTGGGGCTCCCAGTATTCTTCCCCATTTTACAGATGAGGGAACTGAGGCTCAGAGAAGTTAAGTAACTTGCCCAAGGTCACACAGCAGACATGTGGCAGAGCCGGGATTCGAACCCATGACCTCTGACTCCAAAGCCCATGCCCTTTCCACTGAGCCACGCTGCTTCTCGATAATCTGATCTGATCTGATCTGATCAATAAACAGTCCTCACCCCTATTATGTAATTATCTAGAATTTCCAAGAAGAACTGAAGCCTTGTGTTTGATTCTGGCATATATCACTAAACAGGCCCTTAGATTCCCTGAGCGTTCCAGAAAGAAATGTTTGACTGTATATCACCCAAGCAAAGGCATACAGAAACTACACCTACTAAACCTGACCAAAAACCAGGCAATGTTTTAATCAGTTTGATAAATAGCATGGGACTGTGAGTCTGAAGACCTTGGTTCTACTCCTCATCTGTAAAATGAGGACTGTGAGCCGGATGTGGATTACGGAATATGCGTGATATCATTGTATTGTCTCTACCCCAGTTTTTAATAATAATAATGATGGTATTTATTAAGCGCTTACAATGTGCAAAGCACTGTTCTAAGCACTGGGGGGATACAAGGTGATCAGGTTGTCTCACGTGGGGCCCACAGTCTTCACCCCCATTTTACAGATGAGGTAACTTAGGCACAGAGAAGTTAAGTGGCTTGCCCAAGGTCACACAGCTGACAAGTGGTGGAGCAGGATTCGAACCCATGACCTCTGACTCCCAAGCCCATGCTCTTTCCACTGAGAACAAGTGCTTAACAAATGTTATCATTATAATTAATATTATTATTTGGCAAGACTACAGCAGCAAATTTTATTTCCAAGCACAAATCTTTTGTCCCTACTGCTTGACTTTCCCACACAATATACAGCAAACAGAATTGGCTAGGAAATATTTTTTTTTCTTTCTACAACGATTTCTTAGCGTTACAGTGGTCCGACATGACCACAAGGATCCACAGAATGAGAATAGGTGTAGACCAGTGCATTTACAGCATTCCTGTACAACCGCTCAACTGTAGGAAGTAACCCAGATGGGATTCATTTTGGCAGTCAAAAAATAGTAGACATTTTAACCAGAAAGGCTCCTCATCTCTCTAGGCAAGGACCCCCATTTGAAACAAACAGTTTGACAGATGGATCCAATTTGGGCCTAATGAAATTAACTAAAGAAATCCACCCATACCTTTCTACCCAAACAAAATCACTTTGGTTCGGGAGCTTGTCACATACCAACGTGACTACTAAATCAGGTTCCTAATAGGTCTCCCTCCTTTCCTGAAGTCTCTCCCATGTCCAGAAAAAACTTCACTGTGCTGCCTGGATCATTTTTTTTCCCCAAAATATGATTGTTCTGCACCCTTGAAAACTTTCAAGGGTTACCCATTCCACTACACACCCAAATTTCCTCACCTTTGGCTTTATGGCACTCAAAACAGCTCTTTATCTGTTCCTTACACACCCTCTTTCCCAACTATACTTGTGGACAGGAATTTGTATCTACCAACTCTGTTATTTTGCATTCACCCAAGAACTTAATACCCCGGACTGAATGCCCCCTTTTCCTCTCCTCCTCCTCCCTTCCCCATCACCCCCACTCCCTCCCTCTGCCCCTCCTCACAGCACTTCTGTCTACTGGTACGTATTTATTATTTTATTAATGATGTGTATAGCTATAACTCTATTTATTCTGATGGTATCGACACCTGTCTACTTGTTTTGTTTTGTTGTCTGTCTCCCGCTTCTAGACTGTGAGCCCGTTGTTGGATAAGGACCGTCTCTATATGTTGGCCATTTGTACTTCCCAAACGCTTAGTACAGTGCTCTGCACACAGTAAGCACTCACTTTAATCCTCTCAAACTAATCTGCTCAGTGTACTTTATTCTAGTCTTTCCCACCACCAACAATTGGTCGTTAAAATTAATCAATGTGCGTATTTGTTAAGTGCTTACTAGTATTTGTTAAGTGCTTACTATGTACCCACCACTGTTTTAGGACTGGGATAGGTTCAATCAGGTCAGTCATAGTCCCTGTCCCACAGGGCCTCACAGTCTTGGGTGAGGGAGGAGGAAAACACCTATTTTATCTGCAGTTTACAGAGGAGAAAACTGAAACACAAAGAAGTTAGGAAGTGACTTGCCCACAGCAGCCAGCAAATAGTGGGGCTACAAGAAGCAGTGTGCTTCAGTGGAAAGATCATGGGCTTTGGAGTCAGAAGTCGTGGGCTCAAATTCCCGCTCTGCCAATTGTCAGCTGTGTGCCTTTGGGCAAGTCACTTAACTTCTCTGGGCCTCAGTTACCTCATCTGTAAAATGGGGATTAAGACTGTGAACCCCCGTGGGACAACCTGATCACCTTGTAACCTCCCCAGCAT
This sequence comes from Tachyglossus aculeatus, assembly GCF_015852505.1. Classification (NCBI taxonomy): domain Eukaryota; kingdom Metazoa; phylum Chordata; class Mammalia; order Monotremata; family Tachyglossidae; genus Tachyglossus; species Tachyglossus aculeatus. The sequence goes on along the minus strand of NC_052082.1, from coordinate 20,027,917 downwards.
TTCGAACAGTGCTTTGCACGTAGTAAATGCTTAATAAATACATTATTATTATTAATTATTATTATTATCAGAACCCAGGTCCCCTGACTCCCAGGCTTACTTGTACCCTTCACCCAATCTGGAACTCCCTCCCCCTTCAAATCCTACAGACCACAACTCAACTCCTCTTCAAAGCCTTTTGAAATTTGTGTCTTCAGGAGGGCTTCCCTGTTCAATTTTTAATCTCCCCAGATTATGTTTGCCCTATCTGCTATTTTAGTATTTATGTGCCACCTACATAGCTCTGTATTCATTACCTTGAATAATGTGTATGTACATAATTTACATGTACTATCCTTTAAGCATTAATATTTACATATTCCCTTTTCCTTCAGTTTCCTAGGTTGTAATTCATTTTGTGTCCATTTCCCCTACTAAATTGTAAACTTTCTGCAGGCAGGGGTCCTGTCTACTATCTATGGCATTCAAAGACATATAATAAATACCATTAATTGATTTATTGATTAGTCCTCCCCAAATATTTTTGCCATCACATGGGTCTAAACTTTGACACATTTTTTCATATTACCCAAATTTGATTGTAAATGGTCTAAGTTCTTAGTGCTGCAGCTATTACCTCTACTTTCTAAGATCAGCATATTTATTTAACATCGTTCATTCACCTCTCTGATGCAGTGATATCCTGATTACAGAAATTACATTGTTAAAGTTCACTCAGCAAGTGAATAGCTTGTCTAAATTTCCTGATTCTCAATCTGGAATAGTTGTTGGGGACTCCATTGTTTTATTGATTATAATTTAAAGGAAAGTAGATTTGGAATGTTACAGTGCCATTCTCCTAGGACTGTCCAGACCTTTGCCTTTAAGTGGTCAATAACCAGTTCTTTGGCAATTACAAAGCCAGCAAGCTAGCAGTTAGCAATTAGAATATGCATTACAAATCACTTTCTAGTAATGATAGACCCCAGTGCCACAGCTTACAAATTCTGCATAATGGACCGAATAGAAAAAGCCAAACATTCAACTGGCAAGCAGTTAAAATTCTGTCTGTAGTTGTACGCCAAAAGGAAACTGTGCGCATATTAATAACATTTTGAATTTGTATCATAAAAATCTTCCTAGCATCCCACTTGAACATAGCTTTTCAATCTCAAACCTAAATGTTTTTAGTGAATTTTGCAAACTTCTTTCTATAAGTTTTCAACAAGAAATATGCTGCCTAATCATTGGGCCAGTTATCCTTTCCCCATTCCCTTGCTTAAAGAATCCAATATAAATCATTATTTTTCTCAGATCCTTCCATTATATTCAACTTCAAAATGAATAACATATGCCACTCCTGGAACGTTTCCACAGCTAAATTTTGGATTCATTTTAATACAAATGACAAACTTAACTTTCGTCAGCTTTACGGATGCCATATTTCTATGATACTTGCTAAGAGTTTACTATGTGTCAGGCATCGTACTAAGTGCTGGGATCGACACAAGATAATCAGGTTGGACGCAGTCCCTGTCTCACATCCTAAGTCAGAGAGAGGAAAATTTAACCCCCATTTTACAGATGAGGAAGTAAGCACAGATAAATGAAGTGACTTGTCCAAGGTCACCCAGCAGACAAGTGGTGGAGCAGGGATTAGATCCCAGGTCCTCTGACTCTCATTGTTGTGCTCTTTCCATTAGGCCAAGTCGCTTCCCACTATCAAATACATAGGAAAATTATGACCATTTTAGAAAGCAGGTAAATCAATGCCTTGTCTGTTCAAATTTCCATCTTCTAGTTTCAAGTGGTTATAGTTTCTGTCAACAGCTAATCCCTCAGATTAGTAACAGCCGCTACAGAGTTCCCTGCTGCCTCAGCACACCCTCCAAACCTGGCTGCTGGGGAGAGGAAGTGATGCCAGCCACCTTGGGGAATATCGTGGCTTTCCCTGATGCCTCACAAGCCCCGGAGGCAAGATGGAAGGGCGGTGGCCTTCTTCTAGAGCAAGAAGGGCTGGGGAGGGAATAGGGGCAGATGCTGCTGACTCCGGTCTGTCCGTACTGATAATCAGCATGTCCTAGCCAATAGACCATGGGCCTGGGACTCCGAAGGACCCGGCATTAGAACCCAGGTCTAATCTTGGCTCCACCATTTGTCTGCTGTGTGATCTTGGGCAAGCCACTTCACTTCTCTGGGCCTGTTACTCATCTGTAAAATGGGGATTAAGACTGTGAGCCCCATGTGGGACAGGGATAGCGTCCAATCCGATTTCATTGTACCCACCCCAGCACTTAGTACAGTGTCTAGAACATGGTAAGCGCTTAACAAATACCTTAATTAATATTGTTATTATTGTTATTACTAAGAGAAGGGAACTACATCGGTACCAAAGGATTTGCTTATGAAAACGTTGTATCCTTCTTAATCATTCTTTCCTATGCTATTGCGGACTTAGGTTCTAATTCTATCCTATCTGTCCTGGATTACTGTATCAGATTCCTTCCTGACCTCCCAGCCTTCTTTCTCTCCCCACTCCAGTCGCTACTTCAGTCTGCTGCCCGGCTCATTTTTCTACAAAGACGTTCAGGACATGTCAACCTGCTCCTCAAAAGACTCTGGTGGTTGCCCATCCTCTCCGCATTAAGCAAAAACTCCTCACCATTGTCTTTAAATCACTCTGCCACCTCTTCCCCTCCTACCTCACCTCACTTCTCCCCTTCTACAACCCAGCCTGCACACTCCATTCATTCATTCAATTGTATTTATTGAGCACTTACTGTGTGCAGAGCACTGTGCTAAGCACTTGGGAAGTACAAATTGGCAACATATAGAGACGGTCCCTACCCAACAAAGGGCTCACAGTCTAGAAGGGGGAGATAGACAACAAAACAAAACATATTAACAAAATAAAATAAATAGAATAGTAAATATGTACAAGTAAAATGAATAGAGTAATAAATCTGTGCAAACATATATACAGGTGTTGTGGGGAGGGGAAGGAGGCAGGGCAGGGGAAGGGGATGGGGGGAGAGAAACATATATACAAGTGCCAGGGGGAGGGGAAGGAGGTGGGGGGGGAGGGGGAGAGGAAAATGGGGGCTCAGTCTGGGAACTTCACTCCTCTAGTGCTCATCTTCTCTCTGTGCCTCAATCTCACCTGTCTTTCCACCGACCCCCAGCCCACGTTCTGCCTCTGGCCTCGAATAATAATAATAATAATAATAATAATAATAATAATAATAATGGTATTAAGCACTTACTATGTGCCAAGCACTGTTCTAAGCACTGGGAGAGATACAAGATAATCAGGTTGTCCCACGTGGGGCTCACAATCTTAATCCCATTTTACAGATGAAGCAACCGAGGCCCAGAGAAGCTAAGTGACTTGCCCAAAGTCACACAGCTGACAAGTGATGGAGTCAGGATTAGAACCCACGACCTCAGACTCCCAAGCCTGGGCTCTTTCCACTGAGCCATGCACGCTGCTCAAACACCCTCCCTTCTCAAATCCAACAGACAATTGCCCTCTCCGCCTTCAAAACTTTATTGAAGGCATATCTCCAAGAGACCTTCTTAGACTAAGCCCCCTTTTCCTCTTCTCCCGCTCCCTTCTGCATCAACCTGAATTGCTCCCTTGATTCTTCTCGCCTCCTCATCCCACAGCACTTATTGCATACCTGTAAATTATTCATTTGTATTGATGTCTGTCTCCCCTGCTCCAGACTGTAAGGTTGTTGTGGGCAGGGAATGTGCAATTTTATTGTTGTTTTGTATTCTCCCAAACGCTCAGTACAGTGCTCTGCACACAGTAAGTGCTCAATAAATATGATTGAATGAATGAATGCTGTGTGACCTTGGTAAGTAACTTCTCTGTGTCTCAGTTACCTCATTTGTAAAATAGGTATTAAGATTGTGAATCCTATGTGGGAAAGGGACTATGTGCAACCTGCTTAAATTGTATCTACCCTGGCACTTAGTACAGTGCCTGGCACATAGCACTTAAACAAATACCACTATTATTATTATTATTGTTAAGCACTTAAGAAATCCAATGATAAAAAAATGCAGCTCTTTTTTTTATTAGACCAAAATCTCTTTTGTGTTGCCTGAAATAACATTTCTCTTACGGGAATCACCATAAATAATAAGAAGAGAAGCAGTTTGGCTTAGTGGAAAGAGTACAGGCTTGGGAGTCAGAGAGCATGGGTTGGAATCCCAGCTCCACCACTTGTCTGCTGTGTGACCTTGGGAAAGCCACTTAACTTCTCTGTGCCTCACTTTCCTCATCTGTAAAATGGGGATTAAGACTGTGAGCCCCACGTGGAACAACCTGATTACTTTATATCTACCCCAGCGCTTAGAACAGTGCTTGGCACATAGTAAGCGCTTAACATATACCATCATTATAATTATTAAGTCCATTTATGGTCCCTAAACTATCAAAGGCATAATAGGGCAGAATAAGCAAGTAATATTTTAAGAATAAAGCACACACCCATCATGCAAGGCCTAGTGGAAAGACATAAGCCTGGGAGTCTGGGAGCCTGAGTTCTAATCCTCCCTGACATTTGCCTGCTGGATGACCGTGGGCAAGTAACTCTACTTCTCTGTGCCTCAGTATCCTGGAGAAGCAAGCAGTGTGGCTCAGTGGAAAGAGCAAGGGCTTTGAAGTCGCAGGTCATGGGTTCAAATCCCGGCTCCTCCAACTGACAGCAGTGTGACTTTGGGCAAGTCACTTAACCTCTCAGTGCCTCAGTTACCTCATCTGTATAATGGGGATTAAAACTGTGAGCACCCCCGTGGGACAACCTGATCACCTTGTAAACCTCCCCAGCACTTAGAATAGTGCTTTGCACATAGTAAGCACTTAACAAATGCCATCATTGTTATTATTATCCTCATATCTTAGGAATGAAATGCCTTTTTCTCTCCATCTTAGATAGTGACCCATATGTGTTACAGGGACTGTGTCCGACCTGATTTTCTTGAATCAATCCCGCTGTTTAGGACTATTTTCAGCATACAGGAAGTGCTTAAGAAATGTCATTATTATTGTCATTATTATGGGATCATGTGCTCCTGCTCACCCTTAAATGTCCCTGGCCAGACTCTCCTGGCCTGATTTTACCTGTGATTGAAAGGACTGATTTAAAAGCAACAGCAATTTCTACATCGTGAGTATAAAGAGGCAGTTCCATGCCGCCATGCTATTTTGGCCTCCACTCTACGTGCCTAATGCCTATTCGGTGCCAACATTTCAAGAGTAGACTACAATTCATATTTTGGCAAAATTATAACTACGCTTCAGTGACAGAGTGCAAAAAAAAAGCCTCAAACCTCCTTAAATTTCCAACAATATTTTGATGAGCTAGTATGAACCAAAACTTTTATATGTTTTATACACTTAAAACATATGAATATATATAAATATAATACTTCCTTGAACTTGCCATCTGTGCAATGTCAATGATTTGACGTCAGTGTGAGACATATTTGTATTTTCTGGATGTTTTAATTTCAATATCACTTTGTCATACTATACATAAAAATCATCTTTGAATTTGTCAATGTTCTTTTAACTATCTATCTATATATTTATGTAGCTGTTGGTTTTGAAAGATGACACTCAATATTTTGATGAGATAGTATGAACCAAAACTTTAATATATGTTTTATGCACTTAAAACATATTAATATATATGAATATAATACTTCCATGAACTTGCCATCTGTGTAAAGTTAATGATTTGACTTCAGTGTGAGACATATTTGTATTTTCTGGATGTTTTAATTTCAATATTACTTTGTCATACTATACATACAAATCATCTTTGAATTTGCCAATATTCTTTTAACTATCTATATATTTATGTAGCTGTTGGTTTTCAAAGATGACACTCAATATTTTGATGAGATAGTATGAACCAAAACTTTAATATATGTTTTATACACTTAAAACATATGAATATATAGAAATATCATACTTCCTTGAACTTACCATCTGTATAATGTCAATGATTTGACATTATAGAAATATTTGTATTTTCTGGATGTTTTAATTTCAATATTACTTTGTCATCCTATACATACAAATCATCTTTGAATTTGTCAATATTATTTTAACTATCTATATATTTATGTAGCTGTTGGTTTTCAAAGATGACACTCAACATTTTGAGGAGCTAGTATGAACCAACACTTTAATATATGTTTTATACTTAAAACATATGAATATATATAAATATCATACTCTCCTGAACTTACCATCTGTGTAGTGTCAATGATTTGACTTTAGTTATAGAAATATTTGTATTTTCTCAATGATTTGATTTCAGTGTGAGACATATTTGTATTTTCTGGTTGTTTTAATTTCAATATTACTTTGTCATCCTATACACACAAATCATCTTTGAATTTGTCAATATTCTTTTAACTATCTATATATGTATGTAGCTGTTGGTTTTCAAAGATGACACTCAATATTTTGATGAGACAGTATGAACCAAAACTTTAATATATGTTTCATACATGTAAAACACATGAATATATATAAATATCATACTTCCTTGAACTTACCATCTGTGTAATGTCAATGATTTGACTTTAGTTATAGAAATATTTGTATTTTCTGGATGTTTTAATTTCAGTATTACATACAAATCATGTTTGAATTTGTCAATATTCTTTAAACTATCTATATATTGATGTAGCTGTTGGTTTTCCAAGATGACACTTCCAGTGAGGAGCTCCTGTACTCATCTGTGGGCATGATGGAAAGGCTGGTTTGTTTCCAATACCCTCTTCCACCATCTGTGCACATGTATTTCCTTGCTTCACTGATATGTGAGCCCTTATGCAGAGCTTGGCTCTCCTATGTCTTCCACTGGTCCTCTCCACCTTCATGGAGCCTCTCTTCAAGGAGACTATCTCCTCTATCAATTGCAGTCCACCAGGTTCACTTATTTGCTGAGATGGTCTCTCAACATCAATCAGTCAATCAATGGTATTTTTTATGTGATTTCTCCGTGCCCAGAAATATACTACGGGCCTGGGAAAGAGCAATGCAGTAGGTTGGTTCCCTGCCCACAAAGAGCATCCAGTTGGATTTTACACATTTTTTGAGACTGCTTCAGCATATTTTAAATCATTTGTTCAGCTCTCCAGGGCTATGTGCGTCATCTTCCAGTTCATCGTTCAGCAGACACCTGGGTATCCCGCTACCGATTGTCCGTTAATCATCCTTTTAATCTGAATATTGTCTGAATGCTGATGACTGTGCTACAGGTGTTATCACTGGTAATTGCATCTTGACCCTTGATGTTAAATATTGTGTGTTGGTGATACAGGTGAATTTGCTCAAGAAGACAATGTTGCTATTACTACTGTTATTATTATTATACTTATTAAGTGTTCACAATGTGACATTCATTCAGTCGTATTTATTGAGCACTTACTGTGCTTAGGAGAGTACAGCACAACAATAAACAGATAGATTTTCTGCTCATAGAAAGCTTACAGTCCATTCATTCAATCGTATTTATTGAACGCTTACTGTGTACAGACCACTGTACTAAGCGCTTGGGAAGTACAAGTTGGCAACATATAGACACAGTCCCTACCCAACAGCGGGCTCACAGTCTAGAAGGGATGTACTAAGCAATGTGGAAGAAACAAGATAATCTGGCTGGACATAGACGCATAGACTCAGAGGAAGGGAGAACTGCTATTTTATTACCATTTTAAAGATGAGAAAACAGTGGCAGAGAAAAGAGAAGTGACTTACCCAAAGTCATCCATGAGGGAGGTTCATTCAATCGTATTCATTGAGCATTCAATCGTATTTATTGAGCACTTACTGTGTGCAGAGCACTGTACTAAGCACTTGGAAAGTACAATCTGGTAACAGATAGAGCTGATCCCTACCCAACCATGGACCAGTAGCAGCCTTGGGATTAGAACCCAGATTCCCTGATACTCAGGCCCACAAACTTTCCACGAGGTCATTTTGCTTCCCTGTAGTTGTGCCTTCTGTAGTGGGGCCAGGTCTCTTAGAAGGTCAAGTATGACTACATTTTTGGAGACCTTCAATATGTTATTTAATATTCATACGCTTAACAAGTATCATTACTATTAATAATACATATTTCATTTTTCTAAAATGTCTTTTACTTGTCAAAGAGGCTAATTCATTTACTAGAAGAGCTGGGGTGATTCAGATCATCCCAGTGAGTAAATTCACCCTGGTGGTGTTAGCCAGGTAGAAATCAAAAATGAGAAGATAGTATTAAGGGAGAGGTGTTAGAAGGTGGTGAGGTCCAGAGGAAAGAGAGACAACAGCTCCAGGATTGCATAATCTGTACTTGCACATCATATGTAAGGGATTGTCTGTCACAAACAATTTTATTAGCTTTATTAGTTTCAGTGTTATTAGCTGTACCCAAACACACTGTAGAGTCCTTCCACAAATAGCATTATTTTTGAACCTGAAACGCACAAATGTGCACCCTCACACACATATACACACTCTGATTATTAGATTGCTAGTAATCTGCTCTGATTACCAGTAACTTCAGATTATTAGAGCATCATTTGCAAATTACTTTTCCAGTGCCTTGAATGAGCTGAAGTTTTAAACCAGAAAATAGGTTACACACTGGTGAATCTGACATTTTCTTGTCTATACAGCCACAGTAAAGTGGAAACTTGACAATTATCTAGTTAATTTCATCCATTTAGAGAGCCTAGCTATGCAATTCAGGCTCTAAGAAAAGCTTTTCTGAAATATTTTCCATAATTATTATTAGGCAAGTTCCATGCATCAGATTTACCAGTGACAATCCCTTCCCTTTTTGTCCATCCTTCTTTTCCCCCACTTTAGGTAAGAAATGTCCTTTCCTATCACAGATGTCTCGCTCCATTTGTTTTATTCTCAGTAGACAAGTAAAAAGAGGGGATTGAGTTTGGACACACTGATGCAATGCACATTGATAAATCCCTCTTTCTCATTTATTTTTAAAAATGTGATATTTTGTTCAGCTCTTTATTCTGCCTTTTTATAGGTGCATCCCTATTGTAGATTTCTAGATCTGCTAGTCAGCACATTTAATCTCTAGATGTATTAAATTATGCAAAAAGGATAATAGGGAACACAGTGGGTTACAGATAAATTATGTGGATTTATCTCTAGAGAATGAAAGGTGTTTCTTTGGGATTGGTTACAGTGCTACATAGTACCCATGCATCTGAAAAAGTGTTGCAAACCAATAAAAGCATAATGGTGGAATACTGTTTTGATTGAAGATTATTTGCTTTTCTAAAGTTTTCCTCGTGACTTGATGAATTCACAGAAAATTAATATAACATCACAACCAAAGCAAAGTTGCACAACTAGGTGATTTTCATGCTACAGGCATTTACCTTCGCTTCTAGGAATAATGCATATATTTTGAGAAAATGGGAAATAAATTGGTGATGGAACCTGAATTACCCTCGCTGAAGAAAAGGTCAATAGCTCTATCACACTTCTTAAATTTTAAACTGGTTCACAATTTTCACTGCTACGTATCAATTTTTAGACAGCAAATACAATTTCAAAGCAGGCGACCTTATTCCCGGCAGCAGGGATGTTCCTTTGAGTTGTACATCAAAATGAAATACAGCCTCTATTGTTTCACCATTATAGGAACTGATAATGTATCTTCATTAAATGACAAGTACTTACCCTGTAAAACATTGAAGCAATGTGAAAAAGGTGGGAGAGATAGCCCCATCAGAATTCATTTTGTGGGTGTGGGTGTGTGTGTGTCTGCGTATGTGCATAGATAGAAACCGTCCTACAAGTTAGATCATACTTCTGATGGTGATTTATTATTGTATGACAATGTGCCGTTTACCAGTTTGTGAATACCAATCTCTTCCAACTTGTGGACATGAATATATTTTCTTTTACTGAGCTGTAGCAACTTCAGGCCATGGTGTCCCGTGTTCGGTACATACACTTGTCTCCTCTAAATACCCACCTATTCGACGTACCTCAGTCTCGTTTATCTTGCTGCTAACCCATCGTTCATGTCCAGCTCCGACCTGGAACTCCCTCCCCCTTCAAATCCTACAAACCATCAATTTCCCCACCTTCAAAGCCTTATTGAAATCACATCTCCTCCAAGAAGCTTTCCCCAATTAAGCCCTCATTTCACCTGCTTCATCTTCTAGACTGTTGGGTAGGGACCGTCTCTGTATGTTGCCAACTTGTATTTCCCAAGCGCTTAGTACAGTGCTCTGCACACAGTAAGCGCTCAATAAATACGATTGAATGAATGAATCCCCCTTCTCCATCATCTTCGCACTTGGATTTGTACTCTTTATTCATCCCTCTCTCAGATGCACGGCACTTTTGTTCACATCTGTAATTCATTTTAATGTCTGTCTCCCCTCTAGACTGTAAGCTCCTTGTGACAGAGAACATAAATGATTGTTAAGTGCTTACTGTGTGCCAAGCACTTTTCCTAAGCAGCGAGGTGTATACAAGGTTATACACCTTGCATTACTCTATTTTATTTGTACATATTTATTCTACTTAATTTATTTTGTTCATATGTTTTGTTTTGTTCTCTGTCTTCCCCTTCTAGACTGTGAGCCCACTGTTGGGTAGGGACCGTCTCTATATGTTACCAACTTGTACTTTCCAAGCGCTTAGTACAGTGCTCTGCATGCAGTAAGCACGCAATAAATACGACTGAATGAATGAATGAATGACTACCAAATCTGTGATATTGTACTCTCCCAAGTGCTTAGTATCTTAGTAGCTGTAGCCGAATTGTACTTTCCAAGCGCTTAGTACAGTGTTTGGCACTCAGTAAGCACTCAATAAATACGATCAAATGAATGAATGATTGCTTGATTGGCAATTTGGTTTATGATTTTGATTATACAGACTTCACATATCTGCTCAAAGGTGACCAGTCTGCTACCATCTAATGTACACCGATCTTATCCATCTTCTGCTACTGCCTTCCTGCTATACACTGCTTTGTCAGTCGCTTGAGTTTTTGTGTGTGTGTGCTGTATAATAATAATAATAATAATGATAGCATTTATTAAGCGCTTACTATGTGCAAAGCACTGTTCTAAGCACTGGGGAGGTTACAAGGTGATCAGGTTGTCCCACGGGGGGCTCACAGTCTTCATCCCCATTTTACATATGAGAGAGCTGAGGCCTAGAGAAGTTAAGTGACTTGCCCAAAGTCACACAGCTGACAAGTGGCAGAGTCAGGATTTGAACCCATGATCTCTGACTCCAAAGCCAGGGCTCTTTCCATTGAGCCACGCTGCTTTTCTTAGCCACGCTGCTTCTCTCTGACCAACTATATTAACTCTTACTATTTGACTCATTGTAGAATCAATTCCTTAAATTAAAGTATTAAACTAATCTGTTACAATACACCATATTGTCATAAGCATCAGTTAATTTTCCTGTGAAATGGAAGGAAGAAAACATCATAATCTTTGGCCCGAAAATTTTATTCCAAATAGAAATGAATTTTCTCAGATTAAGTCTAGCTGCAAATCTGGATGATTCATTCCCAAGCCACTAAACCGGGCAATGATGAAAAAGCAGCTTTTCACTTCACTATTTTCCTTGAAAGTGCAGTAGCAGAACTTGAAACCTTGTGCTTAGGAGCAAAGAGGAGGTTCAGAAGAATAGTGGTCTTGTTAATGCACTACATTCATCATTAATCAACAAATTGCCCAACTTCCATGATTGAACATTCAAAATTATGTTTACCTGAAACTTGGCCTTTGTGACACTTAACTCAGAGATTGATTGCAAGTAATAAAGTTGTTAAAGTATGTTAAAAGACTGATACTCTTTGTAATCTTTCTTCTCAGTAGTAGACACAGAACACCAAATACAGAATATGTGTTTGAAATGAATTCTCTTACTACACTGTTTGTGTTTCTTCATAGGGACACCACTACAAGCTTTGTAAAAAGAAATCCTACAAAAATTTGACTAATGTTAAATATTTGAAATTGCTCAGTTTTCAAATAGACGATTGATAAGCTGTTTCAACTGATTGAGAAAATAATGCCTGTGTCTGCCCACAATTCATAAAACACAAACATTTTAAGTGCTAATTAGGGAATAAAAAAGTTTACACAGATGACCCAGAAACACTTTTAAAATGAACAGAAAATCTTTAAAATGAACAGAGATCGAAAACACCTAGGTTAGACAACTTCTGCTAGAGAAGAAAAAAAAAACCTTATTTGCTAAACTGATAAACCATAGGTTTAATGATTAAATTGCCAGGACAGGGGTACAATACAAGATGAGAAGCAACATGGTCTAGTGGTTAGCATGGGCCTGGGTTCTAATCCTGCCCCACCACTTGGCTGCTGTGTGACCTTGGGCAAGTCACTTTACTTCTCTGTGCCTCAGTTATCTCAACTTTAAAATGGGGATTAAGACCGTGAGTCAGGGTCTGGGACTGTGACCAACCTGATTATCTTAGAGAAGCATCGTGGCTCAGTGGAAAGAGCACGGACTTTGGAGTCAGAGGTCATGGGTTCAAATCCCAGCTCCACCAATTGTCAGCTGTGTGACTTTGGGCAAGTCACTTAACTTCTCTGTGCCTCAGTTACCTCATCTGGAAAATGGGGATTAAGACTGTGAGCCCCACGTGGGACAACCTAATCACCTTGTATCCTCCCAAGCACTTAGAACAGTGCTTTGCATGGAGTAAGTGCTTAACAACTGCCATCATTATTATCTTATCTATTATCTTATGTTGCCAATTTGTACTTCCCAAGCGCTTAGTACAGTGCTCTGCACATAGTAAGCGCTCAATAAATATGATTGATGATGATCTTATTTCTACCCCAGTACATAAAACAGTGGTTGGCACATAGTAAAACTTAACTAATACTATTATTATCATTATTATTATCTAATTCCAAAGCTTAATACAGTGCCTGGTGCTTAGTAAGCATTTAACAAATACCGTTTTAAAAAAAAAATCAGTTATCTATAAATTTGGGACTAAGACTATGAGCTCCATGTGGGACATGGACTCTGTCTAACTTGATTTATTTGTATCTACCCCTGCACTTAGTACAGTGCCTGGCACATAGTAAGCACTTAAATACCATTAAAAAAAGATTGTCCTTCATTTTCAAAACCAATATTACTGATTGTGCAAGCATATCTAAAAAGGCTGATGCATTACCTATTTTCTATGCTTTGTGGGCATATAAAGATAACTTCTTGATGCGCTGATGTGATATAAGAGATTTTTTCTGCTTTCAATAATTTTTCTTGAAATCCGTAGTTGAGGAGAACACTTGGTTTTTCTCGGTCTCTGCAACATTCATCTACTGATGATCAGACACTGGGATAGGGACCAAGAAATCAGGAGGGGATTGCATAACTGTTTGCAGCTCCCTGCCAGGATCCACAGTCACGGTAAGCAATTTGTGCCAGGGTGACTTGATAATGATAAATTTGTGAAACAGCTGGGGCAGGGTTTGGACATGACACTCCATAAGGGAGAAGTATTGTTAAAGGGCAGAGCTTCAGTAGATGAGGTTGTATTTGAGATGGGGAGGTTGGTTTCGTGTGTGGATTTCCACCAAAGGTTCTCCACAGCACGAGCCCAAGAGCAAAGGAAGCATTTTGCGGAGACGATCCAAGGCTGTGAGTTGGTGGTATGAGATTAATGGAGGGATAGAAAGGCAAATGAGTTGAATTCAGTGGAAAAGCTGTAGGAAAAGGCGTGGATTAGTATATGGAGAGAAGGGAGTTTGGGTATGGAGACTAAATGGGGCATGGTGATTTGTGATAAATGGAGTGGGTCAAAAAATCAGAGGTCATATGCTCTTTTAGGTTTTTGGTTTCCTCCTGAGGTCATGGCAACGGATAGCATCTTGGTAATAGTCTCATTTATTTTAATGTCTATCTTTCCCTTTAAACTGTAAGCTCCTTGTGGGTAGGGATCCCATCTAACAATTCTGTGGTGGTCTTCTTTCCCAAGCACTTGGTTCAGTGCTCTGTACACAGTAAGCATGTGATAAATACCACTTATTACTTGATTGCTTGATTGATGGGAAGTTTGTTCTTTCTGGGATACTTTCCAAATTTTATGGTCAGGGTAATGTGGCTAAGGGTTTTGGAGGCTCCAATTGGAAGAAATGCCTGACTTTATATTCCAAAGCTATAGCAGATTCACCATGCCTGACTGTTCCAGTGGACTGACAATTGTCTGTCTCTGAGTGAGAAATCCTCCTGTTATCTAATAGACCCACCTAGGAATGGAGACAGGTAGCTCATGGTCTCTAAATTATACTCCCCAGTGCATTCTAGGGATGAGGATTTGAGGAACAAGATTTTCTGGATTTTTTGGGTTGAGCATTCTAGGACAACTGGTGGCTAGTTTGGTCTTCATTTTGAGGGTGTTTTTTTCAGACTCATCCTCCTTTGAAAGCTCATCATTGAGAAAGAGAGGTCTTTTAGGAATTAGTAGAGGGATGCTTACAGATAATATCTGCAAGAGGATTTGATTGACAAACAAAAATCCCCAAGATTGCTACGCTGGGGGCTTGTGACTCTGGGCAGATTCAGTTGAGTATGGGGACTTTGACAATAATGTATCAAGGCTAAATTAGGGGGTGGGGGGTTGTGCAATTGTTTTTATGCCAAGTTTACAACATTATTTCATCCTGCTCCTTCTGCCTCATATATATATTTGTTTTATTTATACATATATAATATATAATGCCTGAGTAAATAAAGCTACTATAGAGAAAATTCTGTACAGTTAGCATGACACAATACTATATAAGTGCATGCAATTTAATATTACATTGGAACACATATCGTAAATTAGGTTATAAAAAGATGTAATGGTGTGACAGATTACCTTATGAAAACAATATAAAGATGCTTTCAACCATTTCTGCCTTTTCCTTTAATTCCTTATCCTTTATATGCAAAAGAGATATCAAATAATCAGTTGGATTCATTCATTCAATCCTATTTATTGAGCATTTACTCTGTGCAGCACTGTACTAAGCACTTGGGAGAGTACAGTACAACAATAACCAGACACGTTCCGCGACTACAACAACCTTACAATCTAGAGGCAGGATCATTCTGCTGAGTATATAAGTAAAACATTTTATATTGAAAAATTCACTAGAAATGTCTCATGTCAGAATTCAAGACATCTAATACATAACGGTCTAGAGCTTTCTATTCCTTACTATTGTAATCGGAGGTATTTAATGAGCACCTATTGTGTTCAGAACACTGTGCTAAGTACTTGGAACAGTATGATATAATGCAGTTGTAAACACATTCCTGGCCCACAATGAGCTACATTATAATTTACCTTCTACTCTACAGTCAATCTATTATTAATGATAATAATAATAATAGTGATAATGGTATTCATTAAGCTCTTATTAGGTGCCAAGCACTGTTCTAAGAGCTGGAATAGATGCAAGTTTATCAGGTTGTCCAATGTGGGGCTCACAGTCTTAATCCCCATTCAGAAATAAATGCTCAGATTTGAATCAAATGAATGTTTTCTTAACTTTCTTTTAAATGTGTGTCTCTACACATTTTGAAATCTATCTCATTGCATCTCCTTCCTATGAGAAGACACGTGACTACCTACTCTTTTTGGAAGCCATTAAACTTCATGCACAAATAATTATGGCTGCAATTGGCTAATTGTGCCTTCCAAATAAGTGGAGAAAGGCCAATTGAAACCACAATTGCCCAATTGCATGCACAATTATCCAATTATAGACATAATTATTTACTGCTGCAGTTCTTCCCAAAATAAATCATGGTAAATGGAAAAAAAAAAACCCTGCATCTTTCCAAATTTAGGATCAAATATGATAGAACAGGAGTTGTTGTTTTTTTAAAGCACATTGCAGTTTTGCCTGAGAAGA
The DNA here is from genome assembly GCF_015852505.1 of Tachyglossus aculeatus. NCBI lineage: Eukaryota > Metazoa > Chordata > Mammalia > Monotremata > Tachyglossidae > Tachyglossus > Tachyglossus aculeatus. The sequence continues at coordinate 20,011,975 of NC_052082.1, read as the reverse complement.
GAGGTCTACATTTACATACATGGGGAAATTAATATTAATATAAAACTGTCTTTATGGTGATGTCAGTCTAAGAAATTATTTCACTCATCTAGGTAGTACATTGTCTTTTTATTTACTCAATACGTTTTCAAAAATTAAAATATGCCACAAGAAGTTCTCATCTTCTCTTTCATGACTTTATAAACCACGTGGAAATAAGGATATACATTTACTCTGTGAACTGTAGGGTTGAGACAAAGTTTATTTTTTTTAACATACCGATTTTTGAAGTGCAAATATTTTCATTGAAATTAACAGAAAAACGTTTCGATTTATCCGAATTAAATGATGATTAAGATAAAATAAAGTAACGCAGAATATTTTCCTCCATTTTAGCTGCATGCTTTTCATATTGACCTCTTTCTAAAATTAATTTTTCTACATGGTAGAGTGATTAAGTAGATGTGCAATGTAAAAAAGAAGTTTCAGCTCTCAATGGTTGATACTTTTTGGGCAATCTCCCAAATTCTCCATCAAGTTTGGTCCTGTACTAATAGTAAACAATTGGGTCCTTTTTATTACTGGGCTCATCACTACTGTTGCTTTCAATTAAATAGCAACTATGTGAAGGCAGGGAATCTAAAAGGATGTGTTTAAACATGCCAAGCTTATTTAGAATACTTATAAACATCTGTCTTAAATGTTCATACATAAATGTTGATTTTTTTTATATTTGGGGTTTTTTAAACTATAGCGTAACTCAATGGCTTAACATGTGCAGTAAAAACAGGAAATGAGTTTACAAATATGCTAATGATGACCAAACAGGGGGAAAACACAGTGAGTAGATTTGCTTGAATGACATTTTGAACAGTCTATCAAAAACAGAGACCTATAAAGAGAACTCGGTTTCTCTTGTAGCATGTGGTATAAATATATTTAAGCACAATGACCCAGAAGTCTTCATTACTTTATAACTTCAAAATCCTAGGATAACATTTTATATTCTACCTCAGAAATTGAAGAAGAGGTTGTTCATCTCCTATAAGATTGTCCTTGGATTCCAATAGTCTCTTTAGCTTAATTTGTTTTTATGCTATTTGTTAAGTGTTTACTACGTACCAGGCACTGTACTAAACTCCGGGATAGATTCAACCTAATCAGGTTGGTCACAGTCCATGTCCCATTTGGGGCTCACAGCCTTAATCCCCATTTTATACATAAGGTAAGCGAGACACAGAGAAGTTAAGTGACTTGACCAAGGTCACAGAGCAAACAATAAACTATTCAATCTGCTATTGTTTATTATTTAGCACCCAGTTAGACCACACTGAGGATGGCAAACAATGTGCTTTTGGTCAGCCAATATATTTCTACAGGTCAGAATTCTGTATAATGAGGTTAATTGGACTGCTGGCATATGATTTTTTTAAGAAATGGGATAGCCTCCCTGAAATAACTCAGCCTAGCCTCCCTGAAATAACTCAGCCTATGGGAGGCATTTGAAGGAAGGTTATTCAGGTATTATATGCTTGATAATAATAATAATAATGATGGCATTTATTAAGCACTTACTATGTGCAAAGCACTGTTCTAAGTGCTAGGGAGGTTACGAGGTGATGGGGCTGTCCCACAGGGGGCTCACAGTCTTAATCCCCATTTTACAGATGAGGGAAGTGAGGCACAGAGAAGTTAAGTGACTTGCCCAAAGTCGCACAGCAGGCAATTGGCGGAGCCGGAATTTGAACCCATGACCTCTGACTCTAAAGCCCAGGCTCTTTCCACTGAGCCACACTGCTTTTCTTGATCCATGTATTCAGAACCACAGAGGTAGGAAATGAAATTAGCAGAAACCATGTTTTTATGGTATTGTTAAACGCTTACTATGTGCCAAGCACTGCTCTTAGCACTGAGGTTGATAGAAGATAATGAGGTTTGGAAAGAGTCCTTGTCTCATTTGGTGCTTACAGTCTAAGTAGAGAGTAGAAGGTTTTATTTCCCACTTTATAGATGAGGTATCTGAGGCGCAGAGTTCAGTGACTTGCCTAAAGTCATGCAGTAGGCATGAGGCAGAGCTGGAATTAGAACCCACATCCCATGACGCCCATGCCAATGTTCTTTCTAGTAGGCCATGCTACTTCACTTAGCCATGTAACCCTGAACTTCTCTTCATCAGGACTCGAAGATATATGGGACTGTGCTGTCTCCCAACTCTTTTTCATAAAACAAATCCCACTACAACTAGTTTTATTACATACTCTCATTGACTGGAAGCCCTTTCTCACTGAAACAGGGTGGGAGGAACCATGCCTTCCTAATAATAATAGCATTTATTAAGCGCTTACTGTGTGCAAAGCACTGTTCTAAGCTCTGGGGAGGTAACAAGGTGATCAGGTTGTCCCACGAGGGGCTCACAGTCTTAATCCCCATTTTACAGATGAGGGAACTGAGGCCCAGAGAAGTGAAGTGACTTGCCAAAAATCACACAGCTAAGTGGCGGAGCCTGGATTTGAACCCGTGACCTCTGACTCCAAAACCTGGGCTCTTTCCACTGAGCCACGCCGCTTCCTAACCACTGAGACATGGGGAAGGTTGTGACTTGTGTGGACTAAGGATAGCAGTGTCTGAGTAATGAGTAGCCCTCCACTCATTCATTCAATCGTATTTGAGTGCTTACTGTGTGCAGAGCACTGTACTAAACGCTTGGGAAGTACAAGTTGGTGACACATAGAGATGGTCCCTACCCAACAACAGGCTCACAGTATAGAAGGGGGAGACAGACAACAAAGCAAAACATGTGGACAGGTGTCAAGTCGTCAGAACAAATAGAAATAAACCTAAATGCACATCATTAACAAAATAAATAGAATAGTAAATATGTACAGTAAAATAAATAGAGTAATAATTCTGTACAACCATATATACAGGTGCTGTGGGGAGGGGAAGGAGGTAGGGCGGGGGGATGGGGAGGAGGAGAGCGAAAAGGGGGCTCAGTCTGGGAAGGGCTCTTGGAGGAGGTGAGCCCTCAGCAAGCAGTAATGTGCTCCTGCTTTATTTGTTGATATGATTGAATTGTCTCTTTGATTATACTTGTCATTTCTCCTTCAACATGCCTGTTTTCTGCCAAGGTTTTGGATTTTGAGCCCTTGAGCAAGGGAGCAGGTCTAATTCAATATCCTTGGATATATTTCCCCAAGACTCACTCTAATAATTAGTACAAAGATAGCATTTAAAGTAAGAAGAGGAACAGACCCACAAATGGAGGTGATAAGTAATTTTAGTGAAGCAAAGCACAAGGGAATGGATGCTCTCAGTTATGCCAGAATGCCTAGTTCCACTTTGTGAAGCACGCAAGGTTGGAGCAGAACCTAAACCCACGTAGGTGTTTGTGAAATGGGTGCCCAGATGGGTTTATATAATTTGACCTAACACTCCTAGCCCACCAGATCTCTTCCTTCTTATCCTCCACCCTCACTCTTTGGCCCTAAACAGAAGGAAGACAGCAACCACTTCTGATCAAGCAAGAGAAAAGACCCAGACAGGTTAAGCGCCGCAACAAGATAATCTCTAGCAGTAAATTTGTCATCTAATGGTTTAAATTCATCAATGCTGAAATTCAACTTCATTGGGAAACAAAATCATAGAGCATCTGGGGAAAGAATCTTTCCTAGCAGGAACATTTCCCAGGTGATGATTCTTCTGATAATTGTAAGCAATTAAGGATCTGCTCACCCACTGGCTTCGTTTTGCTTCTGGGGAAACTTGCTTGGAAGAACCAGAAAACCTTACTTACTTTGGCACCTCCCATGGAGACAGGAGCAGCAGGGGATATTTTGACATTTAAACTTTAAATATATGATTAATCGAAAAATGAAATATCACGAAAGAGAAGCAAGCCCTCCATAGTCTTACTTCAGGCCCAGTGGATCAGGGCTACAATGCAAATCTTTAAGCACAAATTGGAAGGTGATTTGCAGGGAGAACACAATAAAATAGGGTGGTAGACATGTTCCTTAAGTGTCTATCTTTCCTGCCAAACTGTGAACTCCTTATGTCTTTTAAATCGTCTAACCTCCCAAGTGCTTAGTACTTTGCTCAGCACACAGTGGGTGCCTAATAAATAATAATAATGGTATTAGTTCATTCATTCATTCAATCATATTTATTGAGCACTTACTGTTGGCAGAACACTGTACTAAGCGCTTGGGAAGTACAGGTCAGAAATAGTGCTTGCTAGGTGCCAAGAACTGTTCTAAGCACTGGAGTGAGATCAGTTACCTTATAATTTTGGGAGTCATTTTTGACAACAAAATAGACAATAATACTAATAACTGTGGTATTTAAGTGTTTATTATGGGCCAAGCACTGTTCTAAGCACTGGGGTAGATACAAGATAATCGGGTTGGACATATTTCCTGTCACACAGTGTGGCTCAGTGGAAAGAGCACGGGCTTTGGAGTCAGAGGTCATGGGTTCAAATCCCAGCTCCGCCAACTGTCAGTTGTCTGACTTTGGGCAAGTCACTTAACTTCTCTGGGCCTCAGTTCCCTCATCTGTAAAATGGGGATGAAGACTGTGATCCCCACATGGGACAACCTGATCACCTTGCATCCTCCCCAGTGCTTAGAACAGTGCTTTGCACATAGTAAGCGCTTAATAAATGCCATTATTATTATTATTATTATTATTAATCCCATTTTGCAGATGAGGTAATTGAAGCAGAGGACAGTTAAGTGACTTTCCCCAGGTCACACAGCAGACAAGAGTGGCAGATAGGGATTAGAACCCAGGTCCTTTTGATTCCCAAGTCTGGGCTCTATCCCATAGGCCTTGCAGCTTTCCCTCAATTAAGGGAAGAGCATATAGAGAACCTACCGCTTTCTGGGCAAATGATCGGGAATGGCCTGGGAAACCCTTCATACTCTGATCAGGAGCAGGACCCCTGGGAGAGGTCTTGAGGACTAATCTGTTTCTCTGCTCTGGAAACGTGGTTGTCTTTTCCCCTTAGCTATTTGCAGGGATAGCCTGTGGAACCAATGTAGAGGGAAACTGGCCAAATTCAGGATAGGTAACCTAGACCACTATTAGTCCTGCCAGTAATTTATCACACCAGGGAAAACCCTCCCTTCCCTTTACATCTATCTGTTGCTGTTGTTCAGGGTCTTACTTTTTTTTCAAGTAAATGGAATCTGTTAAGAGTTTACTATTTGCCAGGCACTGTACTAAGCACTGGGGTATTTGCACATAGTAAGTGCTCAGTAAATATGATTAATCAATAATTATGCAAGTTTATCAGGTTGGAAACAGTCCATGTCCCACATGAGGCTCACTGTCTTAATCCTCATTTTGCAAGTGAGATAACTGAGGCACAGAGGAGTTAAGTGACTTGCCTAAGGTCACACAGCAGACAAGTGCCAAAGCTGGGACTAGAACCTTCTGATTTCCAGGCCTGTCCTCCACCCAATAGGCCAGGCTGCTTCTCTTGCAATAAAAGTTTCCCTGAGGTGGTTATCTGAAGCTCACAGCAAAGTCATAAACTCATCTTAGATTGTACAGGGCCCAGAATCCATATCACTTTATAACAACGTGGGAAGCAGCGCAGCTCAGTGGAAAGAGCCCGGGCTTTGGAGTCAGAGGTCATGGGTTCAATTCCCCGCTCTGCCACTTGTCAGCTGTGTGATTTTGGGCAAGTCACTTAACTTCTCTGTGCCTCAGTTCCCTCATCTGTAAAACGGGGATTAAGACTGTGAGCTCCACGTGGGACAAGATGATCACCTTGTAAAGTTAGAACAGTGCTTTGTACATAGTAAGTACTTAATAAATGCCATCATTAGTATTATTATTATAACAATTCAGCGCCTACATGTATGTCTGTCTCCTTTGATCCCACCACCTCTATAAGCAGATTCCATTTCTAACCTTTCTTTATACAAGAGTACACATCAATGGGTCTGCTCCATTCACTCATGGTAACTCCTACAGAATTTCTTGCATGAAAATGAACACCAAGCAACTCCTTCTACCCACATTAATAAATCTGTAGGGCCCTTCCAGAGTCCCTTAATTCTCCCCAATCTATGCCTCATCCAGCAGTTTCATTACCCCACCTTCCTCGTTGCACCATTCAGCAAGATTTCTCTCGTCTGGTTATTCTATGCTGCAATGGGAATGTTGTTTGGGACCAGTTTAATTAGCTCTACATCCTTGGGCATTGTCCGTTGCTTCTGGTTTATGCCCCTTCAGCTTTTTCAATTATTTTCCAACAAAGGGAGGATGTTTTCCCCTCCATAGACCTGAAGGATGAGTTGTTGTGCTCTCAGGAGCTCCATGTGGGAGAGGCAGATTGAAGAGTAACCCTTGACTGAATATAGAACAAATACCGACAAATCGAATGCTGAAACAAGATGCTGCATCCCAGCTGAAAAGTGGGAGTCATTTGTCACAGACAGACCAGACCGGCTTACTGGAATCGAGAAAGGAGCAGCACTTTCTGAGCTAAAACTATATTTAAGGATTTTAGAGACAAGGAGGCGAGAGTGAACATAGTGCCAGAAACTGCAAACACCCGACGTGAGGGCAAAGCAAGAGCTATTTTTGAGTGTGCAAAATGCAGTCAGGACCTTGGCTCTCAGAGAAGCAGCGTTGCTCAGTGGACAGAGCCCGGGCTTTGGAGTCAGAGGTCCGGGGTTCTAATCCCGGCTCCGCCACATGTCTGCTGTGTGACCTTGGGCAAGTCACTTAACTTCTCTGAGCCTGTTACCTCATCTGTAAAATGGGAATAAAGACTGTGAGCCCCCTGTGGGACAACCTGATCACCTTGTATCCCCCAGCGCTTAGAACAGTGCTTTGCACATAGTAAGTGCTTAACAAATGCCATCATCATCATTATTATTATTATTACTTGCCTGGTTCACCTCCTATTTCCCTGGCTGCTCATTTTCAGTCTCTTTTGTAGGCTCCTCCTCTGCCTCCCACCTGCTAACAGAAAGCATCCTTCAAAGCTCAGTTCTGGGTCCCCTTCCACTCTCCACCTAAGAGAAGCAGCGTGGCACAGTGGAGAGAGGCCGGCCTTTGGAGTCAGAGGTCATGGGTTCAAATCCCAGCTCTGCCAATTTTCAGCTGCATGACTTTGGACAAGTCACTTTAACTTCTCTGTGCCTCAGTTACATCATCTGTAAAATGGGGATTAAGGCTATAAGCCCCCAATGTGACAACCTGATAACCTTTTAACCTCCCCAGCATGTAGAACAGTGCTTTGCACATAGTAAGCACTTAATAAATGCCATCATTATTATGATCATTAAACCCACTACCTTGGAGAATTCAATCACTCCCATGACTTCAACTACCACCTCTATGCAGATAATTCCCAAATCTACATATCCAGCTCTGATCTCTCTCCTCTGCTGTCTCACATTTTCCTCCTGCATTCAGAATATTGCTACTTGGATGACCCAGCTACACCTCAAGCATAACATGTCCAAAACAGAACCTCTTATTCTTCCCACCCTAACCCTGTCCTTCCCCTGATTTTTCCATCACTGTAGACCATCATCCTTCCAGTCTCACAAGCCCTCAACCTTGGCATTATCCTTGACTCATATCTTCCATTTAACCCACAAATTCAATCTGTTACCAAATCCCGTCTATTCAGTCCTCACGACATCTAAAATCTACTCTTTCCTCTCCATCCAAACTGTCCACCATGTTAATCCAAGCATTTAGTCTATTGTGCCTTGATTACTGTATCAGCCTCCTTGCTTACCTCTCTGCCTCCTGTTTCTCTCCACTCTAGTCAATATTTCACTCTGCTGTCTTTTTCTCCAAAACAGTTAGGTCCAAGTTTCCCAACTCCTCAAGAACCTCTGCATCAAACAGAAATCCCATACCATTGGCTTTAAACAATCAATCACCTTGCCTGCTCCTACCTTACCTCCCTGATTTCTACTACGACACAGCCCATACACTTTATTCCTCTAATTCCAGCTTGCTCACTTTACCCTAACAGAGCTCTCACTCACAGCCTGCCTCTGGCTTGGAACTCCCTTCCTCTTCATCAGGGACAGGTGATCACTCTCCCACTTTCAAAGCCTTATAAAAACACATGTATCCTTCAAGAGTCCTTCACTGACTAAACTCTCATTTTCTTTTTTATCTCACTTCATTTTTTGCCACTTTTGCACTTTGATTTGTACCCTGTATTCACCCCTTCCTCAGTCTCACAGCACTTATGTATATTTCTATAAATTATATTAATGTTTTTCTCCCCCTCTAGACTGTAAATTCATTGTGGGCAAGGCATCTGTCTACAACTCTGTTATATTGTACTGTCCCAAAAGCTTAGGACAGTACTCTGCACACAGTAAGCACTCAATAAATGATTGATTGATTGTAGCTATGTTTATTTTGACTGGTGTACTTGCCTGGTGACAGTTTTTTCCTGAGCAGGTGTTGTTCATTTAGAAGTGAAATCAAAAAAGGGCTGGGGAATGTAGTTTCCACCGATGTGACAGTGGGTAGGTGGAAGCTTTAGCCTCTTATTATCAGGTGGCACATCTGATAATAATTTCTTAAAGAACATCCTTGTAATGGATTATATATATATATATATATATATATATATATATATATATATATATATAAGAAAGCAGTTTTCTGACTGGCTTCCCGTCTTTTGTACCTTATCTTGGCCTGAAAAAGGTACTCTGTGGCTGTCAACATTTCCTCAATTTCTGGGTGTCTTCCACACCCTCTGTCATTCCATTCTGCTTTACAGATTAGGCTCAGTGTAACGGGGTGGGAAGGAGAGAATCTCTTCTTCATCGAGTCGACTCATTTCCGACCTACAGAAAAGAAAAAAAACTGAGATACCAATGGTTGAGTTAATGTATTTTTGTATGAATACTGCAGAAAAGTCAACATAAATATACCTAAAATGATTTTTTAAAATGTTATTTTGGAACATATGTATGGTTCTCACTTCAAGCAGCCAAATGGAACAGGAGAAAATTCAAATGAGGACCTAAGGGATTTTACTAGATGTACCTATTCCCTGGACGTGGAAGAAAGCCACTGTCATCACAGCAGTAAGTGACAGTTTATTGATTGCTATAGTGTCAAAAAATGGTTTATCCATTCATTTCTCTACTCCAATTTACCTCTCCCTGAGTTTATGGCCCTTGGCGACTACTATTTTCACAGATTGCTGTGACTGAAAAATCAGGAATTCTACGCCAGTTATTAACCAAATGACAATATAAATGTTCTGTTCAAGGAAGTTGTTAAATCCTGGGTAATTATGATGCTTTTTCAGACTGTGGGTAACAATTATCCTTGATCTTTACTCTGAAAGTATTGCTAGGTGCTGTGAAGTCTATGACATAGTTTAAATAAGGGTTACTTAAAAGCTCCACTTTATTAAATAGTTTATGGCATCGATAGAAAAGGGCTTAATTAGACGTGGTCTATTAAAATGGCCTTTGAAAAATAAATCCTTCGATAGCTTGCAACATCCATTCTTGAAATGACAATCATCTCAGAGGGTAACTGCGAATGACCCTACAGCATCAGAAGAATTGAATCCCAGGAATAGAAAGACCTTGAAAGATAACCCAGGCCACGCTCACTGAGAAAGAACCGCACCCCAATTACTCTGAAGCGATGGTTCTTGAGAAGGTGTAATACTAATAATGATGATATTTGTTAAGGGCTTACTATGTGTGAAGCACTATTGCTTCAGATGGCTTAGACACCAGCTGGGACCAACTGGTGCAAAGGGGAGGAGTCATTTCTGGTCTCTGTGAAAGTGGAGTACCAGGCATCCTCCTTTCCAAATCATTCCATATTTAAAAATTTTTTTATGGTATTTGTTAAATGTGTATTATGTGTCATGCATTATATTAGCAATGAGGAAGATACAAGTTACAAACTGGCTGTCAGGTTGAACAAAGTCCATGTCCCACATGGGGCTCACAGTCTTAATCCCCATTTACCGATGAGATAACTGAGGTACACAGTGAAATGACTTGTCCAAGGTCACACATTAGACAAGTGCTGGAGCTGGGATTAGAACCCAGGTCCTTCTTGATTCCCAGGCCTATGCTTACGCCATGCTGCTTCTCTGTCACCACATTTCAGGTGAGGTGCATAAGCTCAAGTCAATATTATCTTCACAAGTTTCAAATATTGTTTATGAAGCACCCTGCCATTCAAGGGGCTGTCCTGGGGACCACCATCTGAGCAAAGGGGCCAGATTATCTCAAAACCAAAGTAAAATACCCCACCCCTCACCCCCATTTCCCTCAGTGAACCAGGCTAAATGACAAGTTTTATCGACTCTTTAGGTACCCTTATCTGTTGTATATTTAATACAAGCATTCAGTACAGTGCCAAATGTTTATTTAATACTGGGCTCTTCACTGAGTAAGGCTCAATAAATACCACTGGTTGATTTAATTCATTCATTCAATCGTATTTATTGAGCGCTTACTGTGTGCAGAGCACTGTACTAAGCGCTTGGAAAGTACAAGTCGGCAACATCTAGAGACGGTCCCTACACAACCACAGGCTTACAGTCTAGAAGGGGGAGACAGACAACAAAACAAAACATGTGATCAGGTGTCAAGTCATCAGAATAAATAGAAGTAAACCTAGATGCATATCATTGATTGATTAATACTTATTTTTGTTGTACAGTAATATATATGCAAATGCAATTATTCAAAATTAATTTTTTAACTATTTCAGCCCGCCATACATGGGAGTCAGAAGGACCTGAGTTCCAATCCAGGCTCTGCCACAGGTCTGCTGTGTGACCTTGGGCAAAACCACTTAACTTCTCTGGGCCTCAGTTACATCAACTGTAAAATGGGGATGAAGTGTGTGAGCCCCATGTGTAACAGTGTACAATCTAATTGACTCCCGTGCTATGAACAGGAATTGGCACACATTTAAGCCCTTAACAAGTACCATAATCAATATATATTTGTATAGTATATATTTCACCTTCTGAAGAGTTGGAGGATAGCTGTGAAATATTTATGTATATCAGGATGAAATACTTGAAAATAGCATATACACAGAAACACACACACACACACACACACACAGAGTGACTAGTTGAATCCTTGTTTTCAACCAGTTCCCGCTATATGTTTATATTTTTTGTCTATCTGCTTGTCCCCATTAGACTGCAGGTTCCTTGAGGGGAGCGAACATGTTTGGTTTCTTTTGTACCGTCTCCCAAGTGCTTAGTACGGAGCTCCACACTCAGTAGGAGCTCAATAAATATCATTGATAATGATGATGATAGGAAATGATATTGTTTTCAGTTGTCTTAGTGAATCCTCAAAACTTTTGTCCATTTGTTTTCGCTCTACCCTCTAAGAAGTTAGAAAATAGCAAGGTGATTTGCAGTCTCCTGTTGACAATCCTCTGATGATTGAGATTATAATAATGTTGCCCCACTGCTGGAAAAGACTTGTTCTTATAAGAAATGTGAGCCCAAGTCTCGGCTTCATTTGAGGAGGAACACGAGTGGTCTGGTTAAGGTCTTTGGCCCCAGGAATGCCCAACGTCCACATCCACTGTAATACTGCAAAGAAATTGAGATAGAGTGAAGCTGGCCTATACAGAATAATCATAGAATTTATAGCATGCTTACCATCTGCTAATCCCTGAGGAAAATATTAATGCAATAATAATTCAATATTTTACCGGTTTTATTCAGCTAAATTATCCTTCTAAGTATAGGCTTAGTAGTAAATTCAGAGGTCAGAAAATTTCTATCTTCCCTTAAGCATCCATTTCTTTTTCTGCATTCAAGTAATCAAGAGATCTACTCTATGGTATAGAACTAATTCACTCCATGGCATTATAAATGACTTAGGACTTACTGACCACATTTTCTAATGATCCTTGTGGATTATAACACTAATAGTGTGTTGATTAATTTATCAAAAGGGATGCAAAACTGTAAGTAAATTATAATTGTATGTAAATTATAATATGTATTAATAGTAATAATACAATATTATTAGATTGCACCAAGTCCCTGCCACTCAAAGGGCTAATAATCTATTGCAGGCCCATTTTGCAGATGAAGAAACTGAGGCCCGAGGTCACAGAGCAGAAATGTGGCCGACCCATGGAACCCGGAACTCCTTACTCCCAGTTCTGGTCCTTTCCTCCTGGCCATGCTGCCTTCAAAAAGAGACGATATGGACTGTTACGTTCCACGTGTCAGCCACCACATCCCATTGTTGAGACCTCTTTGAATTATTCTCGGTCTCCTAATCGGATGGAGGACCAAATGTATACAAGAATCCAGTGGCCTGAAGTAATTGGGATCATATCATCAGTTTCACATTTCATAGTCAACACCCTGTTGGTAAGGTAAAAAATCCAGCTGGAAGAGAACAAGTAGCACATTATCCACGCTTGTGTGTTTGTGTGCATATGTTGTGTTTGTGGGCATATGTTTGTGTTGCCAGTCATTGGCTAGTTGTTAGTGGAATCAGTTAGATGGGATTGAAGATTTTTTCAATGTTCCTGGCCCTTTTGGAGAACTCTAGATTGTAATACCCGATTAATGTGGGTATCTTAAATGTTTTTTTTCTTAAATCTAACAATTTGATATGTTTCTAAAGTTGTAATTTACTTACAGTTTTGCATCCCTTTTGATAAATTCATCAAAACACTATTAGTGTTATAATCCACAAGGATCATTAGAAAATGCGGTCAGTGAGTCCTAAGTCATTTATAATGCCATAGAGTGAATTAGTTCTATACCATAGAGTAGATCTCTTGATTACTCGAATGCAGAAAAAGAAATGGATGCTTAAGGGAAGATAGAAATTTTCTGACCTCTGCATTTACTACTAAGCCACATTTTAGAGGATAATTTAGCTGAATAAAACCAGTAAAACACAGATAGAACTGTGCTATACAACTCAAAAAGGCACACTTTGAAAGCAAATGATAATTATTCTTCCTCTTATAATTCAACAATCTCACTGTTGAATCGCCAAGGCTTTGTAAGTGGGAGCTAAATTAATCTTTATTAATCCTTGTCATCATGATTGCATAATGTCTGGATTTGAATGTCTGATGTGCAGCTTTTTCTTTCCTGTTCTCTGGCAATCAGAAGTGTGAAAATAAACCTTACACTTAAAAAGAAACACTAGGTTTGAAAAAATTGATATAATCATCCATAAAACAGGTTTTACTTCACACAAGAATAAATACACAGCATGTCAGAGTTACAGACAAGCTATTTTATGTTAAAATATGCACGGTTACATGTCAGGCCTGTGAAAATCATCGGTACAACAGGAAGGCAGTTGGCCAAATATATATAGGGGAAATATTTTTGCATTTGCATTTTTATTTTTGCGAATCTCTGTATCACAGCTTAATTAATGCCTTTCTAAAGTGAACTGACACCAGTTTCTAATTAACGACTTGGGACCGTATTCTATAAATGAATATATAAACGAGGATGTTGACTAAATTGTGCATAGATATCTGAACATGAGGAAATGTTTGTAGTAAAAACTTTTTTTCAGATTACCGCATAGAGGGTTTTATAGAAATGACTGAAGACATCAGTGGATTTTAATGCAGGAAATATTCTTTTTGGACATAAAAGAACTTGATTACTGTGGTCACAACATGCTAGAATGGCTCTAAGGAGATTGTGGGGCCTCTATCTTTAACAGTCTTCAAGAAAAAAGTATACATCACTCATCCTTAATGACTTTAGTCCTTCACCTGCTTGGACTCTAGGTTTTGATCTTCAAATTTGTGAATCTATGAAATATTATTACTACTTAAAATGGTTCAAGAATCACCTTTCATGCTGGAGGATTTGGGCATGTATTCAAGCAGTTGTTTCATAGACTGTGAGCCCGTTGTTGGGTAGGGACCACCTCTATATGTTGCCGACTTGCACTTCCCAAGTGCTTAGTACAGTGCTCTGCACACAATAAGCGCTCAATAAATACGATTGAATGAATGAATTTTTTTTAAATGCGTAAACCTAGAATTTCTACTAAAATGTGATGGTAGAATCCTAAGGGCACATCAAAACTATATTGTAAGTTTGATTCCTTTTGAAACTAGTCAACCAAGGTTGGTGTGGTTGACTGCAGTTTAATCTCAATCAGCTTTTAAAAAAAGCAGAAACACAAACACAAAACAGATTCAACCTCACCAAAAATAACAAATAGACATTTTCATTTTTTTCTAGTGTTTGTTGAGGTTTTACAACCTTATGCTCACAAACACACACATACTTGCAAGAATAATTGTGGACTAATATATACATTTTTCTTCCAAAAACTGGTCCCAGAACTGGTCCACTTCTGTGACCCAGTATGACCCAACAGCCTCAAGGTAGATGGAGATGGGCAGGGAGGGTGGGAAACTCTGACTGAGTTCCAGCAGAGATTCCAAAAATATGCTTTTGAAAGCCTCAAGAAAATGCAAGGATCTTGTCAGCAGAGCCCCTGATTTACCATTGACTCAGCTATTTCTAAGTTGTTTCTTATGTTGTGTTTCTTGGAACCAGATAGCAGTTTGTGTCTGAGAGTGTGTGTGTGTGTATGTGTGTTTACAGTAAGTAAGATTTGGTTTGATCTCACTACCGGTCAACCACATTTACTCAAAGACAGTCACACTGTCCAAAGACTGTGAGTCAACTCCAAAGAAATCATCATCATCAATCGTATTTATTGAGCGCTTACTGTGTGCAGAGCACTGTACTAAGCGCTTGGGAAGTACAAATTGGCAACATATAGAGACAGTCCCTACCCAACAGTGTGCTCACAGTCTAAAAGAAATCTGAGATTCAAGCATACCAAGAGTATAGCTTTCATCGTGGTCTGTTTTTCTGATTTGGTTTCCTTTGGTGAATTTCATTTAATTTAAAACTATATGTTCTTTGTGCCTAGGTATTGATTCCTTCCTTCCTTCATTTATTCATTCAATCATATTTATTGAGCACTTACTGTGTGCAGAGCACTGTACTAAGTGCTTGGGAAGTACAAGTTTGTAACATAGAGATGGTCCCTACTCAACAGCGGGCTCACAGTCTACAATGAGAGGTCCCATGCTCATAATGAGAAGCAGATTGGCTCAGTGGAAAGAGCCTGGGCTGCGGAGTCAGAGGTCATGGGTTCAAATCCTGGCTCCGTCAACTGTCAGCTGTGTAACTTTGGACAAGCCACTTAACTTATCTGCGCCTCAGTTACCTCATCTGTAAAATGGGGATTAAGATTGTGAGCCCCACGTAGGACAACCTGATCACCTTGTATCCCCCCAGTGCTTAGAACAGTGCTTTGCACATAGTAAGTGCTTAACAAAATACCACTATTATTATTATTATTATTATTATAATGATTCATAATCTCCTAGCCCAGTACAGGGACTAGAGGAGAACTGACAGTTGAAAATCTGCATTATTGTTTCCAGGTCAGATTTCTAGCATTTTCAGAAGGAGGTTTGATTGCATTTCATCCTTCCATTCTTTGAAAGGGCCTCACCATGGGCAGGGCCTGAATGCTACCATCTAGTCTAAGGAGGAGACAAGAGAACCCATCTGTCTACAATTTTTTCAGTAACCTCCAGAAGTGAAGGGTGCTTATAGTTGACCCTAAGGATCATAGGTCAGACCAAGACTGCTCTCTATTTGAGAAATTATGTTGACTTTTCCTCCACACATAAAAGCCGGCAACCTTAAGGTCAGCGTCACTTGTTCTCGCTCAGTTTTATGAAGTAGGAGATTCTTCATGCAGTTATAATATCATATTGCATATTTGGACATCTTCCATACTGAGAGTCAGGAGACTAAGGTGTTTTGGTTTTTCCCTATTTTCCTGGAAATAAATCTTATATTGTCCCCATACTGGGAAAACAGTTGGCTTCATTACAGAGCTTGGGACCCTGTTGTGATTGTCGGTTGACTATGAACTTTAAACTTAAAATAACGTGATCCGGCTGCTTAGTGGGTGATTGGCTGGGGATTGTAGCCAACCTCTTTTAAAACTATATTCTATAGGCACGACATTGACACCACTAAAATAGAAACCAATTAGTCGAATTTATTGAGTGCTTACTGCGTGCAGAGCGTTGCACTAGCTCTCAGGAGATTACAATATAACGGAGGCGCTTATAGTCTAGATGGGAAGACGTAGCATAGCATAATCAAAGATATGAGATAATCAAAAGAATAATCATTTCCAAGCTTGCCAGGTTTTTCAGGATATATTTTTCATCAGGAAGCAAAGAGTTCTACAATGTGGTAATAATAATGACAACAACTACTATGATTACTGTTATTTATGGTATTTGTTAAGAGTTTACTACATGCCAGGCACTGTACCAAGTGCTGGGTGGATATAAGTAAATTGGGTTGGACATAGTCCCTGTCCCACATGGGACTCACAGTCTTTATCCCCATTTTACAGGTGAGGTAACTGAGGCACAGAGAAGCGAAGTGATTTACCAAGGGTCACACAGCAGACAAGTGGAGGAGCCAGAATTAGATCACAGTCCTTCTGTCTCCCAAGCCCTTGTTCTGCCCACTAGGCCATGCTGCTTCTCAATTGTATCAAAATGTCTTCTTGAAAGTGTATGACATAACAATTGGAAGGTGTATGAAAGTGTGTGACATAACGATTGGAAGGTATATGGAGTTCATGGGCAATAATGAACACTTTTACTTCTAAATTTCACCTGACAAATGATTCTGGAAGAGTGTACTGCTTCTTTGAAAACTCTTAAAGCCTCCACCATGGTTCGCGGCTTTTCTACCGACGTGTTCACAAAGAAACACACACATTCCGCAGAAACAGCATGGCCTAATGGAAAGACCTCTGGCTTGGTGGTCAGAGGACCTGTGTTCGAATTCCAGCTCTGCCACTTTTCAGCTTTGTAGTCTTGGGAAAGTCACTTACCTTCTCCTTGCCTCAGTTCCATCTTCTTCAAAATGGGGATTCAGTAACTGTTCACCATTCTCCTTAGACTGTGTATGGCCCATGGGGGAATGTGAATTTCTTGTATCTACCCAGTGCTTAGTACTGTGCTTGGCACATAATAAGTGCTTAACAAATATTATTATTGCTGTTGTTATTATTAATATTGTCATCATTACACACGTACACATACACAAGCTGTCAGTTTTCTTTCATCAGAAGTTGATGTTACTATAATAAGAAATGTTATGAAAAGCTAAATCTCTTTTTCTGCTCTATGGCAAATTCCCTTTTATAAAAGGGATAATTTCCTAGAGGACAGATTCCCTAACTAGCAGTATGGGACGTTATTGAGATTAACTCAAACCTTAAAGAAAAAAAATCTCTTTTTTGACTTTCAAAATGTACTCACAGGCAGTCTAGACATCTACTCTGGTGATTCCATGAATGAAAAGATCCAAGAAGTTAAATGTGTGTTAAGGTGATTAGTGGCCTGTATTAAGAGGGTGCTGTCTCCTGGGACATGTGGCCAAAGAGCGTAAAAGGACAGGATGGAGGCTGTTCCCAGCCATCTTTTCTCTGACTGTGCACCACGGTGCTGCTGCTGACAATCTGTGCTAACCAATTAAGTTGGGTTTTGTTATAAGGATGGAAGGACTTCAGTTAAAGGTGACTGGCCTGTCTCCTGAATTAGGTGGATCCTATCTGACTGCCGGAATCCAGTTGTAAAGGAGTAAAGGAAGCAGGAAATTTCCTAGAGTTCCACAATAGCTGACTTTTTCCTTCCTTGCAATGAGTCAAACTGCCCTTCCCTGGTGACTCCACCAGTTGCTTCAAGCGCTTAGTACAGTGGTCTGCACACAGTAAGTGCTCAATAAATACGATTGAATGAATCACCCATGCTCTGTGTATTCCTCAACTTTCTTGTTCCACTCCACTCTTCCCACCCCTGTCTAAACTTTCTCCCTTTCTCCCTCCAGACCAAAATGGTTTTACAGTGTTTTCCCATTTCATCCAGCTGAAGTGCACCTCCTAACCATGCCCCGTCACCCTCAAACTCTAAATTACCCACTTTGTATAGTGCACTGTACTGCACACCAACTATATGTGCAGAGTACTGGATTGAGGGCCTTTTGTCTGCAAAGGACTGTTCCACACATTTAGGAAAACAGTAAAAAAAAAAAAAAAAGGTCATGCTCTCTGCCCATAAGGATCTTACAGTCTGATGTAAGAGCAGATTTTTAAAAAATGGTGAATAGGCTAGGGGTGAGAGTGAAAGTAATAATGATAGACTCAAGTGAATAAATAAATCAGGATCAAGTAAATGGATGAGTAGATGCGTGAGTGCTGAGCTGTGACATGACTAGGAAGGTGGGAAGATTAATCAGGTAATCCATCCTGGAAGAGAAGTCTTTTGAGTTGGACTTTAACAGGGGAGATGGATGTGATTTGGCAGATTTGCTGGGAGAGGACATTTCAGCAAGGAGAAAGACATGCACAGTGGGTGGGAGAGGGGAGAGGGAGAGTCTGTTAGGTGGTTTGCTTGGAAGGAGAAAGAAACATGAGCTGGAGAAAACACAATAATAGAGCCAGCTGAAGGAGATCTTTGAAATGGTTGTCTATGAGTTTTTCTTTCATGTGAGAAGAAAAGTGAGCCAAGGGAAACCTTTTTTTAAGGAAGGGTGATATGCTCTAATTGGTATTTTACAACAATGATAAAATCATCACTACATGTAGGATAGACTGAAGAGGGGAGAGCCTAGGGTGGGTGGGTCAGGAGGGAAGATGTGATAGTTATCTAGTCAGGTAGTAATGGGAGTGTGTACCAGGATAGTGGTTATAAGGGTGGAAATGGGAAAATCTGTGCAATATTTTAAAAGAAGAATCAGCAGGACTTGACAACAGTCTGACACTGAGTGGGGATTGGAGTCAAAGGTGTTACAAAGCTGCATGTTTCTGTGTTGCTAATCCATGACAAAGGATGCATGTTAGATTAAAATGCTTCGTATATGACTAAAAATAATAGGGTCACCCTGACCTGTAAGTCCTAGAGGGCCCTACCAGAAAAAGTCAGCTATTGTGGAACTCTAGGAAATTTCCTGCTTCCTTTACCCTTTTACTATTGGGGTCTGGCATTCAGACAAGATCCACCTAATTCATACGTACTCAGAATACTGCAGACAAATCTACAATTATCTGTAGATAATTCCAAAGAACTCTGGAATCCAAACTGAAAGTGTATAAAAGCTGCATTTGTGTCTTCAGTGTTAGACAAGCAGCATGGCCTAGTAAGTACAGCACGGGCCAGCGAGCCCAAAGGACTTGGGTTCTAATCCAAGCTCTACCACGTGTCTGCTGGGTGACCTTGGGCAAGTCACTTAACTTCTCTCTGCCTCAGTTGCATCATTAAGAATGTGAGCCCCGTGTGGGACAGAGACTGTAACAAACCTGATCACCTTTTATTTACCTCAGTTCCTAGAACAGTGCTTAGCACATAGGAAGTGCTCATCAAATACCATCATTATTATTATTCATTTAAACAAAAATTATCCTTGGGAATCTGCCCTTAATCAGAAAGAAAGGTCATCTTTGGGCATTTCTTCCTGGGTATGGCAAAATGATGCCTATGCCTTTGTTACAGTTACTTCTCTGATCGATTGCAGGTCCTTTCCCTGGGCTTCCCATGACTTTCCCTGACTTTCCCAGGGCTCACAGGAATACCAGGACAGTCTGTGCCTAACTGAGGATGGACGTGGACAGATTCCTAAGATTATTCCCTCTTGGGGAGACCGTACCCGAAATGATGTGACAGTGGAAAGAGCACGCGCCTTGAAGTCAGAAGACCCAGGTTCAAATCCAAGCTCTGCCACTTACCTGCTGGGTGACCCTGAGCAAAACAGAGACTTAGTGTCTTTGTATCCTGGTTTCCTTACCTGTAAATGGAGATTAAATGAATACCTGTTCTCCCTGCCTCATGTGGGACTTTGAGCCCATGTGGCACCATGCCTGACCTGCTTATTTTGTATCTACCCTAGCGCTTCATTCATTCATTCAATTGTATTTATTGAGCACTTACTGTGTGCAGAGCACTGTACTAAGCGCTTGGGAGTACACTGCTCGGCACTTAGAGTGCTTTAACAAATTCCACACTTACTTTTGGGAATAGTTGTATGGGGTGGTCGCCAGAGGGGAGGAAAGGGATGTTGTGAGAGAGGGCAATGATAATAATAACGTTGGTATTCGTAAGCGCTTACTATGTGCCAAGCACTGTTCTAAGTGCTAGGGTAAATACAAGGTAATCAGGTTGTCCCACGTGGGGCTCACAGTATTAATCCCCTTTTTACAGATGAAGGAACTGAGGCACAGAACTTGTGACTTGCCCAAAGTCACACAGCTGACATGTGAGGGAGGTGGGATTAGAACCCATGACCTCCGACTCCCAAACCAGGGCTTTCAGAGAAGCAGCGTGGCTCAGTGGAAAGAGCCCGGGCTTTGGAGTCAGAGGTCATGGGTTCAAATCCCGGCTCCTCCACTTGTCAGCTGTGTGGCTTTGGGTACATCACTTAACTTCTCTGGGCCTCAGTTCCCTCATCTGCAAAATGGGGATTAAGACTGTGAGCCCCATGTGGGACAACCTGATCACCTTGTATCCCCCCAGCGCTTAGAACAGTGCTAGGCACATAGTAAGTGCTTAACAAAAACCATCATAATTATTATTATTATTAAGGCACGCTGCAGGGTGAAGGAGATCATAGTGAAAGTGAAGTTCCTTATAATCTGCAGCATCCAGTCTCTGGCTGTGACAACCATTTCTAGTCCTTGAAGCTGAGGGACTGCAGCCCCCCAGTATTCTGAAGTTTGTGAAGGTGTGGGCTGAAATGATTTTTCTGGCCCAAAGCCAGGGGCTGAGTGAGCAGCACGCAGTGAGGTGACATCTCAGAGCTACTATAACTGGGAAGGTAGATCTGCCTATCAAACCGCAAGCGCTTACCGAGCTAATATTTTCATGGGATGGAAGACTTCCCAGAAAAAAAAAAAAAAAGAACAAGAACTTGTTGATTTGGTTATTCAGCTGATCTGTATTTGGAATTTGGGAATGTGTTAACAGAATACTTGAAACACGTTTGACTTTTGGAAGTCTAATGACACCCTGTACAAAATGCCTGAGGAGCTATAGTACAGTGGTCTACACACAGCGAGCACTCAGTAAAGACTATTGATTGATTGATTGATCAACTGAAATTTTGTTGGCTGAGAAAGAGGCCAAATCAAGTCCGTGGACCCTGAGAGGTCTGGTGCTGTCATCATTTATTTCCAGCCCACGGTCGATCACCGACTCCTTCCTCAGAACCTTGCAAAGATCCTGGATAACATTTCTGAGAAAGAGACAATCTCAGGACAATTTGCAAAGCCTAGATACGAAGCATATTCAAAAAAGACAGCAAAACCCAGGTCTAAGGAAATGACAAGCAGTTCATCAATCCCAATTTTGAGAACCTCTTCTGGCAAATTACCTTGGAGAAACCCTGTCCCCCAGCTTGGGAGAGAGTCATACTGGGGAGCTTAGAGGTGGGTGAAATCCTTGGGGAGCGGGAAGAGGGTTATTAGTCACGGGTCATTGGTTCAAATTCCGCTCCACAACTTAGGTGTGTGACTTTGGGCAAGTCACTTAACATCTCTGTGCCTCAGTTACCTCATCTGTAAGAAGCAATGTGGCTCAGTGGAAAAGAGCACGGGCTTTGGAGTCAGAGGTCATGGGTTCAAACCCCGGCTCTGCCAATTGTCAGCTGTGTGACTTTGGGCAAGTCACTCAATTTATCTGGGCCTCAGTTCCCTCATCTGTAAAATGGGGATTAAGACTGGGAGCCCCGCGTGGTACAACCTGATTACCTTGTAACCTTCCCAGCTCTTAGAACAGTGCTTTGCACCTAGTAGGCACTTAATAAATGCCATCATCATTATTATTATTATAAAATGGGGATTAAGACTGTGAGCCTCCCATGGGACAACCTGATCACCTTGTAACCTCCCCAGCTCTTAGAACAGTGCTTTGCACCTAGTAAGTGCTTAATAAATGCCGTCATTATTATTATTACTATAAAGTGGGGATTGAGACTGTGAGCCCCACGTGGGACAACTTGATCACTTTGTATCCTCCCCAGTGCTTAAAACAGTGCTTTGCACACAGTCAGTGCTTAACAAATGCCATTATTATTATTACAGTCTTGGCCTGTTGACTAGGAGTTTCACATCTGACCTCCCCAGGATTGTCATACTATGAGAATGAAGGAAATCTGTGATTGATAGTGAGTCTTCCTTTTTCCTGGATTACCCTCAGGCCTTTAATACTATTACTAATGATAATGATAGCATTTGTTATGTGCCAAACACTGCCCTTAGCACTGGGGGAGATGCAAGGTTATCAGGTTGTCCCACATGGGATTCACAGTCTTAATCCTCATTTTACAGATAAGGCAATTGAGGCACAGAGAAGTTAAATGACTTGCCCAACGTCACACAGCTGACAAGTGGCAGAGCTGGGATTAGAACCCAGCACCTCTGACTCCCAAGCCCGTGCTCTTTCCACTAAGCTGCACTGCTTCTCGTGGCTTCAAGTCACTCTTAGTGCTCTCATTGGAGAGGAAAGACTGGATTGGAAGGGTTTGCTTCATAAGGCAGTTCATTCATGTAGTAAATAGATATTCAGGATTATCCCAGATTTCTTGGATTAATTAATTAATTCATTCATTCAATCGTATTTATTGAGCGCTTACGGTGTGCAGAGCACTGTACTAAGTGCTTGGGAAGTACAAGTTGGCAACATATAGAGACGGTCCCGACCCGACAATGGGCTCAGAGTCTAGAAGGGGGAGACGGACAACAAAACAAAACATGTGGACAGGTGTCAAGTTGTCAAAACAAAAATAAAGCAAAATGCACATCATTAACAAAATAAATAGAATAATAAATATGTACAAGTAAAGTAAATAGAGTATTAAATCTGTACAAACATATATACAGGTGCTGTGGGGAGGGGAAGGAGGTAGGGCAGGGGTATGGGGAGGAGGAGAGGAGAAAGGGGGTTCAGTTTGGAAAAGCCTATTGTAGGAGGTGAGCTCTCAGTAGGGCTTTGAAGGGAGGAAGAGAGCTAGCTTGGCGGATGTGTGGAGGGAGGGTATTCCAGGCCAGGGGGAGGATGTGCGCCGGGGGTCGACGGAGGGACGGGCGAGAATGAGGTACAGTGAGGAGGTTAGCAGTGGCAGAGGAGCAGAGGGTGCAGGCTGGGCTGGAGAAGGAGAGAAGGGCGGTGAGGTAGCAAGGGATGAGGTGATGGACAGCCTTGAAGTCGAGAATGAGAAGTTTTTACTTGATGCATAGGTTGACAGGCAGCCACTGGAGATTTTTGAGGAGGGGAGTAACATGCACAGAGATGATCCAGGCAGCAGGGTGAAGTATAGACTGAAGTGGCCATTAGTTAAATGGCCCTTACTATGATTCTTCAACAGACTGTAAGCTCCCTGAAGGCAAGGACTGCTTCTACCTATTCTACTGTACTGTAGTCTTCCAAGTACTTGTAAAGTGATCTGCACCCAGTAAGCACTGAATAAATGTCACTGATGGATTACTGTGTTTCCTGCCAATGTAATTTTCTTTGTTACATCCAAGTTCTACTCAGACATCAGCTGCTCTCTCTCTCTTTTCTTTAGCTTTCCTTAGGATCAGAACTCATCATTTTGCAGCAGGGCTCAGTTACACTTCACCGTTGTTCCTAAATTCTTTGAGAGTGAAAGCTTCTTTCATCTTCCCTCACATCTGCACTGTCTCACCTTCCACCTTTTCAGGCACTGTGCAATTACTATGTCCTCAGCCTACTTTTCTTTTCTCCATCAGCTCTGACAAGAAGATGGATTCTCTGGCTGCAGAGTACATGTCATTGTTCATGAAGCATTTGCCCAACAGGAACTTAAATATTAATTGTGAAAAAACCGTATGGGGTAAGGATCTTTGATGAACTAAAATTACTGTTTGGTATGATGTGAAGGGCCTTTAATTTTGCCATCTGGGTCTAATTGACAAAGAATGACGATGAATTGCAGCTCAGAGGATCAGTGAACTTTGTGTATGGGCTATTAACTAGGAAAAGAGCAAGCCAGGATAGAAAATTGCGGGTATCTCGGAAAATGAGAAGTCTACTCATTTGCAGGTAGAGCAGTTATTTTGTTTTCAATGAGACACAGATCTTACCTGAATCAGTAGTTAATACTCTAATCAAAATTGGAGCATTTCAGTCTAAATAAAGATTTTATCACCTTTGAAAAACCACATTCCCATCGCAGGTTCTTTAGTGATTTCCCTGTGGTGCAGTTTTGCTAAGACTTTCCATAATAGGGAATTGCTTTATTGATTTTAAACAGTAATTGAAGATATTTTATAGATGTGAGATAGGTGAAATACTTATCTGTGACAGTGAATAGGGGGATAAATTTCCATAGGGATTTATAATTGAAAACTTAAAAATACAAATGTTTTTGTTGGAAAGCATTTTGTAATTATGTGTTGTTGAAAAGAAAGCATAAAAATAATTAATTTAAGAAAAAGGATGTGAGAAATGAAGGAAGCATACAATTGGAATATTTATTTTTGGCAAAGGCCTTCTAATATGTAGACTATGGTCAGTTTTGACTTCTACCTGAGTGTTTTCCATTAGCATGAGCTGTGACTTAAGCTAACAAAAACATCAGTTTTTTATATATTTAGTGTTTATATACATATAAACACTAAATATATAAAAAACTATATATATAATGGGTGAGTTCAGAACTGAATCTGAAATCAGGTGTAATGGTTCTTGATTAGGAAAAGAAACTAAAGGCTGATACAGTTCTATTGAAAAATTAACACTCTATGTCCTGCAGTCTTTCCAGTTATACCATGGTTCTTTGACAGCCATGGATGTGCAATTGAAATTTATTAAACTTTGATTTTGACTTTTTAAAGGTACAGGATTTTGTACTTCTCTTTACTGGAAAGGGATTTGGAAGATTATCAATTAGCAATTGATGTGATACAATTTGAAGATTGCTTAGAAATCTTTTCTATATGATAGTATAACTATTCTATAACACTATCTAGTTTTTAAACAGCCTGTGAAAAATGCAGTATATGAAATGTCATAATTTTATTGGCCCACGATATCCAAAAATGAGTATTACCTGTGGGAAAATGTTACACAGAGTGAATAATTACTATATATTTCAATATATGTGTATATTAGCTTAGTCCCCAGTAAATGTTTAATAAATACCATTATTATTATGTACTCTTTCTCTAAATCCATATATATCCATATATATATATATATAAATACTGTAAAAGGAATAAGTGAAATAAACAGAATCTACATATAGAAACAACTTAATATGTATATATATACATATTAAGTTTCTATATGTAGATTCTGTTTATTTCTCTTATTCCTTTTACAGTATTTTTAAAGAAGTGAGCAATTTTAAAGATTAAGTAGTTACACAACTGCATAGGCTATTCATAAGCTACAAAGGTAACTGGGTTTAAAATTATTCAAATATACCATTAATAACCTTTGCCCTTGAACATTTTGAGATGGAGTTGGTAGAGGAAGAAAGAGCCAATGACAAAACTGGGGACAAAATATTTTGTTCCCCTTTTAAAATCACACATCAAAAGAAATAGTCTACACATAATTGTATTTATTTTTCTAGGTAAAAGAAAAGCTTATTCTATGGAAAACCTAATTTGCCTTTCAATGAAATGTATGTTCCTGTCTACTGTTAGAAACTGTAGTTGGGTTCCATTTCACAGCAGAACATAATCACACCCTGTGGTGTTTGTAGATATATTGTGTGTACAATAATTCTTGATTATTAGTTTTCTGGAGTTATGAATTTTTCCTATGGTCTTCAAATATAGCTGCTTATTTCTCAAATCATAACAATTGATTAAATGCCTGAACATTTTTAAATAATAAAACAGGAGCTCTAACTCTACAAGAAGATCTAAATCAGTGTTTTCAGATGCCTTTGGAGTAATGCCATTCCCAGAAGTTTCTCATCATTTCTAAAACTACAAATGGAAAATACTAAGTCACAAAGCCACAAGACCAGATCTTTGCAACACTTACAAGAGTTTGCTGGACTTCTTTTTCGTGCTGAACCAGTCAACATTGTCAAAATGAACACACCTAAAACACAACACATAATTCATGAGGATAATATGTATTTGGGGGAAAAAAAAGATGGACTCCTAATAATAGAACTTTTTTTAACTCCACGTAAATAGAGTTAGAATGAATATAAGGGGAAGGGAGCATAGAAAAATTGTGATCCTCTCTCAAATCTCATTTGTGTAGTGCTTGAAGAATAAGTATATTTCTCAAGTCAAATTTGCACCCTAAGTGTCTGCTGTATGCTACTATTAACTAGTAATGAGATACTAAGCACGCTGATATCAAGCTTCTATTTTTCTACATGCCTGCCAAAACATCCTCTTTTAATAATACCCTAACACAGATCTTTCCTGTCCTTCTCTTATATGATTGTATTATTGTCCCAGTGTTTTATTAACATCACCAGTACTGTCTCTTAGGTAAAAGATTAATTACTTGGTTGTGATTCACGGAAATGGAGCTGCAACTTAAATTATTGAGGAAATACATCAGAATATCCGCTATTGTTATGGCATAAGATGCACTTCTTTAAAAGGGGAAACAAAAGAATATGAGTTCTGCTATATTAATCAATGCTTACATGTCAGGAGCAACAGCAGTAGTCTGAGAGCCGGATGGCTTTTTTACTGCAATAAACATGTTCCGTCTCGTGACCTTGGTATCCCTTTAGTCCCTCTAGCACTTACTTGTTCATTAATTAGATTTGATTTAGCTCTATTTCTGTGAACCCTCAACAACTGATGATGTGCAGGGGAGAGAGTCGTAGCCAAAAAAACTAATTAAAACCAATATTAGATTCTTAATTTTGATTTGTCATCTTTGAACTGCAGGTTTGTAACAATGCTGTCTGTCAAACTGATTAAATGTGTTGCCCTGTATTTTGCAGATATTTCGAAGTCCAAAGAACAGCCCTGAATCAAGCCTAGTAGCTAGCACTTATCAGAGAAAGGAGAAAGGTATGAAGGCCCATGAATATAAACGAATTTTTTTCCTAAATGTAATTATGTTATCATGTTTATTTTTGCTTGAGTTGTCAGTGACTTATTCAGTCTCATTCTGCACCCATTTTCAGGAACGGTGAAAAGATATCTCGTGGCGTTCATGGGGAAAAAACCCCCTTCAATTCTACACTACCTGAGAATAGAAGCATCATCCTCTGGGGGCGGGGGGAGGAGTAGGGTGAAAGAGCTTGCCAGAAATGGAGGATTATCACTTAATTTATGATGCATTTTGATCCCAGATTGGGGATTAATCTAATAATAATGGTATTAATTGAGCAGTTATTTTGTGCCATCACTGTACTAAGCACTTGGATAAATACAAGATCATCAGTCCCCATCTCCTACTGGGCCCACAGTCTATAGGGGAGCGTGAGCATTATCTTGTCTTATGCCGTTAAGTCGTCTCCGACCCATAGCGACACCATGGACACATCTCTTCTAGACCGCCCCGCCTCCACCTGCATTAATTCTGGTAGCATAGCCATAGAGTTTTCTTGGTAAAAATACAAAGGTGGTTTACCATTGCCTCCTTCCGCGCAGTAAACTCGAGTCTCCTCCCTCAACATTCTCCCATGTCGTTGCTGTCCAGCACAGGTGAGTTTTGATTTGTAGTAGATTGCCTTCCAACTGCTAGCCACTGTCCAAGCTTGAAATGGAATGGATCTGCCTCTGCTTGACTCTCCCTCCCATAGTTGAGACTGGTAGAGTACTGGAAATTCTCCAGGTGCAACCTGAGAGGGGATGAGCATGTATACTGCCCAGTGCTGTACCCATGTATTCCAGCGCTTAGAACAGTGCCCAGCACTTAGAACAGTGCTTTGCACATATTAAGTGCTTAATAAATGCCATTATTATTATTGTTGTTATTATTATTATTACCCCAATTTTTAAATGAATAAACTGACATGAAGAATTTAAGTCATTTGTCTGAGGTCAAACAGTAGATAAGTGCTAGAGCCATGATTCAATTTGAAGTCTCCTGATCCTCTGGCTTGTTTCCTTTCCAACTGACCATGTTGTTTCTCAAAACAATGCAGCAGTGCTAAAACCTAGATTTTTTTGTTACCCGAATTATGCAAAGTGAAACTGTTCATAGAAACAAAAGGAGTTGGGAATCATTCATGGATGAGAGGCCTAAAATGGGTTATGAAAAGGAAAGAAAGCTCACAGTCTTCTAGACTGTGAGCCTACTGTTGGGTAGGGACCGTCTCTATATGTTGCCAACTTGTACTTCCCAAGTGCTTAGTACAGTGCTCTGCACACAGTAAGCACTGAATAAATACGATTGAATGAATGAATGAAGTTAGGGGTGTAAGGGAAAACATAGGGATATTGGTCTTTAAATATTGGGATGCATGTCAAGGTCGGCAGTGTTTAATCGAAATATCTTATTGCTACTTCTGGAGACAGGCGACTAGGTTGGAAGGACTTCTGATCGGACATAATAATGACGCTGATTATGGTCTTCCATTAATTAGGCTGCCGTGGATCCGGAAGACCCCTTTGGACAATCTCAAGAATCCTGAGCTCATAATGGGTCGTTAGATGGATTAATCCATCAGTCAATATGCTTGCTGAGCAATTAGTGTGTGTAAAACACTGTAGTAAATGCTTGGGAGAGCAATCAGTCAATAAACCAGTTGTATTTATTGATAGCTTACTGTGGGCCAAGTATTGTACTAAGTGCTTGGAAGAGGACTGTATAAAAGAATCAGTAGACACGTTCTCTGCCCACAGTGAGTTTACGATCTACAGGGGAAGACAGACATTGACATAAATAAATAGACTACGGATATGTAGATAAGTGCTGCAGGGATGAGGGAATGGTGAATAAAGGGAGCAAACCCAACTGCATGGACAAAGAAGTAAGGAGTGGGAAAAGAAGAAATGAGGGCATAGTATAGTGCTCTGCACACAGTAAGCGCTCAATAAATACGATTGAATGAATGAATGAAAGAGTGGAATAGTGAGGGAGTTCCAAGCCAGAGGCAGGACAAGGGAAAGAGTTTGGCTGTGAGATAGATGAGATTGAGGCATAGTGAGTAGATTGGCATTAAAAAATTACAGTGTGTGGTCTGTATTGTAATAGGAGAGCAATGAAATGAGGTAGGAGGGGCCAAGGTGATTGAGTGTTTTATGGCTGATGGGTTTCTGTTTGATGGGGAGGTTGATGGGCAACCACAGGAGGTTCTTAAGGAGTTGGGAAACATAAACTGAAGGTTTTTTTAGAAAATGATCCAGACAGCAGTGTGAAGTGTGGACTGGAGTAGGGAGATGCAAGAGACAGAAAGGTCAGCAAGCAGGCTAATATAGTAACCAAACAGGAAAAAAATGAGTGCTTGAATTAATGTGGGAGCAATTTGGATGTAGAGGAAAGGGCAGATTTTAGTGATGTTGTGGAGGTTGAACTGACCAGATTTACTGACGGACTGAATTTGTGAGTTGAATGAAAAAGATAAGTCGAGGATAACACCAAATTTATGGGCTTGTGGGCCAGGAAGGATGATGATGCTGCCAACAGTGACAGGACAGTCAAGGGGAGGACAGGATTTGGTGGGAAGAGAAGGAGTTGTGTTTTGGACATGTTAAGTTTGAGCTGTTGGCCGGATGTCCAAGTAAAGATGCCATGAAGGCAGGAGGAAATGTGATACTGCAGGGAAAGAGGGAGATCAGGGCTAGAGATATAGATTTGGGAATCATCAACATAGAGATAATAGTTGAAGCCATGGCAGCAAATATGTTCTCTGATTGTGTGGGTGTTGATGGAGAATAGAAGGCAACCCAGAACTGAATTTTGTGGGACTCCCACAGTTAAGGGGTGGGAGGTAGTGAGGAGGATGAGGAGTACAATGCAATAAAGTTGATAGACACAATACCGTCCTCAAGGAGCATACGGTCTAGAGGGAGAGGGACTGGTGAAGTGGCAGAGTATAAATCTCTATTCCTCAGTGCTGTGGGACTGGGGGTGGGTTAAGCATCAAAGTGCTTAAAGGATAAGAGATAATAGAACTTGGGAGCAGTTACAGCTCCTTCACTCTGCCTGAGTGGCCAGAGGCCCGAACTGATGTTTTTCCTTTCTAGGGGAACTCCACAGGCTCTGAATTGGGACGATGGTTCTGAACTGTTTTAGAGGGGTCACTGCAGGCTTTTCTGCATTGTAAAAACAAAGCACGGGATAGAATGAGCATTAATAAGCAAAGTGGAACAATCATCCATCGGCTTTATGTTGATAGTTGTCACTTGTTAGCCTGACTCTCTTTCAAGACATTTGAATTCTAGACTGTGAGCCCACTGTTGGGTAGGGACCGTCTCTATATGTTGCCAACTTGCACTTCCCAAGCGCTTAGTACAGTGCTCTGCACACAGTAAGTGCTCAATAAATATGATTGAATGGACTGTAAGCTTTCTATGAGCAGAAAATCTATCTGTTTATTGTTGTACTGTACTCTCCTAAGCACTTAGTACAGTAGTCTACACACAATATGTACTCATTAAATACGATTGAATAAATGAATGAATGAATGAACATACCATTATCCTACAGCACTTGTGTATATATATATATATACATCTATAATTCCATTGTATCTGTATTTCTATTGTACCTCTAATTCTATTTATTTGTATTGATGCCTACTTAGTTGTTTTCATGTCTGTCACCCCTTCTCTTGACTATAAGCCCATTCATTGCCGGCAGGGATTGTCTCTCTTTATTGCTGTATTGGACTTTCCAAGTGCTTAGTACAGTGCTCTGCACACAGTAAGCACTCAATAAATATGATTGAAGGAATGAATGAATTATCTGATTTAAAATGAATATGTAACTAGGAAAAAAAAATCATAGCAAGAGCATCCTTAGTACAGTGCTCTGTACACAGTAAGCGCTCAGTAAATATGATTGAATGAAGGAATGAATTATCTGATTTAAAATGAATATGTAACTAGGAAAAAAAATCATAGCAAGAGCATCCTTAGTACAGTGCTCTGCACACAGTAAGCACTCAATAAATATGATTGAATGAAGGAATGAATGAATCATCTGATTTAAAATGAATATGTAACTAGGAAAAAAAATCGTAGCAAGAGCATCCTTAGTACAATGCTCTGCACACAGTAAGCGCTCGCTAAATACAACTGAATGAATGAACATCCTGCTTCTCTCTTAATCTTCCCAAGATATTCGGATCTAGGACTCCATGTTCATAACTAACTATGTGGCACATTTTTGTAGCCAGGATATCAATGCATTGGATGCATTCTTTATACATAGGAAAGATGGAGTACCTATCAGTAACAGTAATTAATTCTCCATCAACATTAGATGGATCAGTTGTCACTTCATTGTTAATTTCACAAGACAGCTTTTTAAACTTAAATAATTACACCTCTAATTCAAAGCAGCTGTTTATAATCTCTCTCCAAATCTCTCAAGAACGTGCACTGAGATGCTGAAATTATAATATCCATTGCAGCAGAATAATGTCTGTTCTGAAGACATAAGAACCCTGGTATCATGACTTCCACTACAATTGGTCCTGATGGAGATAAGTGGCCTACACTCGGTTTCCTGTTGTCCCGGAAATTGACAATAAAGCCCTGTAATGAAGGAAGATGAATGCTTGGGGTAAGTGAAATCCACAGATACCTTATTTTTTCCCATTTCAGCCTTCTCTTCCTCCTCCCCTCAGTCTTTGATCAGAGCTTTTAACAAGTAAGAACACTGACTGGTTTCAATTTTACTTCTCTTCTAGCCTCCTGGACACCTCCTGCTGGAGGTGTCATCGGACTGAGAATGGACAAAAATCAAACAGCAGGAAAAGCTAAAAACGTGGGTAAGCCAAAAACAAAGTGTTTGCCAAAGTTTCAAGAATCCCAAAGCTTCCATATTTTCTACCTGGATATTTTAGTCCTTTTAGAAATGGACAAAAATCAAACAGCAGGAAAAGCTAAAAACCTGGATAAGCCAAAAACAAAGTGTTTGCCGAAGTTTCAAGAATCCCAAAGCTTCCATATTTCCTACCTGGATATTTTAGTCGTTTTCCCTTCCTTTCTTCAGAAATTAATTTTAATCCTTGATTAACCCCCTACAGAGATTAGAGCGATAAATCTTGTTAACTCCTATTCTTTCCCGTTATGAAATCGAGACCTATCTGCTTTAAAAATCAGAATTTTCAAATAGACATATACTCTTTGTTCTTCGCTGTCCCCTTTTCTCATTCCCTCCTCTGGGCATTTTTTTTTTCGAACTCATCTGAAGCATCAGCCCTCTCTGACTTGACAAATTACCTCATCCTTTCATTCAGAGGAATTCAAACTCCACCTACTTACGACAATCTGTGAGAATATGAAGCGTTATTCCTAGACCACATCAAATAAAACTGCCTGGGCCTTTACAGAGCATACCCACAGGGCCAAGACCAATAGAGCTTCAAATGAGAAAATATTTGCAGGTTCCAAAGAAAAGTTCCCACTAATTTAGGAAATCCTCAGGAACTTTGCTTGACTTCCTGCAGGACCACCAATCTGTCACAAAAGCTATCACACTTCCCCCTGTCTCCTACACCCCAGAGTAGAGATGGATTGTTTGGCTTTAATAAAGCTTTGGAGATGCAGCAAGGATGCCTCTTTCTACTGATTTCTTCCCCCACTCGTAATAATAATAATTATGGCATTTGATAAGCAATGTGGATCAGTGGAAAGAGCATGGGCTTTGGAGTCAGAGGTCATGGGTTCAAATCCCAGCCCCTCCACTTGTCAGCTGTGTGGCTTTAGGCAAGTCACTTAACTTCTCTGTGCCTCAGTTATCTCATCTGTAAAATGGGGATTAAAACTGTGAGCCCTACGTGGGACAACCTGATTACCTTGTATCTACCCCAGCTCTTAGAACAGTGCTTGGCACACAGTCAGAGCTTAACAAATACCATCATTATTATCAGTATTACTATTCCACACTGTGGAGCCTTCTGAGGCCAACCCCAGTGGTGGGATGGAGGCGTGCAGAAGTCCAGATTGATAAATTGTCCCAGCTGTAGCCATCAACTCTGAGGTTGTTCATAAAGGTTTTTATTTCCAAAGGCAGCAGCAAGAAAGAGGATATTCTTCGTCTTTGTGCAGAAACGCTCTGGGCATGTTACTCCCCTCCTCAAAAACCTCCAGTGGCTACCAATCAACCTACGCATCAGGCAAAAACTCCTCACCCTCGGCTTCAAGGCTGTCCATCACCTCGCCCCCTCCTACCTTACCTCCCTTCTCTCCTTCCCCAGGCCAGCCCACACCCTCCTCTCTGCTAATCTCCTCACCGTACCTCGTTCTCGCCTGTCCCGCCATCGACCCCCGGTCCACGTCATTCCCCCTTGCCCAGAAAGCCCTCCCTCTGCACATCTGCCAAGCTAGTTCTCTTCCTCCCTTCAAAGCCCTACTGAGAGCTCACCTCCTCCAGGAAGTCTTCCCAGACTGAGCCCCCTTTTTCCTCTTCTCCTCCTCATCCCCTCTGCCCTACCTCCTTCCCCTCCCTACTGTACCTGTATACATGTTTGTGCAGATGTATTACTCTATTTATTTTACATGTACATATTTACTATTCTATTTATTTTGTTAACGATATGCATCTAGATTTACTTCTATTTATTCTGATGACTTGACACCCTTCCACATGTTTTGTTTTGTTGTCTGTCTCCCCCTTCTAGACTGTGAGCCTGTTGTTGGGTAGGGACCATCTCTATATATTGCCAACTTGTCCTTCCCAAGCGCTTAGTACAGTGCTCTGCACACAGTAAGCGCTCAATAAATAGGATTGAATGAATGAATGAATGACAGTCTCAAGGGGGTTAAGTCTGGAGCAGCCCTGGTCTCCCTTAGTTTTTCACTGAACAATGCATAACTGAATCCAACAGAAAATTGCACTTGGGCAAAACTCAGAATCCAATTGGAAAGGAAGTAGCTTTGTGGGTAGCAACACCAAATAAGCAGTTCTGAAAGAGACACATGTGTTATTTATTCTAAGAATGATACAGCCCCTTTGAAGAAATGGCTTTAAGCATTAGCCATTTGGATTTCATTTTATCTTGAAAATGCAGTAATTTATTCATTTCTATTAGTCAGTCAGTTTGATTATTTATTTATCTAGTTGATAGACCAAGGAATAAACGGAATAGTTTCCATACTGTACTGTAACTGTTGACATGGTGAGGAAGGAAACAGATCCGTAGAGGAAAATAACTACAATGGCAATTAACCCTCCAAAGGGAAGTTACCACTTAAAGAAAGAAATTAAGTAATTAAGGCAAACCAACAAGTTTCCAGAGCTTATGTTACAAATATGAGAAGCGGCGTGGGTCAGTGGAAGGAGCACGGGCTTGGGAGTCAGAGGTCATGGGTTCAAATCCCGGCTCCACCAATTGTCAACTGTGTGACTTTGGGCAAGTCACTTCACTTCTCTGGGCCTCAGTTACCTCATCTGTAAAATGGGGATTAAAACTGTGAGCACCCCGTGGGATAACCTGATCACTTTGTAACCTCCTCAGTGCTTAGAACAGTGCTTTGCACATAGCAAGCACTTAAATACCATTATTATTATTATTAAATACCCATAGTCCTAAGAATCCTGGTTTCACTTCCTCCCATGAAGTGAATAATATCTTATCTATAAAATCTTGACTCTCTCTCACTAAGTCAATATGATCACAATTTGTGCTAATCTGTTATTTGTGGATTGCGGTTTTAATTTTGTGTTTCCTTTACCTGCTCCAGACTGTCAGCTCTTTGACAGTAGGGATGTAATAACTTCCTACTGTGGCTAGCTCACTCTGAAAGGCTTTAGATGATATCTGTGACTCATAATCATGGTTATGATTGAGGAGCCTTTGAAGAAGGCTGAAGATCTTCCTTCCTTCCTTCGGTAGGTGGTACGCTAGAGAGCTTTCCTCAAAAAATTTATTCTCAAGGATGTCAAGGCAGTGGGCGAAAGTGACGTCTGGACTACTGCTGAAGTCTGATGAGGTTAAGCAAGTATCTTACGGGTCTCAGACTTTGCAGGTGACTGTGTCCTGTCCACAGTGGCAAAGGTGGCATTGCCATCTCGGCTCCAGCTCCTTTTGGGATCCAAAGACAGAGCTGGTGAGCCAGGTCGTCCATCGTCCCCAAAGAATCCTTGCAGTTGATCATGGCAAAAATACGATTAAACAGACACAATTCCTGCCCTCCTGTAGCTTGCTTTATAAAAGGTACAACAAAGGATTCAACATAGATCAGAAAACAGTAGGATGCAGTCGGTCACTTCTAGGTGGAGATGGAAATCTCCACTAAATCTCTTTTCCTTCCCAATGTCTCTAGAAAAACAGTGACAAAACAGTGGTAAGGAGTTTAGCTGATGGTAAGGAGTTTGTGGTAAAGATAGGATAGTAAAAGGCAAGGTGAATGAGAGCTTTAAAACCAATGGTAAGGAGTCCCCCCATCTTACCTCCCCCACATCTTACCTCCTTCCCTTCCCCACAGCACCTGTATATATGTTTGTACATATTTATTACTCTATTTATTCATTTATTTATTTTACTTGTACATATCTATTCTATTTATTTTATTTTGTTAGTATGGTTTTGTTCTCTGTCTCCCCCTTATAGACTGTGAGCCCACTGTTGAGTAGGGACTGTCTCTATATGTTGCCAATTTGTACTTCCCAAGCACTTAGTACAGTGCTCTGCACATAGTAAGCGCTCAATAAATACGATTGATGATGATGAATGTCCAACTGTAGAAGTAAGCTCACCATCGGCAGGTAATGTGTCAGTTTATTGTTATATTGTACTCTTCCAAGTGCTTAGTACAGCACTTTGCACACGGTAAGTGTTCAGTAGAAACTGTTGATTGAATGAATAAATCCCCTTAATAATAATAATAATGATAGCGTTTATTAAGCACTTACTACGTGCAAAGCACTGTTCTAAGCCCTGGGGAGGTTACAAGGTGATCAGGTTGTCCCACAGGGGGCTCACAGTCAATCCCCATTCTACAGACGAGGGAACTGAGGCACAGAGAAGTGAAGTGACTTGCCCAAAGTCACACAGCTGTGACATTTGGCAGAGACAGGATTTGAACCCATGACCACTGACTCCAAAGCTCGGGCTCTTTCCACTAAGCCACGCTACTTCTCCACTTAGCTCTACTGGAGCTCTACTTAGCTCTACTGGAGCCAGCCTATGTCATCTTCATTGCCCATTCAGCCTTTCTTATGACAAAATCACATTCCCATCAGCAGTAAATACATAAAAGATTAACAGGGATTGAAGTTAACTAGTAATAATGATGGCATCTGTTAAGCGCTTACTATGGGCAAATCACTGTTCTAAGCTCTGGGGAGGATACAAGGTCATTAGGTTGTCCCACGTGGGGATCACAGTCTTAATCCCCATTTTACAGAGGTAACTGAGGCACAGAGAAGTTAAGTGACTTGCCCAAGGTCACACAGCTGACAATTGACGGAGCCAGGATTTGAGCCGTGCTGTTTCTACTGAGCCACGCTGCTTAGAAGTCGTAGTAATAGTAGAAATGTTAAGTGTTTTTTGTGTGCAGGTCATTATACTACCAAGGGCTGGAAAGAAAAGGAGGAGTATGGTCTAGTGGTTAGAGCATGGGCCTGGGAGTGAGAAGGGCTTGGGTTTGAACCCCAGTTCCACCATTTGTCTGCTGTGGGATTTTGGGCAAGTCACTTAACTTCTCTATGCCTCAGTTATCTGTAAAATGGGGATTAAAACTGTGAGCGCTTAACAAATGTCATTAAAAAGTCCTTGGACCTCAAAGATCACTGTACAAGAACACAGGTAGACAGAGGAGACTGAAGGTAGATATATGAGGAGAGATGAACAATAAAATAATCTGTAATCTCTGCAATCCCACATCTCCTCCTCCCTTCAGGGTATTTCTATTTGGATGTCCTGTGGACACCTGCAATCGAACATATCTTCTCACCCAAACCTTCCCTTTCCACTGTTTTTCCCTTCACTATTGACAACACTACCATCTTTCTTGTCTCACAAGCCCTCGCTTTGGCATCATCCTCATCTCATCTCTCTCAATCAATCCATACGTTCAGTCAGTCACCGAATGCTGGCAGTTGTACTTTACACACCTCTAGACTTCACCCTTTCTCTCTTCATAATAATAATAATAATAATAATAATAATAATAATAGCATTTATTAAGTGCTTACTATGTGCAAGGCACTGTTCTAAGTGCTGGGGGTATACAAGGTGATCAGGTTGTCCCACAGGGGGCTCACAGTCTTCATCCCCATTTTACAGATGAGGTAACTGAGGCCCAGAGAAGTTAAGTGACTTGCCCAAAGTCACACAGCTGGCAAGTGGCAGAGCCAGGACTCGAACCCATGACCTCTGACTCCAAAGTCTGTGCTCTTTCCACTGAGCCACGCTGCTTCTCAAAATGCCAACAAGCTGGTCCAAGCACTTGTCATCGCCCACCTTGACTAGTGCATCAGTCTCCCCACATCCCTGAGTCTAGCTTTTTCCCTCTCCAGCCATGCTTCACATTTCTAAAGAAATCGTTCTGTGCCCATCTCTCCACACCTCAAACACTTCCACTGGTTGCCTATCTATCACTGCATCAAGCAGAAATGCCCCACCATCAGTCTTAAGGCACTTAACCAGCTCTCTTCCTAATAGCTATCCTTGCTCCTCTCCCACTACAAACCCAGCCCACGCACTTCACTCCTCAAACAACAACCTATTTACCGTACCTCAGTCTTGTCTCTCCCATCATTGACCCCTTGATCCTATCCTCCCTCTGGCCTAAAACTCACATTCCCTACGTATATGACAGATCACCACCCTTCCCATTGTCAAAACCCGAATAAAATTGTATCTTCTCCAGAAATCATTTCCTTAATAACCTTTCAACTGCCACCTTGTTTTCTCTCTCTTCTGTGTCGTCATTGCTCTCGCATCCATATCCACTAGGTAAGTTGATACTCGCCCCATCCCAACCTTCCGAGCAATTATGTGCATATCTTTACACTTCATCAAAACAAGGGATCAATTGCTTCATCTGTTTTATTGTCGGTGTCCCCAACTAGCTTGTAAACTCCTTGAGGGCAGGGAATCAAGTTTTCAGTACAGTGCTCTGCACACAGTAATAATGATAATAATAATGGTATTTATTAAGCACTTACTATGTGGCAAGCACTGTTCTAAGCGCTGGGCTAGATACAAGCTAATCAGGTCATCCCACGTGGGGCTCACAGTCCTCATCCCCATTTTACAGATGAGGTAACTGAGGTACAGAGAAATTAAGTGACTTGCCCAAAGTCACACAGCTGAGAAGCGGCGGAGCTGGGATTAGAAACCACAGTCCTCTGACTCCAAAGCCCGTGCTCTTTCCACTAAGCCACGCTGCTTCAGTAAGCACTCAATAAATACAGTTGAATTAGTGAATGAATGAAATCATGTCCACAACTATAATGTACAACTATAGTGCACTCTCCAAAATGCTTAGTACAGTTATCTGCACACAGTAAGCACTCATTAAAAACTATTGATTGAATGGAAACATTAAAGTAGCATAAGAGAAAAGGACAAAGGACTAAAGTATATATTTTGCTGGCCTAATTAATGGGATGATTTTTTTCTGATTATTTTATAGTAGCCTAGAAGTTGTTAAATTGTAGATACTGAGGACAATATTTAAGGGCCTGTGATTCATTAGCTGTCACAGATCATTGGAACTGAAGAGATGGGTCCTTTCCTGCTTTCCAACTCTGACTTGATATTTGATACTCTGCACAAACCTGAAAATTAGTGTATCAGTTTCCACATTTGTGAAAAAAGAACTGTCTTTCATATGAGCACAGAGACCAATTGACTATAAGTGTAAAGGCAAGGATGTTTTACCTGAGCAGGGTGGCTCAGTGGAAAGAGCCTGGGCTTTGGAGTCAGAGGTCATGGGTTCAAATCCTGGCTCTGCCACTTGTCAGCTGTGTAACTTTGGGCAAGTCACTTAATTTCTCTGGGCCTCAGTTGCCTCATCTTGTAAAATGGGGATTAAGACTGTGAGTCCCCCATGGGACAAACTGATCACCTTGTAACCTCCTCAGTGCTTAGAACAGTGCTTTGCACATAGTAACTGCTTGATAAATGCCATTATTATTATTATCATTATTATTCAAGACCAAGATAGTATGTAGTGCCTGCCTTGAAAAACTAAATTGAAACACTGACCTGTTCCTCACGTGGTTCCAAGAGAGATTGGAATGAGGAAACAGACAAGGCAGTAACTTTGAGGAAATGAGCTCCTTCACGAGATTTTTAAGGGAAAAGGTGAAGAAATTGGCTTGATTCTTAACTAAATAATTAAATAATTTGCCAAAGAAATTTGCATTGTCCTTTCTTACGTGGGCTCCCTGACACAGCTCTAAAATAGTCCAAAGAAAATCAATAAGACATCAAGAACCTAGCAGTACCGGGTAGTTTAATTTCAGTTAGCCTAAAGATCAATAGCTTCAGAGTCATTTCAAGTCCTTCAGAATCTGTAATACCCAGTGCTGTATACACATATGTGTTCAAGTGTGTGTGAAACAAGGAGTATAAAGAGTGATGGGGTGTGAAAGAAAGGGTGAAATTGGTAACACTGTGCTTTAGATCAAATACAAAATGCCCTTTGAATGAACAAGCCTTAGTTTGGGTTGTTTATTTATTTTGATTCACTTTGGGAACACTATCTCCCACATCATGTTTCACTGGAAATCCCTTTTCCAACCCAGTTTTTAGGGCACAGGACTACCTATTCCTGCAGTGTTAGGGGGAAAAAGGACGTATTACCAACAACTTCACATTTTACAAATTTATAATCCAGTTAATAAATTAACTTCTCAACCGACACCATCAAACCAGCAGCTCCTGAACACGGAAAGGAAAATGCTTAATTGACTTTGG
Source organism: Tachyglossus aculeatus (assembly GCF_015852505.1). Classification (NCBI taxonomy): domain Eukaryota; kingdom Metazoa; phylum Chordata; class Mammalia; order Monotremata; family Tachyglossidae; genus Tachyglossus; species Tachyglossus aculeatus. The sequence continues at coordinate 19,971,879 of NC_052082.1, read as the reverse complement.
CTATACATCAGTTTGGACATTTTGAAATGATATCATCAATTTGAAATCGAATCAAGATAATATGGATTTAAAACATTGGCTCTGCATTCGCAAATTTCAAGCCTATTCATATTCTGAAAAACAATCACTCTAAAAAGAATGGAATTGAAATACTGGGCAAGATGAACAAACTTTTTAGTTAGTTATGATTATTGAGAGGCTTTAAAAATGGCCTTCTTTGTAATGGGATTATCACCGTGGAACACTACATTTTCCGTAGTCAATACTAGAAACAGCCACAGCACAATCAGTATTGCCTACACTCTAATCTGAATAGATGTATCATTTTGTAGATAATAACTCATGTCTTAAACATTGACATATAATTGACCCAATTAAATGAATACTTGTTTAAGTAGCCTTTGCTGATAAGGCAATATGAGGCTTATTAGAGAGAGGTGAAACGTGGGAATTTTGTCGTGACATATTTGAAACAGAATAAAGGAGTATTAGAGAATGCAGGTCATTCATCACCCTCTACATGCATCTTTTCATAGGTTCTTTTAGCATACTGAAACAACATTCTTCAAAGCACCAATTTCCTGAAGAGATTTTCTTTGATTGCATTCATGTTCTGCTATTGGGATTAAAAAAAAAGTCCTCTCATGTCAGTGTTCTATTTTCTCAAAGTCTTTTCTAGTAGAAAAGCGAAACCAGAAATCCTTTCTGCACCAGTTTGATCCTTTGTGTATTCTGATCTTTCTTACGACCAATATTACTGCAGAAATTCATTGTGAAGAGTGCGTCATTTAGCCTGTGACTTGATTCATCTGCTAACAGTGGCTACTTTCCAATGGTGTAATAGTGATGTAATTATCCAAACTTTAAGACAAAAAGTCAACAATTTATCATCAAGTAAAATAAATAATTATAAAAAGACATCTTGTTAATTATTTTAAAAGGTTATGCCATAATGATTTATATGTTCCTTGTTGCCAAATAGTAAACCAGACACTCAAATTATTGGTTATATTTACATGAAAATCTCAACATATACATACCTCCTAGATAAAGTACAAAATTCAGTATTTTTATTGTGCACTAATTAGATGCAAAATAAAACTCAGTGGTCTACGTGAAGAAACTGAGGCTTAAAAACAATATTTGATCCCAGCTTCTAGGTTCAAAGAATCTTGGTAGAGAAAAAAAGTCATCAAATGCAATCACGGTGATAATTTTTGAAAGAAGTGACCTTCCAAAACATACCCTGTGTTTTCTACCTCTGTCCCCAACACTCTCTGTGATCTTCTTTGTATTTGTCCTTGTCAGTCAGATTGTTTCAGTGTTCAATTCATTCAATTGTATTTATTGAGTGCTTACTCTGTGCAGAGCACTGTACTAAGCGTTTGGGAAGTACAAGTCGGCAACATATAGAGACGGTCCCTACCCAACAACGGGCTCACAGTCTAGAAGGGGGAGACAGACAACAAAACATGTAGACAGGTGACAAAATCTTCCCTTTTAGATTTTGTTTGCAAACAGCAATTGTTTCATCTTTCTTTATGTGTCCATTGCCAGTTTTTCCTCCCTGCTGTATATTTATATTATGATACTTTTGAAGCTTCAGGAACCATGTCTAATTTCCACCTGTCCATCTGTATATCATTTCTGAGTCAGTCAGTCTGCCAGTCACATTTATTGAGCACTCACTGTGTTCAGAGCACTGTACTAATCCCTTGGGAGAGTACAATACAACAATAAACAGACACATTCTCTGCCTTCCGAGTTCCGAATAACATATTCTGCACATGGTAAGAGTTAAATAAATACCATGACCACTATGGCTACTGCTACTACTGGCCTCCTGATTTAGTCTTTGATAGTAGACTGAGTAAAGTCCGCAATTCCTTTTCCATCCCCTGTTATGAACTATCCATTACCACGCTCAGGCACTCTAGGGAGGAATATAGACAGATGGAGGGTTTCCGGAGGCTTATAAAACATAACTGGCTTTGAAAGGGCTCAGTCAATAGCCCAGGGAGTATAGCATCATCCCTCTGTAGGTGTGCAAATCAGTCAATCAAGAGAAGCAGCATGGCTTACTGGACAGAGCACGGACCTGAGAGTAAGGTTCTAATCTCACTGCCACCTGTCTGCTGTGTGATTTTACACAAGTCACTTAACTTCTCTGTGCCTCATCTGTAAAAAGGGGATTAAGACTGTGAGCCCCATGTGGGACAGAAGCTGTGTCCCACCTGGTTAGCTTGTGTCTACCCCAGCATTTAGAACAGTGCTTGACACATAGTAAGCACTTAACAAATATTATTCTTATCATTATTTTTTGAGCACTTACTTTGAGCAGATCACAGAACTCAGCACTTGGGAGGGTACAATACAATAGATATGTACAGCGGCAGACATATCCCCTGCCCGTAACGAGGGTACATTCTAGAGAGGGAGACAGGAGTTAATATAAGTGATTTATAAAATATAATCTAAAAAGTGAGTGTCTCATTTCACTTGAGAGCAGGGGCTTGAAGAGAGGCAGAGTGGGAAGGAGTAGTGGAATTTCCACGCTTGTATCTATCCCAGCATTTAGAACTGAGCGTGACATATAGTAAGCACTTAACAAGTATTATTACCATTGTTTATTGAGCACTTACTTTGTGCAGATGACTCTACTAAGCACTTGGGAGGGTACATTGCAACAGAATTATCAGACATACCCCCTGCACATAATGAGCTTACATTCTAGAGGAGGAGACAGGAGATAATACAAGTAAGTGATTTATAAAATATAATCTAAAAAGTGAATGTCTCCACCCAGTTCACTTGAGAGCAGGGGCTTGAAGAGTGGCAGGGTGGGAAGGAGTTGTGGAATTTCCACTCTTCTTCACAGTTTCCTCTCCTGGCCTCCTGGAGAGGGTACAGAGAAGCAGCATGGCCCAGTGGAAAGAGTCAGAGGTCATGGGTTCAAATCCCAGCTCTGCCAACGGTCAGGTGTGTGACTTTGGGCAAGTCACTTAACTTCTCTGTGCCTCAGTTACCTCATCTGTAGAATGGGAATTAAGACGGTGAGTCCCACACGGGACAACCTGATCACCTCGTATCCACCCAGTGCTTAGAACAGTGCTTTGCACATAGTAAGCGCTTCTTCACAGTTTCCTGGCCTCCTGGAGAGGGTACAGCGAAGCAGCAGTGGAAAGAGTCAGAGGTCATGGGTTCAAATCCCAGCTCTGCCAACTGTCAGGTGTGTGACTTTGGGCAAGTCACTTAACTTCTCTGTGCCTCAGTTACCTCATCTGTAGAATGGGGATTAAAACTGTGAGTTCCATGTGGGACAGCCTGATCGCCTTGTATCCACCCAGTGCTTAGAACAGTGCTTTGCACATAGTAAGCGCTTAACAAGTACCATTATTATTATTATTATTATTATTATCATTATTATTACAATTGCTTGGGGTGCCACTGTGCCTGGGGTTGGCCCTCACTCTGAGGGATTATAGATTTAGAGCAGTAGTCCCCTTGAAAAAACCACTATAGTGGGGGTTGAATGCATCCTGGGCATCTCTGAAGGATTCAGGGGGTGGAGAAATGATCTCAACGGAGACATGGTAAGTGTGGTGAGCTGGCTTTGATCCTTTTCCTCAAGAAGAATTTATGGCATCGCAAGTATTCACCACTGAACTCTGAACCGTGAACCTCGGGATGGTTCCAGATTCAATTTGAAAGAGAATGCTTCAATTTTCTCTTCCTCATCTAAACCTACTTTTGGCAGGGTAATCACATACTTAATTCTTTCTACCCTAAAATGTGCTTTGACTTGGAAACAATATGAAAGAGCTAGAATGTTAAGGAGAATAACAAATATTTCTTTTATCTAGAAAGAAACAAATGATTGTATAAATCCCATTATAGATTATATATATTCAGTGAGATACATGCTTAGAAACCTTGTACAGATTTGCCGCTCTGGGATTGCTAATGTGCATCACTATCTATAATTTCACATAAACTTAAACATCTTATGGACACTGCGTTTATGCTTATAAAAATAGGAAATGTCAGAGTAATAAGCTCCTTTATTAGCTGCCATATAACTGATTGGCTTAATGTACTCATGGCAGCCATCTGTAGTTTTTCAGAAGTCTGTTACTGATCCTGGAATTCTTTATGTTGAAATCAAACAAAGTTCACATAGTTGTTGAGTGAACTGAGAGTAAAAAGGTGCCGGACTCTTAATGCCCCAGGACATACTTTGAGTTCAACTGATACAATCTTTGAAAAAAAGAAAACCCTGAAATTAATAGACTAATTGTAAAAGATTAGCCAATTTATATTTGAGCTTGTTAAACATTGCAGTAGACTGGAACCAATTAAATGAATAACTCCTAATTCCATATTATTAACTTCAAAAGTCCTCTGTTCCTACAGCTGAAATCCTGTGAAAGGTGAATTTATCAAAATAGTAGCACATTTCTCAACTGCAATGGTGGGAAATGTAACTTGGCATTGGAGTTCTGCCATGATGCCATTACAAGCCAGGACCTCTCATTTTCATTGCTCAAAGAGAATCTCTAGAATAATAATATTTGTGGTGTTTGCTAAGTGCTTACTCTTTGGCAAACACCATACTAAGACTGGAGTGGAAGCAATGCAATCAGATCAGAAATAATTCTTGTCCCACTTGGGACACAGAGTCTAAGAAGGGAGGAGAATAGGTATTTTCATACCCACTTGACAGATCTGAAGAAACTAAGGTCCAGAGAAGTGAAGTGAGTTGTCCAAATTCTCACAGCTGGGAAGCGACATAGCCAGGATTAGAACCCAGATTTCCTGCCTTCTAGTCCCAAGCTCTTCACCCCACTCAGCTTCTTCAGAGGTGATTTACAAAATGACTGAAACTGGAAAAAAAAATGTGTTCCCAATGGAGGACTGTGAATCTCTGGAAATGTTTGTAAAGGGAATCAGTTTCTATCTGCACTAAGTTATTTAAGTTTTGTCCTGCCTCAAAGCAGAAGGATGGTCGCAATATTCTCTAGAGTGTACTATCTTAAACCTTTCAAAGAACTAGAGGTAGGCTGGATATTACAACTCATACCTATAATTGAACATTTGTACATACATCTAGGGGCTGCACTTACAATCTCCAAAAAACTGTTAGCAACTTGATGCATTATTATTGAATTTCAAAGGGAAGTAATATTAGCCAACAGAATTAACTGGATAAACAACTTTAAGATACAGTGTTAATAGGTAGGACTTCTAAAGGGAGAAGTGGTGTGGCCTAGTGGATATGAAGTCAGAAGGGTTCTAATGTTGGCTCTACTACATTTCTGCTGTGTGATCTTGGGCAGTTCACTTAACTCATGTGGACTTCAGTTACCTCATCCGTAAAATGGGAATTAAGACTGTGAGCTCCATGTGGGACATGAATTGTGTCCCATCTGACTAGCTTGTGTCTACCCCAGGCACAAAGTAAGCAATTAAAAAATACCATAATGAGGTGAAAAAGATAAAGATGAGAAGAGAAGTAAGAGAGATCAAGGGAGAGAGAGAGAAGTAGAAAAAGAAAGAGAAATTTAAAGACAGAGAGGACAAAGACACAAAGTGACATGTCTACCAACTCTGTTTTATTCTACTTAAGAGCCTGGTGAACTGCTGTGCATACATTAAGTGTGCAGTAAATATGATTGAATGAGTGACACAGCATGCCCACAATCACACACATAGTACATGAATGCATATCTAGACAAAGCACAAACTGTCTTCCTCCAAACTCAGGGATCATGCGTAAAAAAGCAGTGTTGCCTAGTGGATTCATTCATTCATTCAGTCATATTTATTGAGCACTTACTGTGTACAGAGCACTGTAGTAAGCACTTAGAGCATTAGTGGATAGTGGGTAGAGCACAGTTCTGAGACTATGAAAAACTTGAGTTCTAATCTGTTTACTTATTTGCTGGGTAACCTTGGGCAAGTCACTTAACTTCTCTGTGCCTCAGTTATCTCATCTGTAAAGTTTGGATTGAGACTGTGAGACTATGTGGGACAGAGATGATGTCCAACCTGATTGTCTTGTAGATACAAGTGCTTACAACAGTGCCTGGCACATAGTAAGTGCTTAATGAATACCATTATTATTATTACATATTGAACACATTGTACTGTATTCTTCTAAATGTTTAGTTCAATGTTCTGCTCAAAGTAAGCACTAATACCACTGATTTGTTTTTAAGTGTCAGAATACAATTACTCAAACAGCTATTTAAAATGAAACCGGATCCAACCATGATACATTAAAAAAAATTGCTAATGCCCCCTGTAATGTCCACTAGAATCATAATTTAAATATTGCTTTTTCTTAATTATCAGGCTCTTCTAACTGCGGAACACTGAGGCAGCGTGGCTCAGTGGAAAGAGCACTGGCTTTGGAGTCAGAGGTCACGGGTTCTAATCCCAGCTCTGTCAATTGTCAGCTGTGTGACTTTGGGCAAGTCACTTCACTTCTCTGTGCCTCAGTTACCTTATCTGTAAAATGGGGATTAAAACTGTGAGCCCCCCGTGGGACAACCTGATCCCCTTGTAACTTCCCCAGTGCTTAAAACAGTGCTTTGCACGTAGTAAGTGCTTAATAAATGCCGTTATTATTATTATTAGTTGGAACAATAAATGAGATTTTGGCCTATAAACCTTAGAATCTATCAAAAACTATTTTTAACATTTGAAAGGAGAGCAAGTTGAAAAGAAGTATTTTAAATACTTCATTGATCACATCTTTATACACTGATAAAAACACAGCATACTGTTACTCTCTTTGGCCTTATCTTTGAACCTGAAAGACAGCATATATGTCACTACTAAACTGTTTTTTAAAAACATATACAATTTAGCTCATTATGATATTTTTCTGCTTGCCAAGAAAATGATCAATATAGTTGATGCAGTGGAATTCCTCAACGAGTAACAAATGATCTGCAATAATGATTTTCTGTACAGCTCTGTATTTGACATCTTAAATGTAAAGTCTGTAATGTTAATTGAGAAAAATTGAAAGATAATAAGGAAATTGGAATCATCTGGTTCTCCATCAAGTACAATTTATGAAGTGTCATCCTGTTTGATATAGCATGGTACTCTCTCTACCATAATAATAGAGGAAATGAAAGGGGAAGAGAGCAAAAATAGCTCCCCACCATCAGTGTTGGGCCTTTTTCCCTGACCTTTGGAAAGAGAGCTGCACCCCTGATCCTCCACAATTTACCTTGAACACGTAGCCTATGAGACAGAGCCCGAGCCTGGGAGTCGAAAGGCCCTGGGTTCTAATTCTACGTCTGCCGCTGTCTGGTGTGTGACCCTGGATAAGTCACTTAACTTCTCTGTCCCTCAGTTACCGCATCTATAAAATGGGCATTAAGACTGAGAGTCCCTTTTGGGACAGGGGCTCTGTCCAACCTGATTAGCTTGTAGTTACCTCAGCAGTTAGAACAGTGCCTGGAACATACTAAGCGCATGACAAATACCATAAAAAGATTTCAGGCAAGTAAAGGAAAAGCTACATATTCCAGGGAGCAAAGGGGAAAGACTTTGTAACTGTAAAGAGTCATTGCCCTGGAGGTAAAATCTCCCTTTTCTTACCCGCCTCTGATACAGTGAAGTTATCTTTCTCCAGTTCTTAAAAGCTGTGCCTTTAAGGTCAGTAATCTCTTTGTCACATCGTAAGTTGATAGAAAATAAAGTGGGAAAAGCGAGGGTTGGTGTCTGTTTTGGAGCATTCTGGTTTCAATATGATTTTGTCATTTTAAATCTCCCTTTGAATTTATTTTCTGCATTCTTTTTCTATTGTATTTGTTAGCAGACATGTTTAGTCTGAGTTTTTCAGCTCTTAAAAAGGACACAGAGTTTCCTTTTAGAATTATGGCCAGATTACACATCTTTTTTTATCTCTTTTACATGCCAGGGATAACAAAGGGCTCATTTTCTTCCTCTTTCTGGGTACCTCCGGCCCTAGAATAAGGTGTCTCGGGCATCCTAGGTGTCTCCGGCCCTAGAATAAGCCCACATCTCCACTTCTCAAAAAACCTCCAATGGCTTCCTTTCTTTCTGCCCTTCGAACAAAAACTCCTTACCACTTTATTTTCATTATTGTGGATATATTAAGGTGCCCCAAAGTTAGCCCTGTGTAAAACAACTGCTTCTTCTGATGACGCTTTTTAAGTGAAGACATGCCTAGAGCTTTTTGCTTCCTGTTCCCTTGGCATCTAGAAGTGCCTCATTAAGAATCTCTCCTGCTACTCACCTGGGATTGCTTACAAATGAGATGAAGAGTCAGCATCTAATCAGAACAACTGCCTTCTGGAGAAACCCAAAGGAGAAGCCCAATAAGGTCATTTAAGGAAGGGATTATGTCTTTCATTTATATTGTACCTTCCTCAGTGCAAGTACAGTGCTCTACACAAATGTGTAATCATAAGAAACAAATGTAGAATGAGAATGTGCATTCCAGAGAACAGTGATCACTTTGGGTCATTGTATGTTCTACCCTTGACTAAGCTTCTTTAGCTAGAGTACCCCCAGCCAGAGAGATATGCCTGAAGTTGGGTTTGATCATGGGCAGGGAATGTGTCTGTTTTTTAATAATAATAATAATAATGATGGTACTTATTAAGTGCTTACTATATGCCAAGCACTGTTCTAAGCCCTGGGATAGATACAAGGTTGTCAAGTCAAACCACGTCGGCTCACAGTCGTAATCCCCATTTTACAGATGAGGGAACAGAGGCACGGAGAAGTGAAGTGATTGCCCAAAGTCACACAGCTGACAAATGGAGCTGGGATTAGAACCCATGACTTCCAACTCCCAAGCCCGTGCTCTTTCCACTGAGCCACGCTGCTCCTTTATTATATCATACTCTCCCAAGTGCTTCTCTTGTTGTGAGCTGGGACCGTGTCTACCAACTCTGCTGTTTTCTTCTCCCAAGTGCTTAGTACAGTGCTCTTTACACAGTAAGTGCTCACTGACTACCACTAATTGATCATATTCTGAATTTACTGTATGTGCCTGCTTCAGATGGGAGACGTAGCGAAAATTCTTGTCTTTTATTTCTTATTCTGGCAATCGTGATTTCAACAGTCTTATTGAAAGTCTATCGTATCAATAATAGAATCTAGCAGCCTGACATTTATTCATCAATCAGTGGTATTTTATTGAGTACTTGGGATTAAGACTGTGAGCCCCAAGTGGGACACCCTGATCACCTTGTAACCTCCCCAGTGCTTAGAACAGTGCTTTGCTCATAGTAAGTGCTTAATAAATTTGGGATTAAGACTGTGAGCCCCAGGTGAGACACCCTGATCACCTTGTAACCTCCCCAGCACTTAGAACAGTGCTTTGCTCATAGTAAGTGCTTAATAAATGCCATTATTATTACTTAATGCTTGGGGTGGTACAAAGCAACAGACTTGGAAGACATGATCTCTGCCCTCGAGGAGCTTTCATTACTGCATTTTCAAACTCTACTTCCCTTATATCAGTGAAGTTGCATTCTGACATTTATTTTTAAAGTGGATCTCATAGGACCATTTAGTATTCAATTCAGTCTTTCTGAAATGTGTCAGGAGGAAGAAGAGAATATTCCAGGAGCAAACATGACTGTGTATTCATAAGCATTCAGGGACACACAAGCTTTCTCTATTTTAACTATTGTTTTGTGCAAACGTTAGCCCTATTCTGGGAGAGAACAGGGCAAGTGTCTTTTGTGAGTTTCAAAGCTTTTACTTGTGGGTGGAGGAGAAATTTGTGTCCCCAGTCCACACTCCCCTTAACTACTCAATCACAAGTCCTATCCCTGAACAGATGTTTTTCTGCTCTCCCCCAATGGCTTATCTAATGATTTGGTTATAGGGCTGGAGTGGTGGCAGTGATGTTAAGTGCAAATTCCCTTCCCTGGCTCTATGCCTCCTCTTCCCCTCCTTCCCATCTCCATCCCCCCGCCTTACCTCCTTCACTTCCCCACAGCACCTGTATATATATATATATATGCATATATATATATATGTTTCTACATATTTATTACTCTATTTTACTCGTACATATCTATTCTATTTATTTTATTTTGTTAATATGTTTGGATTTGTTCTCTGTCTCCCCATTCTAGACTTTGAGCCCACTGTTGGGTAGGGACCGTCTCTATATGTTGCCAACTTGTACTTCCCAAGCGCTTAGTACAGTTCTCTGCACACAGTAAGTGCTAAATAAATACAATTGATTGATTGATTGATTGATTGGTGCTCTGATGTACCCTGGATTCCCGTCACTTTGGAAACCTGAGGAGGATGGTGCCCAGAGACAAAGGACCATGATCAATGTGATGATGATGATGATATCCGTGGTGAGCAAGAGTGAGTCCATCTTGTAACAAAGAGCCATTTCATGAGACTCTTCTGGACTGTGAGCCCACTGTTGGGTAGGGACCATCTCTATGTGTTGCCAACTTGTACTTCCCAAGCGCTTAGTACAGTGCTCTGCACACAGTAAGCGCTCAATAAATATGGTTGAATGAATGAATGACCCCCTAAGGTGAGCATCAATATCAAAGGAGGAATTTGAGCAGAAGGTGAATTGTCTTGCTAAGGAGTTCAAGGGGAGGCTGCGAAAAGAAAGAACATTAAAAGGCCGCAGTAGTATTCCTGTTTCCCTTCACTACCTGTATGCAGCCCTACTATGGTCTCCTTTTCATGATTTTTGAATGGGTAAGAACACTACTTGCAGGCACATATCTCTGCAAGTAGTAGCCATGAGAAGCAGCATGGCTCAGTGGAAAGAGCCTGGGCTCTGGAGTCAGAGGTCATGGGTTCTAATCCTAACTCGGCCAATTGTCAACTGTGTGACTTTGGGTAAGTCACTTCACTTCTCTGGGCCTCAGTTACCTCATCTGGGGATTTATTCAGTCAATACCTCTTTTACCTCCTACATACACTGCGAGCCCCATATGGGACCTGATTATCTTGTATGTACCCCAAGCTGTCCCAGTACTTGATACATTCTAAGGACTTAACAAATACCACAGTGATTATTATTATTTGGACAAGAGGTCAGTGGCAAGGTAAATAAGATTGACCTACGGTGAGTAGGTTTGCATTAGAGAAGCAAATTTGCAGGGTGGGTTTTGGCTCAGTGGAAAGAGCCCAGGCTTTGGAGTCAGAGGTCATGAGTTCAAACCCCAGCTCCGCCAGTTGTCTACTGTGTGACTTTGGGTAGGTCACTTAACTTCTCTGTACCTCATCTGTAAAATGGGAATTAAGACTGTGAGCCCCCCGTGGGACAACCTGATCACCTTGTAACTTCCACAGTGCTTGGAACAGTGCTTTGCACATAGTAAGCACTTGATAAATGCCATCATTGTTATTATTATTATTATTACGAGGAAATCAGCAAGGGAAGATAGAGCTGATTGAGCGCTTTAATGCCAATGGTAAGGAGTTTCTGTTTAAGCCCTATTTTCCTCTTCTCCCACTCCTATGTCACCTTTGCACTTGGATTTGCATCCATTTATTCATCCCTTCCTCAGCCCCATATCACATATGTACATATTTATGTTTTTATCCCCCCACCAGATCAGAGCCTAATTGTGGGCAAGAAACTTGTCTAGCGATTCTGTGATATCATATTCTCCCAAGTGCTTATTTCAGTGTTCTGCACACAGGAAACATTCAATAAATATAATCGATTGACTGGGTGGCAGTGTGCAAATATAGGACAACAAGTATTGCATCCCACATTGGGCTCACATTCTAAGGAGGAGGGGCACAGGTATTGAATCCCCATTTCTGAGGATGAGGGAACTGAGACACAGAGAAGTTGAGTGACTTGCCCAAGGTCACATGGCAGAGAAGTGGCAGGTCCTCCGACTCCCAAGCCTGTGCTCTTTCCCCTGGGCCATGCTTTTTCTCTTACTATTCTTTTTGTACTTTGCGATGCCAGGGTACAGAATTGGTGGGTAGAAAGCCAGAACTGAGGGAATGTTAATTCGATAGAGGAGTGTGCTATGAAACAGAATATTTACCTTTTTTTCTGTTGGTAGATATATCTGTCCTTGTCCTGCAGGTTGCTATTAAAGGGGTGTCTTTGAAGGAAAGAAGTGTATCTTCTGCCTCTGTTAATGGTCCCAAGTGATTAGTATACTTTGTTTTATGTTCACCTTGCAATATGCTTTATGTACAAGTGTGTATATATATACATGCTGTACGCCTTAATAAACTGAACTCTGGCACTCAGTAAATATGATCGCTCCTAATGGTGTTTTCCAACAGTAATGCAGATAGGTCCAAGGATCTCTGGGCCAACCAAAATGTTTACGAGTCTGGAACATTTTCACACTTATCGATATCAAAAGAATGATGAATCTTAGAATTACAGTACTGACGCGGAGGATCATAAATTTCACTGTTCATTAAAGTCTAGCTTTCTCAGAACTTAATTTATTTTATGCCCAGACTAATTTCTTTCATGGACGCTGCTCCCGGGCTTGTGTTAATTCATATGGCTTAAACAATCAATAAATAAAAAGGGAAGCTCCTGTGATTCATAGAGTGCCTTTAATGGCTGGAAATTCAAACCTGGAGCTTCTCAGGAGCAGCTAAAATGGGTCAATCAGCACTCTAAGTCAGTGTACGTACAATAATGCTTAATACGATTTTTGAATTTATTTTAAACTTTGTGATATTGTTCATGCTCTCCAAACTTTCCAATTCTTTCTGAAATGGAAAAGTATCCTAAAGAATCAAAATGTATTTCTTTAATACCAATGTATGCATTTTATTTTGCATGATAATCACTTTTGTTATGATTCATTATCTCACCTGTGCATGTTCATTAAAAAATCATCTCAAAAACATTGCCAAAAAACATACTAAAAATGATGCACTTGAGAAAATTGAACTCAATGCATTAATCATTTTTATGAGTATACATATAAGCATATATGAATATATATGTGTAAATCTCTGGTAATGAATATAAATAGATCATTTTAAATAAGAATTGTATGTAATTCTTGGGTAACTTCAAATAAGAAACAAAAACTAATAATGATAATAATAATGATGGTATTTGTTCAACACTTACTATGTGCCAAGCTCTGTTCTAAGAGCTAGGGTAGATACAGGATAATCAGGTTGTCCCACGTGGGGCTCAGAATCTTAATCTCCATTTTACAGATGAGGTAACTGAGGCACAGAGAAGTTAAATGGCTTGACCCACGTCACACAGCAGACAAGTGACGGAGCCAGGATTAGAACCCGTGTCCTCTTACTCCCAAGCCTGTCCTTTTTCTACTAAGCCATGTTGATGGTATTTAAGTGCTTACTATTTACTAAGCACTGTACTAAGCACTGGGGTGGATACAAGCCAATCAAGTAGGCCACAGTCCCTGTGTGGGGCTCACATTCTCAATCGCCATTTTTCAGATGAGATAACAGAGGCACAGAGAAGCAGAGTAACTTGCCCAAGATCACACAGCAGACTAATAGTGGAGCCAGCATTTTTACCCATGAGAAGCAGCATTTTACCAAGAGAAGCAGCGTGGCTCAGTGGAAAGAGCACTGGCTTTGGAGTCAGAGGTCATGGGTTCAAGTCCCGGCTCCGCCAATTGTCACCTGTGTGAGTTTGGGCAAGTCACTTAACTTCTCTGGGCCTCAGTTACCTCACCTGTAAAATGGGAATGAAGACTGTGAGCCTCCCCGTGGGACAATCTGATCACTTTGTAACCTCCCCAGCACTTAGAACAGTGCTTTGCACATAGTAAGTGCTTAATAAATGCCATTATCAATCAATCAATCAATGACTTTCTCATTCCCAGGCCCATGCTCTACCCACTATGCCATGCTGCTTCCCAAATGAGCCTAAAAGAATATTGGATTTGATTCTCACTGCCTAGCAATGTCAGCCAGTATTGTAAATCATGAAAAGTCAATTATTAACATCATTTTTCTGTAAGTTCCCTTTCGTGAAAAACATGAATTCTATTTGAAATTTGAGATGGCAGTGTGTACGCAATTACTGGTTTTTCCGTTATTAAATTTTGAGGTTCATTGGTAATTTACACTTTTATATGGAGACATCAGTGGTTGTTGTGTATTTTCCCACTTAGGGCTGATATTGATAATCAGTGTCTGTGAAGTGCTCACTGTGTGCCAAACACACTTTACAGATGAGGCAACTGAAGCACTGAGAAATTAAATGACTTTCCAAAGGTCACAAAGCAGACATGTGGCCGAGCTGGGGTTAGAACTCAGGCCCTCTGATTCCTAGTTTGATAGAGAAAAAGGGTGACATTTCACTGTACTTGAGCATAAGAGTTTAGTACAGTGCTTTGCACCTCGTAAGTGCTCAATAAGTATGATTTCATGAATGTATGAACTTACACCTCCTCAGCATGCATATGCTAAGATGAAGAGACACTGGGTGAATCCTCTTAGAAATAGAGAAAATTAACCCTCTGAGTTGATTTTTTGACAATTCTAGTTGGTATTCTGTTTGTTTGTTCATTTGTTTGGCTTTCCTGTTAGAATGTTAGCTCCAAGTGGGCAGGAATTGTGTCACTCAGTGCACAACAGTGCTTTGTACACAGTAAGTGCTCACTAAAAAGATTGACTGAGTGCTGCTTTGTTTCAAATGGCATACTCCCTTAGAAGTTATTTTAAGGGCTCGTTTTTAATAGACTGCATTTCGTCCCTTACTATATTTCAAGAAAACATTGTTATTTTATTATTGTTATTAATAAAAATATAAGTTATCTGTGGCAATCGCTTGGGTAAACTGGGTATGTATTATTGTTCTAGGGGCTTCTTTGTCTCAGGGATACCAGGTGATTTATGTGAGCAATGTCCACTAGTTCTAAAACAAGTTATGCATGTAAATCCACTGCACACTGATGGGAGAATAGACCCCAAAGTGTTGGACTTAATTAATCTTTAGCTGAGACCCGTCACTATAGAACTAGAAATCTAAATAATGCATAGGGAAGGCGTATTAAGTATCTTTCTACATGTACAGGATGATTAATTAAAATGGCTAGAACCCAAAACATTAAGTTGAATGCTAATCCGATGACAGAGTTTGGAGTGAGGCCAGCGTTCTCCAAGGGCCAGGGTACTTTCTATCTTGCTCGTGACAGGAGAAGAAAGGGAAAAAGAAATACCTAAGAGTGGTATTTGGCTTCCCCCACTTCACTTTCCACAGCAGGTTTCAGAGTTGAATGCAAAACTGGCTATCATGACTCTTACCTCTTAGACTATGCAAATTTGGTATTTTTCCTTCAAGAATTTGATATTTATCTCTCTCAGTTTTCCAGGTGTGTGAGGCTGTGGGCCTGTTCAAACAAGAAGGAGGAAAGAAATGAAAAGAGAGGAAATGACCCGAGCCTCCATTTACACTTGTACCTTTTCAGTGAACAGGCTGTTGTTGTCTTGGAGTGGATTGGAGAAAGCTGGAGGCTTTGCTTGTGGCTCAAAATGGTTTCAAGGCCAAATTCATCTACAGGCCAGACTCTCAACGCATTACTCTGCAGTACACAGATTCAGAGGATAGACACAATCAATTCAGGGAGCAAGTGAATACGTTTAAATGACAACAGATAAAGAGGGGACCAAAGAGGAATGGTGTGTGGATCAGGTGAGGAAAAAGTGAACGAATCCTTAAAACATCCAATAATACAGAATATAAAAATTATTCTAGCATTTAGTAGTAGTAGTAATAATAATGGTATTTGTTAAGTGATTACTACGTACCAGGAACTATTCTAAAGCTCTGTCATCCGTGCAAGATAATTAGGTTGGACACATTCCCTGTCTCACAAAGGGCTCACAGTCCTAATCCCAGTTTTACAGATGAGGGAACTGAGGCACAGAGAAGTTAAGTCACTTGCCCAAGGTCACACAGCAGACAAGTGGCAGAATCAGGATTACAACCCAGGTCCTCCTGATTCCCAGGCCTGTGCTCTATCCACTAATCCACACTGCTTCTCTCATTTACTTTGGTTCTGAAAACATGAAGTAATTCAGACGTTTATCTGGACGATTTGCACATTTACTCCCATAAGAATCTTTTAGGTCTGGAGCATATTCCATCTTCCAAGTCCTACTAAAATAATACCTCCTCCAAGAAGCCTTTCCTAACTGCTCAATTTCTCCTGCTCAACTTATCTTATTCTTCCTTTGTTCCATGGCATTATTTCTCAGTTCAAGGTGCCGGAAGGTTGGGCCTAAATTCTAAGAATTCATAAAGCAGAAATGAAACTGTAACTTCTCAGTTCAAGGTGCCATAAGGTTGGGCCTAAGTTCTAAGAATTCATAAAGTAGAAGTGAAACTGTGACTTATATTGTGGAGATTTTTTTTTTTTCAAAAAAAAAACTTTACCAATTAAAGTGTACTTCAGGATGTCACGTAATTCTACAAATAAGCAATTATAAACAGGGGCTTCTGCATTTTAATATAAATAAAAGAAATCTTCCCTGAAATGAAATTATCTTTGATCCCAATTTTTTTCCTGGGCTCCAAATCCTTGATTTCACATTTTGTGCAATCAGCAGTCCATTAATTCCTCATTATTGCTGCTAAAGGGGAATAGAGAAAGAGAGAGTATTCAAAAGCCACATATATTGGGAAAACTCTCATTTGACTATCGGCAGGAAACATGTTCTCCAACATTCTGTTATTGCACTCTCCCAAGTGTTTAGTACAGTGCTCTGCACACAGTAAACGCTCAATACATATGATTATTGGTGTTTAAGCTCCATTTCACTAATTTGCACTGGGAGAATTAGCTGATTTGAATTTAGTCATCCTTCCCTTCCATTGTCCAATGTCTCTAAAATGCAAGGCAGTGTTCCCCTTTGGAATAGCAGGAAGGAAGAGGAGAAGCGAAGGGAAGGGAGTTCTGCTGATGGGATCATCAGGCCCAGTATAATCTAGGTTCAATCAATCAATCAATCGTATTTATTGAGCGCTTACTGTGTGCAGAGCACTGTACAAGTGCTTGGGAAGTACAAGTTGGCAACATATAGAGACAGTCCCTACCCAACAGTGGGCTCACAGTCTAAAAGGTTGGGTTAGTAGCTAGTACGGTCTCCATTCGGCTCCGGGTAACACCAAATCTTCTAGCAAATTTAAGGGACTCCTTGATTTACTCCGTGAGTCAGAATCTCCAGCCTTTATCCCTTTGTCTTCTCTTCACTAGTCTAGTCTTATTGTTGGAAGCACCCTCTTTGATCTAAAGGATAACCTCCTCCCCGGCTTTTTTTTTGTCTCTGATCCCTACTGTCTTCTTCCAGGTACCCTTACTCAGCCTCAATTCTTTGGATCCAAAGCTTTCTAACCTGACATGCTTATATCATGTCAGTTTTATGTTACCAACTTGTACTTCCCAAGCACTTAGTACAGTGCTCAGCACACAGTAAGTGCTCAATAAATACGATTGAATGAATTGTACATACATGTACACAGTAACATCAGCGTGTAGCAAGGGCTTACGGAATTCCAAGAGCCACAACTTTATAATCTTATTAAGTGAGATAAACTGATGACAAGACTGATTGTTCCATCCATATCATGTATTTGTGAATTTTGCCCAATTTTGTAGTATTGCCTTTGCTACCCACAATGCTAGGACCTATTTTCATTTCTTTCTATTGTCCCCAAACCTCTACTCCAATATGGTTACTCCATTTCTGATTGCTGAATGGCAGAATAAATTGTCTTCTTTAATCCTTCAGCCGCCTCCCACTATGCCACATCCATTGAGATTTTGATTCATTGTGCTACAAAATAATTCCTTCTGTTCCTACTTCTATTTTTCCCATTTCAGCTCACAGTGGGTACAAATCAATCCAACAGTAGTATTTATTGAGCACCGACTGGGTGCAGAATACTGGGCCAACTTCTTGGGAGAGTGAAATCAAATTGAAAGACACAGTCCCTGCTTTTAGGGAAGCTAGCGGCTGAAACTGACAAAAAGTAATTACAGATGGGGGAAAAAGAGTGGAAATATGGACATGGGATTAGAAAGGCTTAAATATTTTTAAATAGTTAATTTATTAAAATATTTAATTAAAAATTTTTAATTTTAAAATATTTTTGTATGTGAGTTTACAAAAGAGAGAAACCGTTGTGAGTGCATAAAGGGGGGCAGTGGTGCAGAAATGCTAAACTGGTTGTTGAGAGTATAGTGCTTTAGTAGAAGAAATTGGGGAAAGCCTCCTGGAGTAGGTAGATTTCAGAATGCGGGGAAAGCTGGGATCAAGTTTACTATAAGGTAAGAAAGTTCTAGGCAAAGGAAGGTCATGAAAAATATTGTCAAAGTGGGAAAGTCAAAAACTATCATAAGTGCCTGGGTTTGATACAAGAAATCCTGTTCCACACAGGTTTCAGTTTAAGGAGGGAGGGGGACCAGGAATGTGGAAACTGGAACACATACAAGATAAGTAGAAACTAGAGAAGCAGTATGGCCTAGTGAATCAATCAATCAATCAATTGTATTTATTGAGCGCTTAGTGTGTGCAGAGCACTGTACTAAGCGCTTGGGAAGTACAAGTTGGCAACATATAGATATGGCTCCTACTCAACAGTGGGCTCACAGTCTAGAAGGGGGAGGCAGAGAACAAAACAAAACATATTAACAAAATAAAATAAAAAGAATAGATATGTACAAGTAAAATAAATAGAGTAATAAATACGTACAAACGTATATACATATATACAGGTGCTGTGGGGAAGGGAAGGAGGTAAGGCGGGGGGATGGAGAGGGGGAGGAAGAGGAGTGGAAGGAGGGTTCTAGTGAATAGAACCCAGTCCTGCGAATCAGAAGGTTTTGAGTTCTAATCCTGACTCTGCCACTCTTGTTTGCTCTGTGATCTTGGACAAGTTCCTTAAGTAGTTGCAATAGCAGAATATTACAGAGTTGGTAATCATGTTCCCTGTCCACAAAGAGCTGGCAGTTTAGCCCTCAATAAATAATAATAATTGTGGTATTTAAGTGCTTACTATATGCCAGACACTAGACTAAGCAATGGTAGAGATACAGGTAATCATTCATCCATTCAATTCATTCAATCGTATTTATTGAGCGCTTCCTGTGTGCAGAGCACTGTACTAAGCGCTTGGGAAGTACAAACCGGCAACCTATTAGGTAGGAGGACAATCCAGGCCAGAGGTAGGATATGGGCGAGGGGTCGGTGGCGAGAGGGATGAGATCGGGGTTCAGTGAGAAGGTTAGCGTTAGTGGGATGAAGTGTGCGGGCTGGGCTGTAGTAGGGGAGTAGCGAAGTAAGTTGGATGCAGTTACTGTTCCACGTGGAACTTACAGTCTTAATTTTATAGATTAAGTAACAGGCACAGAAAAGTGAAATGACTTGCCTAAGGTCACAGAGTAGACAAGTGGCGGAGCAGGATTAATATCCATGACCTTCTAACTCCAAAGCCCATGCTCTTTACACTATGCCATGCATATCACGTTGACATGGCCCCTATCCACAAAAAGCTTACAGTGTAGAGGATAGATGCATACAAGTGAAACACACCGTAGCATAAGGAAACCCAGGAAATTAAGTCATGGACTGGGAATGTTTGAACAGTAATCTCTATTGGGAGGCTTGCAAAAATGATTAGTGTTGCTGATAAGAAGGACAAGGAAATGCTGATTAGAAATTCTCCCACGTAAAGATTCTGGTTTTGATACATACCTAGGAACACAGCCGAGAGAAACAACCTTTTATCACTTTCATTTTTTCCCTCTGATCCTTTCCTCTATTTTACTTCCCACACATTCATTCCTTAGAAATGAAAATTCCTCTAGAGTGCAAGAATTGTGGGGGGAAAACATCTACTTCCTTATGTAAATATTCAATAGATTTTATACAGACCAGTTCATTAAGATGAACATTCTTGAATCTAATTCTTTGATCAGAAAGTGGGTAATTGGGTCAATTTCAACTTTGTTTCTCAATGAACATCTCTCTGCACCTGAGCAAATATGTTTCGGAAACCTAAACAGTCAAATGTCTTTGCTTTAATATACAGTTGTTCATTTAAACTCAAAAGTGTTTGTGTAATGAAGTTAAGTCCTTTCCTTTGACATGTAACTGGGGCTTTGAACTTTCCCGGTTACCCTACCTAGAGATGACCAAACCACTTTGGGTTTTTTTCTCACAGGGGGATTGTTCTGATCTTTTCAAGTCATTAAAAGCTATCACAGTCTCACAACCACTCCAATCAGGGTTGTCAGTAAGGTAAAAACCTCGGGGTAAAGTGAAATAAGGGTTCTCACTTGTGTCACTGAGTGATGATTTCAGTGTCAAATTAATAAAGGTAAAATTTGTTCCTATCACTAGGAAAATAAACTACACCAAACGAAATAACCAAACTAATTGAAATTTATGTTCATCGATTTGTTTATGCAGACGTTGAGATGAAATATTCCAAGTCAAGCAGTAATAGGCAAAAATAAACAACTGTGTCATGTATCTGTTAAACAATGTCGACATTGAAAAATATAAAATCAGGAAGATTACATCCAGGATGAAGTATGGGTGGGCTTCTATGTCTACTTCTAGGGAAAGGGATGTACAGGGAAGATTAATCCTTCTCTCCAGTCCATTCTCATCTGCCTTTGGTCACCTGGAGATTCCAGCTAGGAATCTTTCAAGGGAAAATTTACAGGCGGTCTGGAGCCCACATTTTAATGTACAAAGGTGCTTTCTGTAGGAATAATGGGTTGAGCTACCTGCAATCCTTAGCTGGCCTTTAGAACTTCACAAATGTACTTTCATGATTTGACTACCCTAATAATAAGAGTGGCATTTATTCAATCACCAGGAGAAAAGTGCAGTAAAGTGTTCTGCACCCAGTGAGCACTCAGTAAATATGATTGATCAATTGATAGATGATTGATTAACTGACTGATACATACAAAGATTGCCCCATGATACACTGTTGGATTTATTACCCACAGTACCAGACAACAATTTTATTCTTCCTGTTGGGAGTCCTGAGCTGTTACTGCCACTATCTAATTAATATTAAGATAAACTGCTAATGTATACCAGTTTTGCAACACTGTGTTAAGTGCTTAAACTATTAATAAGACCGAGAATAAAAGCCAACCGTCTATTCTTGTTGGGCATGAATTGGAACTTTTTTCATGATTTTCCCAACCGGAAGATATTTTGAGACAATTACTGTTTAAATATCCCCTTCCACATAAAAATAAACAAGCAGATTCAAACCATTATCCCACGTCTGTAAAAAGATGTATCCAGACTCTAAAGAGCCTTGCCAGGTGGAATTGGAAATGTGCCAATGACTTAAGGGCATAGAATGATACTAGCAAACAGTGCAGCCATTTTGCATAATGAAATTATTAGAATACATATCACTGTGGCGCAATTATCAAATATTTACATGCTCAGGAGACTTAATTAGGACGATATTCTATCTCAATGCCAAACTGAACAACTATCAGGTGGAATGTAGCCGTGTTTGTTGCTCTGCTAGAGTGAATATATTTTTCATTTGCTTATTTATAAGCTGTTACCATCTTTACAATGTCTCATCATTAAAAGGGGGAGTCAGTCTGCAATGAGTTCAAATACAAATGCACTGTGGATGCTGACGGGCTTCATTTCCTGCTTTGAGGTGAGAAGTTCAGTAGTAGAACAGAATAGAAGAGAGAAGAGGCCCTAACTGGGGTGGGGCGAGGGTAACCTCTCCTGTCCTCTTTCCCTCTGCCTGCCCAAGGCTCCATTGGGGGCCTGTGAGTGGAAATCACAGAATCCTCCATTTAATAATAGTCATTGTGTTATTTGTTAAGTGCTTACTCCGTTCCAAGCACTGTGTTAAATGCTGGAGTAAAGATAATCATGCTGGAATCAATCCCTGTCCCACATGGGGCTTTCAGTCTAAGGGAAGGGTGAAAAGGTATTTAATCCCCGTAGTAATAGTATAAATATTTAAAGCTGTGTGCAGAGAGCTGTGCTAAGCACTGGGAGAGAATGCCCAGTGTTGCATGGTCCTTGTCTCTCAGGGGGGCTCACATTATAAGCGCTTTACAGATGAGTAAATCAAGACATGGAGAAGTTAAAGGACTTACCCAAGATCACACAGCAGGTGATTTGCAGAGCACGGATTACAACCCAAGTCGTCATCATCTGACTCACAAGCCAATACTCTTTCCATTAATAATAATAATAATAATAATAGTGATAATAGTGATGGTATTTGTTAAGCGCTTACTATGTGCAAAGCACTGTTTTAAGCACTGGGGAGGTTACAAGGTGATCAGGTTGTTCCATCTGGGGCTCACAGTTTTAATCCCCATTTTACAGATGAGGTAACAGGCTCAGAGAAGTGAAGTGACTTGCCCAAGGTCACACAGCAGACACGTGGCGGAGCCGGGATTCGAACCCATGAACTCTGACTCCAAAGCCCGTGCTCTTTTCACTGAGCCTGACATTTGTTAAGCGCTTACTATGTGTGAAGTATTGTTCTAAGGGCTGGGGCAATACAAGGTGATCAGGTTGTCCTATCTGGGGCTCACAGTCTTAATCCCCATTTTACAGATGAGGGAACTGAGGCTCAGAGAAGTTAAGTGTCTTGCCCAAGGTCACACAGCAGACATGTGGCAGAGTTAGGAGTAGAACCCATGACCTCTGACTCCCAAACCCGGGCTCTTTCCACTGAGCCACGCTGCTTCTTAGGCTATGCTGCTCTCTGTTTCCACTCCTCTGCACAGAATATGGGCCTACTGGCTCAGAGGAGACCCTCTTCCACCCTATGCCCTGCCCAATTTATAGAACTTTATATTTGGAACAGGAGTTCTGGCAGAAGTTAGTAGGAAGGGGATGAGAAATGATAATAATAATAATGGCATTTATTAAGCGCTTACTATGTTCAAAGCACTGTTCAGGTTACAAGGTGATCAGGTTGTCCCACTGGGGGCTCACAGTCTTAATCCCCATTTTACAGATGAGGTAACTGAGGCACAGAGAAGTGAAGTGACTTGCCCAAAGTCACGCAGCTGACAATTGGTGGAGCCAGGATTAGAGACCATGACCTCTGACTCCAAAGCCCGGGCTCTTTCCACTGAGCCGTGCTGCTTGTCATATGCCATCAGGCAGCCCTGGTCCTGGGGGAGCCCCTTTGAAGGTATGTGCTGGTAAAGTACTCAGAATCTCCCCTTATTCATGCTTCTGTGCAAATATAAATTATTTACCAGGCTTTACAAAAAGAAAATGCACAGATTCAGGGGAATGGGAGAATTGTAGGCACTGGGGCGGGAAATTAAGGGAGAGAAATAAAAGAAGGGAATTCCAGGTGTGTATACAGCACTACCACAGTACACTCTGGGCCCAAACAAGTCAGAGCAGAACACTAGTGGCAGAGGAGACATGATTACGTATGGTGGGCAAAGGGAGAATTGAATTCATTGAGGAAGTTACTTTTGCAAATCATTCCTTGGTTATCAAATTAAATAATTTTTACCTTCTCATTAGAGTGTAAGCTTGTAAACCCCTTGCAGTTAGGGAGTGTGTCACCTGCTTGTTTCCTCTTTCTCCTTAATGTAATGCATTGTGCTGAGTGCTATGAACTAAATGTAATTCTTACTGCTTTCACTGCTGTAAGAATTCTCTTTGTATTATGTAATGCAATTATCTAATCAAAGTCAGACAAGTCATTAAACCAAGCCACAGCGTGAGTCGCTTCCTGTTCTACAGGGCAATACTTCCATTGAAGAATTAAGAGGAAACTTATGAAGAGTATTATGCACCAGATTCTCCCTCGAGCTTAGGGTAATCTCTAGGAATATTGTCAGATCATAAGAGGATCATATGTCATCTGGAGCATTTCATTGCATACTAAAAATAATTTCAATTGGTGGTATTTATTGAGGCCTTTCTCTGTGTAGAGTTCTGTACTACATTTTTGGGAGGGTACAATGCAACAGAGTTAGTAGACCCATTCCCTGCCCACGAAGAGCTTAAAGTGTAGAGGGGACATTAATGTAAAGTTCAGATATGAACATAAGTACTCTAGAGCTTAGAGTGGGTCACAGCACTTAGAACAGTGCTCAGCGCTTAGAACAGTGCTCACACATAGTAAATGCTTAACAAACGCCATCATTATTATTATCATTACATATCAAGGTGCTCAAAGGGTACAGATCCAAGGGCGTAAAATAGCATGCCACTTTACTCCCAGAAATGCTTTGATTTTCTTCTTCTTTCCTTGGCTAACTACTAAGCCAATTGATCAACCCATGAGTGATGTTCCCTGAGTATAGAGCACAGTCCTAAGAGCTTGAGAGGGTATAATGCAATTGGCAGGCACTTTCCATTCCCTCAAAGAGTTGAAATTCTGGGTGAGGAGTCTCTGGAAAAAATACATCAGCAAAGGAAAATGAATGCCAGTTAGACGTTATTCATGTTGGAATACATTTCCTCATGACATTTGCTGAAAGGTGAGAAGGGAGGCGATGAGTTTCCTTGGACAATTCTTTCTCCCCTCTAAGCTTCCAGTCTTGGCACCAGGATTGGTGATCATCCATGAGTGCTCTGAGCACAGTGAGAGTTCAGGAAATACAACTGATTCAAATGCATGGAGTCATTTTCCAGTACCAGAAGTTTTCCACCCACCTGCTTAGCCTTTAAATCCTCAGAAGCTCATAAGTACATATGGATCCACCTTCAAATTCCTAAGTGTCTCAAATCTTCCCATTTCCTCATGCCCACGTTGCTACTTCTGGATGATGTGAAGTTTGGTGGAAAAATTATTTCCTTGTGGTAGATACTGAATATATGCAAGCTATCCACTCATCCAAGCTCAGAGACTAGGGAGCTTCTATCCACTTGTCCTCACAGTCTCAGTGATGTAAATAAGCATGGAATAATGATAGGAATGTCCTTGAACTGTACTGGTTTATCTGAATTAGAAGTAGACAGTTTGAATGAAGTAATCCTACCAGTGCTGTGAATCCCAACACTTGACCTGAGAAGCTGGAAGTGAGTGGACACATTGAAAATCTCTTAATCATTTTCATTCAATCGTATTTATTGAGCACTTACTGTGTGCAAAGCACTGTACTAAGCGCTTGGGAAGTACAACATATAGAGACGGTCCCTAGTCTATTCTATTCAATCATATTTATTGAGCGATTACTGTGTGCAGAGCACTGTACTAAGCGCTTGGGAAGTACTACCCAACAGTGGGCTCACAGTCTTGAGATGGATTTCATTGAACAGTGATTCAAAATGTGTCTTTGAATATCTGCTCAACTCTTATTACATGGGGTGAGATAAGGTGACACTCATCCATAGATGGTGTGTGTAGATCAGTTGTTGAACAAATGCTCTGAATTAAATTTGAATTGAATTGGAGGAGATTTCCAGAGAAGCGGTAATAAAGGACAGAGAGAAAATGCTCCTTGGAAACTCTTGAGACATAGAGGTAGATAAGGACCTGGGACCGCCACCCAGGGAACAATCACAACGACCTTCCCAAAGCTGTGGTCAATGCTCCTGGCAGGTGGGCAGGAGAGGAAAAGTAAGAGGGAAGCAGTGAACCTCACAAGCACTTATCAGCAACCGGCTGCTGGCCCAGGATGGGTGGATTGCGTGGGCTCTCAAAAAAAATAGACAAGGGCTCCGTCATCAGAGACCCCACGGGGCCAGAGAGGACATAGGAAACTCTAGGGTCTATTAAAGGCCTCCAGCGATGTATAGAGCTCAATCCATGTTACTTCATTCATTCATTCAATCGTATTTATTGAGCGCTTGCTGTGTGCAGAGCACTGAATTAAGCGCTTGGGAAGTACAAGTTACTTAGCTCACCCACCTTTGGCCTTTAAGACCCAAATGAATACTGGCTCATTCATTGGGTGCCTAGGAGGGGCGTGGATGGGGGCAAGACATTTAAAACCATCAGATGCCCAATCAATCAATCAATCAATCAATCATATGTATTGAGCGCTCACTGTATGCAGAGCACTGTACTAAGCGCTTGGGAAGCACAAGTTGGCAACATATAGAGACAGTCCCTAGCCAACAGTGGTCTCACAGTCTAGAAGTGGGCTCACAGTCTAGATGTCTAATCAAATAAGATGCCTTGAAGTGTGTTTAAACTGCACAGTTGGCTGTTTGTGTTTTGATTGCTTAAAGGTTTCATTTGGTTTGGCCCTTTGGCACCAATTTTGGACCCAATTTTGGTAATTCATGGGTCCAGTCATCAAGGAGTTGACCAATGAATGTGTAGATGACAGGTGCATAAGACACACAGGTGTACCAATAAGTTAATGAACTGAATAAATAGAATCCTAAACAGGCAACATAATATGCATACAGAACATTAAAACAAAAACCCATCACTAGACCTTTGGAAAGGAAATCCCTTCCAGGAATAATAATAATGGCATTTATTAAGCACTTACCATGTGCAAAGCACTCTTCTAAGCCCTGGGGAGGTTACAAGATGATCAGGTTGCCCCAAGGGGGGCTCACAGTCTTAATCCCCATTTTGCAGATGGGGTAACTGAGGCCCAGAGAAGTTCAGTGACTTGCCCAAAGTCACGCATCTGACGGAGCCAGGGTTTGAACCCATGACCTCTGACTCCAAAGCCCGGGCTCTTTCCACTGAGCCACGCTGCTTCTCAAGGAACTGGAACACCTTGAAACCCCAGGAAGCTTTCTCCTTGCTCCAGCGCCCAAGTAGTGCATCCAAAACCTGTCACTGGCCACAAGGTAGAGAGTGAAAATGTTTTCCTCCGAGGTGGCATGAGCAGGGGCTGCAAGTCCCTGGTCACCTTGCTGCAATCCTGGGGAGAAAGGCTTTCGTGGCATCTTTCCTCCACTGGTCAACCTGGTTGGCAGTAATAATAATAATAATGGCATTTATTAAGCGCTTACTATGTGCAAAGCACTGTTCTAAGTGCTGGGGAGGTACAAGGTGAGCAGGTTGTCCCACGGTGGGGGGGGGGGGGGGGGCTCACAGTCTTTATCCCCATTTTTCAGATGAGGGAACTGAGGCCCAGAGAAGTTAAGTGATTTGCCCAAAGTCACACAGCTGACAATTGGTGGAGCCGGGATTTGAACCCATGACCTCTGACTCCAAAGCCCGTGCTTTTTCCACTGAGCCATGCTGCTTCTCTAAGACAGGAGTGCTTTGCACATAATAAGCGCTTAATAAATGCCATTATTATTATTCCTGGAAGGGATTTCCTTTCCAAAGGTCTACTGATGGGTTTTTGTTTTAATGTTCTGTATGCATATTATGCTGCCTGTTTGCAATGCTTGGGTGAGGAGAAGGAATGGAGAAGAGACTACCATAATCCAAGGCCATTTTATTGCCCCGGTCTTCTCCTTCCCTCTAACATGTCTCCTTTTCCCCTCCTTTATAGTTTTTCTCTTTCCTCCCGTTCCTCTCCGTTTCCTCCTCTTCTCCATCACTCCCTTAATGGCAAACGCTGTGTGGCCATGCAGTGCATTGATGGCTTCACATTGCAACGTGTCCAGTGTATAGCATAACTTAATGCCTTCATCACATCCTGGGGTGCCTAGGAGTGGAGTGGAGGGGGGCAAGACATTTAAAACCATCAGATGCCCAATCAAGTAAGATGCCTTGAAGTGCGTTTAAATTGCACAGTTGGCTCTTTGCGTTCTGACTGCCTAAAGGTTTCATTTGGTTTGGCCCTTTGGCCCATAATGTTTGCCAATCCCTTCCATCCCGAAGAAATGTTTTCCTGGGCATTTTATCAGCAAACGTTCATGCTGTACTCATGCAACCTGGAAAATCTGAAAAATCAAACCATTTTGAACCTATTTCACATGCAGAAGTCTACATTAAAATATGCAATTTACATTCAGGGACTAGGTAAGAATATCAGGTTCCAACTTTAGAATCACAAGAAGGATTTTTTAAAATCATCGTATTTAATGAACAGTCCAGCTGCACTGTGAAAATCAATGAAATGTTCATAAAACTACAATTTGAAAATATATTTTTAGACCCTTCAAAGTGTAGTGGACTCATCAAACGAGGTTCTGCCGTCCAGACCTCCCACAATGATATAATTAGCTTGAATTGAGCTTCCCTGACACAGAGACAAAGATGGGACAATTGATGTTCCTGCTATCCATCTTGAGGAGCATTTGTACAACCCCTTTCTCATGATTGGCTTCACACACTGATTAATAGACACTTTCCACTTCAGACTTTAATTAAAAGCAATAAAGGCAGTCAGCTGTAGGACATGAATATGTTGGCGACAAAAAAAAGTGTCATTATAGAGTGGGAAGATCAAGCACTGAACAAATTTAGTGTGAAGCCATGTAAGGAAATCCATATGCCTGTATTTAGCTCAATTTGGAGATCTACATGATACCAGAGGTATCCCTGAGATATACTAAAAAATCAATTAAGTTCAGAACACTCAGTTTTAGGCCTAATCTGCTTTAATTTAGTGAAAATGCAGACCACATTTTTTCATATTTGTAAAAATGTCAAAGTCAATGAAAACAGAAATAGCAGACAACCCTTTGTGAGCAACTTTGAGACTGCAGGTTTGTTATGAAATACAAACTGGTAAATTAATCATGATACAAATAAAATTGTTTATTGCAATTCATGAAACAGATGTCAAATATTTGCTATTAGGACATAGAGTGAAATTGAAGAAAACAATTATTTCCCATTATGCTCTCTAAAATTCAGTTGCTTCCATATCAGTAACACTTACATGCTTTTGAAATGTGGTGTTGCACATAAACCCGGGATTATTTTGAATTCAGGTAATACTGAAACACATAGCAGCATGTAAAAGCAACAGGAAAAAAAAAAAAAACTGTGGTTCCAGTGTGTGACTTTTGTTCTTCAGATATCCATGAGTGAAAAATGAATCTTTGTGCATGCTGTATTAATCAATCAATATGAGTGGCAACTGTGTGCAAAGCACTGTACACAAGGCTTTGGAGAGATAGTTTAATGACATGAGTCACGCCCTCAACATGCTTACAAGGTCCCTTGAGTGGAACTGAATGGGGCATTCCACTGTTTAGCCAGGATTAACAACCTGAGTTCCTAAGTGTCAGATGAAGGCCACTCCACTCTACTTCATGTAGGGTGAGCACTTTCTCCCTTTCAACAGTGTTCTGGATTCATTTCAATCTGTCATCCTATCCCGACAGGATTACTTCATCAGCCTCCTCTCTGATCTCCCATCCTCCTGTCTCTCCCCGCTTCAGTCTATACGTCACTCTGCTGCCCAGATCATCTTTGTACAGAAATGCTCTGGGCATGTTACTCCCTCCTCAAAAATCTCCAGTGGCTGCCTGTCAACCTACAAATCAAGCAAAAACTCCTCACTCTCGGCTTCAAGGCTGTCCTCGCCCCCTCCTACCTCACCTCCCTTCTCTCCTTCTCCAGCCCAGCCCACACCCTCCGCTCCTCTGCTGCTAACCACCTCACTGGGCCTCGTTCTCGCCTGTCCCGCCATCGACCCCCGGCCCTCGTCCTCTCCCTGGCCTGGAATGCCCTCCCTCTGCACATCCGCCAAGCTAGCTCTCTTCCTCCCTTCAAAGCCCTACTGAGGGCTCACCTCCTCCAGCAGGCCTTCCCAGACCGAGCCCCCATTTTCTTCTCCTCCTCCCTATCCCCCTCACCCTAATTCCTTCCCCTCCGCATGACACTGGTATATATTTGTACAGATTTATTACTCTATTTTACTTGTACATATTTACTATTCTATTAATTTTGTTAATGATGTGCATATAGCTTTAATTCAATTTGTTCTGGTGATTTTGACACCTGTCTACATGTTTTATTTTGTTGCCTGTCTCCCCGTTCTAGACTGTGAGCCCATTGTTGGGTAGGGACCATCTCTATATGTTGCCGACTTGTACTTCCCAAGCGCTTGGTACAGTACTCTGCACACAGTAAGTGCTCAGTAAATACAATTGAATGAATGAATGAATGAATTTCACTCAATCAGTGGCATTAACTGAGCACTTACTGCATTCATAGTACTGTTCTAAGTGCTTGGGAGAGTACAGTTCAAAAGAATTGGTAGACATGTTCCCTCCCACCAGGAACTTTCGGCCTAGAAGGGGATCTGAAAAAAAACTTGAAGCTTAGGTTGTCTTCATAGATAATAAAAGCCTCTCTCCAAATGACTTCCTGGCTAGCCGACTTGAGAAGTAGATAAACTCTGGTGACCTCCCTTCTGAGTAAAGGAATCTTGCTTTGTGGCCAGATCTGTGCAGCCATAAGCACATAAACTGCATGTGGAGTCCAGTAGCAATTCCGGAACGGCAACACAAGTCTTAAAGGCTCATCAGAAGCACGGTGGCCCAGTGGAAAGAGCCCGGGCTTTGGAGTCAGAGGTCATGGTTTCCAATCCCGGCTCTGCCACTTGTCAGCTGTGTGACTTCGGGCAAGTCACTTCACTTCTCTGTGCCTCAGTTACCTCATCTGTAAAATGGGAATGAAGACTGTGAGCCCCCTGTGGGACAACCTGATCATCTTGTCACCTCCCCAGCACTTAGAACAGTGCTTTGCACAGAGTAAGCGCTTAATAAATGCCATTATTATTATTATTATTGTCCTGCAGCAGCAGTTGCTTTCATGTAGTTTTCATTTTGAGGGAATCTTCCCCACAAAACCCTCTGAGTCTCTAGAAGCAGAGTGCAGTGAGTTGAATGCAAGCAAGAAGAAGATGGAGGTGGAGCTGGAGGAAAGATGGGAGAGGAGCTCACAGGACCCTAGAAACAATGAAAAGGACTAAGTAGTAGAAGCTGTAATTCTTTCATTCAATTGTATTTATTGAGCGCTTACGGTGTGCTGTAATTCCTAAAAGGGAGAGGCACCATTCAGGAAAAACGGGACAAAGGTACCTGAAGGAACTAAGGAAAAAAATAATCTGGAGGAGCAGTTTAAGAGGAAGGGATGAAGAAAAAGAAAAAAAACAAGGAAGATTAGAGAGAGAATTGCAGGAGGAAGGGTTAGAAAAGGCTGGTGAAGTAAAACTAAGTACAGCAAGAAACAGAGCCCCCTGGCCCCATTTTCTCCTTCAGCAAAAGTCTGAATGAAGGCAGAGAAAAAGAATGGGGCTTGGCAAGGAAGAAAAGGGGAGAGAGCAGAAAGAAAATGGACAAAAGAATTAAGAAGAAGATATGGAAGAAGTGCACTAGAAGGAAGTGTTGATAGGAATAGGTAAGTCATGGTTACTAGTGCCTATGAGAAACAGCGGCAGACTGAAAACTCTGAGAATGAGAGGCATGGCCCATTGCATAATAATAAATAATAATAATAATAATAATAATAATAATAATGGCATTTATTAAGCACTTACTATGTGCGAAGCACTGTTCTAAGTGTTTGGGAGGTTACAAGGTGATCAGGTTGTCCCACAGGGGACTCAGAATCTTAATCCCCATTTTACCAATGAGGTAACTGAGACCCAGAGAAGTTAAATGACTTGCACAGACTGTGAGCCCTGCGTGGGACAACCTGATCACCTTGTAACCTCCCCAGTGCTTAGAACAGTGCTTTGCACACAGTAAGTGCTTAATAAATGCCATTATTATCATTATTATTATTATTATTATTTATTATGCAATGGGCCATGCTTGCCCACTTTACTAGTTTCCCCTGACTAATCTCATGCTTTGCTCTTGACTTTCTCACATTCCATCCCTTCTTCACACTGAAAACCCCTCTCACTTACTGTCTGCTAGGCCACTGCTCCCTCCATCTTGAAAGCCCTCCAGTACTCCTACCTCCTCCAGGAATAATTCCCTAATTTTATTCCACCAAGCAAGATCAGGGCATCCCAACTGCTACCCTTAACAGTCAAATACGGTATAACCAGCCGTCCTTTTATTTACTCATTCATCCAGTTATGTAGGCTCTAAGCCCCATGTGGTACTGGGACTATGTCCAACCTAATGATCTTGTATCTACCCAGCCTTAGAGAAGCAGTGTGGCTAGAGAAGCAGTGTGGCTCAGTGGAAAAAGCATGGGCTTGGGAGTCAGAAGTCATGGGTTCTAATCCTGGCTCCCCCACATGTCTGCTCTGCGATCTTGGGCAAGTCACTTATCTTCTCTAGGCCTCATTTACCTCATCTGTAAAATGGGGATTAAGACTGTGAACCCCACATGGGACGTGTACCCTCAGTGCTTAGAACAGTGCTTTGCACATAGTAAGCACTTAACAAATGCCATCATTATTTAGTTCAGTGCTTCACACATAGCTACCCCATAAAAATTACCACAATTATTATTAGTAGTAGTATTAGTAGTCCTATGTTCTTGCTTCAATCACTTACACCCTAGTTCTTCCGTGTCCTCTCACTACTTTAAAATAATTTTTGTCTACCTGTCTCCCTCATTAAATTGCTTATTGTGTATTTTACTCATATTGTACTTTCCTCAGTGATTCGAACAATGCTCAGCATTGACTTTTAGTACATACTATCTGACACCGATGTTGTTGAAGATAAGGATGATGATACAACAACAAATTCGAAGTGGGAAAGACAATCTACTTGAAGTGGTAGAGACTTATAAGCAAAAAATCAGAGGCCCATCCTTATAATAACAAAATAACAATAACTGTGGTATTTGTTTAGAACTTTCCATAACCATATGTCAAGCACATAAGTGGTAGTGGGAAATATTTACTATGTTACTGAACTTCAAGATAGGAGAGCTAGAGAAAAGATCCAGTATGGTGTAAGGTAGTTACACACATTCCCTAAGACAGAGAAAAAGGTTATTTTAAAGAAATAGGTTCAGAAAAAAAGAATACTTAAGTAATGTAGGAAATCTAGCAAGTAGGAGAGTGTATGTTACCCTAGATCAGCGTGTATGTATGCTGAAATGTGTAGAAGTGACAAAATGTAAAATGAGAAAAAATAGGCTTCTCAACCCACTCTTTAGAAAAAGTCAAAGAAATTTTGAACATTAGAATGGCAGTAAAAATTAGGAAAGATGTGTAGAGATTATTCAATTTTATGATAGGGAGGAAGGAAGAAGAGGGAAGAGAATGGAATTAATAGGATAAGAGATTTGAATATCAGAAAGTCAAAGAATGACAAGAAATTCTGAAGAAGGATTAAGAAGATGGTGAAAGGGAAGAATGAGTCCAGGACTTCAGAGAAAGTAAGAACTTTGCCTTATTGAAGAGGAATGCTGATAACAATCAGAGATAGGGTAAATGTGGAAATTATATATTGTAAATTGTTCATATATATTAATATCTGTACCTCCTCTAGACTGTAAATTTGTGTTAGGCAGGGAACATACCTGCTAATTCTGTGGTACTATTCCATCCCAAGCTCTTAGAATAGTGTTCTTTCAAAGTGCACAAAAAACACCATTAATTTATTACAGTGCTCTGCACATGGTAAGTGCTCAATAAATATGACTGACTGAATGAATTTATTGATTGATTGTAGGTATTTTTACAAACCATTTCCAAATTAATTGCATACAAAACAAATTAACTTCAACAGCTCAGCATACTTTTCTGACATATTTTCCAATGTTCTAAAGAAGATTTCAGGTAACAGAAAAATTAAAATTATATGGTTTGTGTGTTTGGGTATTTGCATCTCCTTGTTTCCCCCGTTTCCCTATCAGAGTTGCACCTGGAGAGTTTCCAGTACTCTACCAGTCTCGACTACGGGAGGAAGAGTCAGGCAGAGGCATATCCATTCCTTTCCTAGTTTGGCCAGTGGCTAGCAAGTGGAAGATAATCTGCTACAAGTCGAAACTCAACTTTGCTGGGCAGCAGTGGCATCAGAGAGAATCGAGGGCAGTGACTCAAGTTTACTGCGTGGAAGGTGGCAATGGAAAACCTCTTTGGTATTTTTACCAGGAAAACTCTATGGATACACTACCAGCAGCTGGAGGTGTCCATGGCATCACTATGGTTCATATATGACTCGACGGCATACGACAACTTTCTTCCACTTGATTCTAGAGTCTTAGATGACAGGGACCACACCTTTTCTTTCTATTGTGCGCTACTATTTCATGCATGCCTTGTACTGTGCTGCCTAAGCAGCACTGATGATAAGGAAACTAGTTCATCATTTTTCTGAATGTTTCATATCTTATTACAACTTGTATCTGTTCTTGCATTAAGGAATTTATTAGAGTTTCAATATTGCAACTTCGACAAATATTGTAGCACTTTTGGAAGTTTTATAAAATATGAGATATTTCAGCCATCCCCCTTGTCCTGTTAGAGTTTGATCATGTCATTCTCCTTTGGGTAGCTCTGGTCTAAGGGTAAGGGGAGACGCACTTTTTCTTTCTCGACTACTTCGGGCATCTCGTTTCTTAGACTCTTCCATAGCCACTGTTACCCTAGAGCAGAGAAGGGGTCATTAGTATCTAAAAAGACCTCGACTGTACCATTTTCTCTGTATGAGGGAACTCTGTAGTTTTCTGACATACTTTCTGATGCTCTAAAGAAGATTTCAGGTAAAAGAAAAATTAAGAGGCCTCTTCGAATAAAGTCAGAAAAATCCATCTGCGTTTTTTCCAAGGAAGGTGTTAAACAATGATGCCCTTCCAGTGAAGGATCCTGGGGAGGAAGTAGCAGGAAATACACTGATTGCACCCAACCAGCATTCTTAGGAAAGTGAAGAGGCCTTCCTGTGTTCTTTAAGACACTGTGAAAGATTTCCTCTGCTTTGCTCATAATATTCAGATTGAAAAATGCTAGTAATAATAATTCAGGCCTTGGTGATTATTAGATCATCAGTCTAGGGTCAATTAAAATTTCTAATTTTAACAATCAGTAATACATAATTAAATGTACCTGAGTCCTCCTCAATGCACGGTCCTTGATTTGCTTGCTGGAATTAGTGAAACCTGAATTGTAAGCATTTAGCATTCTACCAAATCTATGACTTTTAAGTATGAAAAAGTCTCTTCATGAGCCACTTCCAAATTTCTTCAAGAACAAAATAGTTCTTGTCTCCCATATTTTCAGAATTTCAGGTAATTGCTATATACTAAACAGAAGCACCTCAACAAATCACTCTGCACATGAGTTTGGGCCATTTTGCTGGATGGAACTATTTTTATAATGAAAAGAATCTCTGAAGATGCCTGCTGTCTTCCTGTGACCCTCACAGAATCAAGAATGGTATCTCAGGAGACTGTCCAGATTTTTAAAAATAAATATATAAAACTAAACAATGAAAAAGAAAATTCCTATCAGACAAACACCTCCAAAATTCAACAACATTTCTAGAATTCAAACTAATTTGTCTGTCTCCTCCTGTTTTCCTCTGCTGGCTCTCCACTGTCTTATTTAAAAATAGTATCTTACTGGGAAACACCCACAGGATATCCCACCAATTAGTTTGGGACCCTCTGGGTTAAAAGCATATGTGCTTCCTTCCTGTGGAAAATAACTAAGACCATATAAATTACTAGTATGCGTAAAAAAAAAACAATTGCTTTTCCCAAATGTGTTTTAGGCTTTCGTCATTGAAGGACAGTGTAGTGTACTGTATTCTCACAATAATTTCTTTTATAACAATGGAAACCATGGTAGTGGGGACAGTAATGTGGACAATACATTAATTTTTCAGGGTCTATCCATCCAGACTATTGTTGTTATTTAGAAAGTGCCTTCGGTTTCTTCAGTTCTATGGTGAGAAAAGTAAACTCTTCCTCTCCTTCACTATCCAGTTTTATAGCAGGTGCTTCCTTACATCATGCTAACTTGGAGACTTCCTTCAAATGAATGAGATGAGGTTTTTTTTCATTACTGTAGTGTTAATTCTTACCATTTTAAATTAACTTTCCATTTCTAAAAATATACTGATTATGTACAAGGCTGAAATACAAAGTAGAAGACTACTCTAGTTTTAACCCAAAACTAATTTTTTAAAAATATAGTCCATGGCATAGACCATAGTCTGTATTTATTACCTATTTGAAATGTATACTTTATTCTAATCAAGGCCTATATTGTTTGTACTGGGTTTACCTGAAAAAACTTGGGTCTGTTTATCTCCAGGACATAACTGGAGCGGTAAATTCCTAAATAGAGTAAACATTTTTTTTGCAGTGCAAAAGAGAGCAGAAAATTGGAGGGAAATTCTTTACAGAAGGTCAATTCCTCAGTGAGTTGGGAGGCCCAAAAAGTCAATCAGTGGTATTTATTGAGTGCAGGTTATGAGCACAGCAATATACCAAGCGCTTGGGAGAGAACAATAAAGAGAACAAGGTCCACATTCCATATGGGGCTCACAGTCTTAATTTCCACTTTACAGATGATGTAACTGAGGCACATAAAAGGTGAATGACTATCCCAAGGTCACCCAGCAGACAACAGACAAGCGGCAGAGCCAGGATCAGAACCCAGTTCCTTCTGACTCCAAGGGGCTGTGCTCTATCCGCTAGGCCGTGTTGCTTTTCATGTTGCAGTCCAGGAACCCCTCCAACCCAAACCCCTCCAAAACTCCTGGTTTTATTAACAACAGTCTTCAAATGCACTGGACAAGGGCTGCATCCTTGCACTTCGTTTCCCAGTGGGAAAATAATAATAGCATTTATTAAGCGCTCACTATGTGCAAAGCACTGTTCTAAGCGCTGGGGAGATTACAAAGTGAACAGGTTGTCCCACGTGGGGCTCACAGTCTTAATCCCCATTTTACAGATGAGGTAACTGAGGCACAGAAAAGTGAAGTGACTTGCCCAAAGTCACACCGCTGACAAGTGGTGGAGCCTGGATTTGAACCCATGACCTCTGACTCCAAAGCCCGGCTCTTTCCACTGAGCCAAGCTGCTTCTCAATGATCTGCAGAAGCAAAGGAGTCTGGATGGCTTTGCACAAAACTTTATCGCTATAATCAATACCTCCACGCAAATGCTCAGTCCTCCGCACAAGGTGCAGCTGTTCCTGGTGGAAAACTCCATCATTTAGTAGTAAAACATTTCTTGTTTCGGGATTTATTATTTACATCTATTCTCCTTCCCTCTTAGGGAATTTTTAACTATTCATGTCAACTCTTCCCTCCATTAGATTGTAAGTTCCTTGAGGCCGAGGTTCACGCCTTTCACTTCTTTCCTCTGCCCTCCAATTGCTCGGTACAGACCTCTGCACACGGAAGGGGCTAAATCAATTCTGTTGCCATGGATACTGATGGGAAGGTACTTTGTTGAAACTTTGAAAACACACGGATTATATTATCGCCCGACGGGGAGACTTAGAGGATATTCATATTACGACTGCCATATGTGACGCAGAGCACTGAACTGATCATAACCTGATATGGCAAACTTTCATTAACAATAAAGTCAAGGCATTGCAGCGTGACATCCAAATTACCCAGATGGCTGAATGTCAAGCTCCTGGAGAATGAAGACACAGGAAAAGAACTTTGTGACAACATTGTAGGAGCTTTATTAGACAGGAAATCCTCTCTGCCTCATTAATGAGACTAATAATTGGGTGCCCCTATAGGGTTGGTAAAGCAACATGGGATACTTCACCTGAGACCTTTAAGGCTGTGGAAGTTGCCAACAGACAGCAGCAGTACTGTTTTAATGAGAATGTCTCTGAGAACAAAGAGCTATTTGCCGCAAAACAAGCTGAATATCAGCACATCCTTATAGATCTCCACATCCTTGACAAAGATGATGCTTAGGAAGATGTACGGCAAGCGACGGGCTATTAAGACTCAAAAGATATGAGGTTGCACAAATAGAAAATGGGTCAAGGACTAATACACACCTTTGAAGAGTGTATATTGCATTTATAAAGTAATTAGTATTTGCTACCCCTGTCAGGGTCACACCTGGAGAGTTTCCAGTACTCTACCAGTCTCAACTATGGGAGGGATAGTCAAGCAGAGACATATCCATTTTATTCCTAGCTTGGGCAGTGGCTAGCGAGTGGAAGGCAATCTGTTATAAGTCAGAACTCACCTGTGCTGTAAGTCAAAACTGCATGGGGGAGAGACGAGAGCGGGGACTCAAGTTTACTTCACGGAAGGAGGCAATGGTAAACTGCTATGGTATTTTTACCAAGAAAAATCTAGATACACTACCGAAGTGATTGCAGATGGAGGTGGGATATCCTGAGAGAGATGTGTCCATGGTAACGCCATGGGTCGGAGCTGACTCGACAGCGTGAGATGAGACAAGAATATTTGCTAAGTGCTGGGGTAGGTTATGAGGTTGGAAATTCAAAGCCCCACTGAAAGCTCACCTCCTCCAAGAGGCCTTCCCAGACTAAGCCCCCCTTTTTCTCAGCTCCCCCTCCCCTCTTCATTGCCCCGACTCGCTCCCTTTGCTCAACCCCCGCCCCACAGGACTTGTTTATATATGCACATATCTAGAATTCTATTTACTTATATTAATACCTGTTTACTTGTTTTGATGTGTACATATCTATGATTCTATTCATTTGTATTGATGCTATTGATTCCCATTTACTTGTTTTGATGTCTGTCTCCCCCTTCTTGACTGTAGGCCCGTTGTGGGCAGGGATCATCTCTTTTTATTGTTGAACTGTACTTTCCAAGCACTTAGTACAATGCTCTGCACACAGTAAATGCTCAATAAATGTGGTTGAATGAATGAATGAATGAACAAATGAATGAATGAAAGAAAAGTAGGCCAGGAGCAGAGATGGGATTAGAATTCAGGGCTTTTGGCTCTCAATACTACGCTCCTTTGACTAGGCCTCACTTCCTCCAGAAGACTACTGGAGGGAGAGAGAGAGAAAGAGTGGGAGGGAGCAGGGGAAAGAGAGAGGGAGAGAGAGAAGATCAAAGACAAGGAGGAAATCTACAGAGATGGCAATAAAAATGGAATAATCTCCAGAAAGCATCTGCTATTCTATCAATCGGTGGTATTTGTTAAGCTCATATTGCACTGTACTAAGTGGTTGGGAGCACTTGAGTCAGTAGAAACTATCCCTGCCATCAAGGAGCGTTTCGTCTAGCAGTTGAGATGAGGCCAACAGTAATTAAATTGGCAGCATGGGAGTGTAGCTTTAGCTTCAACAGCTAATTACGTCTTCATTACTGTTAGAGCAAGGAAAATGAGTAAAATTCTCAGCTTTAATGATATGGCACCTAAGATCTATATACATAGCAGGGAATTGAAGCCTGTTTCAGCCACAGGTATCCCGTCTGATTTCTAGAGCAAGTCCACAGATTCAGTAATATTTATTGAGCACTTACCATATGCAGAGCACTGTACTAAGCTCTTGGAA
This sequence comes from Tachyglossus aculeatus, assembly GCF_015852505.1. Lineage (NCBI taxonomy): Eukaryota > Metazoa > Chordata > Mammalia > Monotremata > Tachyglossidae > Tachyglossus > Tachyglossus aculeatus. Next base: position 19,932,613 of record NC_052082.1, on the reverse strand, counting down.
AGTACAATTCAGCAAGAAATAGAGACAATCCCTGCCCACAACAGGCTCAGTCAAGAAGAGGAAAGACAGGCATCAAAACAGGCAGATGTTACCTTAATATAGTTCTTAGACGACACTCATATCTGTTGCATACCAAAAACGCTGTTAGCATTGGATTCAGCACTTGAGAATATCTAAAGAAAATCTGAATTGAAGATAGTTCCCTGCTCACATGGGGTTCACAATCCCAAACGTATAAACATCTAACCATTTAATATCAAAACAACATTCCAACCACTGAGCAAATAATACCTGGAAGCCCAAGTGCTACATTAGTGGGGAGAGAGGTAAAGATTTGAAAGTGATTGCCTGACATTGGTGGCATTCGTGGGAGTAGGTATGTGGGAGGTAAAAAAAATGGGTTTGGGACCAAAGGTGGAGGTCACTAGTCTCCCTGGAAAAATGCTCTAAGTTTCAGAAAAATGGAAAATCCATCCTAAATTTTACAAACTTTGTGCTCCGTCCACTACCTTCTCTGTCTTAATTCATCTGGGGACTGGAGTTTAGAAGCAGTGTGCTATAGGGAATAGAACATGGGGATGGGATTCAGAAGGTCTTGGGTTCTAATTCCAGCTCTGCCACTTGTTGGCTATGTGATCTTGGACAAATCATTTCACTTTTCTGTGCCTCAGTTACCACATCTGTAAAATAGAGGTTAAGACAGTGAGCCCTGTGTCCCGACCGATGTGCTCGTATCCACCCTCGTGCATAGCACAGTGCCTGGCACATAGTAAGTGCTTAACAGAAACACAGTGATGATTATTAGGTGTCACAGTGGCTGGAGATGCTGAATGGGGAAGGAGCAGAGATTTTGGAGAAGCTTTTATCCACTTCAAATAGCCACTTCTCAACAGAGGTGTTATAAAACGAAGAATTCATGATAGAGAATGGATTTGGTAAATGGAAATAAAAAGCAGTGCATAAATGTGTGCAGAGAGAGATTTTATGGGAAGTATAATCTTTAAGAATGAATTTGAATGGATTTTTCTAGCTATTGGGAAGAGGCGTGTTCTTGAAACTGTGGTCGTCTGGCCTAGTGATCAGCCACGATTTTCTTCTCCAAAAACCTGAAGAACCAATGTTATGCTCAAATATATGGCAATTTCCCTACTGGAGAATTCAGTATCTACAGTATAAACCCCAAGAGGAATCAGGAGAGCCTACTTTCTGCTTAAGAACCTGAAATAAGTAGCTCGGAGTCACGGAAAGTGGTGTGTGGTCTTAGAGAGGTTAGCCTCCCTGAATCTTGTTTGCCTCTTCTGCTGTAAACTGGGGATAATAATAACCAATTTACGCAGCTGTAGAGAAAGTTCACAAATGACCCAGAGTTGAGTCAACTCAGTTGCGTGTGAAGCATTACTATGCTAATAATGTTTGTCTACCTGGGGATATATATTTTGCCTTTTTAACTCGGACGTTCACTAGACCCGATTGGAAAAAAAAATCTGTTGAAATTGAACGTATTTTGGTCTTTCAGACGTTTCACAGAACTCCTTCCATTCTAGAAGGAAAAGTCAAAGTTAAAGAAAATGAGAAGAGAGGTTACTCCACTTATTTGTGAGTGGCAGTTGAAAAAATGATCTTGGAGTGAATCCAGAAAACAGGAGAGTGAGGGTTGGATTAGGATTGGTTTATCTAGGTAAATGGACTATTCTCGAGGATTCCAAAAATTAATAACTTTCTAGAGAAATGGTCTGGAAGGAAGTTGAACTCAGGGGCGTTAGCACAATAAATCTTTTGGGTACATTCACTGAGTGGTACATGAAACCGGCACATTTCCAAGTCTGCATGGCTTTGCCTCTAATAGGGAGTTTGGTATTTGTTTCCTTAGTAGATTCTTATCATTTCAACAAATAAGTAACTATTTTCATTCTGCAATCTGCGTTAATGTTGCCTAAAGTAACAAAGGAACTATCCCAAAGGAACAGGGACGAGGGACCTTCTAATATTTATTATTTAGAAAGGACAAAGCAGGGAATTTTTGTTCCAAATGCAGAGGAATAGGGAGGACTAACCTTTCTGAAAGCATTCTATCATCTTTCATCTAGGTATAAAATGAATCTTCTCGACATAAGCAAAACATCTAGAGTTCCTGTCTAATATTAAAAACCCAATTTTATTTCATTGTTAATTTTCAGTGGCATTTAGGACTAGACTACTTGATATTCTGACCCTGCCGAGAAGATTATTCGACATTGTGCCAGCTCTCTTGAATTTTTTGAAATCGTCGCCACTGTCTGTTAATGTGGATGGGGGCTTAGCTCAGTGTTCTGCACACAGTAACTGAACAACAAATACCATCAACTAATATTAGTTAGCAGCGTGCAGAGAAGCAGCGTGGCTCAGTGGAAAGAGCCTGGGCTTTGGAGTCATAGATCACGGGTTCAAATTCTGGCTCTGCCAACTGTCAGCTGTGTGACTTTGGGCAAGTCACTTCACTTCTCTGGGCCTCAGTTACCTCATCTGTCAAATGGGGATTAAGACTGTGAGCCCCACGTGGGACAACCTGATCACCTTGTAACCTCCACAGCGCTTAGAACAGTGCTTTGCACATAGTAAATGCTTAATAAATACCATCATTATTATTATTATTAATTAGTAGAGGTGGTATTAGAATCCTGGACCTTTTGGCTTCCAGGCCTATGCTTTATCCATTAGTCTTGATGCACAAGGATATGAGTAAGTTTTTTAGAAGTGGAGAGTGTGTCAAGAAATATTTTAAGAAGATTACCACGGTTGCAGCAGGTAGTATAGACCAATAGAGCACCAGACTATAATGAGGACGTTCAAAGAGGAGACTACTACAGTCGTCTACAGCTTGGATCAGAGTGGTAGCTCTTCAAATGACGAAGAAGGAACGGATACAAGAAATGTTGTGAAGGAAGAACTGGCAGGATTTAGCCCTTGAATGAATGTGAGCTGTTGATTAACTATGAATTCCTCCACTTCATATTTTTCTTCGAGCATTTTGAGAGTCCTTTAGGATTTGGGGGCAGTGAAAGAAACTGGAATTATTCACCTGTAAAGAAGAGCGCTGAAATGGATTTAATAATATTCTTCAAGTTTATTGTAATGTAGTTTATATGGAACGGTACACAGGGGATTTCAGTATCTACTGAGGAGACAATGATTCCTTCGCTCTTTATGGCAGCAAGAAAGAACTGACTGACAAAAAGTGTTGTTAACGTTGTAGTAAATCATCATAGAAGGTTATTGAATTATCTTCCTTGGAAATCTTTAAAAATAAGATCGATTTTCAGCTGCCTTTAACGGTTCAACTGTGAACCTAATGGAAGTCAGGGACATGGACAAGGTGACTTCACACGGTCTCTCCCAATTTTATGGGTCTACAATGAGAGGTGGACATTATGGGCCAAGTGTCATGGCATGCGATGGTGCCATAAATGGCAACCACTGCTATTATTACAGACAATAATAATACATATTAATACAGATGTATTATTATACATCAGCTGAGGCAAAAAACGGTTTTAATAGCCCTAATGATAGCTTATATGTGAACCATAAGAGGAGGCTACCCATAGGTGTTATTACAGTTCAACTTTTAAGTACTGCAATGTGTTAGTTTCAGATGACACAGGTTGGATTTTTTTTTTTTTTTTTTGGTCCTGGGATCATGGCCACATGAGTGACCAAATTCCTGGTTACTGACTAGGAACACCAGTTGCTCTAGGTAACAGTTATCTCACCGAGATAGCCGCTGCAGCCTCCAGTGATAGAGCTGGGTGGTAGTAAAGTCTGACATTTAATTAAATAATCTGGATGTTTGATATGGAAAAAGCACTCCATGATTGCACAGTGAATCACATAACTGTAGTCTGGCAATTAATAGCATTGTTATTCGTTCATTCAATTTTATTTATTGAGTGCTTACTGTTATCATCATGATTTTTAAAAGGCCTATATGGGCAAGCACTGTACTAAATACTTTGGATAGGCAGTAAAAATTAAAGATACATTCTATACCCTCAAGGAGTTTCTAGTCTAATGGGTTAGGCTTGTCTACAGGTTCTCCTCTGAAATTCGATTACTCTCCTCAAAGCCCTGGAGCAAAAATGACTCCAACTCTATGTAGGAACGATGTCCAGTGCTTTGAACAGTGCTTGGCATATAGTAAGTGCGTAACAAATACCATTGTTATTATTATAATGTTTCGTTTCTGTGAATGCTTCTTCATTAGTGAGAAGCAGTGTGGCTCAGTGGAAGGAGCCCGGGCTTGGGAGCCAGAGGTCATGGGTTCTAATCCCGACTCTGCCTCTTGTCAGCTGTGTGACTTTGGGCAAGTCACTTAACTTCTCTGGGCCTCAGTTACTTCATCTGTAAAATGGGGATTAAGACTGTGACCCTCACGTGGGACAACCTGATCACCTTGTATCCCCTCCCAGTGCTTAGAACAGTGCTTCGCACATAGTAAGCACTTACCAAATGCCAAATTATTATTATTATGATTATTATTATTTGGTATTGGAACCTCTAAAGTGACCTGGGGCTGACAAAGAGCAAAACCTTTGGGCAGGGAACGTATCTACCAAATCTGTTGTATTGTACTCTTCCAAGCACTTAGTACAGTGCTCTGCACACAGTAAGAACTTAATCAATACCATTGATTGATATATCAGTTGATTGCAGATAAGCCAAAAGTAATGCTGTCCTCCTATAAGCTCTGGGACAGAGCTTGATATCTAAAGATATTAACACCCCAGAGAAAATTCCTTGGGGGCTCTCTCTCTCTTCCAGGCCTACGTCCACCATGCAAGGAGGAAATCAGAGTGGTTTCAAGGTTGAAAAAGATGGGAGTTATTTGCCAGGTTATTTTCCCCAAAGTGTTTGGCACCTGCCAGTTGTGCTGATTATGTAGAAGAAGTGCTATTTCACAAAACAGAAACTCTATGCTTTATACACTTTAAATATTTTGCCACACTTTTTTACAATGCCATATTTTAGGTGTTTACTGTGTATTAAGCACTGGGGTAGGTACAAGCTAATCAGGTTGGACACAGTCCCTGTCCCACATGAGGTTCACAGTCCAAATACCCATATTACTGATGAGATAAACTGACGCACAGAGAACTTAAGTGCTTTATCCAAGCTCACACAGGAGAGAAGTAGAGGAGCCGGGATTAGACCCCAGGTCCTCTGACTTCAATGCCCTCAATCTTTCCATGAGGCCATGCTGCTTCTCTTAACTGGGTATTCAGTGCTACAGCTACAGCGTGAAGCAGTGTTGCTCAGTGGAAAGGGCACGGGCTTTGGAGTCAGAGGTCATGGGTTTGAATTTCTGCTCCGCCAATTGTCAGCTGTGTGACTTCGGGCAAATCACTTGCCTTCTCTGTGCCTCAGTTCCCTCATCTGTAAAATGGAGATTAAGACTGTGAGCCCCCTGTGGGACAACCTGATCACCTTGTAACCTCCCCAGCGCTTAGAACAGTGCTTTGCATATAGTAAGTGCTTAATAAATGCCATTATTATTATATTATTGCTCAAGGGTAGGCTTTCCTAGTAACTTTATTACTCTATTTTATTTGTATATTACTCTATTTTATTTGTACATATTTATTCTATTTATTTTGTTAATATGTCTTGTTTTGTTGTCTGTCTCCCCCTTCTAGACTGTGAGCCCGCTGTTGGGTAAGGACCGTCACTATATGTTGCCAACTTGTACTTCCCAAGTGCTTAGTACAGTGCTCTGCACACAGTAAGCGCTCACTCAATAAATGCGATTGAATGAATGAATGAATGAACTTTCAGGTATTCCGGGTAATGTGAAATAATCCACTGATTTATTACCCAAATCCGAGGTAATCATCATCTTGCAAACTAAGCTGAATCACAGGATTTAATCAGATTTTCACTCAACTCCTATTTAAACTGTATGCATTTTTCATATACCCAGAAATAGGCACCAGCATAAGTTATTTCAAAATAATAATAATAATAATAATAATAATGGCATTTGTTAAGCGCTTACTATGTGCAAAGCACTGTTCTAAGCGCTGGGGGGGGATACAAGGTGTCCAGCACAGTGAGAAACAGCAATGACTCTGCAGTCAAAGCTGCTCAGGCGTGGTGACGGGGGGTGGTCTTTCACCTTTAGGGGGAACCATATGTTTGGGACCCCCACTAGATAACTGCTCAGGCCAGGGGCCGTTCTGGAAGGCAGTCCCACCTTGGGTCCAAATCAGGTTGAAGCCACTATTTCTGTTATCCATTTCCTTCATCACAGGAAGCTCTATCCTGGTCAGAGTGGACCACAGGGACAGAAGCAGCACTGAGTTAGCAGCAATGTAGCACTTAAGTCCAGTGCTTTGAACACAGATTGATTATAATGATTGATTATAGAGACAGCAGTGGTTTGGGGACCATAGCAGCACAGAGTAATTATTGAGCCCTTCCTGTGTGCAGATCACTGCACTAAGCAATGGGAGAATACAACAGCATTGGTAGGCACACCCCTGCTCACAAAGAGCTTACGGTCTACAGAGTAATAATAATGGTGCTATTATGTTGTGTCAACTACCCCATGCGGTTCCAACCTACTTGGTATAAATATATTCTTAGAATCCTAGAAATGGAAGGAACTTGAAAGTTTTGCCTACTCCCTCTAGGCAGTTGAATGGTCCAGATTGTTCTTTATCCTGTTCCTCCATATGCATTTTCTCACTACCCTATATATCTTCCACTTGTTCATGCTGAATTTCATCCTATTTTGTGCAATCGATGAATCAGTGATATTTATCAATCAGGTAATTTATCAATCATTCAATATTTCTTAAGGGATTACTCGGTGCAGAGCACTTGGGTGAATACAATAGAGTTGGCAGATGTTATCACCATCCACAAGGAATTTAGAGTCTAGAGGGGGAGACAGACGTTAAAATAAATTAGAGATAAGGAACACAGGAGAGTATAAAGATGTGGACATAAGTGCTGTGGGACAGGAGAACCAAGCACATAAGGCAAACGTAACACATGGAATAGGCATCAGAGAAGGAAGGGTGAATAGGGGAAATGAAGAGTGAGGCGGGTGACATGATTTTAGTGGGGCTTTTAGGTTGAAGAGAACAGTGGTCTGTCGGATATGTAGTGGGGAGGGAGTTCTGGACCAGAGCAAGGGAGTGGGTGAGAGGCCTGTGATGAGATAGAAGAGATTTTGGTTCAGTAAGAAGGTTGGCATTTGGTAAGCAAAGTGCACAGGCTGGTTGGTAATAGGAGATCAGTGAACTAAGGTAGGAGGAGGAGAGCTGAATGAGTGCCTTAAAGACAACGGTAAGAAGTTTTTCTTTTTTTCCATTTTGCCAAGATGATTTTTGAATCGTACTCCTGTCTTGAAATGACAACAAGCACTGTGATTTAGTGTCATCCCCAATTGGATGAAGATGTTCTCAAAGCCCTCATGCAGGTTATCAGTAATAATGACATTTATTAATGGCAAAATTACCACCTGGCATTCATTTAAGGCTTCAAACGCGTGGCGTAAGTACAAAGGTATTGGATTGTGCACAGTCCCTCTCGCACAATTAATCAATCACAATTAATCTGTAATTTGCCTAAGAGGAATTAGATGTCCATAGAGGTGAAAGAACATGCCCAAGGTCACCCAGCAGGCCAGTGACAGAGCTGGGAATAGAGCCTGATTCTCCAGACTCTGAGCTCTGTACTCTTTCTAGTAGGCTACACGTTTCCCAGTATTGAATAGGACAGGCAGCCAAGTGACTGTCTGTCATACAGGCCAGTGATGTTCCCAAGGGATCATTCATCCATTCAATCGTATTTATTGAGCACTTACTGTGTGCAGAACACTGTACTAAGTGCACCAATTGACCAGCAGGGAGGTTCCCACACATGGTGAAGTTCACAACCAGTCTTTGCTCAGGTCAGCCAGCCACAAGCAGATTTTCTCCTGCTTAGGGAAATGCTCTTTCCACTGGATCAAGAGCTTGAGAGAGCACAATGAAAAGACCAGCTCCTTGCCCTCTAGGATCTTATAATAATAATAATGGCATTTATTAAGCACTAACTATGTGCAAAGCACTGTTCTAAGCACTGGGGAGGTTACAAAGTGATCAGGTTGTCCCACAGGGGGCTCACAGTCTTAATTTTACAGATGAGGTAACTGAGGCACAGAGAAGTGAAGTGACTTGCCCAAAGTCACACAGCTGACAATCGGCAGAGCCGGGAGTTGAACCCACGACTTCTGACTCCAAAGCCCATGCTCTTTCCATTGAGCCACACTGTTTCTTATGTCTAGTGGAGAAGCCCCTACACTTTACCTTTAGTTCCTTAAGATTCTCTGCCTGTGTAGTAAAAATCAAATATTAAAGGACATCTACCCATGGTAGGTGCTTTGGCATTAGGAAATTATTTCAGTGCAACCCTGAAGCTTTTAATCGATAAATCAATCAATCAGTAGTATTTATTGAGTGCTTACTACATGCAGGGCACTGCTAACTAATGACACCGGCAAAGTTGAAGCTGAAGTTGACTATCATCTGAGAAGCCTCCATCCACTTCCTCTTATTTTGAAAGTTTCAAGACAATGGGCAACAATTTTGATCTGCTGCCCTCCTATTTCCTAAGCTTCTGAGCTCTTGTTGCTACCGCTGTTGTACAAACCATCACCATCTCCCTAACTGTCTTTCATCGGATTCTACAAAAAATAGCAATTCCTTGGGAACCACAATTGTTACTAAATATCTATTGTTCATTATACCTTCTCCGTAGAGATACAAAGAGCCCAACTCAGAGATGGGTGGTTCCTTGGGTGAAAGGGTCATTCACGAAACTCTGAGGCAGGAAGAATGTCCTATAGTCCCCTCTACACTGTAAGCTCTCCTCTAGACTGTAAGCTTGTTGTGGGCGGGAAATGTGTCAACCAACTCTATTGTGCTGTACTTTCCTAAATGCTTTGTATAGTGCTTTGCACACAGTAAGAGCTCAGTAAATACCATTGATGATGATGATTTATTCAGTCATGTTTATTGAGTGCTTACTGTGTGCAGAGCACTGTATTAAGTGCTTGGTAGAGAAGCAGAGTGGCTCAGTGGAAAGAGCACGGGCTTTGGAGTCAGAGGTCATGGGTTCAAATCCCGTCTCCGCCACTTGTCAGCTGTGTGACTTTGGGCAAGTCACTTAACTTCTCTGGGCCTCAGTTACCTCATCTGTAAAATGGGAATTAAGATTGTGAGCTCCCGGTGGGACAATCTGATCACCTTGTAACCTCCCCAGCACTTAGAACAGTGCTTTGTACATAGTAAGCGCTTAATAAATGCCATCATTATTATTATTATTATTATTACAGTACAATACAACAATAAACAGACACAGATGATACCGAGTCCCCTCCATCCATTAGGGTGAGAGGGAGCAGAGGGAGCAGAGAGGGTGGGGTGAGGATTTCAACTTTGAACTTTTACCCCTTCTGCCTGTCAGAACTGAATTAGTGCAGATACAATCATCATCCTCATTCACTGCTGCTGAAAGGTGCTCTTTGCATATGTGTCTGGAACAAAGCAAAGTTGTAATCAGTATGTGCGTGATTGACTAGGTAGGATTCGCCATGAGAGAAACCAATGCCTAGAAACTGCATTCTACCCACCCATTGGTCGGGGGAATCCAGAATTAACTGTGCTAGTTGTTTGCTGCCTAAGCATTTTTCAAAAGGACAGCATGCATTTTAAAAAGAGGACTTCAAAGGAAATCAATAAACTCCCAGTTTAAAAAGTGAAACCACACCACAGCATTCACAGTGGCATATCCAGAGTCCCGAACCCTGAGGATAGGGTCAGATTTCTTTGCAGGCTTAATGGTCCTGACCTTCAAAATGCTTCTTATCCTGAATTAGTTCACTTATATGCAATTAGCTCCCTGCAGGTATGGTTACGATTAGAAGGAGAAATCCAATTTGAGTGACAGAAATTTACTTAGGAATTTCATCTTAATCTAAAAGTCTGAAGTGCTTAGCCTTGCTAGCTTTCATGAGGCTTGCTTAGCCATTTGGCACTTTCTGGTGTGGCCCAGGAAAGAAAGAGGGCTATAGAGGTTACTGGTTTCTAGAATAAGAAAAAAAAAATGTATTGCATGGTGTCGAGGCAAGCCCAGCTGGGAAGCTCATCAACATAGTTCTCCAATCGTTTTTGTCCCAGAGACCAAATTGGGCGAGATTTGATACCCAAGACTGGCGCATGGGTAGACCGAGGAATTGCTTTAGATGTTACTTGCTACTACTAGTTCAGCCCTAAGGCTCAGCCTGGAAATTTTGACGTCAGGCAGGTGTCTGATTGCCAGGACTTACTGAACCTTTGGCCAATTTCCTTGCTTCCCTTTGGATCTCATTTAGGTTTGGTTGAACAACTCTGCCAGTGGGCTTTTGTAGTTGGATCTGTTCCTTTTTCGCTCTCCTGTGACCATGGTGTGGAAAAGGAGAAAAACGTTGGAGGCAAGGAGAGGGAGAAAAGGAGAAGAGGATTGAAATGGAGGTAACCTTTCCTAGGTAGGAAAATGTAAACACAAATACCAGTAGCAATCTTAGGTGCTAGGTCTAGAAGGGTGATTGGCCCATTAAGGAGAATAAGAATAATTCACTTAATAATAATAATAATGGCATTTATTAAGCACTTACTGTGTGCAAAGCACTGTTCTAAGTGCTGAGGAGGTTACCAGGTGATCAGGTTGTCCCACAGAGGGCTCACAGTCTCAATCCCCATTGTACAGATGAGAGAACTGAGGCACAGAGAAGTTCTGTGACTTGCCCAAAGTCACAGAGCTGATAAGTGGAAGAGTTGGGATTCGAACCCATAACCTCCGACTCCAAAGCCCGTGCTCTTTCCATTGAGCAACGCTGCTTCTCTGCTCCTTCTCTTTATAATTTTTTGGCTTCTGTACCACAACTGTCTGATGCCTGGGATCACCCATGGATATATATATATATATATATATATATATATATATATATAGTTGGCAAAAAACAATTGTTTGGCTATAGCTTACTGCAAACGAACTACATACTACATGTAGGAAAAGTGATAGGAAATAGGAAAAAAGGTCTATTTTTGGTCTTCTGAAAAGAGAGAGAAGGAAGAATAAAGGAGGGAAAGCTGTAAGAGTGAGATGAGAATCAGATAGTCTTCTGACTGATCAGGGGACTGCTAGGAGAACAATTGCAAGGTCCAAATTCAGTATTTGCAAAGGTCTAAATCAATGGATTAGGCGAGATTCCACATGACCATGACAGTGTGTACAGTTGGTTTCACAGTCTCCTTTCAGGTTGAGTGAAAAGTGAATAGGGCACCTCTGTTTCAATAAAGAACTTCCGTTTTGGGCTTTGGAGCTCTCTAATGTTAAGAGCCCTGATTTTGTCCTTTGTAGCCAAAGCTATTGAAAACATTCCCATCTTTTTTTAGGAGAGATTCCCATATGTTCCCAGTGAAAATACAATGAAAAAATTCCTTCTATCCTTTCTTATTCATCTAGCAGCTTGGAGAGTCCCAAACTACTTCTCTTCTGCTCCTCTTTTTCTCCCAGGAACTCAGGCTGAAGGTACTATGGTCTTGTGGAGTGTGGAGCAATAGAGGCGAGAATCAGGTGATGAATCAATACAAGCAGAGCACTCTTTGCGGAGCACTCTGTGCTGACCACTGTACGAAGCTTTTGGGGAAGTGCAGTAGATTAAAGAGAATTTTCCCTGCTCTCAAGGAGTTTACAGTCTAGCAGGATGATGAATTTACAGCCTAGTGGAGTCTGTTTCACTGTCATCTTCCTGAAAGGTTAAACTCTTTTGGAGAATTCTGGGAAAGATGGGCCTTCCTTTTTCTAGAAAACGTCCCCAATTTTCACCAGAAAAACTCCGTCACCAATGGATGTGGTTGATAAGACGAATGCGTATGTAATCCACAATCTCTCCGACACTGAGTCCTTTGGAAATTGTTGTTTTTTGACAGTCCCACTCAATCCGTCCAGTGCCAGGTATTATTTACTCTTCTGTCTCCTGGGGTTTTGGTTTTCTATGTGTCTGATATTTAAGGAGTTCCCTAGAAGCATGAAGAAAAGGAGAATGAAGTTGCCCAGACCTGTTCTTACAATATTGATTTTCAGGGAGGTTGGTGTATTGGAGGCTTCATTTCTCTCTGCCAAATGCTCCGACATAATCTTGTTTAATGAATGATTCCAGATATTCTTGTACCATCATCCCTCTGCTGTCATGCCTTATCATTGCAATTTCACTCACTTTTCCTTGTGTGTACTATCTCAACAAAGTTTTATCAAGTCAACTGTCATAAACTGCAGGCCACAAACAGGTTTGTAACCAGAGAGGTGAATTTGAGACAGGGAAAGTACATGGCCTTCTGTGCTGTTGTGCTGCCTTTTTCAAACCATCGAAGTTGTATAACATCAGTTGTCTTGACAAAGATGGAGCAGATTCTGCTAGCTCTGACTACTCTTAGATTCAGTCATTAGTTCAGAGCAAAACAAAACACTGAGGCTTATAAAACCCATATTCATGGAATGCCGGGAGGAATTTCTAGGTTCATACCCTCCTTCGATCCATATGAATACGGAGGGCGGGGGGATGATATCATTTTTGCTTAGAAGTCTAGAAGGAATTTATAAAAAAAGGATTATAATTAAAATTGATAAAACCCCATGAATGGCAGTAAATATTTAATATGGGACATTCTAATTGGTGCCTGATTTTCTTTAATATACTAATAATAATAATGGCATTTATTAAGCACTTACTATGTGTGAAGCACTGTTCTAAGCGCTGGGGAGTTACAAGGTGATCAGGTTGTCCCACAGGGGGCTCACAGTCTTAATCCCCATTTTACAGATAGGGAACTGAGGCCCAGAGCAGTTAAGTGACTTGCCCAAAGTCACACAGCTGACAATTGGTGGAGCTGGGATTTGAACCGGTGACCTCTGACTCTAAAGCTCGGGTTCTTTTCGCTGAGCCACGCTGCTTCTAATATTTATGTGGTCTTGGGAAGCAAATGGATGGTAGGAGGGGGTGAAGGTGAAAGGATAAAGTTTGTGGCAGTGGACTACAACCTTATCTCTAGAATTCAAGGGAAAGAGCTTAATTTCCCTGGTTTGGCTTTGGGCCAGCTGGCAAAGCTATAATCCAGCCTGTGTGGACAGAAATGAAGGGATGACTGCACGTGTCTGTGTCCCAAATACTAGTCTCTTGCCTGCCTCAGGGTCAGACCATCAGAGAGTCTGATAAGGAAAGTACACAACCCAGGTGAGCAATGCCTCTTAATTGCTTTTTAGGACTCTTTCTTGGCCAGATAAAACCTTTTGTTTTTTAATCTGAAGCAGACCTTCCCATTGAATGACTCATTTTACTACTGAATCATCTTTTAGCGAATGCAGGCATTTATAAAGATAGCTCTCACTAGTGTTTTAACTGGGTGTGATTCATTTAATTATAATAATAATAATGATGGCATTTATTAAGTGCTTACTATCTGCAAAGCACTGTTCTAAGCGCTGGGGAGGTTACAAGGTGATCAGGTTGTACCATGGGGGCACTCACAATCTTCATCCCCATTTTACAAGTGAGGGAACTGAGGCCCAGAGAAGTTAAGTGACTTGCCCAAAGTCACACAGCTGACAATTGGCCAAGTCGGGATTTGAATCCATGACCTCTGACTCCAAAGCCCGTGCTGTTTCCACTGAACCACGCTGCTTCTCTATTCTGATAAGCTATATTTAAAATGAGGAGAGATTCCCCCTCCTCTCAGATGTATTTTTCTTTTCTGTTTCACCAAGCCAATCTATGCAAACTGGATTCTGGTGCATCCAGTTTCTGGTGTGGCCCACATTCCTCACTATTCATTTGCTCCTTGTCCAGCAGTCCTTAATTTACTGGGGAATGCCCAGAGATTGAATCGATCGAGGGTCAGTGGAGGTAGGTTGTGTTGTGAAACTTTCAGGTTCTGGAAGTTGTCCACTGCCAGAAAGGATTGATGTAGTATACATCAACTGGAATAATGTTGGCTCTGTTTGATTTACATGTTTATTGGAGATTGATGAACAACGTAGGCTTCTTTCAATGTGGGCAAGCTCAGCAGGAATCTCGAAATAGTTGGCTAATCTGGCCAATGAATCAATTAATCAATCAATCAATGGTATTGATTGAACACCTACTGTGTTCAGAACAGGGTTCTAAGCTCTTGGAAGTGTACAAAACAAAGAATTATGTTCTTTTTTCACATAATGAAAATCGCAGCCGCTTCCAGAATAGCTAAACCTGGCACCCACAGCTGATGGTCACACCTCTTCCAAGAAGCCTTCCCGATTAAGTCCTCTTTTCCCAGATCATTCTCCCTTCTGTGTCGCCTACGTACTTACCTCTGGGCAATTAGTATGTCCCTCACCTTCAGCCCCATAGCACTTATGTGCATATTTATAAGTTCCATATATTATAAATCATTTTTGTTATTATAAAATTTATATTATATATATATATATTTATATTTATATTACTGTCTCTTTCCCCTTCTAGAATGTAAGTTCGTTGTGGGCAGGGAATGTGTCTACCAACTCTGTTGTACTACAGTGCTCTGCACACAGTAGGCTCTCAGTAAATAATAATTTTGGTATTTGTTAAGCGCTTACTATGTGCAGAGCACTGTTCTAGGCACTGGGGAGGATACAAAGTGATCAGGTTGTCCCATGTGGGGCTCCCAGTCTTAATCCCCATTTTACAGATGAGGGAACCGAGGCACAGAGAAGGTAAGTCCAAGGTCACACAGCTGACAAGCGGCGGAGCTGGGATTTGAACACCATCGGTGATGATGATGATGATGGTCTCTGGTGCTACAACAGTTTTGGCACTATACTCTGTCCTTGGGCCACAAATAGGTTTTATGAGTAAAATTTTTGAGTAAAATTTATGAGTAAAATTTTATGAGTAAATTTTATGAGTAAAATGAGTAAAAATGAGTAAATGAGTAAAATTAAAACTTTTCAATTTTCTCTATCCCTGCCTATCTCCCTCCACGCCCGGGAAGAAAAGTGATTGATAGGTACCAGGGTGTAACTGTTGGCATTCCACTATTATAATAAATTCCTTTATGCAGGTCTTCAATACAAAGTCTATCATAACACAGCATATAGAAGCTGCGCTGGCATAAGGTGTGTTATAATTGCCACTTCTGAAAACTTAGTTTGACTCAGAAGTCCAGTCTCATGATATCCTATGAAAGACCTCTTATGTAATGGTCATTGCTGAAAGGTCTGCAAATCATAGCAAATTGAAAGACAATAGTAGGCTAGGACTCTATCATAATGGCATTAACAATATATTATTCGTTAGCTAGCCCAAAATTTGGATATTGCACCTGTTTGAGTGGCAGAACAACGCTTAAGTTTCCATGAGGCAGAATGCACAGTAATTACAATTTACGTAACTTTTATTATCTGAAAGGGATGTCGAATACTAGCTAGCATTGGACAAGAAGAATAATGATCACAGATGTTACAAGAAAAAAATATGAAACCTTTCAGTAGGAAATAAAGCAATATAAAACACAAATCCTTTAGCTAAAATATCACAGATGTTATAGCCCACAGTAAGGCAATAAATCACACATTGATTCTGTAATTAGTACCCCAGATGAGTGGCCAGGTATGCACAGCTCTAGTCCAGATTTTGAGGTCAAAACTACCTTTCTCTCCTTGAAGACCTCTCCTTTTCCTTGGATAATCCTGTATCCCACCCCAAAGACATTTTTAATCAAATATATATTTTTTATCGCAGAAACCATTTTGCAAGACAAGATTTTCTTGAAAATGGGAGCTTGTGTTCAGGTGCGTGCTATAGGACTGATACTTATATGACTTCTTCACAAACATGCATACTTATTCTGTGAGCTGGGCATTGCATGTTTGGTAGGTGAGAGGAAATTTTAAGTCACTCTTTATGTCAGGCGGGGGGGCTTTACCATTTCAAATGTTTCAAATGTTCAGTGAGCTTGTCAGCTACCCTGACTTTGCATCATTTTCACTCACTGAAGCTTCACCATTAATAATATGGGCAAAACTCCTTAAAATTATGATTGCCATGGAAACTACCAGCTATGATTCTACCAGCTTCACCAATATTACAGTTTCTTTTTAGCTATTTCAAGGCTGACGCTGCAAGAGAAGAAAGGAAATAGCTTCTTTCTGTAACAGATGTAAAAATCTTTCAGAGTAATGGATTCAAAGGAAACGCTTTTTGTTTGGGTAGCCTTTGCTTTGGGAAACATCATTTCTAAGATCAGCATCAAAGATGTTCAACAGAAATGTAGTATGTGTGCTGAAAGAAATTAGATTCCTAGAGCATCGGTTTTAATAAAAAGCTTTCAACTGCCTCAGTATGGCAATCGTCTGCAATCTGGTTGATAAATATGCAGCAAATGACAAATTAATATGTGCTGGTCCCTGCCAGCAATGAGACAAATGTTATTATACTGTTTTGGACTCTCCTCAGGTTTGGTTGTTTGAGGGAAGGCTGACACCAGCGCTTTGTGGAGCTCCGATTCTGAGGTAAAAGCTGCCATCTATGTGAAGAAAGAGTGAGCTGCATCATGCAATATATTATGAGTGAAATGTTAAAAAATGCAGACGGAGATGGGCTCCATCGAGCTGCCAAACCCATTCAATTCCTCAAATAGAAAAATGTGCTACTGAAGGCACACAAATATGCCTACCATCTCAGAGGATGCTTTCCCCAAGGGTTATGCACATTGCCAAAACGAGTGAATTCGTTTGTATTTTATTCAAGCTCTAAAAGCATGCTGATTTTAGCTTTTAATTACTAGTTTACATCGAGGAAAAGTATCTTGGCCACAAATTGAACTGCTCATTGCAGTCCGTTAGTGCCATGGCTTTGGAAACCTTCAGTCTGTAGGATATCAAGGAAGTGTTGCGTGGAGAGGTGACAGGCAAGGCAGGACAAAATCTTGAACTATATCATAGAGCATATATGTGACTGCACAAAAATGGCAGCAGTAGCAGCAGTAGGGAGCCCATCTGCCATGCAGCAATCCCAAAAAGGGTCAGTCCTCGCCTGGGTACCGAGTCCAGGTTAGAAAACAACAGCATCTGTGGAAAGAGGTACAACAAAGTTCAGCCTAACAATGTGAGTAATGGGCAATCAGATGCTGATTACAGATCAATCAATCAATCAATCGATCATATTTATTGAGCACTTACTGTGTGCAGAGCACTATACTAAGCGCTTGGGAAGTACAAGTTGGCAACACACAGAGACGGTCCCTACCCAACAGTGGGCTCACAGTCTATAAGGGGGAGAAGAGGGAGATCAGTTTTTGCTCCCTCCAAGCACATACTTGGAAAAGACCTCATCATCTTCAGAAACCTAAATGTTCTCAACATCGTTTTCTCTCTTCCTGTATCTGTTGCTTTGGTTTGTGTGTGTATGTATCTGTGTCTTACACACATAATTATGGAATAAAATGATAGTGTAGCAAGCTCAATCTTTGCATGGACAACAGGTTGGGGAATTATTGGTCATATATTAATCCCACTATAACCTATGGATAAAATGTCACTGTCACTAGTTCATACACCTATACACACACACACACACACACACACACAACTTGCAAACCTTTAGAGTTCTATTTTTAAGGCTTAACTGCACGAAACTCTTTAACGTTTAATTACAGTGCCCATTTTCCATGTATTTATTCACTTGTGTTTCTGTTCTCTGGACCCTCTCTTCCACCATTTTAAAGGAGGTACATCCACTTTTTCATTACTTGAGGGTTATCCTTTTGTAGCACCTACTAATGATAACAATAATTATGGTACTTGTTAATAACAATTATAATAATGGCTTTATTAAGTGCTTACTATGTGCAAAGCACTGTTCTAAGAGCTGAGGAGGTTACAAGGCGATCAGGGTGTCCCACGGGGGGCTCACAGTCTTAATCTCCATTTTACAGATGAGGGAACTGAAGTGACTTGCCCAAAGTCACACAGTTGACAATTGGTGGAGTTGGGATTTGGACCCATAAACTCTGACTCCAAAGCCCGGGCTCTTTCCACTGAGCCACACTGTTTCTCGTGCTTAATATGTGCCAACCACTGTTCTAAGCATGGGGGTAGATGCAAATTAACCAGATTGGATACGGTCCCTGTCTCATGCTGGGCTCCTACTCTTAATCCCCATTTTTTGCAGATGAGATGCCTGAGGCACAGAGAAGTTAAGTGATTTGCCCAAGGTCACACAGGAGACAAGTGATAGAGGTGGGATTAGAACCCATGACCTTCTGACTCTCAGGACCATGTTCTATATCCACTACACCATGCTGCTTCTCACTACTTAGGAAAACTCACCATTTCTTATGGTATTTGTTCAGCCCTTGTTCTGCATCAAATACTGTTCCAGGCCCTTTTTGAATTCCCATTTTAAAGTTGAGGAAAATAAGACTCAGAGAAGTCAAGCTTCAATTGTATTTATTTATTTATTGAGCGCTTACTGTGTGCAGAGCACTGTACTAAGCTCTTGGGAAGTACAAGTTGGCAACATATAGAGATGGTCCCTACCCAACAGTGGGCTCACAGTCTAGAAGGGGGAGACAGAAAACAAAACAAAACATATTAACAAAACATATTAACAAAATAAAATAAATAGAATTAATATGTACAAGTAAAATAAATAAATGAGTAATAATCCAGGTCCTTTGACTCACAGGTCCGAGCTCTTCTCACTAGACCACACTGCTTCTCGTAGCATTCTAGCAGAACTCATCTCGTAGAATTTCTGACATCTAGCTCACGCAGGCAAATCATTTTTATCCTCACTTTGTTGGGCTGTATCAAGCTGGGCTACATTGTTAAATGAGCATTCACCAGTTCCTTAACAAGGTTCTAGCTAAAATCCAATTTTTTAATTCTTGGCAAATTCAGTGAACCCAAGGCCAATTCTTATGAGTATATCATCAGGTTGAGGGACTCAGCGTAGCTTAGTGGAAAGAGCATGGGCTTGGGAGACAGAGGACATGGGCTTTGATCCCGTCTCCGCCACCTGTCTGCTGTGTGACCTTGGGCAGGCTGCTTAGCTACTCTGTGCCTCAGTTACCTCATCTGTAAAATGGGGATTAAAACTGTGAGCCCCACGAAGTGCAACCTGACAATCTTGTATCTACCCCTATGCTTAGAACACTGCTTGGCACATAGTAAGTGCTTAACAAATACCATAATAATACTAATTTAGCAGAACTGGCTCCTGGACCAATCAATTCCTATGGGACACCAAGAGATACTTGCCAATAATAACCATAATAATAATAATAATAATAAATATGGTATGTTAAGTGTTTATTATGTGCCAAGTACTGAACTAAGTGCTGGGGTAGACATCAGATCATTTAGTTGTCCTCAGTCTCTGTCTTATCTTATGCTGTCTAGTCATTTTGGACCCATAGTGATGCCATGGACATAATAATAATAATAATAATAATAATAATAATAATGGCATTTATTAAGTGCTTACTATGCACAAAGCACTGTTCTAAGTGCTGGGGAGGTTACAAGGTGATCAGGTTGTCCCACGGGGGGCTCACAGTCTTCATCCCCATTTTACAGATGAGGGAACTAAGGCACAGAGAAGCAAAGTGACTTGCCCGAAGTCACACAGCTGACAATTGGCAGAGCCAGGATTTGAACCCATGACCTCTGACTCCAAAGCCCGGGATCTTTCCACTGAGCCACACTGCTTCTCTTCCCATCTCTCCCAGAATGCCCCACCTCCATCTGCAATCGTTCTGGCAGTGTATCCATAGAGTTTCCTTGGTAAAAATCGAGAAGTGGTTTACCATTGCCTCCTTCCACCCAGTAAATTTGATTCTTCACCCTTTATTCTCTCCCATGTCACTGCTGCCCAACACAGGTGAGTTCTGACTAGTAACAGATTGCCTTCCACTCGCTAGCCACTGCCCAAGCTAGGAATGGAGTGGATATCAATCAGTCAATCAATCAATAGTATTTATTGAGCACTTACTGTGTGCAGAACACTGTACTAAGCGCTTGGGAAGTACAAGTTGGCAACATATATGCCTCTGCCTGACTCTCCCTCCTGTAGTCTAGACTGGTAGAGTACTGGAAAGTCTCCAGGTGTGACCCTGAGAGGAAACCAATCTCTGTAGGCAGATGTTAAGCCTATAATGACTGCCAATTGGCAGTTGCAAAAAAGAACAATTTCAAGTAGTGATACCATTACTCAGTGGAAGGTAACTGAATAATTGATTGTAGGGCAACAGGATCAGAACTGAGCATTTTTCTTGCCTTACAAGACTAATGCTCCGGCAGTCCGAAATCAAAATGTCACTGAAACTCTGTTTTGGCAGAAATGTGGAACAAAGCTTGCTGAAACCAAATGAAGTGTGAGGATGCGAAATATCACCTAAAGCCATAATGTGACTGATTTCTCATCGTTCAGTTTCACTTTCATCTTTGTGTTATTTGGTTTTGGAAACAGCTTACAGCTTCTAGTGAAAGTGCAGAAGTACGGAATCACATGTAACTGTCTTTGGCACTTGTAACTGATAAAAAGTTTTGTCACAATCCACACAGTGTAAATGGCAAGTTTTTCCCAACAGTAAGTTCAATTCTCCTAGGAATTCAGACACCTCTGAAGTGTAGTACAGACGTTGCCAAAAATATCTATCTCTTTGATTGTGGCTGTGTAGTAGAGAGCCAAAGGACAGATGTAAGAGATTATATCTTATTAAAAGCTTAAAACATGTAACAATTAGAAACTGCATGGGAGCAGTGTACTAAGCACTTGGGAG
The DNA here is from genome assembly GCF_015852505.1 of Tachyglossus aculeatus. NCBI lineage: Eukaryota > Metazoa > Chordata > Mammalia > Monotremata > Tachyglossidae > Tachyglossus > Tachyglossus aculeatus. The sequence continues at coordinate 19,911,749 of NC_052082.1, read as the reverse complement.
AGTACAATGTAACAGAGTTTGTAGACATGTTCCCTGCCCACCAGCAACTTACAGTCTAGAGAAGATCCCAGAAATGCTGTCTTTTAATCATCTGAATGTTAAAAAAAAATTGGCAAGAAAGGAAGATTAGAAAACAGTCGTAAAATCCAAACTTGGCATTTCTGTTTTTAAATGAAGGTAAAAAGATGAGGTCAGAAAACTGACCTCATGAGCTAATCAGAATTAAATTCCTAATATAGGGAAAAACTACAGTAAAGAAAACTGATGCCAAACTGTAAAAGGGTAAGAGGAAAGGAGATAGAGGCAATAATTCAATACGCACCCTGAAACCATTGTTTCAGAGTGGACAGTGAATAAGTAAAGATACATTTTTTTTTCAGATTAAATATTTTACACCTGGATATACCTACCTCAAAAGAGTAATAAATTCTCAACCTTGGAAACTGCTCCAATCATCAGACGGTAGATACTCATCTCCCTTCCCAGGAATCTCCATTCAGCTTCGATGCATGATCCCGCTTGGAGTTACTCTCCTGCCTGCCTTTAAATGGACCATTCAACCACCATTCCTCCCTCAATACCACATTCTCACTTATCAGGAAATGATGGTGTTCAGTGGACCAGAGTATGGTCTAATGTTACCCATTTGGAGCAAATCAAAACTTTTTACACTGAATGACTGAGAAGCAGAATTGCATTTCTAAAGTAAAGAGGGGGAAAAAAAACGCTTGTACAATTTAACAGCCAGTGATTTCAAGTCAGCAGGCATAGGCATTGTAAAATTTCATGTTATTATTTCAAATACGTAACCATTCTCTTTACAAGATTATATCATTTCTGAAAACCCAGAAAGAGCAGAGTTGATGCTCACAACTGGAAGATGAAAAAAATGAAGAAAAGTAAGTCATTAACATTATTTAGTGGAGTGTGGTTTTCTCCAGAGGTACACAGGGTGTAGGAAGTATTTAGAAAGGTTATAATGGATTTGCATAAAATTTGCTTTGGATTTGTATTTTACCTGCAGATTTGATGTATTCTTCATAGGTGCATGGCAATGTCTTAACCCTGCTGGGCTGAAGGGCTTAACAAAAAAAGTGATAGCGATTTCCTTTGAAAACTGTTTGAAAATAGCCTTCGAGGAACAAATGACAAATATATGTCATTTAGGCCACTCGCTCATTGGAATTTAAGGATGGAGATGGCAAAGTAATAAAAAGGTGTGGAAATGGGGACCTTATCTGACTTTCTGCATCTTCCTCTCTGATTGGACCAGTACCATTGTACGAGTGATTTTACCATTAATGAGTTTTACAATTCCATTTCCATTAAGTGTCTGATTGGACCGGTTTTTTGGCACTATCAATCAATCAATCAATCAGTGGTATTTATTGAGCACTTACTGTGTGCAGAGCATTGTACTAAGTGACTGGGAGAGTACAATATAACAGAGTTGGAAGACATGTTCCCTCTCCACAATGAGCTCATGCCAACAAATCATCATCATCAATCGTATTTATTGAGCGCTTACTATGTGCAGAGCACTGTACTAAGCGCTTGGGAAGTACAAATTGGCAACATATAGAGACAGTCCCTACCCAACAGTGGGCTCACAGCCTAAAAGGGGGGAGACAGAGAACAAAACGAACATACTAATAAAATAAAATAAATAGAATAGATACGTACAAGTAAAATAAATAAATAAATAAATAGAGTAATAAATATGTACAAACATATATGCATATATACAGGTGCTGTGGGGAAGGGAAGGAGGTAAGATGGGGGGATGGAGAGGGGGACGAGGGGGAGAGGAAGGAAGGGGCTCAGTGTGGGAAGGCCTCCTGGAGGAGGTGAGCTCTCAGCAGGGCCTTGAAGGGAGGAAGAGAGCTACCTTGGCGGATGGGCAGAGGGAGGGCATTCCAGGCCTGGGGGAGGATGTGGGCCGGGGGTCGATGGCAGAATAGGTGAGAACGAGGAACGGTGAGGAGATTAGCGGCGGAGGAGCAGAGGGTGCGGGCTGGGCTGTAGAAGGAGAGAAGGGAGGTGAGGTAGGAGGGGGCGAGGTGATGGACAGCTTTGAAGCCCAGGGTGAGGAGTTTCTGCCTGATGCGCAGATTGATTGGTAGCCACTGGAGATTTTTGAGGAATAGAAACAAATAGATTACACTGCTCTCCCAGAGTCTATTCTCAATCAATTTTCAATATCAAATTGCATTTCTATTAGTCCTATCTGTTTGCATTTGAATTTTCCTCTTTTTCTTCTTCCTTTTCCTCCACTTGCCCCACAGTCTTTGTCCCAAGCACAGCATGGAAGTAAGATTGGAGATAGTGACAGAAAGAGAATGGAGGGGCTAACAATAATAATAATAATAATAATAATGGCATTTGTTAAGCACTTACTATGTGAAAAGCACTGTTCTAAGTGCTGGGGGGATACAAGTTGATCAGGTTGTCCCACAGGGGGCTCACAGTCTTAATCCCCATTTTACAGATGATGTAACTGAGGCTGAGAGAAGTTAAGTGACTTGCCCAAGGTCACACAGCAGACATGTAGTGGAGCCGGAATTCGAACTCATGACCTCTGACTCCAAAGCCCATGCTCTTTCCACTGAACCATGCTGCTTCTCAATAATTATGGTATTTCTTAAGCACTCACTATGTGCCAGGCACTGTACTAAGCACTCGGGTGGATACAAGCAAATCAGGTTGGACACAGTCCCTGTCCCATGTGGGGCTCAAAGTCTCCAACCCCATTTCGCACATGGGGTAACTGAGTAACAGAGAAGTGAAGCGACTTGCCCATGGTCACACAGCAGACAGGTGGTGGAACTGGGATTAGAACCCATGACCTTCTGACTCCCAGGATCTTCCTTTATCCAGTTCGCCATGAACATAGGCCCCCAGATTTCTCTATGGTAACAGTTATGGTCTGAGTACAGGATATAGAGAAATCAAGCTCCATGGAATTTTTCAAAAAAGTAAATAATAATAATAATGATGGCATTTATTAAGCACTTACTATGTGCAAAGCACTGTTCTAAGCACTGGGGAGGTTACAAGGTGATCAGGTTGTCCCACAGGGGGCTCACAGCCTTAATCCCCATTTTACAGATGAGGGAACTGAGGCCCAGAGAATTTAAGTGATTTGCCCAAAGTCACACAGCTGACAATTGGCGGAGCCAGCATTTGAACACATGACCTCTGACTTCAAAGCCCGTGCTCTTTCCACTGAGCCATGCTGCTTCCCAATATAATAATGATGGTATTTGTTAAGCGCTTACTATGTGCCCAGCACTGTTCTAAGCACTGAGGGGGGGATACAAGGTAAACCAGGTTGTCCCACGTGGGGCTCATAGTCTTAATCCTCATTTTACAGATAAGGGAACTGAGGCCCAGAGAAGTGAAGTGACTTGCCCAAAGTCACACAACAGACAAGTGGCAGGGCCGGGATCAGAACCCATGACCTCTGACCCCCAAGCCCGGGCTCTTTCCATTAAGCTACGCTGCTTCTCTAATAATGATGCAGCATGACTTAGTGGAAAAAAACCACAGGTTTTGGAGTCATAGGACCTGGGTTCTAATCCTGCTCCCCACTTGTCTGCTCTGTGTCCTTTGGAAAGTCACTTAACTTATTTGTGCCTCAGTTCCCTCATCTATAAAATGGTGATTAAGACTGTGAGCCCTAGCTGGGACGTGTGTGGTGTCCATCCCAATTAGTTTATATCTACCCCAGTGCTTAGTACAATGCCTGGCACATCGTAAGTGTTTAACAAATACTATCCTAAATATACGTACAAAATAGTCATTTAAAGCACATTTAAGATTGTTCTGGTTAGTGGAGGCTAAAAAGGCATTAATGATCCAAATTCCCATTCATATTAAATAAAAATATTAAGAAGAACACTTAGCATCTACCATTTATCAGTATATTCAGTTATTAATAATGATATTAGTTCATTCATTCAATCATATATATTGAGCTTTACTGTGTGCAAAGCATCACACTAAGCACTTGGGAGGGTACAATATAACAACACAATGGACACATTCCCTGCCCACAGTGAATGTGGCATTTGTCAAACAGTTACAGTGCTTGGCACATAGTAAGAGCTTAACAAATCCCATTATTATTATTATTACATGCCGCACATTGTACCAAGGGTTGTAGTAGACACAGGTTATGAAATTGGACTGTCCCGAAGAGAGATGTCTTCAAATGCATGGAAGCTTTATGGATCTGCTGTATCTTAAAAAGACAAATTGGACTGAGTGAACATCACATCCCCATCTTTCAGAAACTGAAGTATAGTGAAAGATCACCAAGATGAGAGATGAAAAAACCACTTTATAATAATAGACTGAAAAAAATATATCAGTCACTGGTATTTGTTGAGTGCTTATGTGTGCAGAGAGCACTGTACTCAATGCTTGGGAGAATAAATACAACAGACTTGGTAAGCATGTTTCCTGGCCTCAGATAGCCTACAATCTATGGGGAAAGAGTTAGTACACCTAAATTTGGAAAGACAAAGGCTAGGAGTAGTAAAATTTGTAAAATTGAAGCCTACACAATCGCTAGAGTTGAATCCGTGAATCACGAACTCTAAAAAGCTCATCAAATTCCGAACAATCAGGACGAGAGGCCTCCCACTGAATCTTGAGGGTGGCAGCTTCAAAATACATGAAAGGAAAAACTTCCCAAAGTGGGTGATGAAAATTTGGAATCCATTTCTTTTGGAAGTTTTACAGGCTAAAAATATCTGTAGATTCGAAAGCAGTTTGGATAAATTCCTGGATGAGCAATGGGGTGTGCATAACATCTACTACAATTATTAGAAATGATTTGGTTCATTAATCTCCATAATAATAATAATGTTGGTATTTGTTAAGCACTTACTATTTGCCAAGCACTGTTCTAAGCGCTGGGGTAGAAACAAGGTAATCAGGTTGTCCCACTTGGGGCTCACAGTTTTCATCCCCATTTTCCAGATAAGGTAACTGAGGCCCAGAGAAGTGAAATGACTTGCCCAAAGTCACCCAGCTGACAAGTGTGGCTCAGTGGAAAAAGCCCGGGCTTGGGAGTCAGAGGTCATGGGTTCAAATCCCGCCTCCACCAATTGTCAGCTGTGTGACTTTGGGCAAGTCACTTAACTTCTCTGGGCCTCAGTTACCTCCTCTGTAAAATGGGGATTAAGACCATGAGCCCCACGTGGGATAACCTTGTATTTACCCCAGCACTTAGAACAGTGCTTGGCACATAGTAAGCGCTTACGGAATAGCATCATTATTATGCTATTGTTGCCTGTCCACTTGCTTTGTTTTGTTGTCTGTCTTCCCCCTTCTAGACTGTGAGCCCATTGGGTAGGGATTGTCTCTGTTGCTGAATTGTACTTTCTAAGCACTTAGTACAGTGCTCTGCACACAGTAAGCGCTCAATAAATACGATTGATGGATTGATTGATTGATTGACTGAGCAAATGAATGAATGAAAGAAGAGGAAGGGCATATAGGAGCCTGAAACTTCGAGGAGCTGCCGAGAAATACCTCAGGTTGAGGTAGGTTTCTTCCTCAATCCTGTCAATGTAGGAGTTAGTATCCAGCCTGGAATAGCAAAGGACACTCCTCCTTTGTTAAGTGCTTATTTAGTTGCAATCAGTCACTCAATCTGTGATATTTATTTAGTGCTTACTGTGTACAGAGCACTCTACTAAGCACTTGGGAGAGAACAATACAAAAGAGTTGGCAGATCCGTTCCTTGCCCATAATGAGTTTAAAATACAATCAAACACAGTGTGATTTAATCCAAAGAGCCCAGGCTTAGAAGATAGAGGTTTCTAATGCCGCCCTGCCACTTGCCTGCTATGTGACTTGGACAAGTCACTTAACTTTGTGCCTCAGTTTCCTCATCTCTAAAGTGGAGATTCAAAACCTGTTCTTTCTGCTACCTAGACTGTGAGCTCCATGTGGGACAGAGACTCAGAACTGCATGTAGTGTATCCACCCTAGGGCTGAGTACGGAGCTTGGCACATAGTAAGCGCTTAACAAATGCTGCACAAAACGGGGCTCACAGTTTAGATAGGAGAGAGGACATTGAATGCACGTTTTACAGAGGAGGAAACTGAGTCACAGAGAACTGAAGCGACTTGCACAGGGTCACACGGCGGGCAAGTGGTGTAGCTGGAATCAGAACCCAGGTATTCTTTTAGACTGTGAGCCCACTGTTGGGTAGAGACTGTCTCTATATGTTGCAAACTTGTACTTCCCAAGCACATAGTACAGTGCTCTGCACACAGTAAGCGTTCAATAAATACGATTGATTGATTGATTGATTATGACATCCAAGCCCATGCTCCTTTTACGAGGTCATGCTGTTTCTAAGGCAGAATTTGACTTACACTTCACACACTGTGGAAAGAGAATGTATCTGTTACACCATTATACTCTCCCAAGTTCTTAGTACAGCGATCGGGACTATGAGCCCCGCATTTTTAGACTGTGAACCCACTGTTGGGTAGGGACTGTCTCTATATGCTGCCAACTTGTACTTCCCAAGCGCTTAGTACAGTGCTCTGCACACAGTAAGCGCTCAATAAATACGATTGATATATATTGGGCCCGGGACTGTGTCCAACCCGATTTGCTTATATCCACCCCAGCACTTAGTACAGTGCCTGGCACATAGTAAGTGCTTAACAGATACCCTAATTAATTAATTAATTCATTCATTACAGCAACCTGTACTCAGTAAGCACTCAGTAAATATGATTGTTTTTTTACAATTTACAATCGTTGAAATTTAACTGGTTTTAGTTGCCATTTGTCTGATATTCTTTCGTTCTCTGTGTCTTTTCCCCTATTTATAGTCTCCTGTGGGCCGGGGATAGGTCTGAGTCCTATCCCAGAACTTAATTCAGCTCTTGGTACACTGAAAGCCCTCAATAAGTGTTAAAAGTCATAACAATTAATTCTCACCAGCCTGGTGCTCAGCAATAAGGAGGCTTTTCTCTCTTTGACCTGACGTTTTAAGAGATCAGGATGCTAAGAGGCAGACTCAAAATCATAGTCAGGTCCTGTATGGAACAAATCCATCTGCGCAGCAAGAAACTGTTTTTGCATGCTCACAGTAGGTATTAAAATGTAGTTGTATTATTATCACTGTCATTGTTGGAATGAAAGGATAATCATGATGGCAAATCCTGGTCCAGCATTCCAGTGGCTTTATGTGATGCCAATTTGTACTTCCCAAGCGCTTAGTACAGTGCTCTGCACATAGTAAGCGCTCAATAAATACGATTGATTGATTTAAACAATGAGTTCACCAGTTGGATTAGGGAGATAAGGTGGGTCTCTGTCCACCGTGTTGGTTGCCAAAATAATAAGAATAATAATAATAATTACGGTATTTGTTAAGTGCTTACTGTGTGCCAAACACTGTTCTAAGCACTGTTCAAAGCTCAGTCCCAGACTGAGCCCCATCCTTCCTCTCTCCCTCCTCCCCCTCCCCCCACCTTACCTTCTTCCCCTCCCCACGGCACCTCTATTTATGTATACATGTTTGTACATATTTATTACTCTATTTATTTATTTATTTTACTTGTACATATTTATTCTATTTATTTTATTTTGTTTATATGTTTTGTTTTGTTGTCTCTCTCCCCCTTCTAGACTGCGAGCCCACTGTTGGGTAGGGACCGTCTATATGTTGCCAACTTGTACTTCCCAAGCGCTTAGTACAGTGCTGTGCACACAGTAAGTGCTCAATAAATACGATCGATTGAATGAATGAATGAATGAGTGTATAGCTGTCATTTCAGCCTTATCAACATTTATGGATAGAATTTTGCTGTCTGTTGCATCAGCGGCGTAATCTAGTGGAAAAACCATGTCCCTGAAATCAGGCTACTTAATAGGTTCTAATTCTATCTTCATCGTTTGACTGCTGCGAAACCATTGATACCATCAGGTGTTATCTCCCTAAAATCTTCCCTGCTCCTCTTCAATCCCTTCCTCCTCTTCCACCCACTTGGACTCTCCCTCCATTCTCTGCCATAACTCAAGATGAGGCCTCTCAACGCCTCTCTAAATCTATCCCTTCTATTTGTGCTTCTGACAACATCCCTTCACATCTTTTCATAACACTCACCCCCTCCCTTCTTCTCTCTTTGACTGCCAGTTTCAATTGTTCACTTTTCAACAGCTTCCTCCCCTCTGCTTTCAAACACACACATATATATCTCTATCTATCTATCTATCTATCTATCTATCTATCTATCTATCTAATCTATCCATCCATCCCTCCATCCATCTTATCTATCTATCTATCTATCTATCTATCTATCTATCTATCTATCTATCTCTATCTATCTATCTATCTATCTATCTATCTATCTATCTATCTATCTAATCTATCCATCCATCCCTCCATCCATCTTATCTATCTATCTATCTATCTAATCTATCTATCTATCTATCTGTAGATATATGTAGATATATATCACCTATTCTAAAACCTCCCTTGACCCCAGGGTTCCCTCCAGCTATTGCTCCATTTTCTTGCTACTATTTCTCTCCAAACTACTTGAGAGAGTTGTTTACATTTGCTGTCTCCATTCCCTCTCTTCCAATTCTCTCTTAGATGCCCTACAGTCTGGCTTCCACCCCCATCACTCCACAGAAACAGCCCTCCCTAAGGTAAGGCTTGACCTCCTTCACATCAAACTGACAGCCTCTACTCTATCCTAAGCCTCTTAGTCTTCTCATCTGCCTTCAACACTGTAGACCACCCCCTTCTCCTTGAAACCTCATCTAACCTTGGCTTCACTGACACTGTCCTCTCTTGGTATTCTTTCTATATCTCTGACCACTCCTTTTCAATTCCTTTCGCTGGTTCTTTCTCTGCCTCCCACCCTCTGACAGTGGGGGTTCTGCAAGGGTCAGTTTTATGTTCCCTTCTATTCTCCACCTATACCCATTCCCTTGGTGAATTATTCGCTCCTGTGGCTTCAGCAACTATTTCTGTGCAAATGAGTCCCAAATCTAGTTCCAACCCTGACCTCTCTCCTTCCCTGCAATCTTGAATTTCCACCCGTCTTCAGGATATCTCTACCTGGTTGCCCTAATGAAACCTTAAACTAACATCCCAAACAGTACTCCTTATCATCCCACCCAAAATCTGTACACCCCCATCTTTCCCATCATTGTAGATAATAATACTATCCTCTTTATCTCACAAGTCTGTAAACTTGGCATTGTCCTCAACTCATTACTCTCATTCTTCCCACATAACAATAATAATAATAATAATGGCATTTATTCAGTGCTTACTATGTGCAAAGCACTGTTCTAAATGCTGCGGAGGTTACAAGGTGATCTGGTTGTCCCACGGGGGGCTCACAGTCTTAATCCGCAATTTACAGATGAGGTAACTGAGGCACAGAAAAGTTAAGTGACTCGACTCAAGTCAAACAGCTGACAATTGGTGGAGCTGGGATTTGAACCCATGACCTCTGACTCCCAAGCTCGTGCTCTTTCCACTGAGCCATGCTGTTTCTCTGACACACAGTCAATCTGTCACCAAATTCTGTAGGTTCTACCTTCCCATCATTGCTAAAATCCACCTTTCCTCTCCATCCAAATGGCTACCATGCTGATCCATGTGCTTTCCTATCCTGCCACGACTACTGCATCTGCCTCCTTGCTGACTTTCAGACACAGGAAATGTATCTGGTCATTTTGTTATACTGTACTCTTGAGCACTTAGTACAGTGTTTTGCACATAATGCTCAATAAATATGCTTGATGGATTGATTCCTGTTTCTCCCCACTCCAATCCATACTTTGCTACATGGATCATTTTTTCATTCATTCATTCATTCATTCATTCATTCAATCATATTTATTGAGTACTTACTGTGTGCAGAGCACTGTACTAAGCGCTTGGGAAGTACAATCAATTGTATTTTTTATTTAACTAGATTTAACTAGTGCCAAGTGCTTTCTACTGTACTCTGCTCACAGTAGCCACTCAATAATCAATGATTAATCTATTTATTGATTGTGGGGACCAGGATGGATGGAGAGGGAATGGAATCTGAAAATGCTGTGGAAGACAAACTGACAGGATTCAGCAATAGACCGGGTGTCAGAGTTGAAAGGATGAAGAAGCAATGATGATGCCAAGGTTCTGAGCTTTAGAACTGACTAGAATGATGGCGTTTCTGTTTTTTTTCCTGTTGTTGTTTTTTCAGATACTAAGTAGTATGCAAGTTGAAGCCCTTTTCTTTTTAATTCCCCGTTCTCATGTAACATGAGGATTATATTATTGAAGAACCTATGTTAAGGAAAATTTGTCCTGTATTGCACATTCCTTGACTGATGGTGTGTGTTCTCGTGGTATGAAATTGCATTCTACTCAGAGAATTGCAAACATTCATTACAGTGCTCTGCACACAATAAACTCTCAATCAACCAATCAATCAATCATATTTATTGAGCGCTTACTATGTGCAGAGCACTGTACTAAGCGCTTGGCAACATATAGAGACAGTCCCTGCCCAACATTGGGCTCACAGTCTAAAAGGGGGAGACAGAGAAAAAAAAACCAAACATACTAACAAAATAAAATAAATAGAATAGATATGTACAAGTAAAATAAATAAATAAATAGAGTAATAAATATGTACAAACATATATACATATATACAGGAAATAAATACAATTGAATGATTGAATGTTGTCAGATCATTCTCAATTCACCTACAGTTGTTTTTTTAGCCAAAACGTTTAGGATAAACACATTTATTCATTCATTCAATCATATTCATTGAGCGTTTACTGTGTGCAGAGCACTGTACTAAGCACTTGGGAAGTACAAGTTGGCAACATATAGAGACAGTCCCTACCCAACAGCGGGCTCACAGTCTAGAAGTCTAGAAACATATGCTATGGAAAAGCTGATTGTGTTTGTCCTTTGACTTCGAAGTCACTTACAGGTTTTTGTTAGCATTGAAACATGGGAGATATATCCAGTATTTGATTGATAATGCCTTCCACATCGTATGAGTGTGAAGACTGTCTTTTCTGTTCACCGCCACAGTGCCTAAAACTACTTGTATCATTTTCTGGATGTCTTTTTGTTATTAAAATATCTAATAATTCATAGATTCCCACTGTTTCAACTCCTGTCACAAGGATAATTTCAAATAGATAGTGATGATGATGATCATGTTGATGACGATGACAATGATGATATAGTGATAATGGTAATGGTGATGACAGTATGGGTTACTAATTTTTTTTTCTGGTGGTCCTGGTGAAAATGGCAAAATTCCAGGCACTGTAGGTCTTCTGACTGAAGTGATGCTAGTTTTTACCACAACTACTTGCAGAACTACATTCAGTTCTTGGAAATTCAGCCTCGGAAAGATGGGAGCATGCTGGAAGATATTCAGAAAAGAGCAACAGAAGTAATTAAGGAAATAGAAAGATTGATTTATGAGAAAAGATTAAAAAGGCTCAATCTGTTTGACTTGGCTAAGAGACAGCTCAGTAGAGGATATGGTAATTGTTTACAAGTACTTGGAGGATGTAAATATCGAAGATGGAGCAGATTTGTTCCTAGTAAAACTTTACGACTTTCGTTGCTTTTTGAAATGCTTAAAATGAAATTAGTATTACCCAGAACTTGGTTGCAGAACTTAACATTAGCTTAGAGGAATTACAGCATAAAATATTTTATGAGACTTGAAACTAGCTACCATTTCTGATTATATAACAGTTCAGTTCTATCTCTCTAAATACAGATCCTTTATATTCAAAATGACACTTCTAATGCTGAGATACTTTCTCTGTTTGTGGGACTGAAAGGAATTTTACCAGGTAGTTACTCCTTCTCACAGAGTGCCCTTGAGGATACAGGTCTTAGATATCCTGATGAGTTTGCCAATATCAGTATTTTTCTCTGTTTTTAAAATTGGCTCCAAATTTTAAATTGGCTCTTCTATTGGACAAAAAACTCTCTTCTGATTAGCTCCTGCCAGACTTGTTTGCTTGTTGCTGCATTCTCCCAGCAGTCCACTGATAAACTGCTTTACTTTAGATGTAATTTTTTTGTAATTGTATGATCCGATTCAGCAGTCCTATTTTCTTTAATGCTTAAATAAATCACCACTGTTGAATATTTTCTTTTTTGAAGAAAAACTTGATAATCAGTGAATGCCTGGGAACATATCATGCAATTGAGTTGCTACACTCTTCTCATTTTGCCGTCATTTCCTAGAGAAGAATGTCTTCTCCCAAAGCTTCCTATACCTCATCTTTGCAGATGGCTACCAAATCTATTTTGCTAACCCCCAACCTCTCTCCTTCTGTGCAATTTCACATTTCCTTCTGCCTCTAAGGCATCCCAAATCGATGTCCTGCCAGCACCTAAACTGCAATATGTCCAAACTGAACTCCTCATTTTCCCTCTGAAATCTCTTCCTCCTCATCTTTCCCATCGCAGCTGGCAGCACTGCCATCCTCCGCATTTTTGAATCCCATATCCTTGGCACGGTCCCTGACTCACCCCTCGATTTCAACATCCTTATTCAATCCGTCACCGTATCCTGTAGGTTTTCTTCCACAACTTTACCAGGATCCCTCCCTTCTTCTCCATTCAAATGGCCACCAAGTTAGTTGAGTTCCAACAGCGACAGTCTCTAGTCTGCTTGTTTCCTCCACTCTCCAATCCCCACTTCACTCCACTGTCCAGATCATTTTACTAACACACCATGCTGCACCTGAAAGGCCCAATTGTTTACCCATTCCTCTCCGCATCAAGAAACGTACTATTATTACTTCTTTTTCATAATTGCTGCAATCTGTGATATATTGTTGATAGTGTATGTTATTTTTATAATTGTAGTGCCAATCCTTTGTCTCCAATGATCAATCAGCGGTATTTTGGATGTGCTTACTATGTGCAGAGTACTGTACTGAGTGTTTGGGAGCTACAACATAACAAAGTTCCTACACATAGTCTCTTCCCATAGTGAGCTTCTTTAACGATTCTTCCACAGGCTGTTTTCTCTGATCGGTTCCCACAGGCCAGATTTGATGGGTAGCTGCCCGTTAGCTTGTTGAGATGCACCTCTTGTATCTGATGCACCAAGGTATGTGTTGGGGGGTGGTTTGGTGGGGAAGAAAGTGTGGCTTGCTGCTGAGTGACAATGGTGGGGCAAGTTCTTTCAGGCACAGTGAGCCTCTAAGCCTCTAAATGCCATATTTTGGCATTTATCTGGCTTTACTTCTAATTATTCTGATGACTTGACACCTCACCACATGTTGTGTTTTGTTGTCTGTCTCCCCCTTCTAGACTGCGAGCCCGTTGTTGGGTAGGGACCATCTCTATATGTTGCCAACTTGTACTTCCCAAGCACTTAGTACAGTGCTCTGCACACAGTAAGCGCTCAATAAATACGATTGAATGAATGTTTTCCCATAGTTTCCAGAGAAATGGTGGGCTGGAGTCTGCAACTGAAAATCTGTCCAGTGCAGTTGGGGCAGGGGAAGTTTTAGAGTCCCGTGGCCAATTCAACTCAAGTTTATAGAAGCACAGGATGTTTCACGTTTCTCTGTGCCTTTTTTCATTTACAGTTTTGGTTATGGGAATATTCTTGCTCAAGTGCACACTTGAATATCATCCACAAGCTACAGGTAAAATAGAATAAATATAGCTTCTCACGCATACACATTGCACAAGGTTTATTATAGCAGTTCCTCCAAATCTGCATCAGTTACCTATCACTTTCTAAGTGCAATTAGAGGGTATTTACTTTTTAATCTGTAAAGCCATAAAATCAATAATAATCATTCATTCATTTGATCATATTTATTGAGTGCTTAGTGTGTGCAGAGCACTGTACTAAGCGCTTGGGAAGTACAAGTTGGCAACATATAAAGACGGTCCCTACCCAACAGTGGGCTCACAGTCTAGAAGTGATCATAGTAATCATAGAAATAATTATAATTATGGTATTTGTTAAGCGTTTACTATAAGCCAGGCAATGTTCTAAGCATTGGACAAACTGTTGGTTACTGCTGGGATTACTTTTCTTCATAACTGAAAACTTTTTTTTTGATGTTTTAATTATTACAATGGAAGAGGAGGGAAACGGAGTTTATCAGAAGCCAAATGTTTTGTAAAAGGATTAAAGTAAATAGTGTTTTCCATTTTAAACTAAAAAGCAAGGGCTCCTTTTGGAAAGCTATATTTAGCTGAATTAACTCAGGGCATATCTAGAATTTCATTTAGAGATATCTTAATTTAAAAGCAATTATCACTATAATCTGCATAGTGAATTATTAAATTGTTGGAGAGAAATGTTTTGCTCTTCTTCCTTTCACTGAATAAGAACTATTTTTACAAGAATTCTGGGTGTAGTTAGTTGTGAAAGTGCAATTTTAAATATACTGTTTTTGTGAGACCTGCATATCCACTGATGTCTGTCTTCCCCCTTCTAGACTGTAATCCCGGTGTGGGCAGGGATTGTTTTTCTCTATTGCTGAATTGTATTTTCCAAGTGCTGAATGCAGTGCTATGCACATAGTAAGCACTCAATAAATACGACTGAATGAAACATTCTTCCTTGCAACCTTTGGGGAGAAGCAGCATGGTGTAGCATCTAGAAAACGGTCTTGGGAGTCAGAAAGTTACATGTTCTAATCCTACCTCCCTCACTTGTCTGCTGTGTGACCTTGGGCCAGTCACTTCACTTCTCTGGGCCTCAGTGGCCTCATCTCTAAAATGGGGATTGAGACTCTGAGCCCCACATGGGACAGGGACTATGTCCAACATGATTTGCTTGTATTCACCCCAGCGCTCAGAACAGTGACTGGCATGAAATAAGTGCTTAACAAATACCATAATTGTTATTATTACTATATAGTATTATATTTTTATGAATAGACATAATTAAGGTATACAGTTTTTGAGCTTTACCCAATTTTACTCCAATTTCTGCCCTTTGGTGACTTTTTTTTTTAAATAGACAATCAATGGTATTGATTGAGCACACGTTCCCTGCCCACAGTGAGCTTACAGTCTAGAGGATGAGCTAACGGGCTAGAGGACCAGAATTAATTCTGAAAACACTCGCACTTACTGTGTGCAGAACACTAATCTAAGCACTAGACTGTGAGCCCGCTGTTGGGTAGGGACTGTTTCTATACGTTGCCAACTTGTACTTCCCAAGCGCTTAGTACAGTGCTCTGCACACAGTAAGCGCTCAATAAATAAATGAATGAATAGGGAGAGTACGTTACGAATAGAGCTGATAGACACGTTCCCCGCCCACAGTGAGCTTACAGTCTAGAGGACGAGCTAACAGGCTAGAGGACTAGAATTGATTCTGAAAACACTGTTTATGTCTGTCTTCCTCTATGGGTCCTTGTTAGCTCTGCTCTATGATGTTGTTGTCCTTTCCTCCTCTTAAGGCTCCCATCAGTAATGGAGTTCTTGCTGCAGTAGTTCCTGCTAATACCATCCTGCCCTACCAGAATCTTCTCCCAGCCCCCAGCTCCCTTCCCCGGCTCCACCACGGATATCACTCTTGTCAGGGAATCATAAAAGAGAACTAATCATCAAAGAATCATGTTTTAATGACTCCTCAAACAGTGTGTTTCTGAATCCCCCCAAGCTACACCCTATATGCAATATTGAATACGAGCAAATATTAACTGCCCCAACAGTCTGAACACGACAAATCCAACAATGATCAAAAACCAAAACAAAATCTCAAACCCTCTTTTATGTTAGTATTTTTAACTCTGTTCTCCCATGGAGCCACTAGAGTTCCTGAGCGTATCCTTGGGGACTTGTAACAACCCATTCTTGTTCGGGGGCTGCAGACATTTTTGTAATTTGGAGGCATTGAAATGAGTACTTAACATGTACTTAATATTACTGGGCCATTTGATTTCACTTTTGCCGTGGCTCTTGGAGGCAATTCAAATAGAATTACCAAAAAGAGGCCATTTCTGTGCAGCTCAGGGTGTCTGTTGGTGGCATCACCATTCCATTCTTTCTGATAAAGTGCTATAATGTTCAATCAAATCTTGATTGATATTGGCTTGTTAGTAGAGCACTCCCTCTCAGTGTTCTGGAAGCCTTCTGGATTCATTAGTGGAGTAGAAGATCGATTGTCCCCGATCCGCTAAAACTGGACTGAAGCTCTTTTAACCTGAAGTGAAAAATAAATGTAGGCTCTGAAAATGGTCCTTTTCCTGCACCATGCTGACTACCACGGTAATTACAGTCCTAAATCCCGAATAACCCTCACTGATGTTCTACAACATTGCAAAACAATGACACTTCAAGGTCATGAGAGCGCAGCAGCTGCAGGGACATTTTAGAAGAGGAGTTGTGTTGGTATAGCCTGATTGGAGAAGCAGTGTGGCTCAGTGGAAAGAGCCCGGGCTTTGGAGTCAGAGGTCAGGGGTTCAAATCCCAGCTCCGCCAATTGTCAGCTGTGTGACTTTGGTTGTCACTTCACTTCTTTGTGCCTCAGTTACCTCATCTGTAAAATGGGGATTCATTCATTTTTCATTCATTCAATCATATTTATTGAGCACTTACTGTGTGCAGGCACTGTACTAAGCACTTGGGAAGTACAAGTTGCAAACTTGCTCTTGCTCAGTGGAAAGAGCACAGGCTTTGGAGTCAGAGGCCTTTGGCTCAAATCCCGGCTACTCCACTTGTCACCTGTGTGACTTTGGGCAAGTCACTTAACTTCTCTGCGCCCCAGTTACCTCATCTGTAAAATCGGGATTAAGACTGTGAGTCCCACGTGGGAGCAACCTGATCACCTTGTAAACTCCCCAGTGCTTAGAACAGTGCTTTGCACATAGTAAGCACTTAATAAATGCCATTATTATTATTATTATTATTATTTTCTCCCTTGCCACACAATTCCAAACTGACAGATCCTGGATCCAAGCTTCGCGGCATCAATCAATCAATCAATCGAATTTATTAAGAGCTTACTATGTGCAGAGCACTGTGCTAAGTGCTGGGAAAGTACAATACAAGAATATAACAGACACTTTCCCTGTCCACAGCATCCAGAGGGATGCTGTTTTCTTCTCTTTCAGTCCATCCCTTGCCAGCTCCCTGCAGAAGGAATGGAGATGCACCAGCAAGCCAATTTTAAAAATTTATTTTAGGTAATTATAATAATAATGTTGGTATTTATTAAGCGCTTACTATGTGCCAAGCACTATTCTAAGCACTGGGGAGATTACAAGTTGATCAGGTTGTCCCATGGGGTGCTTACAGTCTTAATCCCCATTTACAGATGAGGTAACTGAGGCGCAGAGAAGCGAAGTGACTTGCTCAAAGTCACACGGCTGACAAGTGGCGGAGCCGGAATTTGAACCCATGACCTCTGACTCCAAAGCCCCGGCTCTTTCCACTGAGCCACGCTGCTTCTTCTAGACTGCGAGCCCACTGTTGGGTAGGGACTGTCTCTATATGTTGCCAACTTGCACTTCCCAAGCGCTTAGTACAGTGCTCTGCACACAGTAAGCGCTCAATTAATACAATTGATTGATTGAGTCTCTGCCAAGAAGTAGGCCTCCCTCTAGAATCTTAAAACATTTTATGTGATTCAAAATCCATAAGAGTCTTCAATAAAATGTCTGATATTTTAAAAAGCCACCGGAGGCCTCTAAAACCAAACAGTGGCCTACCTCCCACCCCTTTTTCAAGCAGTTAGATTTGGTCGTGGTACTCATCAGTCAATCGTATTTATTGAGCACTTACTGTGTTCAGAACACTGTACTAAGCACTTGGGAGAGTACAATGTAACAGACACATTTTCTGGCCACAATAAGCTTACCTTACTCCCCAAATATTTTCTGCAAAATCACTTAATGCAGTTCCTTTCATTCACCTGAGTGACGGAACTCCTGCAGTGCAATGGTTTTTGTTTATTTGTCTTTTTATGGTATTTGTTAAGCACTTATTATGTACCAGGCATTGTACCGAGCCCCGGGATAGATACAAGATGATGATGTTGCATGTAGTCTGGGTCCCACATGGGGCTCACAGTCTTAATCCCTATTTTACAGGTGAAGTAACTGAGGCAGAGAAGTTAGATGACATGCCCAAGGGCACACAGCAGACAAGTGGAGAGCCAGGATTAAAACTAGGCCACACTGCTTTTCCATTTCTGCTTCTCCATTTCTTGACCTTGGTGATAACTCCATTTCCAAGGACGGTCCCCGAATGCGAGATCCCCATAAAACGATGCTCAAGTTCCGATGTTTGCACAGTGTCAGGACACTTTACAGTCAGAAGTCAAGCATTGACTGCAGTACACAAATGCGTAACTGCAAAAGAATAGTTCATATTGAATCCATAGCGGATTCCTTTCTTGTTTCTTATTGTTTCAAAAATAAAAATACAACAAAGATATTTTCTTGGGTCTGTTGGCAGGAGATAACCCTCACAATATTTATTTTTAAAAAATTGATAAAGTAGGTGTGCTGTAACCTTTTCCATCACCAGCTCTCTCTCAATAGCAACTTTCTGTCTGCTCACAAGAAACACTTCACTTTAAAAATTCTCCTGAATCAACATGGTAACAGCTGTTTCCACTGCTCTCAGAGAAACCCCGTCTTTGGCATTTTTTTTTAAATTGGCCTTCTTAGCAATCTCTCCCTCAGGTGCCTCTTCAAGAACCTTTCTTAAAAGCTCAACAGAACAAAAGGCAAATGTCATCTTCTCCAGTTGGCAAGACAACGAGCGAGAGAAACAGCTTTTCAGCAGGATGCAGCGATGAGCCAGAGGGGATGGCAAAAGGAGTTTTGTTTAATTTCTAACAGGTGCGAAATTGTTCTGAAATCTCTGAACTTTCAAAGTAAAATAATAATGCACGTTAATCAATGCCGCCAATTACTTTAGTATTTGGCCCAGTCCAGAAAAAAAAAAAAGCATCCGATATGGAAATCTGTGAAATCTACAGCTGTAGGAAGATGTCTATAAATACATTTAGTTCGTGATAATCCGAATTGTTTGCAAGGTACTGCTGATTCTGTGTTTGGTAAGATTTGATCCTATCAGGTTAGGGAAAGTTGTCGTCAGACAGTTCCTACAGGGCCTCTGAGGCGGGTGGTGTTCCTTGTGGAGGTAGAACGGTGATGCTAACACATTTTTGATCTGCAGCGATGAATCCAGACTTGAAGGTCCTAGCTGACTTAAGAGTTCCAAGCCTTAACACATTTGTTTCTCCCCGACAAGTAATAATAATAATAATGATAATATAATAACTGCAGTATTTGATAATTGCTTATATGTACTAAGCACTGGAGAAGGAATGGAAAGAGTACTGGAAAGAGAATGGGTTTGCGAGTCAGAGGGCCTGGGTTCTCAAGCTGACTCTATCACCTACATGCAGTGTGATCTTGGGTAAACTACTCAACTTCTTCGTGCCTCAATTCCCTCATCTGTAAAATGGGGATTCAATAACTGTTATCCCTCCTACTTAGACTATGAACCCCGTCTGGGACCTGGTTATCTTGTATCTATCCCGGTGCTTGGTGCATAATACATCCCTTTTGTCTTTTTTTCAAGTGGTATTTGTTAAATAATAATACTAATGACTTACTATGTGCAAAGCACTGTTCTAAGCACTGGGGAGATTACAAAGTGATCAGGTTGCCCCACGGGGGGCTCACAGTCTTCATCCCCGTTTTACAGATGTGGTAACAGAGGCCCAGAGAAGTTAAGTGGCTTGCCTGAAGTCACACAGCTGACAAGCGGTGGAGCCAGGATTTGAACCCATGACCTGTGACTCCCAAGCTCTATCCACTGAGCCACGTATACTTACTATGGGCCAGCACTGGGGTAGATTCAGAATAATCAGTTTGGACACAGCTCCTATCCTGTCCCATATCAGGGTCACAGTCTTAATCCCTAATTTACAGATGAGCTAATTGAGGCACAGAGAATTTACGACTCGGACAAGGTCACAGAGC
Source organism: Tachyglossus aculeatus (assembly GCF_015852505.1). NCBI lineage: Eukaryota > Metazoa > Chordata > Mammalia > Monotremata > Tachyglossidae > Tachyglossus > Tachyglossus aculeatus. The sequence continues at coordinate 19,891,735 of NC_052082.1, read as the reverse complement.
AGGCAGAGCTGGGATTAGAACCCGGGTCCTCTGATTCCTATTCCTCAGCGTGCTTGACAGTTACATGTAATTGTAGATGCAATTCCAGGCCCCCGGGCCTGGAATGCCCTCCCTCTGCCCATCCGCCAAGCTAGCTCTCTTCCTCCCTACAAGGCCCTGCTGAGAGCTCACCTCCTCCAGGAGGCCTTCCCAGACTGAGCCCCTTCCTTCGTCTCCCCCTCGTCCCCCTCTCCATCCTCCCCATCTTACCTCCTTCCCTTCCCCACAGCACCTGTATATATGTATATATGTTTGTACATATTTATTACTCTATTTATTTTACTTGTACATATCTATTCTCTTTATTTTATTTTGTTAGTATGTTTGGTTTTGTTCTCTGTCTCCCCCTTTTAGACTGTGAGCCCACTGTTGGGTAGGGACTGTCTCTATATGTTGCCAATTTGTACTTCCCAGGCGCTTAGTACAGTGCTCTGCACATAGTAAGCGCTCAATAAATACAATTGATGATGATGATGATGATGATGCAAGATAATCACGTCGGACACAATCTAAGTATATAACTCAAAAGGGGAAATTATTGTTGGTCTTGTTCCTTAGTTGTCACCACAGTCTCAGCTCCCATGAGAATAGAACTGGCTAAATCCCAGTTTCCAGAAACCCCCTCCTACTGCCTTCCAGACGGCTATTGCTCCTTTTCCTCTGACACTCATTCCCACACTCCAGCATACGTTCCTAGAGTCACTGAATTTGAGCAGATGTTCTCAGTGCACAGCCCACTGGAACAGGAAGAGCAGAAGATACAATTTCTGGGAGTCGAAAGGACCTGGTTCCTAATCCCAGTTTCCCACCCCCAGCTGCTGTGTGACCTTGGGCGAGTCACTTAACATCTCTGTGCCTCAGTTACCTCTTCTGTAAAGTGTCAATTAAGACTGTGAACCTCATGGGGCACATGGATGGAATTTCTGATCTGGTTATCTTGTATTCATCCATTCATTCAATTGTATTTATTGAGTGCTTACTGTGTGCAGAGCACTATACTAAGTGCTTGGGAAGTACAAGTTGGCAACATCTAGAGATGGTCTCTACCCAACATTAGGCTCACAGTCTAGGAGGGGGAGACAGACAACAAAACAAAACAAAACATATTAACAAAATAAAATAAATAGAATAAATATATACAAATAAAATAAATAGATAAATAGAGCAATAAATACGTACAAACATATATGGAGAAGCAGTGTGGCTCAATGGAAAGAGAATGGGCTTTGGAGTCAGAGGTCATGGGTTCAAATCCCAGCTCCACCAATTATCAGCTGTGTGACTTGGGGCAAGTCACTTAACTTCTCTGTGCCTCAGTTCCCTCATGTGTAAAATGGGGATGAAGACTGTGAGCCCCCCATGGGACAACCTGATCACCTTGTAATAATAATAATAATAATGATGGTATTTGTTAAGTGCTTATTATGTGCAATGCACTGTTCTAAGCACTGGGGAGGTTACAAGGTGATCAGGTTGTCCCACAATGGGCTCACAGTCTTCATCCCCGTTTTACAGATGAGGGAACTGAGGCCCAGAGAAGTCAAGTGACTTTCCCAAAGTCACACAGCTGACAGTTGGTGGAGCCAGGATTTGAACCCATGACCTCTGACTCCAAAGCCCGGGCTCTGTCCACTGAGCCACGCTGCTTCTCAAAGAACAGTGCTTTGCACATAGTAAGAGCTTAATAAATGCCATCATCATCATCATCATATATACAGGTGCTGTTGGGAGGGGAAGGAGGTAAGGCGGGGGGGGATGGGGATGGGGAGGAGGGCGAGAGGAATCTTGTATCTACCCCAGCACTTAGTACAGTGCCTGGCACATAGTAAGCGCTTAACAACTCCCATTAAAAAAAAAATGTAAGGGAAAGCAGTCCCAGTCCAAGGAATCCCAGCGGCTCTGAGTCAGGAGGAGCCAGCTGCTAGTGCGTCTGTCTTACCGATTGTGAGGTGACGAGGGAGGAGGGACTGAATGAATGTATCTCTCTGAATGTTTCTCTGATACCTTTTGTCTTTGTTTCCTGACTGTCTCTCTCACTATTCCTCTCTCTATTCCACTGCTTAGTTCACTTATGCCCACACAAAGCACAGGTCTTTTTGCTGATAATAATAGATAAGTGCTAAGACTCATTCCCTGAAAAATACAGTTACGCTTGAGAGTTGAAGACAAAAGAGTAAAGCATTTCTCTCTAAAAATACCCTCCTAACACCCTTGCAAAGGTATAATTCCAAATGTATTCCTATATTCCGTTGATTGGTCTGACTGACTCTATCCTTTGAAAAATGCTACAGCAGCTAGCGGCATCTACACGGATTGATCCCAAAGAGACTTTTATCGCTCAAAATGCTCACAAAGATAGAAAACCTCTTTTTTTTCTGGGGGTGTTGAAAGCAGAGTGAATCTTTCTCAATACCTGAACACACAAACCTGACTGTTTTTACAAATATACTATGGCCCATGACTAAGTAAACATTTCAACTGTAGAAGTCTTCTCTGGCCTCCTGAAAGACCTAGAATGAAAACCTCTAATTTATTTTTCAGCCAGAGTAGTTGGGACTTGGGGAAAAGGGGATAAGGGGGAATTGGGGAGCCATGGAAGAGGTGATACTGCAGCAGGGGAGTAGAAGAGGGGAGACTTAGACTTTCCATCTGTCCTTTTATCTCCTTAACCACCTTGGTCATTGGAACTGTCTTCGAAATCCTGGATTGCCTGACTTCTTTTCTGTTTCCTGGAGGTTTCTAGGGCAGTGACTCAGACATAATTCCGACTATGCCCTCTTTAATCTCCATTCACCACCACTGAATGGCAGCAATGTAGCAGATGAAGTGGGAGTGAGGGCGGATAAGAACAGGCAACCTGAACGTATGTGTATTCCCTTTTGGTCCTCCCTCTGTTGCACGTTTCTGCAGCTCCTCTCTGTCCCTCTTTCTCTTTCTATCCCTCCGACTCTCTTTCCTCTTTTTGTGTGTCGATGTTTCTGCCTTCTTTTTAAATTAAAGCTCAAGAACCTTTTGCGTTTATATTCATTCCTGCACAAAAATTCAGGAGCAGCTGTGATAATAAAAAAAAAAACTCTGAAACAAATAGCAGCATGAAATGCAAGAATAGAATGAGTGGAATTCATGCCACACATTTCTATCATTTCCTCATCTACTCTGTATAGAAAAATCCAAAGTGTCACTTTCTGGGTGGCCATTTCCGAGTGTACCGATTGGTTCAGAAAAGGTTCCCAGGTGGAGATTGATTAAGAGAGGGCTAGGGCACGGGATGCAGAGTAAAACCAAAGGGGATCGATACAGTGCTGCGACAGTGTTCTGTATACATTCCGCGCTCAAAAAATGTCATTGCTTGCTTGCTTGCTCGATTCTGCGCTCAATAAATGTCATTGCTTGCTTGCTCGATTGTTTGTGAAAGGAAAGGAGGAGGAAGAGGAGCAGCTTTCACTGATTTTACTCCCACCACTGATGGACAGTTGGACAGGAAGAGTGGGGACGTGCAGGAGAAACCAGCCAAAGAAGTGGTAGGCCTAGGGCGAGGAAGCCTACACTAGGAGAAGGGAGGCAGAACTGAACCTTGGATAGAAAGTAGAGGTGTGGAAGTGGTGTGAACAGAAGTGAGAGGGTTGAGGGAGTCTCAGAAACAGGATGAAAGATGGGGGGATTGCGTAGGAACAAGAGGAAAAGGCTAAAAGGGGAATCACATCAGAGCATGGATTAGGGGATTGCTAAAGAATTACTTGCTTAACCAGCTTCAGGGGGTGGGAAAAGCAGGAAGATGGAAAGAAGGGGAAAAATAGGGAGGCAGTATGGCCTAGTAGAAAGAGCACAGGCCTGGGGTCTAAGGCCCTGGGTTCCAATAGTAGCTCCGCTACATACCGGCTGTGTGACCTTGAGCAAGTCATTTAACTTCTTGGGGCCTCAGTTCCCTCATCTGCAGAGTGGGAATTCAATACCTGTTTGCCATCCTACTTAGACTGTGCATCCCATGTAAGACCTGATTATTTTTTACCTACCCTAGTGCTTAGTACAGTGCTTGGCACTTGGTAAGTGCTTAAAAAATTCCAAAATTATTATTAATAATGACAAGTATTTACAGGTCTGAGGGTTTGTAAGTGGATCATATATGGGTGGGTGTGAGCATTGCCATTGATGTAGCAACATTTCAGAGCATGTATGTACCGGGCAATGTTTGGAAATGAAGCTTTTCTTATCAAAATCGATCCCCTTCCTTATAAAGCTTACTGGTTGCAATCAAATCCATACTCTAAAAGCAGAAAGGAGAATTCTAGAAGACCAAATTTTTAGGTAGATATTTGGAGGATAAATTATTGAATGGAGTAATCGCTCCAGCAACACATGATGCTACACTTGCCAATGATGATTTCATACTCACTAAAAAGTTCATAAAAAGGAAGCTGTTGTTTAATAATCTGATTTTTAAACATTCTTAACTTTGTTGCTGCATCAAAAAAAAGACATCAAGAACATTTTTGGGGAAGTTAAAAATAAAAGGCACTTGTTTCTTAATAGGTATGAAGAGATTTCAGTTTAACTTAATGAAAGGGGGAATTTGTGCCTTTTTTGGTAAATGATACTGAATAACTGAAGACTGTTAAGATTGCGACCCTCTAGATGGTTCATGAAATGTCACCTGGTGTCACTCCTCATTTCTCTAGAACCAGTATTACCTCGGGATGTCCCGAGATATGGTCTCTCTAAGCTCCCCTTCATCGTTTGGGAAAGAAAATGGTGTATTCTTGAGAAATGTTTTTCTATTTCTATATTTAGAAAGAAAGTTGCCAAGTGCTGCTGGGAAGTTGTGGACAAGGGTCTAAGGTGGAAGGAAGGTGGGGAAGGGGTGGAGGAAGAGCAGGGAAAGAGAGGGACAAAGTGGGTATAAACTGCTGATGAGTTAGGATGGGCATCACCTCTGGGCACCATGTCTCTCTGGCTTCACCAGGTACCAAGGAACCTGTGCTGTTAGATACCCAGTACGGTTTTTGTTCCCGATTCTGGAGAAGCAGAATAATCTAAAGGAGCATGGGGCTGCAATGATATACAAACCCACAATGAATAACCTAAGTGTGATACTCTAAACTGCTTCATTTGAGCCGAAAAAATTCTTCTTGGGTTAGGATAGGAGGGGGATGTATGGGGGTGTGGTTACTGATTTGGTGACTATGGAAGTACTATAGAAGTACTCTCCCCCACTCCCTCTCCCCCTCCTCCACCTCCCATCTCCCCCACCTTACCTCCTTCCCCTCACCACAGCAACCGTATATGTTTGTACATATTTATTACTCTATTTTATTTGTACATATTTATTCTATTTTATTTTGTTAATACATTTTGTTTTGTTCTCTGTCTCCCCCTTCTAGACTGTGAGCCCACTGTTGGGTAGGGACCGTCTCTGTATGTTGCCAACTTGTACTTCCCAAGTGCTTAGTACAGTGCTCTGCACACAGTAAGCGCTCAATAAATACAATTGAATGAATGAATGAATGCAAGTCAGAGGATCTGGTGTCTAATCCCGGATCTGCCTCTTGTCTAGAAACTCCTTGTCATCCGCTTTACAGAATTCAATCACCGTGGCCTCTCCTACTTTACCTCCCAGATTTCCTACCACAATGCAACCCTATATTCATTCAATAGTATTTATTGAGCGCTTACTGTGTGCAGAGCACTATGCTGAGCGCTTGTTATGTTATGTATATGTTACTCCTCTAAATGCCAACCTACTCACTGTACCTGTATCTTGTCTATCTCTCCCCCAACCTCTCATACACATCTTGCCTCTGGTTTGGAACACCCTCCCACTTCATAGCCGTGAGAGGTCACCTCCTCCAGGAGGCCTTCCCAGACTGAGCCCCTTTTTTCCTGTCCTCCTCCCCATCCCCCCCACCCTACCTCCTTCCCCTCCCCACAGCACCTGCATATATGTTTGTAGAGATTTATTACTCTATTTATTTTACTTGTACATATTTACTATTATATTTATTTTGTTACTGATGTGCACCTAGCTTTATTTTTATTTTTTCTGGTGACTTGGCACCCGTCCACATGTTTTGTTTTGTTGTCCGTCTGCCCCTTCCAGACTGTGAGCCCGTTGTTGTGTAGGGACCATCTCTATATGTTGCCCACATGTACTTCCCAAGTGCATAGTACAGTGCTCTGCACACAGTAAGTGCTCAATAAATACGATTGAATGAATGAATGAATGCTATATGACCTTGGGAAAGTGCCTTAGTATCCTCATCTGTAAAATGGAAACTTCATATCTATATGCCCTCCTACCTAGACAGTGAACCCTATATGAGACCGTGATTAGGTCTGACTAAATTATCATGTATCTATCCCAGTAGTCAGTACTTAACAAATGCCTCGAATATCATTATTATCATAATTATTCCGTGTCACCTTTCATTCACTCATTCCTTCAATTGTATTTATTGAGCGCTACTCTGTGCAGAGCACTGTACTAAGCACTTGGGAAGTACAATTCGGCAACATCTAGAGACGGTCCCTACCCAACAATGGGCTCACGGTCTAGAAGGGGGAGACAGACAACAGAACAAAACACGTAGACAGGTGTCAAAATCGTCAGAACAAATAGAATTCAAGCTTTATGCACATCATTAACAAAATAAATAGAATAGTAAATATGTACAAGTAAAATACATAGAGTAATAAATCTGTACAAATTTATACAAGTGCTGTGGGGAGGTGAAGGAGGTAGGGCGGGGGGATGGGGAGGAGGAGAGGAAAAAGGGGGCTTAGTCTGGGAAGGCCTCCTGGAGGAGGTGAGCTCTCAGTAGGGCTTTGAAGGGAGGAAGAGAGCTAGCTCGGTGGATGTGCGGAGGGAGAGCATTCCGGGCCAGGGGGAGGATGTGGGCTGGGGGTCGATGGTGGGACAGGTGAGAACGAGGCCCAGTGAGGAGGTCAGCGGCAGAGGAGCGGAGGGTTCGGGCTGGGCTGGAGAAGGAGAGAAGGGAGGTGAGGTAGGAGAGGGTGAGGTGATGGACAGCCTTGACCCTTTTCTCTTCTAGAGGAGCAGCGTGGCTCAGTGGAAAGAGTCCGGGCTTTGGAGTCAGAGGTCATGGGTTTGAATCCCGGCTCTGCCACATGTCTGCTGTGTGACCTTGGGCAAGTCACTTAACTTCTCTGAGCCTCAGTTACCTCGTCTGTAAAATGAGGATTAAGACTGTGAGCCCCACGTGGAACCTGATCACCTTGTATCCCCCCAGTGTTTAGAACAGTGCTTTGCACATAGTAAGCACTTAACAAATGCCATCATTATTATTATTATTGTTCTCCCCCTTTCCCCACCCCACAGCACTTTTATGTATATATTTATATATCTACAATTCTATTTATTTATATTGAGGCCTGTTTACTTGTTTTGATGTCTGTCTCCTGCCCTTAGACTGTAAGACCATTGTGGGCAGGTACTTTCTCTCTTTATTGCTGTATTGTACTTTCCAAGTGCTTAGTACAGTGCTCTGCACACAGTAAGCGCTTAATAAATGTGATGGAATGAATGAATGAATTATTGTTATGATGATGATGATGATTATCATTAGAACTAGTCTGCGGTTATGCTGACAAATATTTGACTTTTAGTTACTATCACTGTGCCTCCGTTTCTACCACTTTTCTCACAGAAATGATAAAGAGACAACACCTATACAGTTTTTGATCCTTGTAGAGGATTGTACAATAATGATTGTGCAGGAAGGGATCATTTTTCCAAATTACAGGGGGAAATAAGAATCTGAATCATTTTGGAGATTAAAATGTTGAGAGGTACCACCACTTCCATTATCACTGAACTGAACTGGTAGAAGATGATTTTATTGAAATGAATCAAGAATGTATAAAAATGAACAAAGAAAACTATTTTTATTGTTTTAGCTGAATACTATGGAATGTTCCAGATATCCGCCACTAGCTGCCTCTGATTCATTTTTCCCCATTGAACTGCTATTACAGCACACGCATTCATCTTCGACCACGGTATTAAATAAGAAAAAAAAACCAGAGGAGAGCTTTTTGTTTTTGAAGCATCTTTAAAGCTCTGACAACCAACCGCTACTTGCATTTCAGAAATACCAAGTGACTGCCTTGACAGCAACAGGTTGCTAAGCTAAAATGACATCACCTATTTTGCCATTTCAATTTTTTTTCATGCATTTTTTGCTTGAGTGCTCGCAAACTCAGTCGACTTTCCAATCTAAGAGTCAGGAATGGAACAGACCTTCAAAAAAAGAGTCCCGGATAATGAAAGAGGGAAGATTCAATAAAAAGTTGGCTCCAGTTTCTTCCCAAAGGATAGAAAACTTAGAAAATCCCTTTAAGTGGTCCTCAATCTTAACAAAGTCTGTGATGTCTGAAAAGAGCTTGTAGTAGTAACATTGTTTGATCCAAATCTTGAGGGCAGAAGTGAGGCCTTCTTTCCAGCCAAAGAAGAAATATATCTTGGGAAAGATAAAAGATACAGTTCACTAAGTGCTCAAGTGAATATAGCCTGCCTCCTTTTCCGCTACCTGCTTAAGGTCAGGTGCGTTTTGTGAAATAGATTACTTTCAGACGTTAAAAGTGTGACCACAACGGTTTGGGTGTAGAGAAGGGGTGTTTTATTTGTGAAACTTGAGAGCTGGAAAATGTGGACTTGGTTCCACATTTGTATATTTGGATTTAGATTAGTATATCAACCCTGATTAAGTAGGACTGGATTTTCACTCTCAGTAGAAATTCAAAATTAGGGAAAGTTTGAATAAGCTGGCCACATTTGGTTCAAAAATCATTGTACCTTCAGAGAAAATTATTTAGCTCTGGACTGTCCAGTATCTAGAGGTTGCCCTCCATTGAATTTATTACCCGCAGTGCTTAGCATCGTCTCCCTTTCTCCCTCTTGATGTCTCTATCTTCCCAAAACCTTTGCTCCTCCAAGAGATTTTCTCCATTTCTGATTGTTACACGCCAGGCTGCTTTGACTGCCGTTGCCTCTCCCCCTCCCACAATGATTTGTGGCTACGTCTCATTTTTCGAGGATTGCTTCATTATCAAGTCCGTGTTCTAGACTGTAAGCTCGTTGTGGGCAGGGAATGTGTCTGTTATTATATAATTATACTCTACTCTCCCAAGCGCTTAGTACAGTGTTCTGCCCACAGTAAGCACTCAGTGAATGTGATTGATTAGTTGACTGATTATTTCTCTAAAGTGTTTCTAGTCTTCCCCTGTTTATAGACTCCCCATTTCAGGTTGCCATTAGAGCATCTCTTTGGGTGACTGTGGTCATATGCCGCTTGAAAGTCTTGATGTGTACGAAGCTTTAATTTTTTGAGTGATGTAGTTAACACTGAAAGAAAGAAAATCACTCTGCCTCTAGCTAAAAACTGCTATCATGTCCTTTCCTTTAGCTTGTTCTTGCTACCAGTAATTGAACTGCCTCCCATCTTTGGCTACCTTTTCATTTCCTAACTGATTATACGCTCCATTTTATCCTGGAAAGGTTCTTGTCAACGCCCACGCATTTGCGGTCTCTCTTCTCTGAGCCTTCATTCAATCTAGCTGTATCTCCCGTCTCAGACAGCTGGACAATGGGCCTGTCAACTTTCAAAACTCTGCTTAAGATGGAGGAGTTGGCCCCGTCATTGCTTTCACACCTTATCTTCTGTCATCTCTCTCTACCACCCAGTATAATCGCTAGTTGCTGTCTTCAGTCAATCAATCAGTGATATTTATTGAGCACCCACTGGGTGCAAAACACTGTGGTAAGTGCTTGGGACAGTATAGTCAAGTCAATAAGCTTAATCGCTGCCCTCAAAGAACTCATATCATCACCTGGCCCTACCTCTATCGCACAGAGTGGTGTGACAGGTTCTTCATTTTCCTTCTCTCCTTCTGCCCCCAGTCATGAGATCGGGAGCTTCGACATACAAGTGGGCATTCCTCATGACTCCAACCACTCGCTTCTTCTCACTCCTCAACTTTCTTGTCCTCCTGCTTGCAATCCTACATTCTCACCCAGCTTGGAAACACACTGATCACATCCTAGTATAGTGCTCTGCACACAGTAAGTGCTCAATAAATACGATTGATGATGATGATCCCTAGTCATTGTGCCATCTCTAATTTTTAACTTATTTGGATCTCATTGCCAGCTTCCGGCCCTAAATCACGTCCATGGCATCCTTCCTCCACCCTGAACAGAGGCTGCAGACCGTTATTAATGGAAATATAGGCACCAGAATGACTTCGCTCACTTCAACTTAGCTCTTTCATGCTATAATTCTGTTCTCTTTTCTGCTTATCCATGCTACCTCACCTCATTTACTCTCACATGACCCAGTGGAAAAAACTTGGGTGGGACTGTGAGTCAATCATTGTGTTTTTTTTGTTTTGTTTTTTTATGACATTTATTAAGCTCCTACTATGTGCAAAGCACTGTTCTAAGCGCTGGAGAAGTTACAAGGTGATCAGGTTGTCCCACATGGGGCTCACAGTCTTAATCCCCATTTTACAGAGGAGGTAACTGAGGCACAGAGAACCAATCAATCAATCGTGTTTATTGAGCACTTACTGTGTGCAGAGCACTGTACTAAGTGCTTGGGAAGTACAAGTTGGCAACATATAGAGACGGTCCCTACCCAACAGTGGGCTCACAGTCTAGAAGGGGGAGAAGTTAAGTGACTTGCCCAAAGTCACACAGCTGAGAAGTGGCAGAGCCGGGATGTTCTCTGAACAGAATTAGCTAGCATTCTTGAGGGGGAGATAGATGTTTCTATAAATAAATTCTAACACTGCTTTGCAATTTGCCTACTGTGTGAGCCTCAATTTACCTCGTTTATAAATTTGGGAGTCCATATCTGTTCTCTGTCCTACTTACACTGTCAGCTCCACGTAGGACAGAGACCGTGTCTGACTTAATTATTCTGTATCTATCCCAGTGCTTAGTATGGTGCTTAGTACATTGTAGCAAATACAAAAATGTGATGCCAGTGTCCACCTCCCTCCAATATTCCAAACTAACTCCCTCCTTAAATTCCCAGTGCTCCCACCTTCCTCATCCTTGACTCTCATCCCTGATGACCACTTCCACCCATCTTCCTTAGTCATTTCTGAAGGTCACCTCATCTAATTGTAACTGTGGTATTTGTGGTGTTTGTTCCCATATGCCAAGCACTGTATTTGGAGTCCTAAACATGGAACATTCTCCTTTGGCAATTTCAGAATATTCCTTTAACATAAATTATAATAATAATGATAGTAATTATAATAAAATCTATTAGGCACTTACTATGTGCCAAGCACTATACTAAGTACTGGGACACCACACCTCAATAGCTCAGCCTTTAAAAAGACTCTATTAATGAGAATTTTTAGTTTATTTGAATATCATTATAATTTTCACATATAAAGACAATGACAAGACTCAAAATAACACAACAAATCAGCAGTCACATCAAATTACATAGGAATGTGATGATGTAAGACAACATCAATTCTCACCACACAATGCTGATTTAGACTGAACTGCGTTATCAGTTTCAATCACAATTAATCAGTCAACATTGTGAGCTCTTCCCACTCCACCATATGTCATAAACTAAATATTTGCCCAGCGCTGACATTGTCATTACTCCTTGACAGCCTAACAGAGAATGAGAAAAATAGATGGTTTATGAATCCATAGAAAGAAGTCTCACCTGCAGGAAACCATATCAATGGATTACAAGTGGTAACAACTCGGACGCATACAAACACACACACAAAGAACTAGTCATCGGAGCAAGAGTTAAGTGCTTAGTACAGTGCTTTGCACACCGTAAGCACTCAATAAATACGATTGAATGAATGAATGAATGGAGTGGCAGGAGCTTTAGTGAGGAATAAAATAAGATGCATGATTTTGAATAGAATTTGTCTAGGTGCGTAGGGAAGAGCATGGCTTAGTGGAGAGAGCACAGGCATAAAGAACTAGGCTCTCATCCTAACTCCACCACATGTCTGCTGTGTGATCTTGAGCAAGTCACTTCACTTCTCTGGGCCTCAGTTACTTCATCTGCAAAGTGAGGAGTAAGACTGTGAGCTTCATGCTGGGGACAGGAACTCTGTCCAACCTGATTAACTTGTTTCCATTCCAGTCCTCAGAACAGTGTTTGGCACATAGTCAGTGGTTAATAAGTACTATTACAATGATGATTATTCTCCTTCTATTATTTTGGGAAGATTGTAACGGCAGTAGTTGTAGCAGAAGGTGATCTTATAGCCTGTCCCAGCTCTGCTTCGTCATTCATTCATTCAGTCGTATTTATTGAGCGCTAACTGTGTGCAGAGAACTGTACTAAGCACTTGGGAAGTACAAGTTGGCAACATATAGAGATGGTCCCTACCCAACAGTGGGCTCACAGTCTAGAAGGGGGAGACAGAGAACAAAACAAAACATATTAACAAAATAAAATAAGTAGAATAAGCATGTACAAATAAATAAATAAATAAATAAATAAATAAATAAATAAATTTATTGAGCGCTTACTCTGCACAGAGTACTAAGCACTTGGAAAGTACAATTTGGCAACATATAGAGACGGTCCCTCCCCAACAATGGGCTCACAGTCTAGAAGGGGGAGACAGACAACAAAACAAAACATGTAGACAGGTGTCAAAATCGTCAGAACAAATAGAATTAAAGCTGTATGCACATCATTAACAAAATAAATACAATAATAAATGTGTACAAGTAAAATAAATGGAGTAATAAATTTGTACATAGACTGTGAGCCTGCTGTTGGTAGGGACTGTCTCTATATGTTGCCAACTTGTACTTCCCAAGTGCTTAGTACAGTGCTCTGCACACAGTAAGTGCTCAATAAATACGATTGAATGAATGAATGAATATAGAAGTGCTTATTTGTAGCTTCCCTGGCTCCCCTGTATCATCAGAAAGTTCAGCAAGGGTTAGCGCAGCTGGGAAATATAGCAGAACACATTTCTGTAGCCTGTTACACATCAGGATAAGCCCTGCGAGAAGACCAGAGATGTTGTTGAAATAAAATGGCAAAGTAACACACTTTGTCATAGCTCTCAGATGTTTTCATTAAAACCAAACTCCGGAGTGGTCCCACCTAAGGTTTCCATTTGCTTTCCCCTCAACCAACCCCTCCTTCTCCTCCCCAAGGAACAGCTCCAGCCCCATCCGATAGGTCATGGTTCCCCAACAGGATGCAAGCATACCCTCATTTTTTCTGCAGCCTTAGAGCAAAGTGAATACGCATCCTATTCCTTGTGCACTTTTCGTTTCTTGGCTCCCACTCTATCCCTGCCATATTGGTCTGGAGGCAGGGCATGGACATATGGATCATCTAAGCAGTAGCAGCAGGAACAGCAGTAGAGTAGACCGACGGTAGCGTGGTCACCGTGGGTACCAGCCCCAGAGGAACAGGAGGATGTGGTCATTGTGGGTACCAGCTCTGGAGAAACAGGAGGAAGCTTGAGACCCTTAGGTGCCGGATCTTGTCTGACCCCAAAAGGCTATAGAATGCAAGACAAAAGGTCATCTGCTCTTGAAAAGTACTGACCACCAGAAGAGAACAGCCAGCTGAGTCAGGAGACATAGGAGAAAGTAAATGGAAACCTTAGGTGGGACCACTCTGGTATTTGGTTTTAATGAAAACATCTGAGAACTGTGACAAAGTGTGTTACTGGAAAGAGCGTGGGCCCTGAAGTCCGAGGACCTGGGTTGTAATCCCATCTCTGCCTATTGCTCTGCCAATTGCTTACTGTGCGACGTGGGCAAGTCACTTAACTTCTCTGCGACTCAATTTCTTCAACTGTAAAATGGGTATTCAATACCTCTCCTCCCGCCTCCTAAGAAGGTGAGCCCCATGTGGGACAGTGACTGTGTCCAACCTAATTATCTTGTCATCAACCCAGGACTTAGAACAACGTTGACACACAATAAGTGCTTAAATACCTTCAAAAAGGAAAATAAGGAAGAACGCACCACCAGACACTAATTGAAACTATTTGAAACCAACCAACAAGGGTCCAGCAGTCAGTACAGTAATCAACAAGGTAACCACCACCATTCCCTGTTTCTCTGGGAATAAGGGGAGAAACCACTCAAAAAAAAATCAACATGATACACTACACAGTCAAGGAAGGGTAAGCCCAGTGGCTGGACATGTGTAAAGAGCAAAATCATTCAACATATATCAAATCTTCTCACCCATTAGTGGTCAGGTTTAGAGGCTTCCTTTAGGGAATGCCCAAAATCGAGGCCTCTCCTCCTCCCCATTCATTCATTCATTCATTCATTCAATCATATTTATTGAGTGCTTACGGTGTGCAGAGCACTATACTAAGCTCTTGGGATGTACAAGTTTGTGACATATATCCCCCCCCGCCCAGCATCCTTCCCATTCCCACAGCACTTATATATATTTGTATATATTTATTACTCTATTTTACTTGTACATATTTACTATTCTATTTATTTTGTCAATGATGTACATTTAGCTTTAATTCTGTTTGTTCTGACATCTTGACACCTGTCCACATGTTTTGTTTCATTGTCCGTCTCCCCCTTCTAGACTGTGAGCCGGTTGTTGGGTAGGGACCGTCTCTGTATGTTGCCGACTTGTACTTCCCAAGAGCTTAGTACAGTGCTCTGCATACAGTAAGTGCTCAATAAATACGATTGAATGAATGAATAAATAAAGCCTATATTCAGCTGAATAGAGTGGGCCCAGATCTTGGGGGTGGTCACAGGCAGTGGATTGCAGAAGAGAAGATGTGGGAATGGGGATTCCAGGATTTGAAGAATGAGAGGCTCCCCATAAGTTGTATGGGTGAGTTTCTGTGTCATATTAGGCATAGGTCTCCATCAGTTACCGCAGTTGCCTCAGTATAAGTATATTATACGATATACCTGAATGTGGCTGTGTCTGTGTCTATGTCTGAATCTATGGCTTTTAAGGAAAATAATAATTGTGGTATTTGTTAAGCACAGTACTAAGGCCTGAGGTAGAGACAAGACCATCAGATGATACATTCTCTGCCACTCATGGGACTCACAGTCAAAGGAGGAGGGAGAACAGGGCAACTAAGCCCTATTTTACAGATGAGGAAACTGAGGCACAGAGATGTTACCAGACTTGTCCAAGGTTACAAGAGCAGGCAAGTGGCAGAGCCAGGATTAGATACCACTGCTTTATGTGTCCATATTACCCCTATTAATCCTTCTGACCTCCAAAGCCTCCTCTCTTTAGCTTACCTTTTTTTCCCACCAACTCTGTTCTCTCTTCTTCATCTGCCTTCTCTGTTGTTGTCCTTTTTATCTCTATTTATCTCTGACTTTATCATTCTGCCTTTATTGCTTTTTTATCCTGTCCCCCTGTCCCCCTTGAATCCCCCCCAAATGTGGTCACTTCACTTGGTGAGTGTCTTGCAATTTTTTTGGCCAAGGGTGAATTTTGTCCAGTGATTAAATTAGCCCTCAGTCTGAAGGTCAACTGGAGAATTCCTTTAGAAACCCTTGATCCTTTAAACATTTGTGTGTGCACACATTTAGGGGGCAACATTTATTGAAGTATTGAAAAATAAATAATGAACTAAAAATTGTATATGGAAAGTGAATCGTTCATACTATGAACAGGCACAGACATCATCTCCCTCCACCCTCCCCACCCATCCCTGTCCATTTTCAGCAAAATCAGCTATTTATATAGAGAATATTAAATCCAATCTCATTCAGTATCAAGGTGCACAGGAATAACACTGAGCTTCCTTCTTTTTTCTTTCTCTAGGCCTTTTTGTTCTTCTCCTTGGCACTTGAATAGTTACTGAATAGAAGCTTCTACCATGGTTAATTGACATAGATTCTATTATTCCAACAATTGAATCACCATTAAGCACCGTGTTGCTAAGCTCTGTGGTATGACATTCTTTCATTATCATCCAGAGGCTGCTATATTGTGTAAGATATAGGATTGGTTTGAATCCCAGTGATAGGAATAAATTTGTCTGGAATTATTTAATACAAATTCTATTAGGGTTGGCAGAGATAATATACAGAAGCCTTTCCTCTGTAGCTACAGAGCAGTTGTTAAGCTTTTCACAAGAAGATCTTCGTACTATTTTACCATGTAATTTTTTTAAAACTCCTTTTAATTCTTTTGTCCCGACTTCACAGAATCTGTTTAAAAAAACAGTGCTGGATATTATTTTCCCCTAAAATGTACATTTTTTTTATTACAAAACCTTAAGAGATTCGTTTTGTCATGGGCAAAGATTCTGTATTTTACGAAGCGACTTTTTTGTCCTAAGAGTTTCTCTTTTCTGAGCTGACAGACACTTTTTTCAAAAGATACTTCATCTTTGGATGAATCTTTCTGACAGTCGGGAAAGATGAATAGGATTAAAAAGCTTCAAGTAGTTGAGTTTAATTAATAACACAAGAAAGTTCTTTGGTTCTAAGGATCCATTTCTTTGGTAAAATTTTAGTGGTACTGCAATGTGTAATTTAATGACTTTATTGTAGTGATCCTATCTTGATTTTCCCCAAATTATAAAAAACCTGAGATGTATTTAATTTGACATATTCTCCCAGTGGAACAATTGATGTGTTGGATTTTATGGTGTTTTCCACCGAGTGATAGAACTCTGCAATGTTCGTCCATCCTTCGAGTAAAATATTCTAATTAAATCAGACTTCCTGGTCCCATCTGTTATACACTGCTCTCTCACAGGGTGGTTGTTGGAATTTCTCCAGGGCAGGGATATGTTTATCTTCCTTCACGGCTGGTTGGGCGTCAAACAAAAAAGGAACTTATTCTTCACTGGAAAACACTTTCCCCAGATATGTTTTTGTTATCTGATGCTGATGTATGTTCCAAACACCATATAGTTACTACACAGGGAGCTACATCTTGTGATAAAAAGTGTCCATGCTTAGTTCCATGACAGAGGGGAGCGGGGTTGATGGAAGGATAGATGTGGTCTCATGATTTCTTTCCCATCACCCGGGAAGGCTTTCTGTCTTTCAGAAGAGGGATAGGGAACTTCAGAGATGAAAGGAGAAAGCAAAGATGATATTCTTTTAAAGCACACTTTAAAATTCATCATCTATACTTGAAAAAGATTCACATTTGTGATTTCCCTTTCGAAGGGATGCACCAGAATGAAGATTGCTTCTGATGATGTTAGGCCTTTTTATGAGAGAAAATCAAAGCGCTGTCATTTTCCCAACTGCTTCGGGGTCTATGGACACAGTTATTGTACAGTTCATTATTTCAGTTGCCCAAAGGACCATCACTTGTCTGTAATTCTGCATAGGTTGACAGACGTTGGAGCAGGTCCCTGCTCCAAATCCCCAGTGGTCCTGTAATATGTGGGATAACACGGGCTTGGGGTCTTTGGGTTTTGTACATCCTGGTAGTACATCCTGAGAACCACCGGAATATAGTCCTGACATTGCCGCTCCGGCAGTACCTGCTTCTTTCCCTCCCTCAACCCCGCAAACAGCCAGGATGCAATCAGGAACCAGATTTCTGTCTAAATGTGCTGCAGTGACCCAATCCAGGGCTTTGGGATGGATGCATTTCTCTCCCTCCACAAATCTGCTGCGGGCAGCTGACAGCCCTAGAGTCCCGCTATCGAGAGGGGTGGGAAATCAGAAACATGTCAATTCAAAAGAATATGAAGAGGAGATAACTGGAGTCATATCCACACTTAAGGAATCGTTTTAGAAGATGGAAAATGTTTCTCACTTCATCATCATCAATCATCATCAATCGTATTTATTGAGTGCTTACTATGTGCAGAGCACTGTACTAAGCGCTTGGGAAGTACAAATTGGCAACATATATGAGGAGCATGCATGAGTGAAGCTCCAAATTAATCCAATCAATTCACAGTATTTATTGAATGTCTACAGTATGCAGAGCATTGTACTACACACATGGAAATGTACAATAGAGTTAATGTCATGATAAAAGCATGATTTAAAAAGTCAACATCTAATTGTTATATTCTCTTCTATTTCATTAAATTTAATTTAACCCTGAGACCTACTACAAGTTACTAGGGTCATAATCCAGTTAAACTGATGGCATGGTCTCTGTAGGAAAAGAAAGTCCCAAGCAAAGGACTAAATAAACCGTAATTGATACCACTTCCACAAGATGATACAATTCTACATTTCCAATTTATACGAGCTAGTTAACCCCAATGGAGAGCCCAAGGGTTTTGGAATGATTACCGTGCCTCTCATGGGATCAGAATAGACTCTACCCTAAAGCACTAGATAATATAGTCAGGACCTTGTGCATCCTGCTGGGGCATATTAGAATTTTAGAGCAATTTTAGTTAATAGAGAATAGGCTTAGATGCTCACTTGGCTACTTTCAGTCTGGTCTCACAAATCCCAAACCATCAGCTGTGATCCCAGGGAAACACATGTGACCACACAACATCACCAATGTATTCCAGGGTATCATTTCTATCTTGGTATGCAGTTGGTTAATATCCTATGGGTCGAAGCTTGCGGCTCATCTTTTGCCATGTTTCATGGGGCAAGATCATTTTTTGATGAATAAATAATGGTTTTGACTGGAATTCTTATGGGGAAAAACAACATTAAGCAACAGGAAGCAGTTTAGACATTAAACAGTGGGAAGCACTTTGGCCTAGTGGGAAGCAGTGAGACCTAGTGGACAGAGCATGGGCTTCGGCATCAGAGGACATGGGTTCTAATCCTGGTTGTATCACTTGCCTATTGTGTGACCTTGAGGAAGTCACATAACTTCTCTGTGCTTCAGTTTCCTCAACTGTAAAGTGGAGATTCAATATGCGTTCTCCCTCTTTCTTAGGCTGGGAGCCCCATATGGGACAAGGACTGTGTGTGTCAAATCTGATTAACTTATATCTTCCCCAACCCTTAGAATAGCACTTGACACATAGTAAGTGCTTAACAAATACCATTAAAAAAATTCAGCACGAAGTGAGGTTTACTGTGGACTGCACATTGAAGGCAAGATTAAGGATTGTGGAGCCACTTTGTGCTAGTTTTGCTTCTAAATCTGGCCTAGAACATTGATTCAGCACAAGCGTTGTATTGGTAAGTGGCTTTGTAAACTTTTTCTTTCTACTGTTTCCCCATTCTGCTTTTGTGTTGATCAACTCCAGGCCACCACCCAAGTTCCAGACAGACTTGTGACTAGGGAATAGGGGAGAGTAGACCCCCTCCATGAGATTTGTGCTCCCAATAGCTAGTCCTCTTGAGTCAGTTGGCCCAAATCAAACGACTCGATTTCTCTGCTAAAATTCCCATTCATGTCATATGTCAATTTTACCAACTTGAATTCTGACAGTAAATCCAAGGAGCACATTCTTCTGTATTTGCTGGCTAATGAATCAGTCTAAAGTATAGGTGTATTCTCCATTTTTTAGTTAATTGATTCTTTTACTGGCTTTTGTGTTGAGGGGGGAGGAAAATGGAGGATTAGTGGAACGCTTGGGGTTAGGGAATGAAAATGTAGCAGCACCATTGCCGTAGGACTTCATTAATAGTGCCCTTCCTTTGACATTTAACGTTTGAAAAGGTTTATAGACGCCTTTGGTAAGACTTCCCTGGAAAGCGAATTTGGTAATCTGATATATGTTAAAGACTTGAACAATCAAGACAAGTTTGGCACTCGTGCATCACCGCCTTATGGCTTAATCACATTATAACTTGAGCTTCATCGTCTTTTTATATCCCAACCTAAAATGACTAGTATATGCAAACATAAGATGCCACAAAGAGACAAAGCTATTGTATAGAGCAACAATTATGAATATACATTCTATTTGCTGATATTGTTGGACTAAGGCTCATTTTGCTAATTTGCTCAACCTCACTTACAGTACCTAATTATATGCTGTGAGTTGTTGACTGTACGAGATCATTCGTCTTACTCCATGTGAGGATGGTTATGATATTCTCTTTTTTTTCCCTGTTCTTCACATGACAGTTGCCATTGAGCTGAAGTGCTTCTGCTAATGATCCTAAGACTCTACCCCCCCAGGGAGGATGGAAGGGATACCTTTCACAGTGAGCCCTTAGCTACGGAATCGCCCTCCTCCTTGAGTCTAACCAAGCCTTCCTCTAATGAACTTCAGGGCAGATGCAAAGTGCATCATTTTCATTTGGTCTTTTCCTAATTGGCAATGAGAACCCTGTTGTGAGCGCTACTGCAGGCTTAGCCTTTCTCCTGCTCCTGACGTTCAACTAGCTTTGAGCACACATGCACTTCACCAGGAATGGTACCTTTTTTTTTTTTTTTTTACTTTTAAAAATCAATCAGTGCGTGTACTTCCATTCAGAAAGTGCAGCATCCGTTAATTATTACTTGCTTTCTCCTTTAACCAGGCTTAATCATTAGCATTCTGTTTACAGTCAGATCCTGCATAACATTAGTTTGACACAAAAATTGAAATTGCATTTCTAATAAAACCTTAGAGAACATACTAATGAAAAATGTAAACATTTGTCATCCCCTGGAATTATTCAGGACTCTGCAGATTAGCTGATTTCTGACTTGATACCCTAGTCACTTTCCGGGGCTGGCTTTGTGCTCTTTTTCTCAATTATCACTATTATTGTCACTGCATAATTAACGATTAATGCTTCAAGTGTACTGTTTTACCTAGTGAGCCGTTGTTTGTGTCATTTCCTTGTTGTAGCTTGATTTCACAGATTCAATAACTGCTGCCACAGATCAAAAGTCCTTTTTTTTTTTCCTTTTTTTAAAGCCAGATGGTACAGCTTCCATGTTGAGTGAGAGGGCTGCTCCATGAAAACCCAGCTGGATGAGTAGCAGTCACAGCAAAGAGTAGGCAACCACGAGTTTAATACAAAGACACATGAAACACAAAAGCAGCTCAGGCTATCCAGAGCTGAAACAACATATCTCACATAGCCAAGAAGCCTCAAGTACTAATTTGAATAAATCATGTACATTTTCAAAAATACAGAGGCATATTTGAACTTATTACATGTCATTAATCAGACATAGGTTGGCTGCAAAACAAACGTTCTTTACAAAGGCCCATTTTAGCTTCTAGCATGTTTGATAGGTCATGATTAAAGAGTAGCAAAATTATCACTACTCCTTTAAAGCCCCTCAGTATTGCCACATTTTAAGCACCCAAGTAATTGCTAACTCAATAGTAATGTGTGTGTCTGTGTATGTGTGTGAATACACAATAAAGGCAAAGTCTATTACATTTGTTATTTTACACATAGAACTGAATATTACAAATCTGTGATTTATGACTCCATTTATTTTACTTGTACATATTTACTATTCTATTTATTTTGTTAATGTGGTGCATCAACTTTAATTCTGTTTGTACTGATGATACCTGTCCACATGTTTTGTTGTCTGTCTCCCCCTTCTTGACTGTGAGCCCGTTGTTGGGTAGGGACCATCTCTATGTGTCGCCGACTTGTACTTCCCAAGAGCTTGGTCCAATGCTCTGCATACAGTAAGAGCTCAATAAATATGATTGAATGAATGAATCTAGCTTTATTTTTATTTATTCTGATGATTTGACACCTGTCCACATGTTTTGTTTTGTTGTCTGTCTCCCCCTTCTAGATTGTGAGCCCGTTGTTGGGTAGGGACCGTCTTTATATGTCACTGACTTGTACTTCCCAAGCACTTAGTACAGTGCTCTGCACACAGTAAGCGCTCAATAAATACGACTGAATGAATGAATCACATAATGAATGACTCTTTTGGACTCTCAAAATTTTGTCTTGACAACGTATTGTATAATTTCAAGAATCAAAAATGAAGATATTTATATTTCTAGACTATAATTATTATTCTAATTTGGAGGGGGCATCAGAAAAGAAGACAAGATGAAACAAATACCTCCCAAGTGTTTTGTTACCATCAGTAAAGATCTTAATGGAATCAAGATAAAATAAGACAAAGCTACATTGATTTCATGTGCAAAAAATACAGGGATGGAAGAAGGAATTAATGTTTGGAAAATGAAAGGTGATAAGAACCTATTGGAAGATAAATTAGATTTCCACGTTATAAAACATTCATACAAAAGGGAAGACAACAATATAAGAAAATGCTTTCCAAAGAAAATCAAGCGCAGCTTTAATGGTGTTTGACTTTGCTAAAACACTGTGTGACATGTAGAGGGATAATTATGGAACATAGTGTGCATTTAGGTAAAAGGCCACCTCATTTCACACCCAATTATGTAGATACTTAGAGACACTTAGAAGAATACTCAGGGTATAGTTCTCCTTGACTCAGATTTGTGCTGAATACCATCAATGCCAATGGGATGACTCATCAAGAAGCAAGATGAGATAATAATGAATAATAATAATGATGGCATTTGTTCAGCCCTTACTATGAGCAAAGCACTGCTCTAAGCGCTGGGGGGGATACAAGGTGATTACATTGTCCACGTGGGGCTCATAGTCTTAATCCTCATTTTACAGATGAGATAACTGAGGCTCAGAGAAGTTAAGTGACTTGCTCAAGGTCACACAGCAGACACGTGGGGGAGTCGGGATTAGAACCCATGACCTCTGACTCAAACCTCTGCTCTTTCCGCTGAGCCAAGCTGCTTCTGCTTACCAGGTTAGGACCTGATTGGCTAGACACAGGTCCTAACATCTCAGAGAACAGTCAGTGATGAGAATGATTAACACTAATGGGCACCAGCCATTCAATTTAAATTCACTTTGATTTCTTTTGTTTTTTTTTTTTGCCTTATTGATAAACAGTCGAAACAATGGCTCGTTAACAGGTGGTATGGGTTTTTGTTGCTTTAGATCGTAATCACCTATTACCCTCAAGCTGCCTGCTCTCCTAAAGCATCTATTTAGCTGTTGAAGACCCAGGGATGAAAAAGGTGACCTTTTTCTTTTTTTATTAGTTCCCATGTTTTGCTCCCTTTCTGGAACATATTCATCAGGGATGAGCATTTGGCACTGTGCCTTCTGGAAGTCAGTTAATAATATTTAATAAGGACCTACTGAGTACAGAGTATTGTACTAAGTGTTTGGGAAAGTACTGTGAGATGAAGCTGGAGTGCATTTCAAGCAATCAAGCTCTGATGGAAGCTGTGTGACTTAGAAACACCCAATTAGATCTCTTGTTGGAATTGCAGAGAAGGGAAGAGGAAATTCGTTTCCCAAGAAGAAAAGGGGGCTGGCTAATTATCTTTCTGCATGGGGCCAAACTTCCATAGTTCTCCGCAAGAGTTCTGCAGGAAGTACTCTCTCTTTCCTCCTTAATCTTGTGGTTGAAAGCTGTGGCCTTCTTTGTTCAGAATTTTGGAAATGTGGTAAGTCACCTCTTTTAAGTCATTCATTTGGGGAAAGATGGATCAAGTCCGTAAGAGTTTGATGTTCTGGTTTGTGATTGTTGTGCATATTTTTTGAAAGATGAGGAGAGCTGTGACTGCGTGCATTTGAAGGAGGATCACAACTTCTCTGTGCCTCAGTTACTTTAAATGCTGAATTTCAACACGTACTTGACCTGGAGAAAGTGCTTAAATACTGTTGATAATATTAATAAAAGCATTTTCAAAATGCTGTTGCTTTGTCACCTTGTAGCATATGTATATTTGCATACATTAGACATTTTAGATCAGGATATAAAAGCATAATGAAGCGTCAATTTTAATGTGACTAAAGGCCATAAGGCCAGGATGCATTAGTACCAGCTTTATCTTGATTGTTCAGCATGTATCAAATTATCAAATTCTCTTTCCAGGGAAGTCTTGCGTAGGCCAGTAATTTTTCTACACATTTCAGCAGCACTGCCTAAATGTTCGATCAAATTTACCAGGACAATCAGCTTGTCAAATATTGATACTGTTGTAATGAGCTTCTGCAGATCGCTTTGAATTGCTCTTTCTTCTTATTGGTGTCAGTCATGATGGGGTCATATACACTGCTGATTCAAGCATCATTTGTCTATTGTGAGGGCACAAGTCATGCCATTAGACACTCAATAATGGAAGGCCTGAGACAAGTGATTGATTGCTATTCTGTGCCTTAAGGCCATCACCTATGGGATTGGCAGACCTCATTAGAAAGTGAATCCAGCACCTTTTTCTGTAAATTGTTCTTAATCAGGAAGTCCTGTTCATTCCCTGAAGCCATTACATTCTGTGTCTAACTACAAGTACTACAACTGCTAGTCACCTGCTTACATGATTAGCATTCCCATTGTTGAACATCCTCTGGTGGCTCATAACAATGTTTATTTTCTTCATTTTTATAGACTTGTGTTTAAATTTCTCCATTGCCAAGTTAACACTCACTGACCTATGCTCAAATTTGACTTTCCAGGAGTGATGATAGGTTGGACTGAGTCAGTCACACTTTGTTGCCTGAGATTTTTGTAATTACAGAAGCAGTGGCCTAGGGAAAGGGCATAGACCTGGGATTCAGAGGCCCTAAATTATGATCCCGGTTCTCCCACTTACCCGCTGTGTGGCTTTGGACAAACCATTTAACTTCTCTGTGCCTTGGTTTCCTCATCTGTAAAATGGGGCTAAATAGTGTCTTCTCACCTACTCCCACTACTGGACTTTGGCTTCCATGTGGAACAGGGACAGCATCTGACCTAGATATCGTATATTTACTTCAGTACTTAGTACAGTGCTTAGCATGTACAAGGGCTTATCAAATACCACAATTATTTTAAATAATTGGAAAAATGCATGGTAGTCCAGGTAAGGGTGTCCAAAGCATGCTTTTACAGCACTTCCTTTCAGAATATGACTGTTCTTTTGTATTTGGGAATGTTCTTTGGCTGTAAATGAGCTACTTTGTGAGGCATTTGACTGAGGCAGATTTGTCTTTACAGTATGTGTGAATTTTGCAATCAACACTCAGATAAAAATAGCAACAGAGAAATTTAATCTTCCTTAAGATTTAAAATAATAAGATCTAACATAGTCATTTGTCATAATTTATTCTAATGGTTACAGAAAAACCACAGAAGTGTGAAAAAAAATCTGACTTGTGATTCGCCAGTATGAACTATAGTTGTAATCATTTAAACCAGGAATAAAGTTACAAGACAAACTAGAAATCCTGGATAGTACCATTTATGGCTTCGAGAGATAATATACAATATTGTCGACAGTGAGTTACATACCCACAGGAAAAGTCATAGTTTCTGCTCTGGTATAGTGAACATTGTGTTGGAAATAAGATGTCACGATATTGCTCTCAAAATGCTGACAGAAAGGTAGAAACTGTGGTGAATTCTTCTTCTTCCTGTCAAATGCCACCATCCTGAAATATCTTAGCTGCCTTCAGACTAGTTTGTTGATATTTTCTCCCCACTCACCTGAGTTTCCAAAACCACTCCCTATAATCAATTTTACATGAAATGCCTAAGGCTATCCTTTATTTTAGGCACTGTGATCATGTAAGCACCCCCCAACTCAGAACCCTAAATCATGCATAATGGAAACAATTTTGAAAATAGACTAGCCATATCACTTTCATATGTAACAGTTTCTTACAAACAGTAAGGTATTTATTGTTCATTCTGATATTTTGGTGATCATGAGATGAAAAGGAGGTATGAGGGAAGAAGGAGCAGCAGCATGGCTCAGTGGAAAGAGTCTGGTCTTGGGAGTCAAAGGTCATGGGTTTGAATCCCACCACTTGTCAGCCGTGTGACCTTGGACAAGTCACTTTACTTCTCTGTGCCTCAGTTCCCTCATCTGTAAAATGGGGATGAAGACTGTGAGCCCCACCCGGAACAACTTGATTACCTTGTATCTTACCCAGTGCTTAAAACTGTGCTTTGCATGCAATAAGTGCTTAACAAATGCCATTATTATTATTATAAGAAGAAGAGGCAGCCCTGGAAGTTGTAAACCCATAGAGAATACTCATTCTCTCGTCTACTTCTAGGAAAGCTTTATTCAATTAAACTGTCTCATGACCCTGCAACCTTGGCATTATCCTCAACTCCTTTCTCTCATTTAAGTTGCATATTCAATCCATCACTAAATCCTGTTGGTTCTATCTTCACAACATCACTAAACTCTGCCCTTTCTTCTGCATCCGAACTACTACCTTGTTAATCCATCCTCTTATCCAGTCCTGATTATTGCATCAGCTTCCTAGCTGACCTCCCAGCTGACTGTCTGTCCCCATTCCAGTCCATACTTCACTCTGCTGCCCAGATCATTTTTCTACAAAAATGTTCAGACCATGTTTTCCCTCACCTCAAGAATCTCCACCTATGCATCAACAAGAAACTTCTCAGCATTGGTTTTAAAGAACTCAGTCATCTTCCTCCCTCCTCCCTCATCTCACTGCTCTCCTATTACAACATAGACTGCACACTTTGCTCCTCTAGCCTTCTCACTATACCTCAGTCTCATCTCTCACTGCCAAGCTCTCACCCACATTCTGCTTCTGGCCTGGAATGCCATCCCTCCTCATATCCAACAGACAATTGCTCTTCCCCCACTTCAAATTATTACTGAAGGCACATCTTCTCAAAGAGGTCTTTCCTGAACAAGCCCCCTCTTCCTTTTCTCCAACTCCCTTCTTCTTCATTCTCACTTGCTCTCTTTATTCATCCCCCTTCCCAGCCCTGCAACATATGGACACTTCTGTAATTTATTTATATTAATATTTGTCCCCCCCCTTATGATTATAAACTCACTTTGGGCAGGGAATGTGTCTGTCATTATTGTTATTGTACTTTCCCAAACACATAGAGTTCTCTGTACACAGTAAGCACTTGATAATTATGATTGACAGATTGAGCATTGGGAATGGATGACTGTATTGGTGAGCAGCCGAATGGTGAGCTGAAATGGGACAACCCAAAACAAGGAAACAGAGAATCTGTTTTAAAGACATGGGAATGTGTAGTCTCACACTGAAACTGAGCTTAGGGTCATGTTTCTGTTCTCCCAGATTTGCCTATCTCCTGTCACCTTACCTTCATTCCATTTTTTTCCTATTCCTTTGACTTCCACCTCCTCAGGTCAGTGATCTCTTCTGATTCCTCCCCACTATATGGTAAATTCCTTGTGGGCAGGAAACCAATACAGTTACACTGTATACTCCCAAGTTCTAAGTAAAGGGCTCTGCACCAGTAAGTGCTCAACAAATATGATTTGTTCATAGCATCCTTTTCATCATCTTCTCTGTCCTCTTCAAATTTCCTTTCATTACTCTCTTCATCCACTTCCCCCATTCATTTTCTCCCCTGTCTCCACCCTCCTTGGGATGCTGTAACCTGCCCACATTCAAGCATCTCTATACAGATGTCTTTGGTTCCAGAGGGACGAATCCTCACCCTCATCAGATAAGGGATGAGGAGGTGAAGAAAGGAGTTAGAAATCACTTCTGCTCATTTATTTTGCACAGGTTCTGCTGATAATGACACACCACCAATAGGGTATTTGGGAAAAGATGGATAACTACTATTCTGGAACAAAAATGTGATTGCTGTACATCAGTAATACATGCATAATGAAGACATACACATTTGGATCAAAAAAAAGATGAAAAAAGTAGACCCATTTGAAATCAAATTTGCTCTTTTGGTTAAACAGTGTATTAGACGGGCATTTTATGTTACTATTTGCCTTTTCTAATTGAGAAACACATTGGAAGGAGACTTTAAAAGGAGCAGAATTTTGCATGTTGAGTACTTCGAAATAAAACTACTGTTTCAAAAATGATGTTTTGCTAATCTCTCTAATCCTTTGTAACTAAATTGAAAATGGCAACTTCTAAAGAATATTCCTTTTCCTTTTCATCTAAGATTAAGCCACTGAATTAATATGACTTCTTGAATGATCCTTATTTAGTAATAAAACTAATCTGAAAGAAAGGTATTTATAAATATTTAGGAACCAAAACTATCATATTAAACCATGGAAAGTGTCTGCATAAATATTGTCGGCGAATGACCTAATTAGAGTCATTTGCATACTAATGAGACTTTGGAAGAGATAAACAGTGGCATGCTTGTAATAGGTAATTAATTTGTTTCAAAATAAGATATGGATACTTAACAACAATGCAGATGACACAGTGAATTAAAATAGTTGTTCAAGTTACTTTGTAACAATAAACTACTGTTATGGCTTTTCAATTCCACTTAAACTTCATTTGAACACATCCTAGGTGTAATGAAAAGGTGAGACCCCTCCCTTCCTCTGCATTAAATGTTTAATTCTGGAGTCACTTTCAAAAGAGGCACCCAGTCACTTCTCAGTTCCAAGAAATGTAACATATCTCTTGCTGTCTTAATGAGGATATTTTTCTTTTACTCAGAAATGTTCATCTTAAGTGACCCAAAGCTCTTTTCAAATATTTTTCACAACATTCCTGAGAATCATAACCCATTTTAGTTGATGAAAAGTCAGAAAGAGCTGAACTTTACAAAGATCACATGTAAAGCAAAATCAAATAACTCAGTCTCATTAGCAGTGATCTACTCTACTCATTAGCTTCCTGAAGTTTTGTTTGAAATGAATAAATCAGAGTCTTTACTTGGAAGCACTCAGGCTTGCGTATAATGTCCAGGACAACTAATAAAAGCATCATATGTGTCTTAGGGTCCCAGTTTCATAATAGAAATGGTGAGGCATCAGGAATGTTTCTTCCAATTCACAGCATCTGGATGAGGAACAAAGGATTTAGGATGATTTATAGAATCTCTTCCTTTTCTGGAGCATTAATCTCTCTCATTTAATGTTGAAGCTATGGTGGAGTTTATTTTCCTAAAGATAAGTCACTCTACAGTATAGCTCTTCTGCTATCAATTATGGTACGCCTGGCAGTGGTGGAAATAAGCAGTGGTGACATAATTGTGGGTGTATAACTCACTTTTTAAAAAGTCTTTATCCAAGGGAAAGTCCAGTTTTCCTTTTTAAAAAAAGGTGCTCCCTGTGACCCAAAAGGCTAGTCATAATTGGAAAAATTCAAATTACTGAGAATAAGGGAAAATAGGAATAAAAAGATTTTCGTCAAATTCATTCAGAGCAGAGATCAAATATGCTCCTGCATGCAATAGGCACTCAATGTCATGGATTAACTGATCAATAATATTAAGAAGCCACTCTATGAGTAACACTGTATTCACAGATTAGAACCAACCTCTAATATTCAGTATTGAATAGGATATTTAAATTTTTAGTAGACAGTTTGGTTTATAACACTTCATCCAAAGTGTATCTTGATTTTATTGGTGAACTTGGTATTATACTGTTTGTAAGTTAGACAATAGAGATTGTACTTTTCTACGCTATTGTTTTTATCCATTCTGTCTCCTTTCACTAAAGAGTTAATTTTGCCCTCATTTGATTGTATCTTTAGCAGAAGCCAATACAATCTTTTCTCTACAAGAATAATGAGAGGAATCACTGAAACTTGTAACTGTGCCGAAGGAAAGTTCTTTCTGAAGTTGGCACCCCGTCTTCATTGCCCTCTAGAAGAGTGATTAAATCCTGCCAACACCCAACAAAGATATCATTTGGCTTCTACCTCTCCTTCTGCAAATGTCTAAATATGAATTAAATGGAATAATATGAATTAAATATGAATGGAATGAACTTCAAAACTGCTGTTGAGAAGTTTTTCCTACTTCTGACAGCTACTGACATGTTATAAATAGCAAATCACAACCACAACTTCATCTAAGTTACTTTACCTATAAATTAAAGTAGTAAACCTTTATAGGTCAGTTTCCAAATGCCATAACGTGGATGACTATGGCATAGTGGATAGAGAGAAGTCAGAAGGGAGTCAGAAGGTCATGGGTTCTAATCCTGACTCCACCACTTGTCTGCTGTGACCTTGGGCGAGTCACTTAACTTCTCTGAGCCTCAATTATCTCATTTGTAAAATGGGGATTGAGACTGAGCCCCAGATTGGACAGGGACTGTGTCCAACCTGATTTGCTTGTAACCACCCCAGTGCTTAGTATAGTGCCTGGCACATAGTATGCACCTAACAAATCCCGTAATTATTATTATTATTATTATTATCTGGATAGTAAAGGTTTATATATGTATCTGGATAATTCGAACTTTTACAAATTTTTTTCATGAGTAAATGGATGACCTTGAATCCAATGATACTTTAAAAATATTGTAGAGCGGGGAGGGAAAAGGATGTCTTAGTTGATTCTTAAT
Source organism: Tachyglossus aculeatus (assembly GCF_015852505.1). Lineage (NCBI taxonomy): Eukaryota > Metazoa > Chordata > Mammalia > Monotremata > Tachyglossidae > Tachyglossus > Tachyglossus aculeatus. The sequence goes on along the minus strand of NC_052082.1, from coordinate 19,861,480 downwards.
GTTACAAGAAACAAGAAGAGTTGGAAGCCAATCTTTTTAATTTTGTTGCCAAAATTTTTTGTTGGATTTCCACTATTTCTTCTATTCATTAAGCAAATTTCACCTTACATAACAAATGTTAATTTAAGAATTTCAGGGTCTTGGTGTTTGTTATATTTTGCTATGAAATGAATAAAGCAAAGCAATATCTGTGATGTACAGGAAAATGATTCAAAGAAAATATAGGGCAAGGTCAGAAAGAATATTTTGAAAGACTAGCTTGCAAAGCATCATGCTATGACCTCTCAAGGAAGTGAGAAGTGTCATTAAATACTTCCACAACTCCAAGTGAGAGTGGGTTAGCAAAATCTCACCTCAATATTGTAAACTAGGACATCTTTTTATTACTGATCAGGAGGAGCATGAGTTTATTAATGTACAAAGCCCTGACTCAAAGTGTGCTTGTGTGTGGTATGGGTGGACACATATTCTAGAGCAGTAAAGCCAGTTGTGCTGCCATGGGCATAAAGTTCGGATTTTATTTTTCTAAGAGGACCAATGCTTATTCTCCATAGTGAGAACCCTAAAAAGGAATGGCAGAGGAATTGCAAAAAAGGTACACACCATCTGGAGTCCAAAAGGATTTTAATACTATTATAGTCTGAAAGATTAGTGACCAAAACTGTTTTATTGGCAACAGTTAGAAGAGTGAAATAGCAGAGGAGATGTATTGGTAGTTTTGCCTGAATTCAAACAATTTCCCATCATGGAAAAAAAAAATCCCTTGATCAATTTTGGTGGCTCTAGAGTTGAAAACAGATTAATGTTGATGCTGTTGACAGGCATTTGAACAGAGTAGTATTTGAGCATTATTCACTAGGTTGTAAGGTCTTCGAGGGCAGGACGTGTCTACCAACTGTATTATATTGTATTCTTCCAAGTACTCAGAACTGTGCTCTGCACTCACTAAATGCTCAATGAATACCATTGGTTGATTTGAAATTAATCTCTTATCACTTGTGTTGACTCCTTCAACCCGTCACTGATGAAGGTGGAATAAACCAGGAGTGGAGCAGATGGGGAAGGGGAAAACCTTGAGTCCCTTCTTTCCATTTTTTTTCCCATCTTCACACAGACACACACACACACAAGCATACACAATAACCATCTCCAAGGGGCCTTCCCTAAGTCCCCCTTTCCTCTTCTCCCACTCTGTTCTATTTCACCCTGACTAGCTCATTTTGTTCTTCCCCCCTTTTCCCAGCCCCACAGGACTATGTGCATATCTGTAATGTATAATAATGTCCATCTCCCCCCCTTCTATAGTGTTGTGGGCAGGGAATGTCTGTTGTTACATTGTACTTTCCCAAGCACTTAGTACAGTCAATAAATATGACAAAGAATGAATCTCTACAAATTGCCCATCCTCAACAATTATGTTCATTAAATTGTTAGCTTTAATGACACTCTTTCTGTAAGTATTCATTTGTCTGTCTCCCCTGCTTGTGGGAATGGCATGTGTCATTTCTATAGTTTGTATTTCTCTGCATTGTACTGAGTGGATGTCCAATAAGTATTATCTCCCTACTTCTTTGGGAATCTAATGGCTTTTGGAGAAGTGTTTCCCCAGATTACTTCTAGTGTAGTGTAACTATGGTCTATGAAAGACTAAGTATTTCATCATATCTTCTTATTCCCTAAAAACACCATTTAGAACTGACAACACAGACCCAGGATACCTCTGATTATTTTGAATACTTTTGAAGTGCTTACTATGTGTCAGATGCTTGGGTAGATTCAGAATCAACATCTCTGCCCAAGTCCTAAGCGATAGGAGGAGTAGATTTCCTTATTTTAAAGAGACACAGAGAAGTTAGTGACTTGCCTAAGGTCACACAGCGGGCAAGTGGCAAAGCGAAATTAGAACCCGGGTCCTCTGACTCCCAAGGTCCGTACTCTTCCCACTAGGCCATGATGTTTCTCAAAGATGGTAAATCCAGCTTTGAATTTTATCATTCAACATGTATCCTGCTACTTGTCAGCTGCACAAATTATAACATTATCTTGGAAAGAAGCAGAGAAATTCATGACAAAGTAGTGATAAGTAAACACAACACACACTCAAAGGAGCAAGGTTCTGCACACTTGATAAAGCCCCACTATTCTAGTCTTTTCTATTCTATTCAGCAATTAATAATAATAATAATGACTGTTTTATTACATGATTACTATGTGTTGAACAGTACACTAAGTGTTGGGTTAGATACAAGATAATCAGGTTGGGCACAGTTCTGTCCTGCCAGGCTTCCTAAAACGCCCTACCTATTTCAAAACTTGGCAAAGTCTGGATTTGAACTGAAAGCTTGGATTGAGCTGAACTCCAGTACTTCGGAGTGATTAATCCTGACCAAAATTAAGTCTCAGTGTTTCCAATTCACCCAGCTTTTATTATCTCACATCATTTCACTTCTTGTTCAAGGTACAAAAAAAGGAGAGAACATTTTATTGCCAGTCACATTTCATTGCCAGACTCATTTTCACACTCACCATTCTGGCTTTAAAAAAAGAAGCCACATCGTCTAGCTATAGCTTGAAATGATGCTGTGCGGTCTCCTTGTCAGCCGACGAAATATTGCCCCAATTGTTAGACGTCTTGCAAGGGGCTACACTTTCTGGATTCCTGCATTCATCTGACTCGTGTGGTGTTCTAAAAGTCACCTTGGAATCGCGTCAGAGTAGCTAGCGGCATATCACTGCAATGACATTTCCTTAAAAACCGAAGCTATGCTTTCTGCTCCTTTCAGATAAAAATAGCAGAGACCTCTAGTGCTGTTCCACTTCTTATTCTCTCATGGACAAGATCGACCTGGTTTACTGAAAAAAGAACAATAACCGCAGAGCTTTATTATTTTTCCAAAGGTTTGTGAAATGAAGTTTGTCGTTCAAAACTTTCCGGTAACCCGACTTGTCTAAATCTCTATCTCAACAGCCCAAATTCCCCTCTTGCAATGTAGCCAACTAAAAGGACAAGTCTACTTTCGGCATTATTTGTGTGATACTAATGGTGATATTCAAGTGATGATTGTGCGTCAAGTACTGTATTAAGTGCTGAGGTAGATACAAGATAATTGGGTTTAATTATTTGGAGAAGCAGCGTGGCTCAGTGGAAAGAGCCCGGGCTTTGGAGTCAGAGATTCATGGGTTCAAATCTACCAATTGTCAGCTATGTGACTTTGGGCAAGTCACTTCACTTCTCTGTGCTTCAGTTCCCTCATCTGTAAAATGGGGATGAACACTGTGAGCCCCATGTAGGACAACCTGATCACCTCGTAACCTCCCCAGCACTTAGAACAGTGCTTTGCACATAGTAAGTGCTTAATAAATGTCATTATTATTATCATTATGACTTGTATCTATGCTCTTACTCCTTTAAAATTCTAGGCATTTTATGGATGCTGCTTCTTCCCATTAGACTTTAAGCTCCCCCAGGGTCTAGGACAGTATCCTTCTATTACTGTTATGTTTTCTCAAGCACCTAATACAATCCATTGCCACCAAGAGCCATTTAACAATTAGTGGTGGTGATCTCATTATACAATGGTGGAGATTCAGAAACTTCTTTTGATTTGCCAGTGTCATAGACACTGCAAAATGAAGGCCTGTAGCAGAAGCAAAAAAACTAACCAAAAAACCAGGGATATCTCTAAATCCAAGCACCCATGTGGAAGGTGAAAATTCACAGGAAGCTACTTTATTCTCTTTCCACTTTCCCTCCCATATGTGTCTATCCTGTCTTGATAGTCACCATCTGGTACCTGATTTTTTTTTTTTAAAACACTGACTAAAAGATACTCTGAAGGCAGGGTAGGAGAGGAGGGAGCAGATAGTGAACAGGATGAAAATATACAGATCCCTGCCCCAGTTGTCAGGGATTTCTTCTTTGATGTGTGGGCCCAGAATTCAAATTACACCTTTGACCAGAAAAATCTAAGAAAACAATTATCATTGTCAAGTCCTACACATGAATGTAAGTGGTAAATAACTTTGGCAATTGGATAGATGAAGGATGTTGCGTGGTGGAGTAGGAATAGGGATGACTGGATTAAGGTGGGATTAGTCTGAAAAGTTTTGGGAAGAGCTTTACAATTTCGAAGCATTTCATATGTCTTTTATAAAGAACTGTCTGTGGAGAGCAGGATGAGTACTGACAACAAGGACTGTGATGGTGATTGCAGTGGTGATAATAATAATAATGGCATTTATTAAGGACTTACTATGTGCAGAGCACTGTTCTAAGTGCTGGGGAGGTTACAAGGTGATCAGGTTGTCCCACGGGGGCAGCTCACAGTCTTAATCCCCATTTTACAGATGAGGGAACTGAGGCCCAGAGAAGTTAAATGACTTGCCCAAAGTCACACAGCTGACAATTGGCATAGCTGGGATTTGAACCCATGACCTCTGTCTCCAAAGCCCTGGCTATGACCTCTGTCTCCAAAGCCCTGGCTCTTTCCACTGAGCCACGCTGATAACAAGGTTGATGCTGACAAATACAGTGATGTAGATCTCAATGATTCATGGAGATGATTGAAAAGGCAGGCAAGCAAACGGTAAATAACATTGGCAGGTACTTAAGAAAGTTCAATCTCAGTGGTGTTTATTGAGTGCTTGGTGCAGAGCACTGTACTAAGTGCTTGGGGGAGTACTGTAAAACAGAATTAATAGACACGACCTCTGTCCACAATAAATTTATAATCTAATGATAATGAAAACCTTTGTTAGCTTTAAACAGTGACTATCCTGCCTAGGCTTTTCTGCTGTTCTTGCTGATAATAATAATAATAATGATGGTATTTGTTAAGCACTTACTACGTGCAAAGCACTGTTGTAAGCACTGGGGGGATACAAGGTGATCAGGTTGTGCCACGTGGGGCTCACCATCTTAATCCTCATTTTAAAGGTGAGGTAACTGAGGCACAGAGAAGTTAAGTGACTTGCCCAAAGTCACACAGCTGACAATTAGCAGAGCTGGGATTTGAACCCGTGACCTCTGACTCCCAAGCCCGGGCTCTTTCCACTGAGCCACGCTGCTTCTAGCTCATGGTTTATTTTGTTCTAAACACTTCTTTCATTTTTCCAAGTATTTGAGCTAAACATGTCCCAAATGTTATCTACTGTATCAACTGCATTTCAGTTCTGCAATGGAGGGAAAGAGAAATTTCTCTCATTCTCAATATTTTCAAAAGGAATTTCAGGCCAGAAGTTAATTTTTGAATCAAGGAGGCTGTTGTTAATTTAAAATTACTAAGAATATTTCAAAATAAAGAAAACAGGTGGGAAAAAATCAGCATTTCATTGATTTATTTCATCACAAAATCAATCGTATTTACTGAGCGCTTAGTTGTAGTCTCAGACTTCTAGCCTTCTGACTTCTAGTGTGTAGAGTTTTCGAATTTGATTCTTTCCTTTGCACTCAGTAAAGCATAGACTCCTTACAGTGATAGGAGGCAGAAAGATAGTAATGATACTATAACAGCATTGGCCAAGCACTTGGTGCTCATCATTGTTCTAAGCACTGAGGTGGTTACAAGATAAGCACAGTAGACACAGTCCCTTTCTCACATAAATCAATCTATCGATAATATTGCTTGCTGTGTGCAGGACACTGTACTAAACACTTGGAGGAATACAATATAGACATGCTCCCTGCCCTCAAATAGCATACAGACTAGAGCACTGGGCTTACAGTCTAACGGAGAGGATGAATAGATATTTGCTCATTTTTACAGATGAGGTCACTGAGGCAGAGAAAATAATTGACTTACCCAATGTCACACAGCAGACAAGTGTAAGTATTGGGACCCTTAGTTAGATCTCCTTATCCCGAGTCCCCTAATCTTACAAGTAAGCCACGCTACTTCTCACTATGGTACTTTCACTGTTCTGATCCCCTGACCTTAAGATGGATGAATGGAAGAATTGCAGGCAATAGTTTTGAGGTTACAGAAAAAGATTCAAGTTTTTCTGCCTCAAAATCAATGAAATAAAATGCTTCTTGGGGAGCACAATAGCGGCCATTATCTTTGTGAAGCAGAATCGGACTTGCTGCAGACACAAACATTGGAATTTTTCATCAATACATCTTCAGGGATTTATGGCAGGGGTAAAAATGAGTACCAGATATGTATGCCAAGAATCATTCTACTAAAACACATGAGAAGAGTTTGAAGCATGAGTTTATTACTCCTTTTGCGTCAAATTTAGGCATTCGTCTTTCATAAGGCTTGGGGTATTTTGGAAACTAAGCTAAATCAGTTGACAAATATTTGAGAGTGGATAGAAGTAAATCAAGGGAAACTTCCTGGAAGAGACAGTTTTAGTTAAGGTATAGTCACGGCTTGATGGACGTTAGGAGAATTTTACTTGCTGAATGAGCTTAGGTTTTACACACCTTTTTTATGGTGATTGTTAAACATTCATTCTGTGCCGGGCTCTGTACTAAGCACTGGGGGAGATAGGATTTAATCAAGTTGGACCCAATCTCACAGTCTTAATCCTCATTTTACAGATGAGGTAACTGGAGCACAGAGAATTCAAGTCGCTTGCCAAAGTTCACACAGCAAAGTGGTGAGATTGAATGAAAACTCGGGCCCTCCAACTCCCAGATCCGAATTCTTTCCACTAGGCCATGCTGATTCTCTTTAACTAAGATTGTAGAAGTATAAGATATTTCATAAGTGGATCAGACTAATGTTCAGTTCTCCCAGAATTACGTTGCTGAAAGTAGTGGAGAAGTTCTTGAAGGAACATGTCCTGATTAATCATGTTGATAGTGATCCTGACATCCAAAATATTTCTCATTTACATCCCAAGAGTCTGGGAGTCCAAAGATGTGGGTTATAATCCTGCCTCTGCCATTTTCCTTGTTGTGTGACATTGGACAAGTCACTTAACTTCTCTGTGCTTAAATTACTTCATCTGCGCAATGGGGATTAAATCCTCCTCCCTCCAATTTAGGTGTAACTAACTGTCTGTAGTACTAATTGACTGTACCCTGTGCCCAACAGGATAAACTCGTATCTACCCCAGTGTTCAGAACAGTGCTTAAAAAATACAATAAAAATAGTCATCTTAATTAACCTCTTTATCTTCTCCAGCGATTCCATTTTCTTCCTAAAATGGGGTGTCATTTGGTGTTGCTGGCATAGACATGGCAAAGTCTTCTTCATTTGGTAACAAAACACTGATTTTATGTTGTTGGCTCCAGCCTTCCTGATGATGTATTCTATTCATTTTATTTTGTTAGTATGTCTAGTTTTGTTCTCCGTCTCCCCATTTTAGACTGTGAGCCCACTGTTGGGTAGGGACTGTCTCTATATGTTGCCAACTTGTACTTCCCAAGCGCTTAGCACAGTGCTCTGCACACAGTAAGTGCTCAATAAATACTACTGATTGATTTGCTTATCCTTTTTGATGGTTGTTGCAACCTATTCCAGTGACTTCAAACAACAATTCAAGAACTATAATGTTCATTCTAAGTCGAAACTGAAAGCTCTGAATCTTTTGTTATTTAGTTGAAATTTGGAATCTATTTCCCTTGGTATATTACTTGGCACTTAGTCACCCCTAAACTCATGGGTTTTTTTTCCCCACTTATTCAGTTTTATTTTTGATCCTCCTGCTAGTCTACCCCCACATTTCTGGCATTGCACCAACAGAATAGTAAAGTGTAAAACAATTGGCTGTGGAAATAGTATTTCTAATGCTTGAGTGTCTGCTTGGTCATTCCTACCTGTGTACCTCCATAAAAGTCATGCTTTGTTTCTGGAGAAGAAAGAATTAGGCCGGAGTTTGGGGTTGAGACAGACATTTGGTTAAAGATATCCCCTAGACAGAAAGAATTCCAAATGAGTTAGGAGTGAAACAGTGCATTAATCAAGCAGTGTGGCTTAGTGGAAAGAGCACTGCCTTGGGAGTCAAAGGACAAGGTTTCTAATCCCCGCTCCACCGCTTTTCTGCTGTTTGACTTCGGGCAAGCCACTTAACTTCTCTGTGCTTCAGTTCCCTCATCGGTAAAATGAGGATTAAGACTGTGAGCCCCACATGGGACTACCTGATTACCTTGTATCTACCCCCAGAGCTTAGAATAGTGCTTGTCACATAGTATGCACTTAACAAAGATCATTATTATCATCATTATTATTATTTCCCATAAAATCTACTCCTTTTGGGTGCCATGTGAAGCCCTCTGCTTCAGACAGTTCAGATCCTTTGTTTCAATGCCGACTCAATGTGATGGAAATACATGTGTGCTAATTATGTAAAGTCGCATGCCATGATATTTCTGTATAAATAATTTGACAGCAAACACGAAGTAAGGATTAATTCTACCCTTTGAAATTATTGAAAGATATCTTCTATCTTCATTGCCTCTTGCTGATAGAACACCACTATTTAGAAGATTCTAGAAGTTATTCCAAATTCCATCTTTTATTATCCTCTCATTTTAATTCCAAAGTCTCTTATACAACAAAGTACTATATATACACAATGTATGTTTGCATATAATAATAATAATAATGGCATTTATTAAGCGCTTACTATGTGCAAAGCACTGTTCTAAGCACTGGGATACTTGGATATCTATTATGTGTGTGTACATATATGTGTGTGTGTGTATATATATATATACGTATATATATATATATATGCACACATGGAGCCAAAAATATAGTGATATAATAATAATGATGGCGTTTGTTAGGTGCTTACTATGTGTGAAGCACTATTCTAAGTGCTGGGTAGGGTACAAGGTGATCAGGTTGTCCCATGTGGGGCTCACAGTTTTCATCCCCATTTTACAGATGAGGTAACTGAGGCACAGAAAAGATAAGTGACTTGCCCAAAGTCACACAGCTGACAAGCGGCAGAGCAGGGATTTGAACCCACAATCTCTGGCTCTTTCCTCTGAGCCATGCTGCTTCTCAAGTAATAATTTATATCACTTATTATGTACTTATGCAAAGGACTGGGAAAGACACAAGATAACCAGATCAAATATAGTCATTGTCCCACAAGGAGCTCACAGTCAGAGGGAGGCAGAGCAGGTATCTTTTCCCATTTTATAGATGATGTCAGTGAGGTCCAGAACAAATACATTGACAAGCCCAAGCTCAACAGCAAGCCAGTTCCAAACTAAGACTAGAACCAGGCCGAAGACAGCAACAGGTAGTTGTTTTTATTCCAAAGGTGTCTGGGCATCCTATCAAACCTATCAATCCCTAGTTGAATGGGTTGACTTCAACCCATTCAAAGTATGGCCCAACATGGCACTGCAGCATGCATGATTAATATCTGACACCAACTTGACCCCCCCCATCCCAGTTGCAGCCAATGACTCAGTCTCTCCTTCCCCTGCTGGATCTGCTGATCTAGTCCCTAAGTGGATGGCAGTCTCTGAGGCTGGGGAATATGGTGGCGAATGACTCGGGCGAGTTTGGTACTTCCTTAGGAGCTGGGACAGAGCCGCTTCAGTTTGTGAATGCCCCCGCACCAACAGAGAAAACCACATGCCTGAGTTCCCAGTGGCTGGTCTGCTCCCTGAGCTGCTGTACCTCTCTGCCCCTTGCCCAGTGACCTCTCCATGCCCCTACACCCATGCAGCCCCCTGGCAGAGCCCTTTCTCCCTCCTGCCCCACTTCTCCTGCCAGAGTAGCTTCTCTGTCCACTTAACAATAATAATATTTATAATAATGATGGCATTTGTTAAGCGCTTACTATGTGCAAAGCACTGTTCTAAGCGCCGGGGAGGATACAAGGTGATCAGGTTGTCCTACGTGGGCCTCACAGTCTTAATCCCCATTTTACAGATGAGGTAACTGAGGCCCAGAGAAGTTAAGTCACTTGCCCAAAGCCATATGGCAGACAATTGGCGGAGCTGGGATTTGAACCCATGACCTCTAACTCCCAAGCCCGGGCTCTTTCCGTTGAGCCACACTGCTTCTCTCCACACCCTCCCTCCTGGACATGGAATGCACCTTCCCTCCCTCCTCCAACCCCTGGTCCAATCCCCCATCAGCTCTGGAAGAAAGGACCTGGAAGACATATGGAAGACATTACCAAAATGAGGACCGCTTCTTATTTATTCTTAATTGAAAATGGGAGAAGAGCATAATTTAAGTGTCCTTAAGTTCTCTTCCACACCCACCCTTCTTCCACCCACCCCAATGTCAGTTTGTTGCCAGACTGACCCCCTGGGCCACCCGCCTGATGTGGTTGCCCTGGGCCACTTCCTCCTGGCCTATATGGAAAGTCCCACTTCCTTCTTCCCTGGTGTCATTCCCTGCTCACCAGATCAGATGACTTCTTTTACTGGTACTGTTAAGGACTTATTCTGTGCCAGGAACTGAACTAAGCACTGGGGGAGATACAAGCTAATCAGGTAGGACACAGCCCATATTCCACATGAGCCTCACAGTTTTACCCCACATTTCACAGATGAGGTAACCGGCACAGAGAAGTTAAGTGATTTACCGAACATCACACAGCACACAAGTGGCAGAGCTGGGATTAGAACCTAGGTCCTATGAATACAATAGATCAGAAGCCAGTATGGATCATGCATTTATTGAATCATCATGAAGGATTTTGTCTAATTAACATGTATTAACCCAAAATGCACAATCTGTTGGTTAACCTCCAGGCCTCCTGACTCCTAAATCTCATGTGATTTCCTCACTATGGCACTAGCCTCCTAAATAATCTTAATAGGCACTGATTATTTAAAAATAATAATAATGATAATGATGGCATTTGTTAAGCATTTACTATGTGCAAAGCACTGTTCTAAGCTCTGGGGAGGATACAAGGTGATCAGGTTGTCCCACTTGGGGCTCACAGTCCTCATCCCCATTTTACAGATGAGGGAATTGAGGCCCAGAGAAGTGAAGTGACTTGCCCAAAGTCACACAGCTGACAAGTGGCGGAGCTGCGATTTGAACCCATGACCTCTGACTCCAAAGCCCGGGCTCTTTCCACTGAGCCACGCAGCTTCTCTGTTAAACAAAGAAGTTTATTATGAGGTCCAGGGTATTATTTCATTCATTCAATCATATTTATTGAGCACTTACTGTGTGCAGAGCACTGTACTGAGTGCTTGGAAAGTACAACAGATGGTAGAGTGCTTGGAAAGTACAATTTGGCAACAGATAGAGACAATCCGTACCTAACAACGAGCTCACAGTCTAGAAGGGGAAGACAGACAAAAAAACAAAACAAGTAGACAGGCATCAATAGCATCAAAATAGATAAATAGAATTATAGATATATATGCACATATATTATTTATCCTTCCCCACATGATGAGATTGCTTTTTTCTTGTTGTTGTTTATGTGTGTATTGCCAATATGACCAGTGTATGAGTCTGACTGAGAAAACCAGGTGACTGAATTCCTGGTGGCTGATCTGCTCCCTGAGCAGCTGGGCCTCTGTGTCCCCTGCCCAGTGGCTTCACCATCCCCCTCCACCCGTCCGACCTCTCCCATCTAATGAATATATACAGATTGTCCAGTCTATCTGTTGCTTAGAGGAAGCAACATCTTTTAGAAGGCTCTAGAAATCCTATGAAACCAAATTTCTCCGGGTTCCTTTAGAGGTTGTTAGGGAGAACATGTAATTATGTTTTCATTCCATCTGGTCTCAGTAATTGATTCACACTATTTGGTTCTTTGGGCAACCTGTGTATTATTTCAGTGACACTTGATAGTCTATCTTGATGATCTGTAGTTTAAACCTCCAGCATTTGAAGTTCCTAAAGCTTTTACCATATGGCAGAAGAGATGCACATATCAGAAATATCAGTTTTGGTTTTTTTAAATATCCTAGGTGATGCTGGGAAAACCTTTGCCTGAACTCTGGTAAAAGTTATTTCTAATTGGCTTCTTCCTTTAAAGTTATCATCAGATTCGTAATCATAAAAATTAGTCCTCCATTTATCCTCAGTCCAGCCGCTTCTTCTTCGGTATTCAGCATGTTAGAGATGTCTTTCAGATGAAGAAATGCGCCTATCATCATGAGCTGTAAAACATAATCATAGAAATCCTTCGCTTCATCCTTGAACAAAATTATCATTAAATCAGTATTTGTAGACCATGTCTATCTAACAGATGAGGTAATTGCCCAGACTGAGAGACCACCGGATGCAATCTCTATGGTGCTGGAACTTCCAGGAGAGACTTCAGAACTTGCCGATACACATCGTTTTTATACAAGGGGAGCTGGGTTGGAGCCAGAGGAAATGCATTCTAATGACTGGTTATTGCTGCTAACCCCTTTTCCTGAAAAAAGTGTGGTCTATTCAGTGGACTGCTAAGCAAATTTCAAGGACCTTGTGATTTACCTGATTCAAGCCCATGAATCAGCCCTCCATGATCATTTTTTAGATCTAGTTTCCATGAGACTAGTAAACCCAGAATTAGCATGGGACAAGTCCACAAGTCCAAAAGCACTGAAACAGTTTGTAAAATGACTCAAACTTCTTTTTACCATAGAAAAGCAGGTTAACAAAGGTCGCATCCAGACAACATTAAATGAATGAGAGATGACATGGTCCTGGGAGTCAAAAGGACTTGGTTTCTACTCCTGCCTCCACCACTTTTCTGCTTTGTGACTTCGGACAACTCACCTAACTTCTCTGTGCCTCAATTACCTCATCTGTAAAATGGGGATTATGACAGCCCCATATGAGACATGGACTGTGTCCAACCTGATTATCTTGTATCTTCCCAGTACTTAGAACAGTGCCTTACCCATAGTAAGCGCTTAACAAATACCATTTAAAAAAAAAAACTCCCAAAATCTAAGCACGCTGATTCCAGCATTCCAATCAAAGAGCTAGTGGTTTCATGATACTTTTTTAATGGCATTTATTAAGCACTTACTATGTGCAAAGCACTGTTCTAAGCACTGGGGAGGTTACAAGGTGATCAGGTTGTCCCACGGGGGGCTCACCGTCTTAATTCCCATTTTACAGATGAGGTACTGAGGCACAGGGAAGTTCAGTGACTTGCCCAGAGTCACACAGCTGACAAATGGCGGAGCTGGGGTTTGAACTCATGACCTCTGACTCCAAAGCCCAGGCTCTTTCCACTAAGCCACGCTGCTTCTCTATATGATATTGATATTGACCCCAACCTGGTGGATTACCTGAGATCTAATGAGGTTTTAAGAATGGCTGTCTCCTATTTTATTCCAAAACCTGCTTCTTCTTGAGAATACACCTTGACATCCAACTTGGATTTTACCTAGGGATTTAAACTCCTAGAAAGAGATTCTCTGAAGGCAGATCTGTTTGATGTCCAAATCAGGGTAAAGAGTGTTCAAATTGTTTTCAGTGACACAGGACCTGAGAGGTATTAGGCTGTCTTAGTCCTTCCACACAACCAATAATTCCAGAGCCTATCAATTTTTAATAAGAAGTTAATCTATGACAATGGTCCCCAGAGATTAGTCCAGTCATAGCTTAATAAAAGGAGCACAGATTTTCCTAGTTTTAGCTTTCATAATGTTTAAGTAAACTTTCTTTTGCAAAACTCTACAAGGGTCTATTTGGGTGAAAATATGAGTGAGTCTTTAGCTGCCTAAGGTTTAACAGCTGGTCACACAGTGTTGTGGTTTGATAATTAACCTGCCTGCTCTAGACACTTTCTAAAATATTCTCGCATCAGTTTTAAATTGCACTGTTGCGGATCATGTTGGTCTGTCACTCGTATCTTTCTCCATTTCTCATTGTTTCACAAGGGGCATCCCTGCATCTTTGAGACCTTCATTACCTTTTCTGTGGTCCCCAGTTCAGCATACCACCACTATTTAAAAATCCTGCTTTTATTTATTCCTATAGTATGTCTCACCCAGTGAAGTGATATTCTTCTATAAGTACCATCTCAAATGTTGGCCAGCTGAACTGTGTTCCAGAATCTCATTGCTGATAACCTTGTCCCGCCATTTGATGTTGCATATGGTTCATGCGTGATGAAATCCATCAATGGTATTTACTGAGCACTTACCATGTTCATAGCATTATACTAAGTGCTTTGTAAAGTGCAGTACAATAGTTAGTAGATGTGATCCCTGGCCTCTTTGAAGCTTAGTAATAACCCGTTGTTGGATAGGGATTATCTCTATCTGTTGCCGAACTGTACTTTCCAAGCACTTAGTACATTACTCTGCACACAGTAAGTGCTCAATAAATATGATTGAATAAATGAATGAACTACTTAGGAAGCTAGCTGGATGAGCCTTATGATCTCACAGCCCTAGAGAAGTTTGGACCCCTCTGCCCTCTTATAAACCTTTCACTTTGGAGTTTGCTGTTATATTTGGCCGTCATAATTTGTCGGTCTCCAGAATGCCTCACAACCCTTCTTCATCCATCTGATCTTCATGAAAGACTTACTCGGGTATCTCCCCTGAGGAAGTACTACAGCATGGCCCAGGGGAAAGAGCCCGGGCTTTGGAGTCAGAGGTAATGGGTTCAAATTACAGCTCCGTCACTTGTCAGCTGTGTGACTTTGGGCAAGTCACTTAACTTCTCTGTGCCTCAGTTACCTCATCTGTAAAATGGGGATTAAAAGTGGGACAATCTGGTCACCCTGTAACCTCCCCAGCGCTTAGAACAGTGCTTTGCACATAGTAAGCACATAATAAATGCCATTATTATTATTATTATTATAAAAGAAAGTTATGAATATTTAGTACATATTCACAATTATATTTGAGAACACACTATATGCATGCGATTAGCTCTTTTCATATCTACTCCTGTGATCTGATCTTGTTTACTACGATATATTTTTCTTAGATGAGTTTTAAGCGGTTTGCCTTAGACTTTTTTTTACTGATTTAACAGAGAAAGTATAGAACCTCAGATGGGTAGTGTCCATTAGATTCTTTCATGCAGACTCTAAGTGTAATGTTTAACTATAAACTTTATGATTCTTTAGAAGATTAAGGAAATACTTTGAATTACCTGTTTGTTACATGTGTTTATATTACAGCAGCTGCTTTGGATTAGCAATGATTTCACATTTTCCTAGAAATCATCAGACCAGTCTTTGGTCTGGGAACTAATCTTTACTACTTTAATCAATTTGAAAAAATACACAGAATTAGCCCTTAATTCTAATTGAAAAGTTGGAGAGTGTGAGATTCATAATTGATCATTTCCACCACAGTATTTTTTTTTTCCCTGAAGGCCATTGGGGAGAGACTGCCATTTCTTGTAGCAGCCTCACATTTTACACTTGTAAATCTACCTCCTGGGGTAATCAGTGTAAATGGATAGTAGTTTTTGGTGAATTTTATTCAAGACATCTGTGTAACTAAGTGTCAGCTTACTGTACCAAAGATTCACAAATTCTCTGTAACCACTGTCAAACCAATACGTTCTCTGGGTGTGTATCTTATTACCCAGAAATGCCACAAAGTGTGTCTGCTAAACTTCCTCCACAAGTATGTTCTTCATTTGCGTCCTTCACATATACAAATCAATCCTTTAAAATGGGACCAGTTAAAGCTACATTGTAGTGATAAGTTCCAAATGGAGCATTCTGAAAAAAAAAATCAGTCCTATGTTAAATTTTAATAAAACCATTTTCCTTTGTGTTTTTGGCCTTTTGAAAATCCATGTACAATTATAATTTAATTATCTCAGTAACATAGGCATAGTCATTTTCTGAAAGATTTCAAGTACCAAACTATTCAAAGAAGTACTCCCAAATCTGGTTTGAACTTTTCTAGAATTTCTTCTGTTTTCTTCATATTAACCTAAACATAACCATTTAGGAAATTATCTCTGGATAGGTATGATACCAAACGTAGAGGCTGGGAACATTGAAAAATATTTTGATGAACCCTGAAACATGTTTATTAAAAGTGGCTTAGTCATTTCCAGAAGATTTTATAAATTCTTACACTGCATTGCACTGCTACTGTCTCCCAACAGCCTCCTGCTAAATCACAGTATTCGAGGCTGAAATTTACTGAGGGCAGGGACTTGTATCACTGGTTTGGTATTTCCCAAGCACTTTGTACAGTTCACTGCACACAGTGGGTGCTCAGTAAATGCTCCTGTTATGGTGTTTGTTAAACACTTATTATGTGTCGAGTGCTGTTCTAAGCACTGGGAGTAGAAGTCAATCAAGTTAGACACAATCCCTGTCTCACTTGGAGTTTACCATCTTAATCCCCATTTTACAGATAGGTAACTGAATCAGAGAAGTGAAGTGACTTGCCCAGGGTCACACAACAGACAAGTGGTAGTATTGGGATTATAAATCTCCAGTGGCTGCCTGTCAACCTACACTTAGAGCAAAAACTCCTCACTCTCGGCTTCAAGGCTGTCCATCGCTTCGTCCCCTCTTACCTCACCTCCCTTCTCTCCTTCTCCAGTCCAGCCTGTACCCTCCGCTCCTCTGCCACTAACCTCCTCAGTGGACCTCGTTCTCACCTATCCCGCCATCGACCCCCGGCCCACGTCCTCCCGCTGGCCTGGAATGCCCTCCCTCCGCACATCTGCCAAGCTAGCTCTTCCTCCCTTCAAAGCCCTACTGAGAGCTCACCTCCTCTGGGAGGCCTTCCCACACTGAGCCCCCTTTTTTCTCTCCTCCTCCCCATCCCCCTGCCCTACCTCCTTCCCCTCCCCACAGCACCTGTATATATGTTTGTACAGATTTATTATTCTATTTTACTTGTACATATTTACTATTCTATTTATTTTGTTAATGATGTGCATTTAACTTTAATTCTATTTGTTCTGACGTCTTGACACCTGTCCAGTTGTTTCGATTTGTTGTCTGTCTTCCCCTTCTAGACTGTGAGCCTGTAGGGACCGTCTCTATATGTTGCCAACTTGTACTTCCCAAGTTCCTAGTACAGTGCTCTGCATACAGTAAGCGCTCAATAAATACGATTGAATGAAATGAATGAATTATGATACTTCTGTCTCCTAAGCCCACACTCTTTCCACTAGACTATGCTGCTTCTCTCATGGTAGATTGATATATTTAGGCCATGGACTTTACCTGCCAAATGTCACAGGGCAACACAAATATCCTACATTTATACATGCAGACCTCTCCCAATTTCCTACACCTTTACCTCCTCAATGTTCTGGAACACCCCTTAGTCAGATATATATGCATACTCACACCAGCTCCTCAGCAGAGCCCAGTAATATCACTATAGAGACCTTACTTCCCAATTTTGGCCAAGAACTGGGTTCAGTTTTCAACTTCTATGTCTATCTGTGCATCACTGGACCGTATGTTACTTAGGAAGAATTCACTAAGCCAAGGTTTTGACTGTTTAGAGGACTTCCTGAGTTTTTGGTGCATAGCCTGGATTTTCTTCAGGTCTATCGTTGGTTCATCCTGCTGCCCTTTTTCTTTGAAGCTGCTAATAAACACCTGCCTGTCTTTCTGGCAAAAACCTCTAGAACACAGTCAGTAGCTCCTGATGGAGAGGATCAAAGGTCACTTATAATGCTGGCAGCCCATTGGGCTGGAAGAGTTTCATGGTGCATCAGGAGAGTATTTTCTTGTAATTAACAATTTAGTCATTTCTACAGTTCAAAGGAGGAAAAAATGCATCACTGGTGTTTGACTAAGAACAACGGAGTTGGGATCAGTGCTGTCTGTGGCCCTCAGGTGCTGGTTACATTATGGTTTTCCACAAATGGTACAAGCTGTTCTCCTTCTCCAACCCCTGTGGCAACTACTACACTTGTTTTTCAATTCCAGTTTTCATGCAGCGACTTCCCATTTAATATTCCTACCTAATTTGGTCTAAATTTCTAGTTAAACCCAACCTATTTTCCTCAAAGAAGAGAGGTTAGGCCCACTTAAGACAATTTTATTAAATCGTTGACCTTTTAAAAATGAATTCATATTGACAAAATAGGTTAGGTAAATGCAGCAGCAAGGAAATTGAATTCCCATGAATAGTTGTCCCTGAGATTGACATTCAGGAAAAATTGGAGAAAGCCTTGCTTTATGCCCGACAGCAGATACAATTTTTATGACCAAAATAAGGGCTTTTAAATTTGCTTTTAGTTTCTAATTGTAGAGAAACCAAAGATCCAAAGTATGATTACCTTTAATTTCATACTTAAATGATGTCATTTAACATCCTCTAGTTACTTTAATCAAGTTATAATT
This sequence comes from Tachyglossus aculeatus, assembly GCF_015852505.1. NCBI lineage: Eukaryota > Metazoa > Chordata > Mammalia > Monotremata > Tachyglossidae > Tachyglossus > Tachyglossus aculeatus. The sequence continues at coordinate 19,843,291 of NC_052082.1, read as the reverse complement.
ATTGCTAGTAGAATACCTAGTCTACAAATAGATTAAAGATAGATGTATTAGGGGGTGGGGAGGCTTGAATGAAAACAGAAAGAAAATGAAGATTAATACACTCATAAATACCAATTGGAGACATAAATCTGCACTCCAGAGACATGAATTCCTCAGTCATAAATGAACACAAACCCTGAAAATACAGAAACAGGGAACCCAAATTCAGCAGGGAACTGGGATAATATTATCCTCCCCTTACTTTTCTGTGCTTATTAGGCAGGTTGCGGGAAGTACCGCTCATTTTGCTTTCCTAGCTGTAAAACAGGATGTGCTGTCATAAATAATATGACTTCTCCATATTAATCTTCTTCTTATAAACCTTTTCCATGTTATCCCTTCACATATGCCATTCAAGCAGCGTGGCCTATTAGAAACAAAGCACGGGCCTGGGAATCAGAAAATTTGGGTTCTAATCCCGGTTCCATCCCTTACCTGCACTGAGACCTTGGGCATGTCACTTAATTTCTCTTTGCTTAGGTTACCTCATCTGTAAAATAGGGATTCAATATCTATTCTCCCTGCTGATAATGGCATTTATTAAGTGCTTACTCTGTGCAAAGCACTGCTCTAAGCGCAGGGGAGGTTATAAGGTGATCAGGTTGTCCCATGGGGGGCTCACAGTCTTAATCCCTATTTTACAGATGAGGTAACTGAAGCTCAGAGAAGATAGGTGACTTGCCCAAAGTCACATAGCTGACAGTAGGAAGGGCCGGGATTTGAACCCATGACCTCTGACTCCAAAGCCCGGGCTCTTTCCACCGAGCCACGCTGCTTCTCTTCTTCTCCTAGTTAGATTGTGAGTCCTATGTGGAACTCTGACTGTATCTGACCTGATATTCTTGTATCTTTCCCAGCACTTAGAACAGTACTGGGCATGTAGTAAACACTTGAAAAATACCATTATTATTATTCTCCTTAACGCTAGTTGGGAGTTGGCCAGAATTGACATGACCAAAATGTCTCCTTCCCTTGGGATTCTCTTATCTCTAATCTTTTTCTCCTATTTCTCTCATGTTAGTCTCTGATTCTCTCTGGGACTCTCTGTCACTTTCTTCTCCTGGGAGCACCCCAGTGATTCATTGCTAGAACTAAGGGTCTTTGCCTCTGGTGGCTTCACTCTTTTCTTCTTTCCAGATGCAGTTCACATGGAATTATTACCTAGAAGCCAAACCTCTTTTCTGGAGCTGCTGTTCCAGCCATAGGAGGGCTATTCTAAAAGTCCCCAAACATTTTAATCTCTGTTCACTTCAATTCTGGCAATTTCCAAAATAAAAATTCCAGTTTTCCAGGTAACTCTTTAGGATGAAAAGCTGCTATTTGTTGATTTTGTTCCCAAGTTCCTAGCTCCACTTTGATCCCTCTGAAACTCCCACAGAGGTAATGGGTCAGTGCTTTTCCCAATCAATCAATCAATTGATGATATTTTTTGAGCACTTACTATGTTCAGGGTACTATTCTAACCATATCTGTTGAAAGGAACTGGAGTTTTGGTTGCTCTTTGGGTCCACGCTGAGAGCAGTGACTGGTAGGTTTCAACATCTCTGTCAAGGAACTGCTGATCTCACTCCGTGGCAGCCACAGTGGTAATAGCAAATCAAGGCTGCTCAGACAGAGTAAGGATTTTAATGTGGATAAAATGGAAGAACACTAGGACTGGAAGTGAGGAGACCATAGCTTTAAATCCTGGCCCTGCTACTTGTCAGCCGTGTAACCCTGGAAAAATGGTAGGCTTTCTGTTCGGGAACCTTGGGCAAGTCACTTAACTTCTCTGTGCCCATTACCTCATCTGTAAAATGGGGATTAAGACTATGAGCCCCATGAGGGTCATGGACTACATCCATCCTAATTGCCTTGTATCTTCCCCAGCGCTTAGAACAGTGCCTAGCAAATTGTAAGTGCATAACAAACAAAAAGGTTTCCTCATTGGTAAAATGGGAATTAAATACATGTTCTCTCTTCCCACTACATCATTAGCCCTATCTGGGACAGCAATTTAAGAAATGAAATGAGTATTATTGATTGTAAAACAATAATGTAACCACTGTGTGAAGCCACCCTTTAGTAATAATAATTTAGGTATTTAAGTGATTACTGTGTGTCAAGCACTGGATGAGAAGCAGTGTGGCTCAGTGGAAAGAGCACGGGCTTGGGAGTCAGAGGTCATGGGTTCAAATCCCGGCTCTGCCATTTGTCAGCTGTGTGACTTTGGGCAACTCACTTAACTTCCTTGTGCCTCAGTTACCTCATCTGTAAAATGGGGATGAAGATTGTGAGCCCCATGTGAGATAACCTGATCACCTCGTATCCTCCCCAGTGCTTAGAACAGTGCTTTGTACATAGTAAGCACTTAACAAATGCCATTATTATTATTATTACTAAGCATTGACATAGATACAAGATAATCAGGTCCCACATGGAGCTCACAGTCTAAGTAGGACTGAGAACATGAATTGAATCCCCATTTTACAGATGGGGGAACTGAGGCACAGAGAATTTGTGAGCTGCCCAAATTCACCCAACAGACAAGTGGCGGAGCAGGAATTAGAACCCAGGATCTCTGCCTTCCAGGCACGTGCTCTTTCCACTAGACCATGCCATTTTTCCCTTTCCCTTCTCCCTAAAGCCACTCCCTAGCACAGGCCAGGGATTCTGAAGGATCTGGGTTTTAATCCCAGCTCTTTCAATTGCTTCCTGTATCACCTTGGGCAAATCACTGAACTTCTCTGTGCCTCATTTTCCTCAACTGTAAATGGGGATACCTATTGTCCCTTCCACTTGAACTGTGAGCTCCATGTAGGACAGGGATTGTGTCTTACCCAATTAATCTGTATCCCCCTCAGCACTTAGAACAGTGTTTGACACATCATAAATGCTTAAGAAATATCACTTATTTTACCCAGAAATGAGGAGTAACTCCCCAAATTAAGTTCAGGTTATAATAATAATGATTCCTTTTGCTAAGCACATACTGTGTGCCAAGCTCTCTATTAAGTATTGGAGTGATACAAGCTATTCAGGTCAGAAAGAGTTCCCTTCTCACATGGGGTTCATAGTCTGAGAGGGAAAACAATTATTTTATCCCCATTTTAAAGATGAGGAAACTGAAAGACAGAGAAGTTAGGTGACTTGTTCAAGATCACACAGCAGACAATTGATAGAACTAAGTTTACAACCCAGGGCTCCAACTTCCCAGGCCTGAGCTGTTTCCACTGGGCAACACTGTTAATGCAACTGGTCCCAAATTCATTCTCTGCTTTTGATTTATGCTTTTCTTCCACAGATCTCCAAGTATAACCATTCTAAAGTGGACCTCTAAAAGCATCCAACCATCTAGCATTTTGGGATTTTTTTTTGATTTTAAAGCAAAAAAAAAAAGCAAATATTGAAAGCATTAGACACTTGGTACTCATTTTTTAAAATATTCATAAAGTGCTTACTATGTGCCAAGTAATAATAATAATAGCATTTATTAAGCACCTACTACATGTAATCAGCTCCCACATGGAGCTCACAGTCTAAGTAGGACTAAGAATGTGAATTGAATCCCCATTTTACAGATGGGGGAACTGAGGCACAGAGAATTTGTGAGCTACTATGACTGTTCTAAGCACTGGAGAGGTTACAAGGTGGTCAGGTTGTCCCACGGGGGGCTCACAGTCTTAATCCCCATTTTCCAGATGAGGTAACTGAGGCACAGAGAAGTTAAGTGACTTGCCCAAAGTCTCACAGCTAATTGGTGGGGCTAGGATTTGAACCCATGACCTCTGACTCCAAAGCCTGGGCTCTTTCCACTGAGCTATGCTGTACTGTGCACTGGGGTAGATGCAAACTAATCAGGTTAGATACAGTCCAGTGCCGCATGGGGCTCTCAGTCTTAATCCCCATTTTACTGATGAGGCACAGAAGAGTTAAGTGACTTGCCCAAGGTCACACAGCCACACTGTTCTGCAATCAGAAAACCACCCAGCTTGCTTATTGACACTGGGGCAGCTTTCACCACTGATCCTTTTGGTATCATCAAGACCCCAAGGGAAAATAAACCTTTCACCAATGACAACTTTTAAAGCCCACATAAAATTTTCTATGTAAAATCAAAACATTGGTATTTGGGTAGGCCAAAAATCTCATTTATTTACATCAATAAAATATGCACCTCACGACACCCTGGGTCACCATTGAGTAATGTATAGAATTTTCCAGTGTTTTTAGAAGGAATGAGTAATGACAGTGGAAAGGCTTAGGTTCATTTAAGAAAAACAAATTTGGAGCAAGGGAGCTCTTTATTTAGAAAGAGCTTGTGATATGGGCAGACATTTGCTTTGTTTAGACAAGTGTCACAGTTTTATTTCATTGACAAAGTTTTCCAAAGTCATACAGGGCAATCAATACTTTGGCATCTACCTTGGTCAAATGATAGTATTCACAACAAAACAATGATTTCACAATGAAACTACAGGAGTATCCAAAACTAAATAATCCTAATTGCAAAATAATGGCATTGTTTGACTTTTCCTGACCCCTACTTCGTCTAGATGTTCAGCAGCTAGTAGAACAATCTACATCTATATTCTCATTCTTCCCATCTCATAATATAGAACACAAATAGATTTTCCCCTGAGAAAACAACAAAGGACAACTAAGAAAAACGTTCAGGAAATAAATAAATGGAAAGAAAACATGAATATTTTAGGCCCCTTTAGCGAATGTATTTTTCTGCCTGTAATATTTTTAGTGGGTATGGCTATAAATGAACATCTCTCAGAATAGTTTTCATTCTATTTCTGTACCTTCATGTATTCCTGAGTTTTAAGTACCACAGGTGAATAAAGGACTAAAGGAATAGTTCCTGGAACTGAATGTAGTTGAAGTAGTGAGAGGGCGGGTCATCACTTTACCTTCTCTTTGATAAGTTTGTCACTAGACCTCATTCTTTAAGTGCACTGAAAATCTCAAGTACTAGCAGACAAAAAGGAAATTACAATTACATTGGCAAAAATGACAGACTCCAGTGGCAACTGATCTCTTTACGCTTCTTATAGCAAGCAAACGCTAAGGAATCTTTCATGAGGCGATACAAATTTGAAAACTGATTCGTCCATATAGTTAAAAGTTAGGAAAATTATATTAGTCCCAATCTGAATCTTCCCATCTTGAACGATCTCAGGATTCACAAACATGAGCTGAGCTTCCTTGGTTTTTCTTGGCCATATCCCCTGGATCTCAATCTTCTAAGACAAAAGCTTGTTTCACATTTTGAGGATAGATGGAGGTTTACAAGACAGAAGAATGGAAGATTTACCCATTAGCCATGAAATATGGTGCTCAGATCCCTTGACATTAGGTAATTATAGTGGTCAAGAAAAAAAATAGGCCAGGAGGGCTGGTAGACAATCTGGCAGGGATTATGATGAGGGAGCAATTCCCAGAATAGAACCAAGCACTACTGTACTATTCTGTTAATTTTATTAATGATGTGCATATAGCTATAAGTCTATTTATTCTGACAGTTTTGACACCTGTCTCCAAGTGTTGTTTTGTTGTCTGTCTCCCCCTTCTAGACTGTGAACCCGTTGTTGGGTAGGAACTGTCTCTATATGTTGCCGACTTGTACTACCCAAGTGCTTAGTACAGTGCTCTGCACACAGTAAGCGCTCAATAAATACGATTGAATGAATTGAATAAATGAATGAACTGCTCTCACAGGCTCTAATATCCATGTGCTTCATTTGGCTGGAACAGAGAACAAAGGTGAGGTAATTTGTCTTACTTCCTTTCACCCTTTCCTCATTATCTTATGCGTTGTGATCCCCTGAGAGTTTGCTAAACCACTTAGCCCAACCTTTCTCTGCAGGTGCCAGGATTTCAGAATTTTCATTGAGACCTCAGAGTCTGCTGCAGTCAATCAGTGGTATTTCTGAAGTGCTTGTTATTTGCAGAGCACATAATATTAAATGCTTGGGAGAGTACAATGCAACAAAATTTGGCTGGTTTGGCACCAAGCCCCAGACTTGATGACCTACAGGATTATGTGATGTGCCTCTGAGCTTTTCTTAGCTGATCTTGATGGTGTACTCCCTGTCCTCCTGCCCTGTTCAATCAATCAGTCAAGCAATCGTATTTATTGAGCGCTTACTGTTCAGGGTCACCAAATGGAAGGAAGCTTTTTCTCCTGCTGGCAGAATAATTTGTGAGACATCTTCAGCCGTCTCCCCTAAGACCCACCAAATTTGGAAATGCTAAAGCTGTCCAGCCTATGATCTGCATCCATATCCCAGAATATAGAAAATGAAACCGTGTGGAAACAGTGTGGCCTAGTAGCTAGACCAAGATCCTAGGACCTGGGTTCTAGTCCTAGCTCTGCCACTTGTCTGTTGGGTGACCTGTAATTTGTGAGGCACTTCTCTGTGCCTCAGTTGCCTTATCTGTAAAATAGGGATTAATACAGTGAGCCCCATGTGGGACATGGACTGAATGCAACCCGATTCACTTCCTGGCACATAGTAAGCACTTAACAATTACTATTAAAATATTTTGTCAGTCGGGAATATTTTGTCAGTCTGGGAGTCAGGAAATCAAGGTGCTATAGAGTAGTAAATACGTACAGACATATATGCATATATACAGGTGCTGTGGGGAGGGGAAGAAAGTAAGGCGGGGGGATGGGAAGGAAGGGGAGAGAAAGGAGGGGGCTCAGTCTGGGAAGGCCTCCTGGAGGAGGTGAGCTCTCAATAGGGCTTTGAAGAGACTACCCTGTGCCTCAGTTACCTCATATGTAAATTGTGGTTTGAGACTGTGAGCCTTCTGTGGGACTGGGACTGTGTCCACTATGTATCCCAGCACTTAAAATAGTGCCTGGCACGAAGTAAGAGCATAACAAATACCATACAAAAAGCTATGGAAGCGACTATTTTTTTTTCTCGAGTGTTTTAAGACTTGGTTTTGACTCTACTAGTAAACAGGAGGCGGGACAAAGATGAGGGTAGTCAAAGTAGGGCACCCGAAATTGGACAAGAGATTCACATCTCTTTTTAGGGGCCCCGTGTTCCATACCCAGTCATCTCCCCCGTCTACCCTTCGGAGCCAGGACAAAGGGCTACAAGGAAGCAATTATGACTTGGCTCTCAAACCCTCCAAATGGCTTCCAAACTGCTGCCCCCCACCCTCTATCCTCTCCTCCCAGTTTCTGAAATCCCTTTTCCCAGAGTTTCTGATTTTACTATGGAAAGAGCACGGGACTGGGTTTCAGGAGAAGTGGGAAACAGTGTGCCTGTTGCCTGAGAGACAGGGAATGTGTCTACCGACTATATTCTATTGTAGTCTCCCAAGCACTTAGTACAGTAGTAATAATAATAATAATTATAATGATGGTATGTGTTAAGCACTTACTATGTGCAAAGCACTGTTCTAAGCGCTGGGGAGGTTACAAGGTGATCAGGTTGTCCCATGGGTGGCTCACAGTTTTAATCCCCATTTTACAAAATGAGGTATCTGAGGCACAGAGAAGTGAAGTGATTTGCCCAATGTCACACAGCTGATAGTTGGCAGAGCTGGGATTTGAACCCATGACCACTGACTCCAATGCCCGTGCTCTGTCCACTGAGCCACGCTGCTTCTCCAGAGCTCAATAAATACCATTGATTGATTGAAAAGCAAGAGAGTGTTCAGTGCCACAGGGGCTTGAATCACTCATAGGGAACTCAGTAAGCAGATTTTCACCAAATCAGATCATGGGGAACACTAAGTCAGACTTTCCCCCATGGATCAGATCATGCCTGACCTCTCTGTGCCCCAATTTCCTTAGCTTTACACTAATCATAGGAACTACTCAGATGAAGGTGGGGCAGGGGGAGATCATAAACTATTATCTTAATTGAAAGATTAAGAACAGATCTTTACCAGAAGGCTTTTGTTTGTCTTAGATTAACAAGCCACAGACTATTGTGTACCCATATTAGGTAGAACTGACATTAACCTTAGCAGCTGCCCTTTACTGATAAAGACCTTAACCATGCAGATCTACAGGGAAGAAAAGGCAGATGAGCAGCTGACAACCCATTTCACACCAGAAGCACAGCAATGTATTTCCACGGTGTTGTTGAACATGTCACCCACATTATTTTGCTACATTTGTCTTGTCTTATGCTGTCGAGTCATCTCCAACCCATTGCGACTCCATGGACACATCTCTCTCAGAACGCCCCACTCCCATCTGCAGTTATTGGGATAGTTTATCTTAGTCTTTTCTTGGTAAAATTATGGAAGTGGTTTACCATTTCCTCCTTCCACTCAGTAAACTTGATTCATCACCCTTGATTCTCTCCCATGCCACTGCTGCCCAACACTGGTGAGTTCCGACTTGTAGAAGATTGCCTTTCACTCGCCCAAACTAGAAATAGAATGGATATGCCTCTGCTTGACTCTCACTGTCATAGCCAAGGTTGGTAGAATACTCGAAACTCCCCAGGTGCCATCTTGAAATGGGTCTGCTACATTCAGAAGCATGCATTTCTTTCTCCAAAGTGAAAGTGAAAGCATAAACAATGCCGGTTGAAGATGAAATGGTACGCATTTGCCAGTGAAAATTGAAAATCCAGTTTATGAGCGTCACCCAAAAGCAACCAAAGTCCAGCGTCTGTTGATCAGTAATGTTTAACGAAAATGAATTGAATTTCCCTTGGGACTTTGGCTCTCAATCTTTTTCTGAGGTATTTTAAAAGCAAATCACAACGTGTCATTAATAACGATTCTGATCTTGAACAACTTCAAGAATGTTATGAGATATCTCCCCACCCATGCCCATTAAGTACTAGGAAAAAATATTTTTAGAGTGCTAAAGGGTCAAACCTCTTTTCAGTCTATATTTCCTAAGGTAACAGCTTCTTACCAAGAGGGCAATAAACTGACATTACAAATAGCATCCAGTGACCTCTACCTAACAGTGGTTGTTAGGACAAACTGGTGTGACAGTAAAAGCAAGGATTTTCCAGGATTTTAGTTTCACCAAAAAAAGTTTAGTGTTGTGGGGGGGCGGTTTCCATCTCTGTCACCATTTTTCCAAAAAAAAAAAAGAAAAGCTGTTCAATCACTTATTTGAAAAATACAAGTCTGAGTATTGAATGTGGACTAATTTAGAATTACTGTGAAATCCATCCTTCAGAGTGGTGACAGATGGCTTGAAATACATTTGTCATTGTGTTATTTGGACACGGATTGAACAGTTGCATCTTTCTAACAATTTAAAATCCCAAACATCATAGCATACTCCTTCCTGCCAGAGCAAGCATTTTCACTCCATTTTTCTTTTAATAGAAGACAATGGCAAAATTAGATTACATTATTCTAATGTCATATACATCTCTGGGTGCAGTATAGAAAAGAGTAAGAAAAAACTATGGGGTGCAGTGTCAGGCAGGGGTTGTATACTTTTGCACAAGTTTTCTTTAGTAAGAATGCAACCTTCCTCTTAAAGGAGAACTGTGGATATTAGAGGAACTAGTGACCCTCTGGCAGTGTATTTGATATGTGCTGCTTTAAGATGCATTACCTGCAATCTTTTTAAAATAACAATGAGAAGTTTAACAGTGTAGCAGAAAGAGCACAGAATTGACAGGAGACTGTCATACCTGTATATATGTATATACCTAGGTATATGCATATACCTATATATATATATATATATATATATATGTTTGTACATATTTATTACTCTATTTTATTTGTACATATTTATTCTATTCATTTTATTTTGTTAATATGTTTTGTTCTCTGTCTCCCCCTTCTAGACTCTGAGCCCACTGTTGGGTAGGGACCGTCTCTATATGTTGCCAACTTGTACTTCCCAAGCACTTAGTACAGTGCTCTGCACACAGTAAGCGCTCACTAAATATGATTGAATGAATGAAAGATGCATTATCTGCAATCTTTTCAAAATAACAATGAGAAGTTTAACGTTGTAGTAGAAAGAGCACAGGATTGACAGTCAGGAGATCCAGGGTATTTGACCTTCGCTTGTTGGGTGATAACTTTTCCACGCCTCAGTTTCCCACCTGTAAATGGGGATTAAATATCCGTTTTCCCCCACCTAGACTGTGAGTCTCAAGTCAGATCAGGGACTGTGTCCAATCTGTACTGGATTTACCTCAGAGCTTAATAAATTCCATTATTATTTTCCCTACTACTAATGACATATAAAGTCTGAAATGTGTGGCAGACATACGTACATCCTTGGTTTCTGGTGAGATCTAGTCTCCCTTTGCATCCAGGTGTGTAATAATGACACACTCAACTAAAGTGAGCAATTCGAGAAGAGCGAGGTGTCCGCTTATGGTTATATTGTCCTCTCCCAAGCACTTAGTACAGTGCTCTGCACATGGTAAGCTCAATAAATATGATTGAACGAAGAAAGACACTTCCTTATTTAGCCCTTTCCCTTTGCCAAAGCTAGGGGCTTTGTAAATGCTAATTGTTCCCCTTTATATTTTTCACATTGGTAGGAAGGATCAAAACAAGGTTTCAAGAGGTAAGGGGAGCTGTAAACTAAGTCAGAAGGGTCACTCCTGGGGAAGTCTGGAAGCAAACCCAGCAGGACGGCATGTACTCTGCTACCGGCAAGGCTCATGCTGACTTCAAAAGAGCCACAACTTGGCTTAAAAAAACATATTTTCTCTAGCAGGGCCGTATACATGCTGGGTGCTCACTGAAGAAAAGTGGAAAAATATTAGACTGAAAGAAGTGTGTTTTGGGATGTATGTTACTCTTTGGGAATTGACGAATAAAAGTAGCTGACTTCTTCACATAGCTCATAATTTTTCCAAATTCATTTCACAAGGCCCCTTCAGAAAATGAGTTGATAAACACTTGGAAACAGAAACTCACTGTCATTAGACCACAACAACGGTTAATGTTGTTCCCTTTTAGTAAGATCTCTAGTGATGTGGGGCCATCTTTCCCCATATGATTCAAGAAAAGGCTATATTGTACAATTTGCCTAACATTGTGGGAGTTCAAATTACTTAAGACTAAACAGCATTCATACTGAATTTTGTGGTGGGGTAATTTGGAATGGATGAACTGTTTCAGATTAAAGGAAAACTGCTCAAATTTAAAAAAAGTTTTATTTTCCTGATAGTGAAATTAACTTTCAATTTAAAATTTTAGTTTCGTTTCTATTGTCTATTCACTTTCATGTCAATCTACGTTGCCTAGGCAACTAAAAAAATCCAGTAGAAATGCTAAATTGCAAAGGGATTTTCTTTTTGCAAATATTTCTAGCTTAATTGGAAAATTGAATTGCTAAAATTCTTTCAAAACAGCCTGTCCTTGGATTAACTTCAATTCATTTGTGTGTTTGATTCTGCTAGTCATAAAGTATTTTTTAAAAAGGTGGATTCAAAACCTCTTCAATCTCCAAATGCACAGCTATCCATTTAGCAATTTTTCTATTGTGGTTATAGAAGTCAAATGATTTCAGTAGTTGCCTTGGCGTCATGTCTTCTTTATCCACTGATTACCTTTGTGAATAAAGTGTGGGTATGTTTCCCAGATAGACTATTTTTTTTTTTTTATAAACTGAAGAGGGAATAACTAAAAACCATACTTTTTTTCTTCAAAAAGCTCTTCAGGTTCCCATTCAATTATCCTAACCTCACTTCAGTTTCACTTTGCATTCCTTAGTAGACATTCACAGCCCTCAAACAAGCCAAGGGATTCTGGTGAAAACCTCAGAAGAGAGATAGGATTCTCTTAGATGCCTTAAACTTAAAACTCTTAATGATAAATCTCAAAGTAAAGTTGAATTTTTTTTCTAGCAATGACACTAAATGGTTTTTTCATTTTTAACGGATCCACGGATAACATTTTCTCCCATATTGCCTTCTGCTTTCCCATTGATATATGTGGATTTTATTTTGCTATAGTCATCAATTAATTTTATTCCACACAAATGTGACTGTTATTCCAATCTGTATGAATCCACGGTGGATTAATAGATCTAAAGTTCTTAGGCCTAATTCATGAAGAACTGCAGCTATTAATTCCCTAGGATCCATAGGGTTACTTGTCTTGTTATGAACAGGAAATCCTGCCTGGCTGAAATAATGTATTTTTGATAACAGGTAGCGGCTTCTTGACTTTTTTGCTCCCCTTGGTTCTTGGAAACTTAATTTTCAGTGAATTGCTCTAGAATCCTTTTTGGGAATGGGCGTTATCCTAAGCGGCCTCTGATTCCCAGGGAACTGTGGATTTCTAAACAGACGCTCTGTTAGTTTTTACCAGTCACCCGGGAATAGCCAATAATTTAAAATGTCCTTAAATATAATGAGGAATGGCTTTTGATGTTTCAACAACCATTTTTATGGGCACGGTCCAGTGAATTCCAGTGTAACCGGATAACATGGTCATACAGCTTAACTCCAGGATTGAGATTCTAGCCAAGGCTGATTGTAATTTCCAGAGCAAAATCTTTATTATTTGCTGCTTCTCTTTCATAAAAAAAAATTTGCTAGATCATTATATTATCTATCTGTAAAATACCTTTTCTTTGCAGGTTACGTTTATTGTTATTTGCATCTCATTCTATCCTTTGTAAATAAAGTCTAGTTTCTTTTGTTTCAGAAAGAACCCTTTCCTTATAATTAATTAATGTACTGTGGATCCTTTTACCTGTGGATGAGTTTCCTTGTGAATATAATTTGCTATTTCATGCCTTTGTCCTTAATGGAGACTTTATCCCAACATCTATTCGAGGCCCTAAACTGGGAACTTCACTCTGAGATTCTTGAAAAATTGAAGATAAAATATACCACATTTTTAAGAAAAAGTCACCAGTTCAGGACTCTAAGCTGTTTTCATTAAGGTGCAAAGACAGTGCAAAGGTTTATGCAGGGCCAGAGGGTGGGATAAGTGAAAAGAGACCTGGAATCTACCCCAAAACCCTATCACTGGGGTTCTGCCACCAGGACTGTACTACTTTTTCTTTTATGGTATTTGTTAAGCGCTTACTACATGTCAAATACTGTTCTAAGTGCTGGGGTAGATACAAGTTATTTAGGTCGAACACAGTCTCTGTCTCCCATACAGGAAGCAGCATGGCTCAGTGGAAAAAGCCCGGGCTTTGGAGTCAGAGGTCATGGGTTCAAATCCCACCTCCACCACTTGTCAGCTGTGTGACTTTGGGTGAGTCACTCCACTTCTCTGGGCCTCAGTTACCTCATCTGTAAAATGGGGATGAAGATTGTGAGCCCCATGTGGGACACCCTGATGATCTTGTTTCTAGACTGTGAGCCCACTGTTGGATAGGGACTGTCTCTATATGTTGCCAACTTGTACTTCCCAAGCGCTTAGTACAGTGCTCTGCACACAGTAAGCGCTCAATGAATATGATTGATTGGTTGTAGAAATAGAGCGGGGTTTTTTTTTTTTGTATTTGTTATGTGCTTACTATGTGCAAAGCACTGTTCTAAGCACTGGGGAGGACACAAGGTGATCAGTTTGTCCCATGTGGGGCTCACAATCTTAATCCCCATTTTACAGATGAGATAACTGGGGCACAGAGAAGTTAAGTGCCTTCTAGACTGTGAGTCCACTGTTGGGTAGGGACTGTCTCTATATGTTGCCGACTTGTACTTCCCAAGTGCTTAGTACAGTTCTCTGCACACAGTAAGCACTCAATAAATACAACTGATTGATTGATTAAGTGACTTGCCCAAAGTCACACAGTTGATAAGTGTTGGAGCTGGGATTTGAACCCATGACCTCTGACTCCCAAGCCCGTGCTCTTTCCACTGAGCCACGCTGCTTCTCTTGTTGCTTTGGAGCCAATCTTAGCTACTCTGGTTTTAGAAACCGGATCCTTATTTGTTTAAGGTCCAAATGAAATCCTCCCCTATTTAGCTTTCAAGTGGAAGTGAACAGTGCCATATGTATAGTTACAAACCTTTAGACAATTTGGCATATATTCTTTAGACATTTTTCGGCTTCCATTTGTTTTCTGAGATATCCAAAAGATTAAAAATGAGTATAGATTCTTGACTTTAATGGAACAAAATGCCTTATTTCACCTCTCCACGTAGTCCCATTATAGCCAATCAGGGCTAATGCTATCTGTTTTTCTTAAGGCTCTAGCGAAATACAATACACATGTTGGAACATTCTGGGATGCAGCCCACAGCTATTTCACATTACCTATGCTGTTCCATTCCATTACTGTTGTCATTATTATTTATGTTTGTACATATTTATTACTCTGATTTATACATATTTATTTTATTTATTTTATTTTGTTAATATGTTTTGTTCTCTGTCTCCCCCTTCTAGACTGTGAGCCCACTGTTGGGTAGGGACCTTCTCTATATGTTGCCAGCTTGTACTTCCCAAGCGCTTAGTACAGTGCTCTGCACACAGTAAGCGCTCAATAAATACGATTGAATGAATGAATTGTTCTCTCAGTGCTGGGTAAAGGTACAGTCTTGGCTAAAGGAGGTTCACAGTAGGAAAAGTCAAGGGGGCTGTGGGAGTGGGTTTTGTTGTTGGCAATGCTGTATCAAACACTGGGTTTCCCCTGAAAGCAGGCACACCTGAAAGGCTGAAGGGAAGGAAAACCTCCTTAGGGAACTCTATCTCCCAGAATAATAGTAATAATTTTGGTATTTGTTCAGCGCTTCTTATGTGCCAGGCACTGTTCTAAGTGCTGGAGTAGATACAAGGTAATCAGGTTGTCCCACGTGGGGCTCACAGTCTTCATCCCCATTTTACGAATGAGGTCACTGAGGCACAGAGAAGTGAAGTGACTTGCCAAGGTCAGAATGCCAAAGACCAGGATATCTGGAAACCTAGAGAAGCCCTTTCACTCTCTGTCTCTGTCTATGCTTGTCTCTCCCTCCCTGCCTTTGTTTCTCTGTCTCCTTCTGTCTGTCTCTCTGTATGTCTAATTCTGTCTCTCTGTATGTCTGCCTCCAGTGGTCTGTGTGTCTCTCTGCCTCTTTTTTCCTTCTTCTCTTAATGATAATAATAATAATTATGGTATTTCAGTGCTTTCCATGTGCCAGGCACTGAACTAAGCACTGGGGTGGATACCAGCAAATCAGGTTGGACAGAGTCCCTTGTCCCATGTGGGTCTCACATGCTCAATCCCCATTTTACAGATGAGGTAACTGAGGTTCAGAGAAGTGAAGTGACTTGCCCAAGGTCACCCAGCAGAACAAATAGCAGAGACAGGACTAGAATAATAATAATAATAATAATGATGATTATGGCATTTATTAAGCACTTACTATGTGCAAGGCACTGTTCTAAACACCGGGGAGGTTACAAGGTGATCAGGTTGTCCCATGGGGGGCTCACAGTCTTAATCCCCATTTTCCAGATGAGGGAACTGAGGCCCAGAGAAGTGACTTGCCCAAGGTCACCCAGCAGACAAATGGCAGAGACGGGACTAGAATAATAATAATAATGATGATGATCATGGCATTTATTAAGTGCTTACTATGTGCAAGGCACTGTTCTAAGCACTGGGGAGGTTACAAGGTGATCAGGTTGTCTCACAGGGGGCTCACAGTCTTATTCTCCATTTAACAGTTGAGGGAACTGAGGTGCAGAAAAGTCAAGTGCCTTGCCCAAGGTCACCCAGCAGACAAATGGCAGAGACAGGACTAGAAATAATAATGATAATGATGATGATGATGGCATTTATTAAGTGCTTACTATGGGCAAGGCACTGTTCTAAGCGTTGGGGAGGTTACAAGGTGATCAGGTTGTCCCACAGGGGGCTCACAGTCTTAATCCCCATTTTCCAGAGGAGGGAACTGAGGCCCAGAGAATAATAATAATAATAATAATAATTTTGGCATTTGTTAAGCGCTTACTATGTGCAAAGCACTGTTTAAGCGTGGCGGGGGGGATACAAGGTGATCAGATTGTCCCACGGGGGGCTCACAGTCTTCTAATCTCCATTTTACAGATGAGGTAACTGAGGCTCAGAGAAGTTAAGTGTCTTGCCCAAGGTCACACCGCAGACACGTGGCAGAGTCAGGATTCGAACCCATGACCTCTGACTCCAAAGCCCAGGCTCTTTCCACTGAGCCACACTGCTCTGATTTTTAGGCCTGTGCTCTATCCACTATGCCACACTGCTTCTCTTCCATCGTCCTGCCACAGAAGAGGTCCTAGGCAGCAAGGGGCCTGTCTCCAGGGCATCCTGGGGCCTTAGGATTTGGTACCCAAGGTACAATTAGATGGACACCACCAAGACCTCTGCCAGTCTCCATATTCCATTCGGTGCCCAGTTCCTGGGGCTGGGAATGAGGCCGGACTCTGGCTCCCCACCGTGCCTCCTCACCCGGCCTCCCGCCCACCTACTGGTCCACAACTGCTTCCCTTTCATTCACTCATTCAATCGCATTTATTGAGCACTTACTGTGTGCAGAGCACTGTACTAAGCGCTTGGGAAGTACAAGTCGGCAACATATAGATACGGTCCCTACCCAACAGTGGGCTCACAGTCTAGAAGGCAGATCTCCTCTTGTGATTCTTCATTTTGCCCCCCACCGCTGTCCCCTCATTGGCCACACCTCATTGCACAGTGGCTGCTGGCTGGTTCTGAGGAGATAGGAAGAGCCAAAGAGCCCGGGCTTTGGAGTCAGAGGTCATGGGTTCGAATCCCAGCTCCGCCAATTGTCAGCTGTGTGACTTTGGGCAAGACGCTTAACTTCTCTGTGCCTCAGTTCCCTCATCTTTAAAATGGGGATTAAGACTGTGAGCCCCCCGTGGGACAACCTCATCACCTTGTACCCTCCCCAGCACTTAGAACAGTGCTTTGCACATAATAAGCGCTTAATAAATGCCATCACCATCATCATAATCACAAAGAGAGGGAAATCAGAGATTCTGCAGGTTCTAAATTGAAAAAATTACAAGGCAAAGCTTCTGCCGCTGCAACACTTTGTACAATGTTCTGCACACAGTAATACCATTGATTGATTGCAGGGGCATTTTCTTTTGGGGACAATGGGAGAGATGAGCAGAGTGGGAGAGTCATGAAAAATTAAACAAATAAGGCCACCACACATCCACAACATCCAGAGTATTCATTCAATTCAATCATATTTCTTGAGTGCTTACTGTGTGCAGAGCACTGTACTAAGCGCTTGGGAAGTACAAGTTGGCAATATATAGAGACGGTCCCTACCCAACAACGGGCTCGCAGTCTAGGAGGGGGAGAGAGACAACAAAAGAAAACAAAACATGTGGACAGGTGTCAAGTTGTCAGAACAAGAAGAATTAAAACTGTTAGAATTAGAGCAGAGAGGGTAGGCACTCTCATCGTGCCAGTGGGCACTGTCATAAGGTCTGGATTGGCCACGATATTATCCATGACCCATATTCAGTGATATTTGAGTGCTTACCTCCTACAGAGCAATGTACTAAATGCTTGGGAAAGTACAATCCAACAATAACCAGTGACATTCCCTGCCCACAATGAGCTCAGTCTAGAGTGGGGTGGAGACAGAAGTCAATGCAAATAAATAAAATTACAGATATGTACTTAAGTGCTTTGGGGCTGGGAATGGGGAAGGGAGCAAATCAGGGCAAAGCAGAAGCGAGTGGGAAATGAGGAAAAGTAGGGCTTAGTCTGGAAAGGCATCTTGGAAGAGATGGGCCTTCAATAAAGCTTTGAAGCAGGGATTGAACTCCTAAGTAGACCAGGTTGCCCCAAAGTGACCATTTTCCTCACTTATGGTCTGAAGCCATCCCTGGCTCAGCTCTTTCTGCTGGTGGGTGATGGTGGTTCTCAGGGCTGGACCCATCATTCATCTGAAACTTCTTTGTTGGTGTTATGTTTGTTCAAGTCCTATCCTTCTGCCAAGATGAGCAAAAAAAATCAAATTAGCTGTGCTTTCTAAATCCCTGATTAATTGCCCACGCAAATGGGGCAACTGAAGAGTCTCACCCACAGAGAAGGCCAAAAATAATGACTTATGTTCTATGAAGTATTCAGAAGGCGAACACTGTTTCAATAAGATAAAATTACAAAATAGGAAAAGGATTAAAAAGGATGGCACTTTAATTTCTTGCTTTAGAATTTGTCTCTTTTTTCCTTTCGTATTTATGTTATTTGTTGGAAAGCTGACATGACTAGATTAACAGTGTCATTGCCCTAGATTACTCTCCATCCAAAAGAAACTGTTCAACTGAAGTGCCTTGGACGATATGTTGATGCCACAACTTTGGTTATGAATCCTCCACCAATAAAGGCTAATAATGCAGCCAAATTTGGTGAATGCCCTGTCACAGGTGAAGGGCAGCATCAAATCAAGAACAAAGGCCCCAATCAGGCTGGCCTTCTGTGATATAGCCATTGCAGGCGCCCGGATTAATACAAAATGAAAACAAAGACCGCAACAGAGTCCCTAAAGAAGATCAGTTAAGGAGGCTTTAAAGACACTTTGCCTACCGTTTCTGTTCTCTTTTGTTTGGTTTCCATGGGAATCTGCTTTTTGGGGGGGAATTCTAGTGTGTCTGTTGCTTGTGTTTTTTCAGTCTGATGACACTGGAGAAGCAGACGAAAGTGAGGGTATTAGAAGGGTAACAGACAGGTATTGGAAATAGAGCTTGCAAAATACAGATTGGATAGGCAGAACCGAATCTCTACATGTTTAATGTTTTTTAAGATTGTTTTGTTGAAAAGCATCTTCAAGGGAAGATTTGTTTTTCTCACATTTTCTGCCCAGGTGTGATACGTTCCACTGACTAGTCATCACCAACATCATAGTGAATTTGGCATTCAGTGTTTCTAGCACACACTGACTCTCTGTGCCCACGCGATTGGGCACATATGTGAGGTTACAAGGACGAAAGGATACTGTTAAAAAACCACAGATGTTTTCCAAACAGAAAAGGGGAAAAAAATGTCAGCCCTCCAATGAGAGTAAAATGCAGTTCTCATTCCTCCATAATCACTTTTCTTCCTGGAGGCATAAGTTAGAGAGGCAGATGTATGATCTAGCAAGTTTGCTAGATTCATTTTTCAAAAAGCAGGGTGCTGTCTGATTCAGTAAATTCAGGTTACAGAGAACTAGGGTAAATCATTCTGAGGCAGCACGGCAACTCCTGCTTGTGACTTGGCATCCCTTATTTTTTTTTCTAGAACATTATCCTGTGTCCCGATGGATGCTACTGGGAAATCGGGCCAGAACGCTGAGACGCGGCGACTATAAGTGGTCACTTTCTGTTTCTAAACAAGAGTTACAATTAGGTCCGGGTTTCTTCATGTTCCTTCAAACATGTTGATAAATTCATTTCACATTCTAATTGGAGTGCATTCTTAATAGCGGTCATTTATGCTTTTGGTCTGAAGTCCTTTGCTCCTGGAACAGTACATTTTCCGTTCCCAGCCAAGAGCCAGCAGTGTGGCCTAATGGATAGATCACAGACTTGGGAGTCAGAAGGACCTTGGTTCTAGTCCTGTTTCCGCAACTTATCTGCTGTGTGACCTCGGGCAAGTCACTTAACTTCTCTGTTCCTCAGTTGCCTCATCTGGAAAAGGGAGATTAAGACTGAGCACCACTTGGGACAGGGCCTGTGGCCAAACTGAATACATTGTTTCTACCCCAGGGTTTAGAACATTTCCTGGCTCATTGTAAGCTCTTAACAAATACCGTTTAAAAAAAAAAGTGCAAGACTGGAAGTCAGAACTCCTGGAATTCAATCCAAGCCCATCTTTTATCTGCTTTGTAACCTTGGGCAAGTCACTTAATTTCTCTCCACCTCAGTTTACCCCTTTCTACATGGTAAGAAAACCCATTCTCCCATTCTCCTTTGCACTGCCAGTCATACCATCGAGTTGGATTCCGTTAAGTCTGCAGGTGCCATCCATTACATCTCTATGTCACATAACAACCCAACAATAGTTCCTCATGCTAGAAAGTCTCTCTTACTTGCCCAAGGTCAAACAGAAGACATGTGGCGGAGTTGGGATTTGAATCCGTGACCTCTGACTCCAAAGCCCATGCTCTTTCCACTGAGCCACGCTGCTTCTCTAAGGTCGTGTCTGCTGTGTGACCTTGGGCAAATCACTTCACTTCTCTGAGCCTCTGTTACCCCATCTGTCAAATGGGGATGAAGACTGTGAGCCCCACTGATCACCTTGTATCCCCTACAGTGCCTAGAACAGTGCTTTGCACATAGGTAGCACTTAACAAATGCCATTATTATTATTTGACAGGGATAGACAGGGACTGTGTCCAAACATAATTATGCTTACTTGGCATGCAGTAAGTGCGTAACAAATACCTTAATTATCATCATTATTATTATTGAGGTAAAGGGGACAGGAACCCCTGAGCAGGGATGGTAGTCCTTATCTTTTGCCTAATTGTATTTTACAAGAGCTTAGTACAGTGCTCTGCACACAGTAAGAGCTCAATAAATATGATTGAATGAATGCATGAATGCTCCACACATAATTGTACTCAACAGGAGCCTCATTATAGATTTTCCAGTAATGGTCCTTGGATGTGATGTCCTCTCATCACTAGTTTTTTGTACCAATGACAGAGAATCAGTTTCACTCCCCTTTCACCCCAAAAGTAATCCAGTGTTGGATTCTGGTGCTGCAGCCTGCCACTGGGAAAAGACTTCTGAGACTTTCTAGGCAAATAGCAGACCAAGATTTAAACCCAGCCAAGAGAGATGTCACTTTTCCTAGAAGTGCAACAAAATGGACATTTGAACAGAAGCAAATGGAAATATCTCTTTCAACTCACCCAGATGATGAGATATGTAGGAGACATTTTTTCAAGGGATTGTGGAAGAGCTCTGCCCAGGGAAGACCCTCCCTGCATTGTTAGATAAATAAAAACTTAGAATGTGTTGAGCTAGACATAGCTTATGAGACTCACTCCATGCCTTTTAGAGTCCAGGATGCAATAGTCCAAGAACTATGGTGACCATCTACTTAAGGAATAATCAAGGTCAAAACTAGCAAATGGGTAGCACTAATAGACCCAATAGCCTGTCAGTCGGTGGTAACTAAAATAGCAGCAGAGGAAATCAATATACCACTTGTGCAATCTACTCTTCACCCTTACATCACACATCGTTATAGTTATTAGTGAGTTGCAAGCTAGACAGGAGAATTCCTATCAGAGTGCTTTTCTCATAAAACATTTACCAGGAACTGGATTTGGATGGGGACTCTGAAGCTTCTAGGACTGAAGAATCCCTTAGATTGTCATATGACATCCCCAGTCGGGCTTTCGGATGGCATTTTGACTGAGAGATCCTGACCAAGAATAGTTTAAGTCCCTGAAAAAGGGCTTACATTCCAAGCACATTATTGAGTCTACGGGAAGAAATTTCCCGCTCAGTTTTTCTTCTGTGAGGTAGCCAATAAATGTTGACTAACTCCTTGATTTAGTCGTCTGCCATAGAGCAAGTCCTTGCCTATTTCTGTGAGCTCTAACCATATGCTGTAAATCCTCGGCCCTGTAAACACCCTCCCTCTAGCAGTTTTATCCGTTCACGGGGGATGGAACCTGTTTAGAGAATGGATGACTGCAGGTCACCTAATTGACGGCAATATAGTGAACCAAAAGAGGGCAAACAAAAGCCAGGAGGACAGAAGAAATGATTTAAAGACGTGAGGTATAGGCTGAAACAATGTGGACTACTGCCAGACAACTGCAGCCAACCAACCAGACTGTTGGGTGGCAATCTTTTTCTCTTTCAGCAGAGACTTCACAGGCCCTGTATGGAACAAACCCGTCTTGATGTATATTCAGTGACTTAGTGTCAGGCAGTCAATAGTCTTTCGAGCAATATATCTATATCTATATCTATATATCTATCTATCTCACCTTCAGTAGTGTCATCTTTGAAAATTCAGGCCTAACCATGGTTCCACAACAGATTTGCATATTTACTGCTCACGCATATATCGGACAAAGTCCTTCAAGGTGATAAAATCATCTCCTGCTCAATTATCTTCATAGTTTAAATGACAAAATCACCTGATCTTGTGAACAGGGCACAGTGCCGGGGAAGTGGGAAGGCTTTCCTCTGCATCTGACCTGTGTGGCGGGATGAAGAGGCAAATTCTGTAGCATATGGTTTCCTTGCCAGAGACAAACGTGGACTGTGGTGGCTGAGAACAGATGGGAGTTGGACACCTAGCTAGTGTATCATCTGACCGGCAGGTGTCAATCATAAAAATGTGATGCCATGTTGAATTATAACCCCTAATTCTAGGGACTGGTAGAATTGGTGGGACTCCCTGTCCCATTCATTATCCGAACAATAGCCTAGTATGCTAAATCACAGTCACAGCCATATACCCATGTCTGTGAGAGCAATTATCCATATAAGGCCATGACAATTCTTTACATTTTATAGAATTTTTATGCTGTCTATTGCCCCCTTCCTTATTTACGGATGTGGCTCTCTCCCTTTCCAAATAGCCTACCCAGGTTTTATCCACATCTTCTATTAGTACGTGGGAAGAATCCTGGTATCAGACTGCAAAGGTTACCAAAATGTGGAAACCAATCTACCTTATTTCTTTTCAGTCAGATAAAGGTGGGGTAGTGGATTGGTCCAGAGAATGTCTACAGTAGCCACAGAGGAAAAAGTATCTTCACCAACCTGCTCTTTCTCAGGACTTTGCTTTCCTCAGATGGGAACTTACACTCATCCATTTTCCCCTCCCTTTAAATTTCCATCAGTCATATTCGGTGCTCACTGTGTCAAGAACATTGTACTAAGCACCCTTGGTAGATATATTCCCTGCCTACAATGAGTTTACAGTCTAGAGGGAAGTTTACAATCTAGAGATTTACACCGAAGAGGTTTGAAGGGAAGAATGTCAGTCATCTGATGGCGGAATTGACCTTGTAGATTTTTCAAGGGATTCTCTGTGTTGTTAGTGAGGTGCTTTGCTCAAGGATAACGTGTAAGTCGATTCACCAATCAGTGGCATTTACTGAGAGCTCACTGTGTGCAGACCACTGTAGAAATATTTGGGAAAGTACAAGAGAGTAGAGTCAGCAGACATCCTCATGTTGTGTGCAGCGGAGGAAATATGTTCTTCCCCTTTCTGAACTTGGCATCAGGGTGCCCAGATAGCTGGAAGAGTCCATTATCCCCCAGCGCCACATTGGCTGGATGAAATCTCATCAACATCATTCCTCTTTTGCTGTCTAATTACTGGAGTCGTTCAACAAACAATCTCTTGGCAAAGAAGTTATTGCGGTGCATAAATGATTCCCTTACACTGGAGGAAGTCTGTTGTCTAGAGGGAAAAAATATCATCCTTTTAGGCTCTCGGTGTGCCTTTTACTGCATACACAGCACATTCTGTAGTGGGACACTAAATGGCACCCTGACGTTCTGGAAGAGGGAGGGTAGCTCCCTGAGTGTACAATTTATTATTAGGGAGTAGTGCTAGCATGATTAAGACCCTATTTAGTGATATAAACTTGATTTATGAGCTTTGAGCTTCTTGAAAGCAAAATGTAATGTCAGTTAGAGAAGCAAAGTGGCCTAATGGGGAAAGCGCAGGTCCAGAAGTCAGAAGGATCTGGGTTCTGATCCCGGCTTCTCCACTTTTCTGCCGTCACCTTGAGCAAGGCACTAAACTTCTGTGCCTCAGTTCCCTAATCAGTTCCCTCAGGCCTTAAGACTCTGAGCCCCATGTTGGACATGGACTGTGTCCAATCTGATTAGCTTGTATCTGCCCCAGTGCCTAGCACAGTATCTGACACACAGTAAGCTCTTAACGAATGGCATAAAATAAAAATTAAAAAATTCCAGATGATAGAATCATGAATGCTTAATCACTAGATTTACTTACATATCACTCAATCTTACACCAGGGAAATGAGAACAATGATTACTATTGGTATTATCTATTTATTTTTGAAGCAGCATGGCTCAGTGGAAACGGCACGGGCTTGGAAATCAGAAGTCACGTGTTCGAATTCCAGCTCTGCCGCTTGTCAGCTGGGTGACTTTGGGCAAGTCACTTAACTTCCCAGTGCCTCAGTTACCTCATCTGTAAAATGGGGATTTAGACTATGAGCCCCACGTGGGACAACCTGTTCACCTTGAATCCTCCCCAGTGCTTAGAACAGTGCTTTGCACATAGTAAGTGCTTAACACATTCCATCATTATTATTACTATTATTTATGAAATATCCAAATAGCCAAAGTGTGTAAATTGTGGGGTGAAGTGTTCTAGTACTACTAACTCTACAACAAGAGAGTATACATGTTTTGGTTCCGAATGTATCATTTGCCTCTACTGTTACTCTTCCTGATATAGCTTTTCTTTTGCGGTAAACTTTTTCAAGGTCACACGTTTGTAGTTCTGTAGCTCCGGTCCCCAACCCCATGTATCACTCAAACAGAAATAGCATGCTTTTTTTATGGTACTGGTTAAGCACTTACTTTTTACCAGGCACTGTTCTAAGAGCTTGGATAGATATTAAGAGAAGTAGTGTGGCTCAGTGGAAAGAGCTCGGGCTTGGGAGCCACGGGTCATGGGTTCTAATCCCGACTCTGCCACTTGCCAGCTGTGTGACTTTGGGCAACTCACTTCACTTCTCTGGGCCTCAGTTACCTCATCTGTAAAATGGGGATTAAGACCGTGAGCCCCATGTGGGACAACCTGATCACCGTCTGATTCTGAAGCTCATGTTCTATTCACTAGGCAAAGCTGCTTCTCTGTCTTCTTCTACATCCTTCCTTCCTCCCTTCAACAGGGAGTAAGAAGTACAACCATTTTAGCTCCACCTCTGATGGTTATCCAGGGCCATAGGGCAGGCTCCTGAGATAGGGAAGAATATCAATCGTATTTATTGAGTGCTTACTGTGTGCAGAGCACAGTACTAAGCGCTTGACTGTACTAATATGTACATCTGCCTCCCCTGACAACAAATTTATGAGGGTAAATCTCATTCTCATTCCCCTGGTGTAAGTTTGAGTGGTATCCGAGCACGTCTACTGATTGAGAATTCATGATTAAAATATCTGGAATTTTTACTTTATTTTTATTTTATGGTATCTAACAATAATAATAATAATATTGATGATGGCATTTATTAAGTGCTTACTATGTGCAAAGCACTGTTCTAAGCACTGGGGAGGTTACAAGGTGACCAGGTTGTCCCACGGAGGGGTTACAGTCTTAATCCCATTTTTACAGGATGAGGGAACTGAGGCCCAGATAAGTGAAGTGACTTGCCCGAAGTCACATAGCTGATACGTGGTGGAGCTGGGATTTGAACCCATGACCTCTGACACTGTGGACCACCCCCTTCTCCTCAACACGTTATCTGACCTTGGCTTCACAGACTCCGTCCTCTCCTGGTTCTCCTCTTATCTCTCCGGTCGTTCTTTCTCAGTCTCTTTTGCAGGCTCCTCCTCCCCCTCCCATCCTCTTACTGTGGGAGTTCCCCAAGGTTCAGTGCTTGGTCCCCTTCTGTTCTCAATCTACACTCACTCCCTTGGTGACCTCATTCGCTCCCACGGCTTCAACTATCACCTCTACGCTGATGACACCCAGATCTACATCTCTGCCCCTGCTCTCTCCCCCTCCCTCCAGGCTCGCATCTCCTCCTGCCTTCAGGACATCTCCATCTGGATGTCCGCCCGCCACCTAAAGCTCAACATGTCGAAGACTGAGCTCCTTGTCTTCCCTCCCAAACCTTGTCCTCTCCCTGACTTTCCCATCTCTGTTGACGGCACTACCATCCTTCCCGTCTCACAAGCCCGCAACCTTGGTGTCATCCTCGACTCCGCTCTCTCATTCACCCCTCACATCCAAGCCGTCACCAAAACCTGCCGGTCTCAGCTCCGCAACATTGCCAAGATCCGCCCTTTCCTCTCCATCCAAACCGCTACCCTGCTAATTCAAGCTCTCATCCTATCCCGTCTGGACTACTGCACTAGCCTTCTCTCTGATCTCCCATCCTCGTGTCTCTCTCCACTTCAATCCATACTTCATGCTGCTGCCCGGATTATCTTTGTCCAGAAACGCTCTGGACATATCACTCCCCTCCTCAAAAACCTCCAATGGCTACCGATCAATCTGCGCATCAGGCAGAAACTCCTCACCCTGGGCTTCAAGGCTCTCCATCACCTCGCCCCCTCCTACCTCACCTCCCTTCTCTCCTTCTACTGCCCAGCCCGCACCCTCCGCTCCTCCACCACTAATCTCCTCACTGTACCTCGCTCTCGCCTGTCCCGCCATCGACCCCCGGCCCACGTCATCCCCCGGGCCTGGAATGCCCTCCCTCTGCCCATCCGCCAAGCTAGCTCTCTTCCTCCCTTCAAGGCCCTCCTGAGAGCTCGCCTCCTCCAGGAGGCCTTCCCAGATTGAGCCCCTTCTTTCGTCTCCCCCTCGTCCCCCTCTCCATCCCCCCGCCTTACCGCCTTCCCCTCCCCACAGCACCTGTATATATGTATATATGGTTGTACATATTTATTACTCTGTTTATTTATTTATTTATTTATTTTACTTGTACATTTCTATCCTACTTATTTTATTTTGTTGGTATGTTTGGTTCTGTTCTCTGTCTCCCCCTTTTAGACTGTGAGCCCACTATCGGGTAGGGACTGTCTCTATGTGATGCCAATTTGTACTTCCCAAGCGCTTAGTACAGTGCTCTGCACATAGTAAGCGCTCAATAAATACGATTGATTGATTGATTGATTGATTGACTCCAAAGCCCGTGCTCTTTCCGCTGAACCACGCTGCTTCATTCATTCATTCATTCAATCACATTTATTGAGCACTTACTGTGCAGAGCACTGTACTAAGTGCTTGAGAAGTACAAGTGGGCAACATATAGAGACGGTCCCTACCCAACAGCGGGCTCACAGTCTAGAAGGGGGGAGACAGACAACAAAACAAAACATATTAACAAAATTAAATAAATAGAATAAATATGTACAAGTAAAATAGAGTAATACGTATGTACAAACATATATACATATAAACAGGTGCTATGTGGAGGAAAAGGAGGTAAGGTGGGGGGATGGGGAGGGGGAGGAGGGAGAGAGGAAGGAGGGGCTCAGTCTACTTCTCCAAGTGCTTACAATGTGACTAACTATGTACTATTACATGCTTGCGTAGATACGAGCTAATCATGTTTGATACAGTCCATGATCATCACTCCCTGATAGTAAATTACAAACTCAGGGAGATAATTATACTTGTGGTATTTGTTAAGTGCGTATTATGTTCCAGACACTGTACTGAACTCTGGGGTGGATACAAGCAAATCGGGTTGGACAAAGTCCCTGTCCCACACTGGGCTCACAGTGTCAATCCCCATTTTACAGATAAGGTAACTGAGGCCCAGAGAAGTGAAGTGACTTGTTCTAGTTACAAAGTGTTAGAACCAGGATGAGAAGTGAGGTCCTCTGACTCACAGGAGTATGCTCTAACCACTACGCAACCCTGTTTCTCCTAGAACGTCAGGGTGCCATTTAGTGCCCCGCTACAGAATGTGCTGTGTGCAATAAATAGCACCCTTATAGCCTAAAATGATGAATTTTTTTTTCTCCCTAGACCACAACCCTCTCAGCACCAACCCTTTGATCCCATGAAGTGGGCATCGATGCCAATGAGTGACAGTTCATTAGAAGTAGTAGTAGCAGTGGCCCT
The DNA here is from genome assembly GCF_015852505.1 of Tachyglossus aculeatus. Taxonomy (NCBI): domain Eukaryota; kingdom Metazoa; phylum Chordata; class Mammalia; order Monotremata; family Tachyglossidae; genus Tachyglossus; species Tachyglossus aculeatus. The sequence goes on along the minus strand of NC_052082.1, from coordinate 19,815,588 downwards.
ATGTTGTGTTGTTGCAGCAACTTCCTCGGCCTCCCACTCCTCTGTGCCACTGAGCTACATCTCTGGAAATCTTTGCCTCTCTGTTTCCATGCCTTCTGGAGGCCTCAATCCCTACCTGCCCTGGGCCTGAAGGGAGGCCCGAGGTAGCAGTACAACATTTAGCCCATTGGGAAGGGTGTGATAGCAATTACTGAAGAAGTATGTGTTGCAAATCCAGGGACAAGGCACCCTTTATTCCTCGCTCCTCCCACCCCACTGCATTTATACATGTATCCGTAATTTACTTATGTTCCTGTCTGTCGCCCCGTCTAGATTGTAAGTTCACTGTGGGCAGGGAACAGGTCCACCAACTCCGTTATGTAGTATTCCCCTAAGCGCTTAGCACAGTACTCTGTACATAGGAAATGTTTAATAAAGATGATTGATAGCAAACAATAGTCGCGATAGTAATTTTATCGAGCACCCACTGGGTGAAATGGACAGAACCAAGGGCTCGGACTGTGTGTGGAACTCTGAACTTCAAGGCATCTGAAGCTCCACTCCTCTAGTCACACAGTACACTGCTGCTCTTTTTATTTTATGAATTCATATTTGTCTGTGTCTTTTTTGCTACTTGGTACTTCCATTTCGTCATCTTTCCTTAAGTGTCCACCACCAAACCTCCAGCAGCCCACTTTTCTTTAAACTTTGGACCTCTTGGGGCAAGGAACTACTTGCCCATATTTTTTTTTCCACAGAGTTTAGTAAGGTGCTTTGCACATAGAACATTTCTTCATCTTTCCATAAGTGTCCACCACCAAACCTCCAGCAGCCCGTTTTCCTTTAAACTTTGGACCTCTTGGGGCAAGGAACTACTTGCTCATATTTTTTTTTTTTTCCACGGAGCTTCTAAGATGCTTTGCACATATAAAATGCTTAATCAGGATTATTACTACTCCTTAGTGCCTTTTCAGATCTTCCCTCTTGTTTCCTGTTCTTCTGAAAATCCCACACGACGGTACCTATTAATCTATTTGTCCTGTTATGCCCTTAGTGGTAGCTTTGTGACCTGAAAGAGTTAATGTGTCATTTTGAATGGAATTAGAAGAATGGTATAGAGATATTCAGTCATCCAAGAAAAGATGAAAAATCTATAGCTATTCAAGAGATGGGTGGATGTAGAGTAGAGCACACAAATGAATTAATCTAGAGAACCAACTCGAGGCATGGTATTAATGGTATTAGTATGCAACAGTTGTGTTGTTTCAAGGAGAGAAGTCCACAGTCATAAAAAAATAACAAAATGAAAACACACCTGTTTTTAAAACGATAGTCTGAAAAATGGCTGTAAAAGCATTTTTGACTCTGAATTTATCCTTTCTCCATATCTTACAGAGAAATCCTCAATTCATAAGAAAAAGGGTAATTTCAATAATTATCAGTCCTACCTACAAACACAACCTGGAACCTAAAAGATAGGCGCTCTGTTTTTTCCACTGCTACTATTTTCATCTATAAAGAAGATCCTTTAAATGTTACTCATTTGACAATTTCTTTATGAAGTACAAGGAAGAGAATAAAATATGGTTCATTTTTCCATCATTCTATCAACTCTGCAGTTCTAACAGTAGTGGAAACAATGTTTTCTGGTTGATAGCCAAAAGATTGGTGACTTAAAATAATACTGACAGCAGCTATGTGGAGAACAAAGGTGCCATTTTTGTATAGCGACTTTTAATAAAACTGCTCTTCAAGTCCCTACTGTAGCCTTGATTTCTCAAGGCTATAAAGTAAGATTACTGTATTACATTATTGGCTGCTAGGTATAGCAGAACAAAACAGAAATCCATCTCACCTTAGCACTTCTGCGTGTTGAGAGATTCTGTCAGGTTACTTACCGGGCCTTGAATCGAGCTGTGCAAAATCCTTCTGCTTTTGAGGCTTCTGTTCTCTCCTGGATTTCCTGTCGAGACAACAGGAGGAACACAGGTACATTGGTAAATCGTTTTAATAGCTTAAATAAATACTAAAACCAGTGATTGTTCTGCTGCTCAGTAAATGCACAAATCACCACAGAGGCCAGTGCCTGCTTTAATCTAAGGCCTTCAGTAAAAATTCTGAATATAGCAAAATCATTTAGAGTAATGCAAGTTCATTCTTCATAATTTTTCTTTTATGAGGCTCATCCCAATTGCTTAGTCCACTGGTCTGCAAACAGTAGGCACTCAGTAAATGTGAATAATTAATGGCTGTGAACCCTACCTGGGACTGGAACTGTGTCCAACCTGATTATCTTGTAACTGTGATATCATCATCATCATCATCATCAATCGTATTTATTGAGCACTTCCTATGTGCAGAGCACTGTACTAAGTGCTTGGGAAGTACAAATTGGCAACATATAGAGACAGTCCCTACCCAACAGTGGGCTCACAGTCTAAAAGGGGGAGACAGAGAACAAAACCAAACATACTAACAAAATAAAATAAATAGAATAGATAACTTGATATGTCAAGTCACGCTCACTAGGTGGGTAATAGCTTAGGTAAATGAAAGATAATCAGTTGGGATGTACTCCCTGTCTGACATGGGGCTTACAATCTAATTAGAAAGGAGAACGGGAGCCGTATTGCCATTTTACAAATGAGGAAATGGAGGCATCGAGTATTTAAGTGACTTGCCCAAGGTCAAACAGGCAAGTGACAGAGTCAGGATTAGAACCCAGGTCCTTTGAATCCAGACCCATGCTCTTTCCACTCAGTGGAAAGAGCCCGGGCTTTGGAGTCAGGGTTCATGGGTTCAAATCCCGGCTCTGCCAATTGTCAGCTGTGTGACTTTGGGCAAGTCACTTAACTTCTCTGGGCCTCAGTTCCCTCATCTGGAAAATGGGGATGAAGACTGTAAGCCCCCCGTGGGACAACCTGCTCACCTTGTAACCTCCCCAGTGCTTAGAACAGTGCTTTGCACATAGTGCTTAATAAATGCCATCATCATTATTATTAGTACAATGTGTATCTAGCTCTGTGCTTAGTGTAATTTGTAGCTCATAGTAAATACTAAATAAATATCATTATTATTGTTGTTGTTGTTATTGAAGAGTAGCATGGCCTAATGGAAAAGAGCACCAGCCTGGGAGTCAGAGGACCTGGGTTCTAGTCCCTGCTCTCACAGTCTCCTGCTGGGTGACCTTGGACAAGTAACTTTACTTCACTGTGCCTCCGTTTGCCCGCCTGCAAAATGGAGATTTATTCCCTGTTGTCCCTTCTACTTAGACTATGACCCCCATGGTCAAGTTAGTAATAACACGGTCAAGTTGGCAGTTATGTTGCCAAATTGTACTTCCCAAGAACTTAGTACGTGCTCTGCACACAGTAAGCGCTCAATAAATACTATTGAATGAATAATAATAATAATGATGTTATGTGTTAAGCATTTACTATGTGCAAAGCATGGTTATAAATGCTGGGGGGATACAAGGTAATCAGGTTGTCCCACATGGGGCTCACAGTATTAGTCCCCATTTTGCAGATGAGGTAACTGAGGTACAGAGAAGTGAAGTGACTTACCCAAAGTCACACAGCTGACGAGTGGCGGAGTCAGGATTAGAACCCATGACCTCTGACTCCCAAGCCCGGATTCTTTCCACTGAGCCACGCTGCTTCTCTAACTTGAATCTACCCCAGCATTTAGAAGAGTGGTTGACACAGCAGGCACCTAACAAATCCCATAACAATAATAGTCCCCATAATTATTACAGTCATCATTTATCTTTTTCCCGAGGCATTGTTAGACTTTGTTCTACTCTGATCAACCACACTTTTCTAAAGAACTACTGCCTTGAGTAGCATTGAATTGTATAAGGCAGTTCAGTTCGCTTCAAGTACCTATAGTTCGTCAGGAAGTACTGATCCACTTGAATTAGCTCAAGTTAAAGCACAAATCCATTTTAAAGCAGTTCCAAATCTCATATTTGGAAGAAAAGTTGTGTTCTTATTTCTGAATATTGGTTATGGCAACTATTATAAGTATAGTTGACACCCATTGTAAAGGACAAAAATCACATGAAGAACTCCATGGGAAAAAATGTGGGTGAATATCCAAAGGAAATACCATGATGCTATTTTTGGAAAGTAGGAGGAGTTCGGTGGAGGCTGAGGTTTTCAAACCTAAATGAGGAGAGATTATGAAGAAAGGGAATGGGAGTCCTAGAATCAGAAACTACAGGGATTAAGGAGGCTGAGACTAGGAAAAGATTCTCAGATTTTTACAATAGTGTGTTCTTAGAAATTACGGTTAGAGTAGTTGAGATAGAGAGGTAGAATTTAAAGAAACATTCAAGTCGATCAAGAAGGAAGTTGAGGGCAAATTAAAGTCTATTAAAAGACAATAGGCTCAGAGAATTTGTGGGTAAAGAACAAACTTTGGGGTGCAGAGGGCATTCTGGAAAAGTAGCAGTGAATTAACTGGAAACCTAGGACCCTTTTTTTGTTTTGCCTGGAAATGTGTAGTTGCTAATTATGAAAATTAGGTAGCAATTTACAAATTGCCTAGCATTTGTAAACTCCGGTATAACCCTGCTGTTGGTCTAGTGGAAAGAGATCTGTTCTGGGAATCGAGGGACTGAAATCCTGCCCCAGTTCATCCTGCTGGGACTTTGTATCGATGATCAAGTTTTCTGACCAAAGAGGTAATTCCACATGTGACAGACAACCACTTTCCCCTCCTTGAAAGCCTTATTAAAAGCCATCTCCTCCCTTATTCAGCCTTCTTGTCCCCTACTCTCTCTCTTTGGCATTTCCTATGCCCTTGATAGTCACCCAACTTGAGCCCCCGCAGCACTTAGGTATATATGTATGATTTATTTATTTCAATGTCAGTCTTCCCTTCTGAGATAAGCACCTTTTAGGGCAGGGAACTTGTCTACCAATTCTATCGTATAGTACTCTTCTCAGTGCTCAGAAAAGTGCTCTGTACACAGTAAGTGTTTAGTATTTACCAGTGATTGACTGATTGATCTGCATTGTGGTCAGTAAGAATCTTTTGCTATTAAATGGTATTTGTTGAGCACTTCCTATGTGTCAAGCACTGTTCTAAGTCTTGGGGCCGATACAAGTTAATTTAGGTTGGACACAGTCCCTGTCCCACCTGGGGCTCACAGTCTAAATAGGAGGGGGAACAAGTATTGAATCCCCATTTTACAGATGAGGAAACTGAGGCATAGGTAAGTTAAGTGAAGTTAAATTGTACTTCTCAAGCACTGAGTACAGTGCTCTGCACACAGTAAGTGCTCAATAAATATGATTGAATGAATGAAGTGACTGGCCCAAGGTCACACAACAGGTAAATGGCAGAGTTAGGATTAGAACACAGGTCCTTCTGAGTCCCAGGACAAGGCTTTGTTCACTAAGCCACGTTGCTTCCTTCTAGACTATAAGCTCATTGTGGGCAGGGAATGTGTCTGTTAATGGCTATATTGCACCCCCCCAAGTGCTTAATACAGTGCTCTGCACACAGTAAGGGCTCAAAAAATACAATTGAATGAATGAATAAATGAATCCTGGAAAATAGCTGGTAACCATGGGGAGCAAAGACCACAGTGATCACTAGGGAAACTGTCAGCCAGTTCCTAATTTGCTGACACAGACTTGAGACTAGAATCTAGCCACATTGCTCATAAATGTCCCTTTATATAAAGACATTTGCTCTTTGCAATGTGTGGTGCTAGTGTCCATCTATTCACCTGTTTGCCCTCCGTGTGAAACTAGACTAGTAGGGGTGAGAGAGCATAATGACACTAGGAAAACCACTAGCACTATAAGCAACTGTTTCACAAAGATTCTTAGGACTGAAGTTGGAAAACTTCATCGTCATACTACGGTGTCAAACTCCAGTGTCAGGAAAAACCAAAAATAGTTGTATTTTCCTTTGGATAGGATTTTTCTTGCTTCAAGGAGATAGGGGCCAAATAAGAGCACCAGGAAGAGAGGTCAAGTATCAATAAACCAGTAATGTACTAGGAAAGCAGGCCAGTAATATTTCAAACCCTTATATCAGGTTTTAAAGTCAGCTTTTAAAAAGGCACATGAATCATTAGCATGATTCAAAAGCAATAGACCTGTGGCATCTCCTTCCTACTTTTCCTCTTCCTTCTTTTCCTCTTCCTTTTCTCTCCCTCTTCCTTTTTTTCCTCTTCCTCCTCTCCTTCTCCTCCTTCCCCCTCCTCCTCATCAGTATATATTGAGTGTTTTTTGTAGAGGGCCCCGGAGAGTATACAATAAAGGTAGAAGACACCATTAAGGGGTTTCCAAATATACTGGAGCTATATAGAGAGAAGCAGCATGGCTCAGTGGAAAGAGCTTGGGCTTGGGAGTTGGAGGTCATGGGTTCGAATCCTGGCTCCCCTACATTGGGCAGGTCACTTAACTTCTCTGATCCTCAGTTACCTAATCTGTAAAATGGGGATTAAGACTGTGAGCCCCACGTGGGACAACATGATCACTTTGTATCCCCCCCAGCGCTTAGAACAGTGCTTTGTACATAGTAAGTGCTTAACAGTTGACACTATTATTACTTCAGAAGTTTGATCTTTTCAACTTTTCTAGTTCTTCACTATACTCATGGCTTGCAATGACACTCTAGTTTTTAAAAAAATTTTCAATGCTCAGTTGCAGTAATTAATTTGGTGCTATGAATTATAAAATGGTGAGGTACACATATAATTGTGAACAAAGTCAAGTCCCATGATTATTGCCCAAGATTATTATGATCATCATCATCATCATCAGTCGTATTTATTGAGCGCTTACTGTGTGCAGAGCACTGTACTAAGCGCTTGGGAAGTACAAGTTGGCAACATATAGAGACAGTCCCTACCCAACAGTGGGCTCACAGTCTAAAAGGCTCACAGTCTAAAAGATAATGAACTTTTTCTGCAGCTTTCCCAGGAATTGGTTTCCCAACCATTAAAGAGAGCTATGGTTGACCACAATCCTGAGGAAATGGGAAGAAAATTTTGTAATTTGTCATTTTTAAATTTTTAAATAAACTCTGTATAATATTTTGCTTTTGAAAGTTCTAATCTTGGCTCCACCGTTTATGTGACCTTTGGCAGGTCGTTTCACTTCTCTGTGCTTCAGTTCCCTCCTCAGTAAAATGGGAATTAAGACTGCAAGCCCTATGTGAGCTACAGACTGGATTATGGTTATCTTGTACCTACCCAGCAGTTAATACAGTGCCAGGCACACAGTTGATGCTTAACAAATACCATGAAAAAAAAATATATGTATCAGCAAGCCCCCAGCCCCCAATATTGTCTCAAACCGGAATGTAGATTGAAGCATTTTATTGTTGTTCACCCCTCAGTTCCACTGATAATGAACCCAGACTTTCAGTGGGCTCTACCATCCAGCCAAATGGAACCGATCAAATACAAATACACCACAAACACAGACACAAAGAAAACACAATAAAGTGCATCTCAAGGGCTTTGTTTGTGTGGGATTGGGTCTCCCTAAGATCCTTGCAGGCACAATGCACTCGCTGAAGAGGCTTTGCTTAATGCACTGCATAATGGCAGGGCTCTCGAAGCTCTTAGCACTCCATTATGGCTCATATGCTGCTGCCGCCACTTGTTTGCGGGCTTCGAGAAAGAGGAGAAGCAGCGGGCAACAACAAAGAAGCTTATTCAACTCCAACTTAATATTCAGGTTTTGAAATATAGGCTTTTATTCCTATTCTCCGTCTTCCACTGTCTGAGGCGCCTAACTTTAAGGCAAGTAGAATATCATCAGGGAGAAATGAACAAAAATGATAAACCAGAAGTTTTCTAGTTTACTCATTTAAAGGGCGATCATCTAATTTCCATTACAAATTTCCGTCACAAGAGTGTTTGAAACTCATGAGGGTTTTAAAATGTGCAAGGGAGAAGAACAAATCTCTAATTGCTTGGTGCCTAACTTGGTGGATAAAATGGTAACTGCATCAGTGCACCCCATCTAACTTGGCATTTCCCCAGATTAGAACTGGAGTTATTTATGTTATATTAACATAAGCAACGTGCCGGAGATACAGCTAAGAGGCCGGCGAGTGTGAATTCGGCTTATAATTATGAGCTTCTTCGTTCTACCAGAACATATTTTTGCAGGCACTGCTAATTATACAGCAAGCACCACTAATTACAGAAAAAAATGCTTGTCATCCATATAGCATTGTTTTTGTTTTCAATAAAGAAATGTCCACCAGGGTGAGGAAGGGGAGGTGCCAGAAAGTGTTCTGCTGACAGAGTGGGAGTTTTCAAAGCTCTTTATGGTTTAACAATAAAGAGATTTGATTTATCTATGCATTGCACAAGGAAAGCCAGGCCCAACCTATGCTGGTCCTCAACCTCCGTGATTTCCATAATAATAATAATAATAATAATAATAATAATGGCATTTATTAAGTGCTTACTATGTGCAAAGCACTGTTCTAAGCTCTGGGAAGGTTACAAGGTGATAAGGTTGTCCCTCGTGGGGCTCACAGTGTTAATCCCCATTTTCCAGATGAGGTAACAGAGGCACAGAGAAGTTAAGTGACTTGCCCAAAGTCACACAGCTGACAACTGGCGGAGCCGGGATTTGAACCCATGACCTCTGACTCCAAAGCCCGGGCTCTTTCCTACTGAGCCACGCTGCTTCTCTAAAAATGAATCCCTGGAGCTGTAGTAGAGGGTAGTGCTTTATGAAGCCATTCAAGATGGCAGATGTGGCCAAGAGAAGTCACAGAGATTGATTTGATTTGAATGAATTGGAGACAGAAAAAAAAAATCCCACTTGTTGTGAAACATCTATTACACCAGAAGCTCCTTTTGGACCAATCGATCTCTGGTATTATCAAGTGCTGTTAAGTGCTTACCATCTGCAGAGCACTGTACTGAACGCTAGGAAAGTACAAAGCAACAGAGTTGGTAGACATGGTCCCTGCCCACAAGGAGCTTAAGTGAAGTTGTCCGAAAAACTGTGTGGAACCGTGCAAATTAAGATAAGGAACGAATCCATGATATACTTGAGCTGACCACAGGGTATCAGAGACCCTTGTTCTGCTGGGGTAAATAGTTTTATTTGCACCTTTTCCCCAACCACGGTTGTTTGATCCTTGAAAATACTCACGTTTGGTAATGTCATAGCAGGTCAGTTGGAAGGTTTATGAAACAACAATGTCTAGAAAATATGAGAAGTCATTGACAATAAAGTAGTGTTTATTGAGCCGGGTGCCCTCTGACTAGCTTCCTTTTGGAGATAGGATTGCATTGTGTGTCTCTGTCACTGTATCATTAGACCAACCTCATTATATAAAGTATACGGTAAACTCAATGGTGGCTCAATGGAAAGAGAACGGGCTTTAGAGTCAGAGGTCATGGGTTCAAATTCCGCTCCGCCAATTAATAATAATAATAATAATAATGATGGCATTTGTTAAGCGCTTACTATATGCAAAGCACTTTTCTAAGTGCTGTATTGTCAGCTATGTGACTTGGGGCAAGTCACTTCACTTCTCTCTTCCCCAGTCACCTTATCTGTAAAATGGGGATTAAGACCGTGAGCCCTCCGTGGGACAACCTGATCACCTTGTAACCTCCCCAGTGCTTAGAACAGTGCTTTGCACATAGTACGTGCTTAATAAATATAATGGAATGAATGAATGAATAAATGTTATTATTATTATTATTATTAATGAACAGAATCATATACTCCCTAATTCAGTGAGGAAATAGGGCCGGGGGAGAAAGGTGAAGGATAATAATCTTGGTGTTTGGTCCCCTGCAGATAATGTGATTGGAAAGTTTCATTCCCCTTTACTCTCTATTTCTCTTGCTCCATCTTGCATTACATGTTCCAATCTCTACACTGGAATTGAATTGACAGAAGATAAAGGGTTTTCCTGCTCTTTGTTCAAGACCAGAGGAGCACTTTGGAGGCAGAGCAACAGTTACAACACGAATAGGGAAATCAGTAATGGGAAATATAGAAGCAGGTTCACTGGAGAGAAGAATCAGTTGAATCAGCTTCTAAGTGCTCTTCCTTCTGTTCCTCATCCTCCATTTCCCTTCTCCTCCTCCTCCTCCTTTCCCTTCCTCCTACATAACCCCAGTATTTATCACTCTCCCCATCACTTACACGTCTTTCTTTAGTGTTTTTTTCTTCTTCTCTCTTGTCGTCCACTGCTGCTCCTTTCTTATCTCTCCGCCCCTGGGAGACATGCTGAATGCCTCCAAATAGTTGTATGTCAAAGGATAACATAAATAGAGACACATCTCTAGAGGATTTGCTTGCCATTTACATACGTCCTGCTCTTTGTGCTCTTGGTGTGTCTGTTTGAAGTTCTTTGCTCTTGGAGTTTATATTTGAGTGCTTATAGCATGCGGAGCACTGTACTAAGTTCTTGAAAAAGTACAACAGAGCTAGTAGTCATGTTCCCTGCCCACAATGAGCTTAAAGTCTAGAAATGAGTTTACAGTCTTACAGTTTAAGGAAGAGCTCTACTATGCAGTGTGGCTTAGTGATAAGAGCAGGGGGGGCTTTGAAGTCAGAGGACGTGGGTTCTAATTCCGGCTCCGCCTCTTGTTTGCTGTGTGACCTTGAGTAAGACACTTAACTTCTCTGTGCCTCAGTTACCTCATCTGTAAAATGGGGATTAAGACTGTGAGCCCCAAGTGGGAGCATCTGATTACCTTGTATCTATCCCAGTGCTTGGCACATAGCAAGTGCTTAATGAATACCATTATTATTATCATTTTTTATTACCTTTGGGAATAATAATAAGAATGATGAGATTTACTAAGCACTTACTATGTGCCAAGCACTGTTCTAAGCACTGGGGAAGTTACAAGGTGATCAGGTTGTCCCACAGGGGGCTCACAGTCTTAATCCCCATTTTACAGATGAGGTAGCTGAGGCACAGAGAAGTGAAGTGACTTGCCCAAAGTCACACAGCTGACAATTGGCGGAGATGGAGTGGGTGAATAAGATGAAGAATGATGGTCTTACATTCTACTGTGATCTCTTATCGTAGTTCTTTCTGTGTTCTGTAACCCTCAAGTTTTTTCAAATTGTAAATTAGCCAAAATTCCATTTTCAGGACTTCCTTCTAGAGGACAGAAGAGTAAATATGGTATGTTTCTAAATCTCTTTGAAGTTGTATATCACTCTAATTATTACTTCATTTATCCATTGATCATAGATGCACACAGCCAAATATTTATAAAGAGAATTCCTGAAGCATTTGCTCCATAAAAATTTCATCTAAAATAGGCCAAGGAACAGCACCTCAAAACTATTCAGGGACTCGGTTTTCCTTTTCAAGTTCACTTCATTTTAAAAATTATAATCCTTTTTAAGAGCATATTGAAGTACTTAAACAAGTAAAACAAATGCAGACCCTATGAGATTTACTACTCCTGATGCTGCTGCTCAGACTGTCACTTGTGCTTCCTTGTTTAGATCTGCACTTTATAATTCCGAGGATATTTCTGCCCTTTCTCTCCATTCTCTTATTTTAGCCAAAGACATTAACTTCAAAGGAGATCAAAATAAAATAAAACAGATTTGATCATTTTCAACCTTAGTCAATAGCTGTATTAACAACTAAGAGCTGCTGGTTTTCTCTCTTTCTAAAACCACTGGCACTTTTCAGGCCTGATTATCTTTTAGGCTTTTGTTTTACCATATAATAATGTTACTACATGTCATTATTCATCAGCATCATAGATGGTAGTGCTGTGCAGAAATGGCTTTGGGGAAAAGTAGGCTTTAAAAAGAGCCTTGAAAGTCAGCACTATGGAATGGTTCTTTGTTTATTAATATTTTCTACTCCAGAGGGACTTCTTAGTCATAACATGAAAAAAGTGGATTCATTTTATAGCACAGTTTCCCGGTCTCAAAGCCATGGTACCTGCCAAAATTGAGACTGGGTTTTGAAAGCAGAAACTAGAAAACCTACTTCCAACATGGCCTTCTCCCTCTCCTCGGGATTCTTGATCATTCTTATTGGATAAAGAGCAAAGAGGCTAGACTATTCTCCCGGAATTCTCCCGAGGCCATGTGTCTGGCAAGCTAGTGAAGAGAGAGAGCAGAGCAATGCCAGAATGGAAGGAATAATGGAAGCCAGTGGTGGTGAAGTGTGTCTCATCCAGGTGGCAGCCCATTTTGGCACAGCGGTAGATTGTTGTCGTATGCGGGTGGCTCTCTCCAGTACTCCTTCGACGGGCTTAAGTGCAGTATGTAGGCTCTTGGGACAGAGCGCTTGTCAAGCATCTTACCAAGGCAAGGTTGGAGAGGCAAATTAAAAACAAAAATCTGCCTTCAGTGTCCTCAGTTCTGCGTTTTCAGTTGACTGAAATCCAGGGAATGAAAGTTTACTTTAGGGAAAAGTACAAGTCATCCATGTGAATTCAAACCTCCTTATTTACTATTAGCTCCTCATGGCTCTGTGACTTAGGGCAAGTCACCCACTGTTGGATAGGGACTGTCTCTGTATGTTGCCAACTTGTACTTCCCAAGTACTTAGTACAGTGCTCTGCACACAGTAAGCTCTGAATAAATACGATTGATTGATTGATTAACTCCTCTGTGCCTCAGCTACCTCATCTGTAAAATGGGGATTCATTCATTCATTCAATTGTATTTATTGAGTGCTTACTGTGTGCAGAGCACTGTACTAAGCACTTGGGAAGTACAAGTTGGCAACATGCAGAGATGGTCCCTATCCAACAGCGGGCTCACAGTCTAGAAGATGCAGACTATGAGCCCCCAGTGGAACAACCTGATCACCTTGTAACCTCCCCAGTGCTTCTAACAGTGCTTTGCACATAGTAAGTGCTTAATAAATGTCATTATTATTATTATTATTATTATTATTATCATGGATAGAGAGCACATCTACCAACTCTGTTGATTTCTACCACAGTCAAGATGGATCTGTGTACCATTTTTGGCCAAACCTTGGACCATACAATATTTCAGATCCTAGAGAATGTGTAAATACTTTTGTCTGCCTCTCCTATTACAGCGTCAACCTGTAGACAGGGAAAGTGTCACTTCCTTGGATTGTACTTCCCAAGCACTTAGTACTGTGCATGGCACTCAGTGAGTGGTAAATAAACCTTCTACTACAACCGGATCAGGTCAAATTCCAGGGGAGGCCAAGTAGGGGAAAGACCAAGGAATGGCTTCCAGGCTAGGCCTGGAAGGAGGAAGAGGGGAAGGGATGAAGAAGCATCCATTTTGTTCCAAGCATCTGCATTGTGTCAGTGTATCAGAACACTGTATCAGTTCATCGACATTATTCAGGGAATGAGTGCGTAGCTCTTACAGCTCACTCTCTCTATAAACATATGGTAACGGTGATCTTTAAACACAAGTATTTCACGATTTTCATAAACCGGTACAGTGATGCTGCAGCAGAGCACGATGGTTTGTTCACGGCCATGTTCCCCTCTTTTTCCATCACATGCTATCCCAATTCCAGGAAAGAAAACATGAGTTTGAGCAGAAGTGACTGTTCTGCTAGCTTCGTGCCCGAGCCCGTCATCTCTGAGGCCTGGATACTTGCCTGATTGATAGTCTACGTATGAGGACTTTACATCTTCTATCACTGTCTCCCTATCCTGCTGCTGGCCTGCTGGCTAATCTCAGAGCAATCTCTTGAGTCCAGATGGGCTGCAGGGGCCTGATGAGAAGAATTGCAATCTTGGGCCCCAGCTGTCAATCATGAGGACTCCTTGAGTAATAAAGAGTCACATGTGAGAAAGCAATACCCCAGAATATCTGTCTTGTCTCCACGAACCAAACCTGGACCTTTTCATTCCCTCCTGTGATGAATTACGACAACAGAGCATTAGCTGTGAAGCCCCCATTTGTTAGGATCAAAACAAGACTGGTAATATTAGTGCTATTAACGTTCTGTTCTCTTTTATCACCTTGGCCATCAGATTCCTGCGTTGAAGCATGTGGTCTCTAGTAAGACAAAGTGTCACTTTCAGTTCTTGCCATGGAGAGCTATTCAAAAGAGGTCACATGGGGAAGAGAGAGTGTAAGTGTCCCCTACCCCCACTGCACTTCAATAGTCCCATTTGTAAAACACTGCATCCTTTAAAGAAAGAACTCCTTAACTTTGAAAGGTACAGGAAAAGAAAAGCCCATTGTTCACTCTGAGCTAGATTTTTCTTTAGTCATTCACTTATGAACGTCGTTAAATAACAAAAAGCATAAAGTCCATGCAGGCTATAATGAGTTAAAGCATTTTTAAATATGGCTCCTATTCAGCCGTATTTTCTTTCAGTTCACGCTAAAGTGAAGTGTAGTGGCGAGAAATGTCAAGCTAGTAAATTGCAGTCTATTTCTTCCAACCTTTTCCCCTAACTTTTCTGTGTACCCTTCCTCAGCCTCCATTAAATCAAGGCTGGCTGCTCAAAAGACACAGCTTGCTAAAAGCACTCAAGGGAGGGCCAGCTTGTAAACTGCGTGTAACTGTTCATTACTTTCAAGAATAAGGACAAGTAGCATTGTGAGAATGCACTAAATTAGAGCAGTGGAAAGTCACAACATGAACTTTTATCTGCCATTTCTATCATTTTCCCAAGTTCTCTTCTCTTTTCAACCATCGTGCATCCTGTCTTATCTAGCCTGCCTTTACATAGTCATCCTGCAATGCAATCTTTTTTTTTTAATGGTATTTGCTAAGCTCTTACTATGTGCCAGGTGTTGGACTAGATACAAGTTAATCAAGTTGGATACAGTCCATGTCCACATGAGGCTAACAGCTTTTAATCTCCATTTGAAAGATGAAGTAACTGAGGCACAGAGAAATGAAGTGACTTGCCCACATAGACGCGTGGAGGAGCAGGGATTAGAACCCAGTTCCTCTGGACTCCATCCACTTGGCCACAAGTTTTTCAATCTTGACAGATTAGTAAAAAACTTTCTTAACTTTAGTAGTCTAGGGAAGGAGGTGAATAATTTTGATAATTCTAAAAAATGCCAAAGTAGCTATTGTACCTGAGAAAGCGAGTAGGTTAGAAGCTGGCACTGAGGTGTACAAACTCAGCTCGAAGCTAGAGTCATTACACTTCTTAAACAGAAACGTGGAAAAGGATTCTGACTGATTCTCCCAGTGTGTTAAGCAGGATTAGGCTGTTGTGTGGTAACATCACGTCACTTAGGTATGCGGTTTAAAACTGGAGAGCATTCTTCAGAAAGGTGAAGGTTACACTTACGATTATAAATGGAAGCAAGTTATGTGGGAAGATCTCAGGCCTGGGAGTTAGAGGACCTGGGCTCTAATCTTGGCCCTGCCACTTCCCTGCTGTGTGATCTTGGGCAAGTCACTTCACTTCTCTGTACCTCAGTTATGTCATCTGAAAAAATGGGGATGAAATACCTGTTCTCCCACCCCACCAAATGGGGCAGGGGTTGCATCCGACTTGATATCTTGTATCTACCATATTGCTTACCACATAGTGGCTCAGTGGAAAGAGTGAGGGGTAGGGACCGTCTCTATATGTTGCCAACTTGTACTTCCCAAGAGCTTAGTACAGTGCGCAGCACACAGTAAGCACTCAAATACGATTGATTGATTGAGTCAGAGGTCATGGGTTCGAATCCCAGTTCCGCCACTTGTCAGCTGTGTGACCTTGGGCAAGCCACTTAACTTCTCTGTGCCTCAGTTACCTCATCTGTAAAATGGGGATTGTCGGTGAGCACCAAGTTGGACAACGTGATCACCTGGTAGCTCCCCCAGTGCTTAGAACAGTGCTTTGCACATAGTAAGCACTTCACAAATACCACCATTATTATTATTATAGTGAGCACCTAGCATAATAGCATTACTATAATTGCAATTATTATCATTACTTCTACTACTACAGGAAGGCATGCAGGCCAAAAATGAAAGCTCTAAGCTCCCTGTAGACTGTAAGGTTGTTGTAGCAGCAAATGTACCTACCAACTCTATTTTATTGTACTCATTCATTCATTCAATCGTATTTATTGAGCACTTACTGTGTGCAGAGCACTGTACTAAGCGCTTGGGAAGTTCAAGTTGGCAACATATAGAGACGGTCCCTACCCAACAGTGGGCTTACTCCCGAGTGATTAGTACAGTGCTCTGCACACAGTCAGTGCTCAGTAAATAGCGTGATTGATTGAAAATGACACACCTGATCCATCCTCCCAGCTGTGGCACATTGATGAGGGAGGATCCCGCTCAGCTCAAAGCTGGACTGAGGATTCCTCAGGTCAGGTGAGGTGCCTCCGCAGACGAGCGGCAAGTGCTCCTGAAGGCTGCTCCAGGTAGGAAACCTGCCTTTATCATCAATCGTATTTATTGAGCGCTTACTGTGTGCAGAGCACTGTACTAAGCGCTTGGGAAGTACAAGTTGGCAACATATAGAGACAGTCCCTACCCAGCAGTGGGCTCACAGTCTAAAAAGCACTACCTGCCTTTAATCAATCAATCATATTTATTGAGCGCTTACTATGTGCAGAGCACTGTACTAAGCACTTGGGAAGTACAAATTGGCAACATATAGAGACAGTCCCTACCCAACATTGGGCTCACAGTCTAAAAGGGGGAGACAGAGAACAAAACCAAACATACTAACAAAATAAAATAAATAGAATAGATATGTACAAGTAAAATAAATAAATAAATGGAGTAATAAATATGGGCTGTATATATACATATATACAGGTTCTGTGGGGAAGGGAAGGAGGTAAGATGGGGGAGATGGAGAGGGGGACGAGGTGGGGAGGAAGGAAGGGGCTCAGTCTGGGAAGGCCTCCTGGAGGAGGTGAGCTCTCAGCAGGACCTTGAAGGGAGGAAGAGAGCTCGCTTGGCGGATGGATGGGCAGAGGGAGGGCATTCCAGGCCCGGGGGATGACGTGGGCCGGGGGTCGATGGCGGGACAGGCAAGAACGAGGTACGGTTTAGTACTTCAAGCCTGCTGCAGCCTTTGTTGGCTAAGCTACTACTATTTGTTGGCTAAGCTACTACTATTTTTACTATTATCATATTTGTTAAGCACTTACTAGGTGTCAAGCACTACTCTAAGCGCTGGGGTAGATAGACTTCTAGACTGTGAGCCCACTCTTCTAGACTGTGAGCCCACTGTTGGGTAGGGACCGTCTCTATATGTTGCCAACTTGTACTTCCCAAGTGCTTAGTACAGTGCTCTGCACACAGTAAGCACCCAATAAATACGATTGAATGAATGAATGAAATACAAATTAATCAGGGTGGACACAGTCCCTGTCCCACATGGAGCACACAGTCTAGAGGAAACCGAGATGCAGAGAAGTTAAATGACTGGCCCAAGGTCGCACGACAGAATAGACGGATGTGACCACAACCACGGGGGCGATTAGAGAAACAGCGTGAGTCGGTGGAAAGAGCACAGGCTTGGGAGTCAGAGGTCATGGGTTCAAATCCCCGCTCTGCCAATTGTCAGCTGTGTGACTTTGGGCAAGTCACTTCACTTCTCTGTGCCTCGCTTACCTCATCACAGTCTTTTAGACTGTGAGCCCACTGTTGGGTAGGGACTGTCTCTATATGTTGCCAATTTGTACTTCCCAAGTGCTTAGAACAGTGCTCTGCACATAGTAAGCGCTCAATAAATACGATTGATGATGATGAAAATGGGGATGAAGACTGTGAGCCCCCCCGCGGGACAACCTGATCGCCTTGTAACCTTCCCAGTGCTTAGAACAGAGCTTTGCATGTAGTAAGCACTTAATAAATGCTATTATTATTATTATTATTATTTCCAAATGTACCTAAAGGGTAAAGAGCCAAGTGCACAGAAAACACAGAGGGGAGGGAGGATAGGGTGGGGAGATGAGGTGAGCAAAGGAAGGCCTCCCGGAGGACTTTGGCAGTAGGGAGAGTGGTGGTGTGTTGGATATAGAGGGGAGGGAGCTCCTAAGTGTGTTCTGGGATTCCTTATTGCAAGCAGGCAGGGTTCTGGTCGGGGCTGGGAGGGATGGAGGAACAGTTGGGATGGGACACCAACAGCTCTTTTCCTTATCCTATCAAACACAGATTGGCTTTTCTGCTCGAGTCGGTCCCTTTTCCAGAAAAATCTGATGACTGGCCTATGAGCCACACCCAACTTTGAGACATCTGCCATCCCACAGTTATCTCAGTTGTTTCATTAGATAGCTAATGGCTCTTCATTTCTTTAAACGTTGACTTGAAAATTCAAGTGGAAGAAAATGATTTTTTTTTTTTATACCTAATGGAAAAGTTATTTTTTTAGCTCTTCAGTTAAAGGAACGAATCTATCATACGGTCTTGCATCAGGGGCAACTGAATCAATCAATTATAAAAATGGAATGAGGTCACCACCTTAGTGATCATCTCCACTAGGCAGGCTCAGGGTTGAAGATGACACAAGTACGAATGACTTATGTTTCCTTCCGAGGTAAATGGCCCCTGTTTCTCTTTGTGACTCTAACCCAGGATTGGGAAGGAACATGCATGTCCTGGGTGAAACTCCAAAAATCCTCTATGGGGGAATGTCACAAAAATGTCACATCCACACAAATTTCTGCTTCCTCAACTAATAATTGAGGACTAGAGAGTCTTCCTTCTGACATATAGGTTTTGGCTGATCCAAAATTATATATATGAATTAGCATCATAGCTACTGTGCTTTACAATATTCACAATCTGCACTAAGTGTAGAAAGTGTTACCCTTTGAATTTGTCTAACATTTCTTTCTAAATTCCCTGGTTTATAAAGGTACCCAGTGTTTTTTCTGCCTTTTCCCCAAGGTAAAACAGTGGCTTCTTAAGATGTCACACCCTCAGTCTTTACATTGCAAGAACTGGATATGGAGTGGAGAGTTGAAATGATCCTTTAGGTCAGATAGGCGTAAAAGCTTCTTGTTGAGGAAAAAAAAAAAAGTTCCAAAGGCTTGACCAGTCCTACTTATTGAGCACTTAATTTGTACAGAACAGTGTCCTAAGCATTTGGGAGGTATAGTAGAATTAGCAGAAACGAGCTTATAGTCTAATGGATAGACAGACATTAAAATAAGTCACAGGTAGGGTAAAGAGTGCAGTTTCATGGGTGGAAGTGGCATACCCAAGTGTTTTACATGACATGGACTAATTTGTGGCAGTAGGGGAGAAAATAGGGTGGGGAGATGACAGATTAGAGCTAGTTCTTTAACTAGCTGAAGAAAAATGGGAGGCCAATGGATTTATGCAGGCTGTGGTGGGGGGAGGTAGTTCCAGACAGAAGAAGATGGCAAGAAGTAAGCAGCAAGAGAGACAAGAATGAGACACCATGAATAGGTTGGGGTGACAAGAGCCAAATATTTGAGCTGCAGAATAGTGGGAGAAGTATAAGAATATGTAGTGGAGAGACAGCTAATGGGTTGTTGTAAAATCAATGGTTCAATGGTCAGGAGTTTCTGCCCGATGCAGAAAAGATTGGGAAACATTGGAGAAGGTTAAGGAGTAGAGAGATGTGCAAAACAATGTTATTAAAAAAATGACCCAGGCAGCCAAGTGAATTATGGACAGGAGAGGATAGAAGCAGAAAACAGGTGTGGCTTAGTGGAAAGAACACAGGCTTGGGAGTCAGAGGTCATGGGTTCTAATCCCAGTTCCACAGCTTTTTTTTAATGATGGCATTTGTTAAGCACTTACTATGTGCAAAGCACTGTTCTAAGCGCTGGGGGGGATACAACGTGATCATGTTGTCCCACGTGGGGCTCACAGTCTTCAACTCCATTTTACAGCTGAGGTAACTGAGGCTCCCAGAAGTTAAGTGACTTGTCCAAGGTCTCACAGCAGACATGTGGTGGAGCAGGATTCGAACCCATGACCTCTGACTCCAAAGCCTGTGCTCTTAATAGCATTTATTAAGTGCTTACTATGTGCAAAGCACTGTTCTAAGCACTGGGGAAGTTACAAGGTGATCAGGTTTTCCCGGGGGGGCTCACAGTCTTAATCCCCATTTTACAGATGAGGTAACTGAAGCCTGGAGAAGTGAGGTGGCTTGCCCAAAGTCACACAGCTGACAATTGGCAGAGCCAGGATTTGAACCTATGACCTCTGACTCCAAAGCCCGTGCTCTTTCCACTGAACCACGCTGCTTCTCTATGCTGTCACGCTTGTCAGCTGTGTGACTTTGGACAAGTCACTTCACTTCTCTGGGCTTCAGTTGCCTCATATGTAAAATGGGCATTTAAGACTGTGAGCCCTACATGGGGCCACCTGATAAACTTGTATCTACCCCAGAGCTTAGAACAGTGCTCGGCACATAGTAAGTGCTTAATAAATGCCATTATTATTACTATTCTTTTGTTTCTGTCCCTTTCATCTTTTCTTCCGTCATTATTCCTTTGTTTCCATCTCTCCCTCTCTGCATATCTCTCCCAGACCCATTCTGCATTTTGGAATACATGCCTATTTTTCTTCCTGCTCTCTTACCCCTCTTCTCCAGACTTAATCCAGGGACTCAGTTGACTTAGTCAATTCTAGGAAACATTATCATTCAAAGTAAAGCTGGGAATGAATCTATTTCCAATTACTATGTTCAACTTAGCCATTCTCAATATTAAGTTCCTCCTCCACCACATTTCTAAAATCCATCCTTTTCTCTCCATCCAAATTGCAACTAAGTAATTATATATGACTTTATTCATTCATTCAATCATATTTATTGAGTGCTTAATGTATGCAGAGCACTGTACTAAGCACTTGGGAAGTACAAGTCGGCAACATATAGAGACGGTCCCTACCCAACAACGGCCCAAAGTCACACAGCTGACTAGTGGCGGAGCTGGGATTTGAACCCATGACCTCTGACTCCAAAGCCCAGGTTCTTTCCACTGAGCCACACATAAGCTCATACCCATTATCACATATACGCCAGTCACAAAGACCATATTCTAGTGCTCGGCACATAGTGAGCACTTAACAAATACCACTATTATTATTATTACTCTCGAAAATATACAACTGAGAAATTGTCAATCATGGATTGATTACTTCAGCCATATGCCAGTATTATCATCATCCACAACACATATTGAGATCTACTGTATGCGGAGCCAATGTGCCAAGCACTGGACTAAACGTTATGGTAGATACAAAACAAGCAGATAGGACACAGTCCTTATCCTAAATGGGTCTCAAGGTCTAACAGGGAGTGAGAAGGAGTATTTTACCTTCTTCTGTAGATGAGGAAACCTAAGTACAGAGAAACTGTGACACAACTCTGAGTAAAAGTCCATAAGGTTTGTGAAACCAGTAGGCAAAGCAAAAACAGCATGAGATAATAATAATAATGGCATTTATTAAGCGCTTACTAAGTGCTGGGGAGGTTACAAGGGGATCAGGTTGTCCCTTGGGGGGCTAACAGTCTTAATCCTCATTTTACAGATGAGGGAAGTGAGGCACAGAGAAGTTAAGTGACTTGCCCAAAGTCACACAGCTGACAATTGGCAGAGCTGGGATTTGAACCCGTGACCTCTGACTCCAAAGCCCGGGCTCTTTCCACTGAGCCATGCTGCTTCTCTGATGCTTCTCATCAGATGCATGATAGTCTTTGTGCATATATAATGCATTGGGCTTTTGAATGCACATCGGCCTGGATGAATTTCACCATCATGGTGTCTTCCTCGAGCCCAATGGAGAAATCTCAACACTTGTTGAATTTGAGATACCAGTTTTACTCTTCCTGCTCTATAAAAGTCATGGGGTCATTTCGATCAACAGCTGCCCGTTTTTCTAAGATTGTATGAATCGAACAGTTAACATTCAAGGGGGCATAATTTGGGGGACTTATTTAGATTGAACAGAAACTTTAGCAGTTTAGAAGTTCATCCTCCCCCACAGGGAGAAGGAAATGGCTCTTTTTAAACATAATTTCAGGGAATCAGCTCCTGGAATCAACTCTGAATTCTTGGCACCTCTGTACCAGAGAGATACAGACAAATTGGAAGGAGTTCAGAGAAAGCATCAACATAATTAAGGAAAGGAAAGATTTACGAGTTAGCCAAAAGATGAAAGGAGCTAAACATGGAGAGTGAAGCCAAGCAATAATCAGAGAGAATACAAGTGCCATACTCGACTGACCTAAGGGGAGACTGGAAACGTTTGGCTTTGTGTAGAAAGATGTAGATAAGAAAGATTAAGCATGGTTCTCCCATCCAAAGCTTGAAGGGTACCACAAAATGTCTTTGGGGGACACGGAACGGAACACGCTTCCACCATGCTCTCCCTCATTCATTCATTCAATTGTAATTATTGAGTCCTTACTATGTGCAGAGCACTGTACAAAGTTCATTCTTCATTTAAAGCAGGTGTTGCATAAACCATCCCTGGCTTTTCTTTCAGTGATGTTCTCTGAAGATTAGGAAGGTTTTTCGAAAGGACCAGACATATAATGATTGTGCTTGGGTAGAAGTGCCTCCTAGGAATACCAGAAAGCTTCTTTCGGCCAAATGGCACCAAAATGAAGGATATAGGGTAATGTCTTGAGACTAAACACAAGGGAAAACACATTCTTCCTCCTATAAAACCTCACAGTGCCTTCAATAAGGGAGGTGCTCCATGAAAATGAATGTCCACACAAAGAAACATTTTCAGGTAGAAGGTGTGAAGAAGAATCACACTAAACAGGCTGGAAAGTAGCATGATTTAATGGAAACAGCATAGTCCTAGGAAACAGAGGATCTGGGTTCTAATTCTGGCTTTCCCACTTATTGTTGTGTGACCTTGGACAATCAACTTCTCAGTTCCGTCATCTGCAAAATGGGGATTCAATATCTTTTTCCCTCCTAGTTAAAAAGGGAGCCCCAAGTGGGACCCTATAATCTTCTATTTACCCCAACATTTGGTGCATTCCTTGGCACATAGTAAGCAAGCGCTAAATGCCGTAATTGTATTATTATTAACACATACCACAATTATCATTATCCGAAACTATTGAGATCATCAATATGGTAAAAAAAAAGTAGTTTGAGGTTGGGCAAGCTTCTCTGTCCACAGCCACCTTTATCACAACCAGAATCAGTATGTTAGAGTGGATAGACTGTGAGCCCGCTGTTGAGTGGGGACCGTCTCTATATGTTGCCAGCTTGTACTTCCCAAGCGCTTAGTACAGTGCTCTGCACACAGTAAGCGCTCAATAAATATGATTGAATGAATGAATGATAGAGCGCAGGAGTCAGAAGGACCTGGGTTTTAAACCCGACTCTGCCGCTGGTCAGCTGTGTGATCTTGGGCAAGTCCCTTAACTTCAATGTGCCTCAGTTACATCATCTGTAAAATAGGAATTAAGACTGTGAGCCCCAAGTGGGACATGAACTGTGCCCAACTTGATTAGCTTGTATCTACCTCAGCACTACATACCTGGCGCATAGTAAGTGCTTAACTACCATTAAAAAAAGAAGCAGGGGTCCTTGCCACGTCATTCTCAGTTTCAGGAGAAAATGGGAGAAGGAAATGTGGCTCCCAGTGTCTTCTGATCAGAGAGGGAACTGAGAAGGAGGGAACTTTAAAAGGAATGATGAAAAAACTAGGATGTGTGGGGAAGATGTGATCTCATTCTTTCACTAACTTAATGTCTTTCCTGGCTGGGATTAGCATTTGCAGATCTCCTTTGGGATCAATCAGTAAATCAGGAACAAACATATAAGCAGGAAATCTTTATTCCCAGGCTGGTTGATGGAATGTCCAATTAGGTGAGGAATTTTTCAGGTTGGGCAAAATAGAAAACGAATTCCACTCCAGTCATCTACTACAACCTGCTACCTCTCTTTTTCCTTTCATGCCTGCCCATGCTCCAGCCTGTCTCCTCTTTTCCTTTCATCACAAAAGTGCCTTAGTCAATGAACTCTACCAGTTTAGCAAATGGCAAAGACGGCAGTAATTTATTTGTAGGTCAGAAGTGACTGGATTAGGAAATACTGGCATATTAAGGGGGTCTTTAATAATAATAATGATGGCATTTATTAGGCACTTACTATGTGTAAAGCACTGTTCTAAGCATTGGGGAGGTCACAAGGTGATCAGGTTGTCCCTCAGGGGGCTCACAGTCTTAATCCCCATTTTACAGATGAGGTATCTGAGGCACAGAGAAGTTAAGTGACTAGCCCAAAGTCACACAGCTGACAAGTGGCGGAGCCAGAGTTTGAAGCCATGACCTCTGACTCCAAAGCCTGGGCTCTTTCCACTGAGCCACACTGCTTCTCTAACTCTTTCTTAGCCACTGACTCTTTCAACCCAGGCTAGCCAGCGTTTGATGATACTACTGGTAACTGATAAGGGGAGGCAATTTTTGGCTTGGTGAAAGAGTGTGATCTGGAAGGGAATCCAAAGGATCTGTGTTCAAGCCTGGGCTTTACCACCATTCTGCTGTGTGATCGTGGGCAAGTCACTTAACCTCGACCTACCTCAGTTTCCTCATCTGTAAAATGGGGATAATAATAACAGGGTTATTGGATGGCAAAAATGAGATGCATAATGTGAAAATTATGGTAGTATAATTTAAACTGACTCTACTATAAAAGTTGTCATACGATGTCCTGTTGAGCTTCCCCCAAATGATTTTATTTTGGACTATGTGTATATGTAACTCATTCTCACTCTTCCCTGGAATCTGTGGCCTTAAGGTTTCTGTGAATACATTTAGAGTTTGCAGATGTAAAATTCTAGGTGGAAGGGGAAGAGAAAACTGAATTGATTAGGATGGATAGAAAAAAGACATTTGCACAGTTAGCAACCTGCGTTTCACAGTATTACTTGAATCTGAGGAGAATTCCTAAAGCTAAAGTGTCATCTGAAGTAAGCTGACCCCAGTCCTTTAGACTGTAAACTCATCCTTGGGACTGTGAGCCCACTGTGCAGCACTTAGAACAGTGCTCTGCACATAGTAAGTGCTTAACAAACACCATCATTATTATTGTGGGCGAGAATGTGACTGTTTATTGTGATTACTGCACTCTCCCAAGAGGTTAGTACAGTGGTCTGCACACAGTAAGTGCTCAATAAATATGACTGAATGAATGTCCTAGAGTCGCCAGGACAGGCTGGGACTTTAATAGGCTTTCCCATGCAATTGCAGAAAAGACATACAAACAACCCAGAATCAAATCCTGACAATGCCAACTAGATTAGTTACACTGATCCCGGCCTTCAACATGTGGACATTCAGCCCCAGAAAAAAACAAGGAGATTTTAATCCCACACCTTCCTCCCAACTTGTCGCTCAAGCTTATTAAAGGTTAAAGGGAGAGCTCATGTGATGGGTTTGAAGTGTCAGTGTCTCAGGTTTCATTAGACAAGTATATGGCTGACAAAATTTCAAATGAAGCATTGGTCTACTGCTGTTTCCACCATTTTACTAAAACCCTTCCCCGCAGAAATCTTAGCTCAATTTTGTTCCATAGTCTACCAGGCTCCTTTCATTACAAGTCTGATGTCGTTATTTATTTGCAGGGCTCATGAGTGAACAGAAGGGATTACCTCACTTGTTTTGCATAGAAGACTCTCTCCTGGAATATTTTCCCTTAAGCTAGTTCACTTTGGGCATGAAACCTATCAGACCCCACAAATTAAATGGAGACGATCATAATTAGTCACCAATTGCGACATCTCAAAAGTATGTTTATGGCACTAAAAGTAGTGGTTTCAGTTTTTTGGAAGGAACTTTTTGCTCTTGATTAATTTATCTAAGTCAGTATTGAATCTAGTTCCTAAATGATCTGAAAAACATCTTGAGCTCCTGGAGATTCTTAAAAGAAATAGCTTCCTTTTCTTTTGATTTAGTATATTTCTCACAGCAACAGATTTTTATGACCCCCCCAGTTTTGGGGGATTATTAGAGATAATCCAACATATCACCCATCCAGAAACATAATATTTGTTTAATTTCAAAATAGTGGTGAAAACTGATGATGAATGTTGGAAGTTTAGGGATCTGTGGCTCAATACGCAGGCATAACCAACCGATCACTCATAAAAACAGATATAAAAATGATCCTTTATTTTATTGCTATTTCAGTGTCTGGTGAGGTACTCTTCCTGAGCCTGTGACAACCTTGTTATATTCAACAGGTAGTAGTTGCTAGCAAAAGCCTTCTACATTAATTTCTTTTATTTTTTCAGTAGAGCAATTATTCCTTATAGACCACCCAGGATTCCATTTAAATTGACTTTAAATGTGATGTATACATCTTATATTCTTTTCGCTCAACAAATCAAAGGGCCTAAACGTCCTCTGTGGTGATCCAAGCCTTCACCTCCTTGCAACTTCGATTTATTTGTAGAATGCCTGTGCTAATGACAGCTTGAGTTAAATAGAAAGTAATGCAATATCTGGTAAAGTGTTTGTTAAACTAGTTCTTGGTCCAGCTGCAAATCATACCAGTGCCAGATTATTTGGCCGACTAAAGAGCACAGATAAAGGCAGAGGAGCTGAAAGCTGACATTTTACACCTTTCAAAACTTACGGAAAAGAGAAAGCAAGATCTTGTTTGTTTATATAGCATTCAGTGCCTAACAAATACACTTTTCTCTCCCTGATCTGTTCTTTGTGTATGACCAGCCCCTAAATGCTGCTCCAGGAGAATCTTCTAAGGATGTAAGTATGTCCTCTGCATATTTTCATAAAGGGCACAAGAGAGCTCAAATAATGACATGGCCCCAACTCTAAGTTCCCTAAACACCTAAATGTGAAATGTCCCAGCACTTTATGTCAGCAAAACTTTTAAAGTAAAAAAACAAAAAATCCAAATGGTTTAATTCTTGTCTTTGTGAGTCCAGCCAAATATAACAATGTTTTACAATGTAATGGAGAGTAGGGAAAAGGTACGGCATGTTTGAGAACCCATAACAGAATAGTAGAAAGCTCTGTTCTTTCTCACTGTCACTTAATAACTTGATGAGCTCTGAGAATTTGTCCAGTTTTCACTAACTCTACCCGGATCAAACTATTGCCTTCTTCTTTTTCCTGAAATGATTAGTTAAATTGAAAGTTCTGTTTTGATTACCTCTTATAGATACAGTATGCCAACTTTAGAAAGGCAAATCAATCTGTAAACTGCTTTTCTGTTAAGTATCCTGAAATGCCAGCTATTTTTTTGTTCCCTAAAATGTCATGGAATACCAATGCCATTAGTTTAAAAGTGTACTTGAACAGTATTTTCTAGAAACTTGAATTACTCCTGATTTTTTAGTGTACCTTAACCAGAGTCGTGAAAATATAATTTCTTGCAGGTTTAAGAAACTGTGTGATTACATAGTATTTAGATGAAGAATGACCTCAGAATATTCTATTATAATGAGTTGAGTTGTTTTATTTGGAGTAGTGTGGCAAGTGTCTAATGTAATGGCATGATCAACTAGGCCTTTATTTTTGATGATGAAATTTCATTAAAATGTAAAAGTCATTAGACATAATGATATTATTTGATATTTATTTGATAAAGTAATTACAGTATTCATTAAACACTTAGCATTGGGGTAGACACCAGCTAATCAGATGAGACCACCGATTCTGTACACAAGGAGCTCACAATCTAAGGTATGGAGAGAATGTATTTTACCCCATTTTCTAAATGAAACAGAGGCATAGAGAGGTTAAGTGACACTAATATCTATTGAACAAACATGTCAGGTCCAGAAATGTCATATCAGGGAGCATCGTGCATTGAAAATGTAAATATTTACAATAGAAGGGGACTGCTTTTGAGTTCCAGGGGAATTTATCCAGATTACATTGTCATTAAAGACTTTCTGGTAGGAGTTAAAGTCTAAGTCAACTTTAGAAGATAATGTTATGCACAGTGTTGTTCATGGAACAATGATAAAACTGACTTGGAGTGTGTGTGATACAGATGATGTAAGTTATGAGCCTGAATTTATAACGTCGTTCTCTGCAAGAAGCTCCAGTATGATCAAATCAACATTTTCATAATAAAATGAAACATGAAGATGCTTTAAAAGTACCGTCAGGGACAAAGTGATATTAGTAGATAAACAGTTTTACAAAATAACTTTTGAACTCTGCAAGTTTTTGATCTGTGGAAAAATCTCTTGAATCTCCTTCCATAATTGCCTTCCACTGTCAGAAAAGCATAATTTTTAAAAAAGGGCTTTGTCATGAAACCTAAGAGATCTTAGTTCATTTTCAAATACATGTACATATGTATATACATATATGTGTGTATATGTATATATATGTATATATACATATATATATACATATATGTGTGTATATGTATATATATATGTATATATATACAAACATCTTTATGTTTATATATATAAACATATATATATACATATACACACATAATTACACACACACATATATTTTTTCTAAGTTCATCAACTTAGGGTTATTTATTGAAGAACTACTGAATGCTAAACAATGTACCAAATGTTCAGGAAAGTACAACAGATGCAAGAAACATGTTCCTTGTCTTCAAGGAACTAGCAATCTAATGGAGGAGACAGAAAAAAAAATGATTTACAAATAATGTGGCAAGAGAAGGATCGACAATATAAGTAAGAAATACCACAAATAAATCAAGATGAGATTGCTGTGAAAATATCTGAATGTGCCAAGAAGGTAGTTATACCCAAAAAATTAAAATATGTGAGCATATGTGATGAGGAGATTTTCTCTTTTCCAGGTCCCTACCTTTTTGCATTCCTTCTGGAGGCCAGAAGGGTAATGGTGAATTTCTACTAAGGATTCCATGCCTATTAAAAGGCAGGCTCCCTGGATACCCACAGACCTCCAACCTCCGTCCCAACATTTCCCCATTCATAAAATGAAAGTGTGGCAACACTGTCCGTGATAAGATTGTATCTTTGCTTTGCCATTACTGGGACAATCAGTGCCATGTGGTTTAATGGAAGGAGCGTGCAAATGGGAGTCAAAAGATTCATTTTCTGGTACCTGGTAACCTCTTTGGACCCCAGCTTCCTTATGAAGAGAGTGGGAATAATCTACCTCCTCTCTCTAACTCTAGATTGTGAGGCTTGTGTGGGAAAGGGACTGTGTACGATCTGATTAATTTATATTTACTCCAGTTTTTAGTGCAGTCTTTACTGCAGAGAAGCAGCATGGCCTAGTGGATAGAGCCCGTGCCTGAGAGTCAGAATGACTTCGGTTCTAATACCAGCTCTGCCACCTGTTTGTTGTGTGACCTTGGGCAAGTTGCTTCACTTATCTGCACCTTAGTTACTTCATCTGCCAAATGGGGTTTAGGATTATGATATCCAAATATGACAAGGACTGTGACCAACCCGATTTGCCTGTAACATACCCAGCGCTGAGTACAGTGCCTGAGACGTGTTAACAAGTAACATTGTTATTATCATTATTTTATTATTATTATTATTACAAGGCACATAGTTACCACAATCAGTAACATAATTTGATTAAAATGAAATTAAAATATCCTTTCAAGCAAATGGCTTTCTGGCGTACATCTGATTCTCCCATCTGAATGTTTTCTGTGGGAACTGACAGATTCCTAAAAGACATCTGATTGATGACCCACTTTAAGGATAGACTCAGGGATAAAATCCCATTTTCAGGTAGTTCGAGAGGAACTGTGGCCTCACGTTACCCTCAATCCAGAAGTCTAGAACACAGAATTGGGCAGTATTAATAGTAATCATAATAGTATTAAGTATTTACTGTGTGCAGAGCATTGTACTAAGCCATGGAAGAAAATACACAGGAGGGAATTTGGCATGGTCCCTATCCCTCAGGGGGCCACACAATCCAAGAGTTGCAAAACCATCTGAAGATTTACTTGTGCTTCAGGGCAGGCCTGAGGGAATCCCAACTCCACGTACATCTGGAGGATGGAATAATGATGCTGACCTTGGAATATTTTCCAGCCAGATCAGAAAGAGCCCAATGCCATTTCTGACAGAACCAGGTATGACAGATCAGACCCTGAGACAAAGTTGATCTTTATAACATTATCTTGGCTGTGGATTTTTTGTTTGCAATCAGGACACAACTTGTAGGCATATGTGTCCAGTTATTACAAGGCCTGTAATTTTCATTTTTAATGAGATGTATAAAAATGGGAGGACCAGTGACTGAATCACTAATTGCAAAGAGAAAGTATTCTTTAAAAAAGTTTGATCACACATTTTAATAGCTTTAAAAATCAGGAATTATGAAATTTTATTAGTATAAACATTATTTGGTGAAGCAGCGTGGCTCAGTGGAAAGAGCCCGGGCTTTGGAGTCAGAGGTTATGGGTTCAAATCCCGGCTCTACCACTTGTCAGCTGTGTGACTTTGGGCAAGTCACTTAACATCTCTGAGCCTCAGTTACCTCATCTGTAAAATAGGGATTAAGACTGTGAGCCCCCGTGGGACAACCTGATCACCTTGTAACCTCCCCAGCACTTAGAACAGTGCTTTGCACATAGTAAGCACTTAATAAATGCCATGATCATTATTATTATTATTATTTGGTAAATCTGGACCTTTAATACTCAGCTATTAGCTCCTTCTAAATTGCCATTGTCTACTAAAGATTACCCCTCAAATCTTTAGCATAACTATTTAATAATACCTTCCAAGTTCCTATGAACAGTCTCAATTTTCCCTTTGTAAATGATGCAGTTTCTGATTATTTGTAAACGGTGAATATCGGACATATTTTTAATCAACCAATAAATCAACATTATTTATTGAATGCTTACTGTGTGCAGAACACCGTACTAAGCACTTGGGAGAGTAAAATACAATACAGTTGGGAAACAGGTTCCCTGCCCTAAAGGACACTGACACTGAAATGAATTACAAATCGTATATATGTGCTTTGCAGTTGAAGGTGGGGTGGATAACAAGTTTTTTAAGGATGCAGATCCAAGTGCTTAGATGACACAACAGGGAAAATGAGGGCTTAGTGAGGGAAGACCATCTTTGCAGGAGAAGCAGCCTGGCTCAGTGGAAAAAGCACGGGCTTGGCAGTCAGAGGTCATGGGTTTGAATCCCAGATCTGCCACTTATCAGCTGTGCGACTTTGGGCGAGTCATTTAACTTCTCTGTACCTCAGTTCCCTCATCTGGAAAATGGGGATTAAGACTGTGAGTCCCAAGTGGGACAACCTGATTACCTTGTATATCCCCCGAACAGTGCTTAGTACATAGTAAGAATTCAACAAATACCAAAATTATTATTATACCAAAATAATTATAATTGCTATTATTATTGTGTGAGGTTCGGAAGGTGGGGAGAGTGGTGGTCTATTTTATATGAAAGGGGAGAGAGTTCCAGGCCAGAGGCTGATACAGGAGTCAAGATGTAGTCAAGTGCTGCAAACAACAGAGTGGCAGTTTGGGCAGGAAACCAGTGAGGCCTAATGAAAAAAGCATAGACCTTGGGTTCTCATCCAGGCTCAGCCACTTGCCAGCTGTGTGAACTTGGACAAGTCCTTTAACTGAATTTAATTGTGCCTCAATTACTTTATCGGTAAAAAAGTGGGAATTAAAACTGTGAGCTCAGTTCATTGTTGGACATTGTTTCCAACTTGATTATCTTGTATATCCCATTGCTCATTACAGTGCCTGGAAAATAGTAAGCACTTAACAAATGCTATCAGGAAAAAACAAAGATGGATATTGTGAAGGTAGAACTGAGAGGAATTGGGGACAGATTGAATATGTGCCTTGAAGGAGAGAGAAGAGGCGACGATGATGTCAAGGTTATAGGCTTGTTAGACAGGGGCGATATAGGTGTCTGGTGATCAAGCTGTAAAAAAAGTTTTACAAAAGTTGTTCATATATCTCTATTTAGAGTTATTGACTGTCCCCAGACCTTATACCTGAACTACTTATTTGCTTGCCTCTGCAATTCAAGGATAACGATTTGGTCTGTAATGTAGTTTGATCCCTGGTTACCTTCAAAATCTCTCCTCTCTTTCCCTCTGTATCTACTCTCAGGAGAGTAAGATCAATAGGACACTCCTGCAGGTAGCTCTCAGATTTGATCTTCGAGTATTTTCGCTGAAGGAACTGCATCTCTGGAATTCATTTCCTTTCTCATTCTGACAAAGGCCAAGCTTGTTGGCCTTTAGGAATGTATACATGGCTCATCTGTCTAATAAAGCCTTTGTCCTGACTGCTGTGGTTAAGGTGACACAATTGGATAACAGGAGAACTCATTTCAATGTTTGCCACTCTTGTTCTGGAACTTTTCCCGGAATCAGAAGCACGGAAATTATTTAAAATTATACAGACAGTGTGTGCATGTAGATATTTGAGCAATCAATAGTTTACGCCATTGAAATTTTAGTTAAAAATAGGGATGAGGTATTTACGATAAATCATTTGTTGGTGGTGTGATGAACTGGCTGGTCTGAATTTACAGAAATGTCAATGTGGAAAATGATCCTAATAAAATAATGATAATTAAAAAAATCTTGGAATGTTTCCGTGCCTTGAGCAACATCTCTTGATTGAGGTAAAGTTACCATTTGAAGGCAAAATTTTCCACAATTAGTGTTCAAGAGGCCATGATTTGTTTCAATGTATTTCTCCTTTTCAAATATTCTCTAGCAGGGGATACAGTGCATCTATTATGCGACCATCTTTTATTATAATTTTTTGACAAACTATTTATCCTGTTTAGTGATCATTTCAAACAATAAACAGTTTCCCTTATGTCTTAATTGTCACATCAGAGTACTAGAGCTGGAATCATCGTGATTTCCTAAGAAAAGGATTACTTTCTATTAATGCTTTACCAGATTCGGTTGAAATGAAAAACAAATGATTTCCTGCTCAGCTGTAAAGTGCAGATTTTTTTAAACATGTGACAGCTATTTATTATTACTTTTTGCCAAGGCTTGACAGAAAAATTATGCTCAGGGTTTTGAAAATCATACGCACTGTTCACATATACCTAATAAATAATGACAGAGAACTGGATAGACATCGTGGTGTACATGACTGAATAATATTTGCTTAACTATAACATTTATGCATCAGATTTTTCCTGAGCTGAATGGTTCGTATAACACAGTTGCCACTGTGTTTCAGATGCAGTCAAATTGCTATTTAGGTGCCATCTGTGCGGCGGCTGAAAACTGGCTGATTCTGTTTCTTTGTTGTTCCCGTGTGGTGTTATGATGTGGTTAATAATGGAGAATGTAGCGGGGGAGGATCTCTCTGATGTCATTCTCTTTATTGTTGCTGAAGATCAGTGCCCCACCACCTACTAAGTTTTTCCTGACTGACCCGTGTTTACCTTCCATTGGTGCCACTTCCCACTGTGTTAGTGATGTGCCTCTCTGCCCAGGAAGCCAGTTCTCTCAATGCACTTTGTTAAGTTCAATCCTTGGGCACACGCAGCTCTTTGTTGTCCCGTGTGTAAAGAATGATGTTTTTGGAGGGGAACACCGACTATCTCAGTCAAACTGTCTTCAGAGCAGCTCAAGGCCCATGCACTGTATTGCACGCTCTCCAAATTTAAATACTCCTCAGAAGCTCTGCAGTTGGCAAGGAAATAAGTCAGTTTTTCCTCATGTTTTGATAACCTGCTTGTACCGAATGAAATAACTGAATTTTGAAATGTCTGAAACTACCAAGGTATTGTGTATATCAGACTTAGTGGAGGTGTCTTCATTTCAGGAATTGTTTGGATTTCCTCTGCTACCCCCTGTGAAATCATTATGCTCACTGTTGCCTTGACTTAGATGTGGTCCATTTAACTCCTTTAAGGGTGAGAGTTGCTTCCTGCACATTATGGTGTTGAGAGGATCCACAGAGTTTTGAAAGACTCTGATCATTTAAGTATGGGGTGGGTAATACTTTAGATTATTCAAAATGTTGCATGGAATCATTTGAGTTTTTGATAAGTGGACCATCCCTTTCCATCTTTTCTACATTGTTCATAATAAGTAGAATGCCAAGACTTAAAAGCCTTTGCAAATTAAATATCAACGAAATGTCTTTTTTAATTATTTTATACTTTATTCTAAGCCCCTGCGAAACAAAATGTGAGTAGAGCACTTCACTTGAATTGACATCTGCCCCCCTCCCACCCCCCCAAACTCTAGACTGTAAGTCCGTTGTGGGCAGGAATCATCTCTATTTGCTGCATTGTCCTTTTCAAATGCTTAGTACAGTGCTCTGCGCACCGTAAATGCTCAATCATATGATTGAGTGAATGAATAAGGCATCTAAGAAGAAAACCAAGCACTACAGTTACCCTCCTTTCTTCTCCATCCAGATTGTTGCCATATTAATTAAATCATTTATCCTGTCCTGTATTGATTACTGTAACAGCCTCCTCGCTGACTTCCTTGTCTCCTGTCTCTTTCTACTCCCGTCCATACTTTACTCTGCTGCCTGGATCGTTTTTCTATAGAAACGATCTGGTCATATTTCCTCACTACTCAAGAACTTCCAGTGGTTGCCCATCCACCTCCACATCAAACAGAAACTCCTCACCACTGGCTTTAAAGTACTCAATCACTTTTCCCTCTCCTACCTCACCTTGCTACTCTCTTACTACAATCCAGCGTGCACACTTTGGTCCTCTAATGCTCACCTTCTCACTGTGCCTCCATCTAAGCTATCTTGCTGCTTATCCCTCACCCCCATCCTGCTCTGTCCTTGAACTCCCTCTTTCTCACATCTGACAGACAATTACTCTCCCCCGCTTCAAAGCCTTATTGAAGACACATCTCCTAGAAGCAGCCTTGCCTAAGCCCTCCTTTCCTCTTCTTCCACTTAGTTCGGTGTCAACCTGACTTGCTCCCTTTATCCATCGCTCCCTCCCAGCCCTACAGAATATCTGCAATTGATTCATTTATACTAATGTCTCTCTCCCCCCTCTAGGCTGAAAGGCCACTGTGGGCAAGGGAATGTGTCTGTTTATTGTTCCATTGTACTCTCCCAGTTACACAATACAGTGCTCTATAAATAGGATTGGCTGACTAAATAATAAAAATGTACCTTAACTGTTTTTTTAATCTTTATATGGAACATATCAATCAATCAATCGTATTTATTGAGCACTTACTGTGTGCAGAGCACTGTACTAAGTGCTTGGGAAGCACAAGTTGGCAACATATAGAGACAGTCCCTACCCAACAATGGGCTCACAGTCTAGAAGGGGAAGAACATATCACTCTCTACTGCATTAAGAAGAACACTGATTGCCTAAATATAATTTTAGAAAACGATTTTGGATAACAACAGGAAATTATTAATATCATTAAGGTGTTTAAGTACTTACTATGTGTCAAGCACTGTTCTAAGACTGGAGTGTATACGAGATTATCAGGTTGAACTCAGTCCCTGTCCGATATGGGCTCATAGTCTAAGCAGGAAGGAATAGGATTTAATCCTCATTTTACAGATGAGGAAACTGCAGAACAGAGAAGTTAAGTGACTTGCCTAAAGTAACACAGTAGACAAGGACAGAGCCAGTATTAGAATTCAGGGCCTTTGACTCTCAGATGTGTGTGCTTTCTATTATTCAATCATATTTACTGAGCACTTACTGTGCGCAGAGCACTGTACTAAGTGCTTGGAAAGTACAATACAGCAGTAAAGAGACACAATCCCTGCTCACAATGGGTTTACAGTCTATTTCACACTGCTTCACTATGAGGGCATGGCAAAGTTAGTGAGACAGAATGACTTACAGTTTTACATTTTGGCATCTATAACTATTAGACCAGGTTACAGTTGTGTTTAGAAATTACAACCTTTATTATTTTATTACCACTGTTAACCGATTTGTTAAGCCCTTACTACATGAGTAGATACATGCTAATCAGGTCTGATGCATATGTATCATTAGAGACTATTCTTCTGATGTTTCAAGTTTACTTTTTTGTCGTTTTGGGTGGCAAGTGTCTTCATCAGTAATCACCCCATAAGAAGACTTCTATAAGACTTCCGTCTTCAAATATTTTTCAAATATATCCATTCAAATATTTTTCTCTATTTGTATTCAGCAATGCAGATCATTTATAGGAATGTTTGTCCTAAGCCTACCATTATTGCATAATTGATTAACATATTTTGGGGGTATTCATGGGCAGAGAAGCAGCGTGGCTCAATGGAAAGAGTCCGGGCTTGGGAGTCAGAGGTCATGGGTTCAAATCCCAGCTCCACCAATTGTCAGCTGTGTGACTTTGGGCAAGCCACTAAACTTCTTTGAGATTGTTACCTTATCTGTAAAATGGGGATGAAGATGGTGAGCCCCACGTGGGACACCTGATCACCTTGTATCCTCCCCAGTGCTTAGAACAGTGTTTTGCACATAGTAAACACTTAACAAATGTCATTATTATTATTATTATTAACCAACAGCACATCTTAACATCCACAGCATTTTGGATATTACTAATGTACAGAGACAGTATTTTCAGAAAAACGTATGTACTTCATACACTAAATTAATAAGCTAAAACAAAATTGTACCTTTATGTCAAAGTTGGAATATTTCTCCTGATCATAATTTTGCAGGTGGGTTCCCTAACGCTACTGACGGCATTTGCTGGTAGATATTTTACCACTGAGAACGTATTGCTATGTTTGCCAGTAAACATTCAAATATGAATGTACCATGTTTCAGATGATCAAACCTGCCATATTAATCTAGACATGTGCGCTTAATTGTGATTGATAATTAAGTCTTGTTAATGATTCACTTTCTATTTGCACAGTGAAGTATAACCTGATTTCCAAATGGAGCAGCTTGACTAGAACAGTATTTCAGTGAATCCAACCATGTTTCCCCTGCAAGATCATTGTTGTTATCATTATTATCATTATTATTTTATGCTCATATTTTTTCCTAACTAGAGTGTTTCTAAAGGCAGGAATGTAATGAAATAAAACAAAGATCTATCAAAGGAAACAATGGGAAAAAAAACAGTTAAATGTGAAGAACAGGAAAAAATGTAAGGACGTATTTTGCCTATCACGTACTGTAAACAGGAACTAGTTTCTATAAAACATTAGAATGAGCAGGTTTTCAATAAAATAAGAAAGAGGAAGGTACACATTCCAAGCAAGGGAGGAAGTTTCCCTTTAAGAGAGCTTATGCATAAAACCACAACATTGATCCCCAGGAGAACTTAGGTGAAATAAAGCTCATCATTCTGCTATTGTGGTCCGAAGTGCAAATTACTGTGTGTATGAAAATGCAGTGCACTAACGCATCTCTAATTGGAGGCATCAGATTTCTATAAGTGACATGTAAGTGTGAAGCTTCTTTTCATTAGGGTTGAGGAAAAATGTGCAATTACCATCCACATGTATAGAACAAAAAGTCTAAAAAATGTTTCTCTTTTATGCGAGCCTCAGCTGTAGAGTGAACCATAGACAGACACTGAAAATGTGAGAGCATTATGGAAGATATGACTAATCTAGAGCATTTCCATTTGAAAGAGAAATGACTAATAATTGATTGGCTTGAATCCAAAGTCACAGTGGGGTTCAAAAAGCTTGTAAGTGCCCTCATAAAAATAGAAGCTGTATCAACCAATTGAATTTAATTATATATGAAGGTGATGATGGAGCTAAACAGCCTGTAATTGGAGTCCAATTACTCAGCTGGTCTTCCATAAAATTAATTCATCTGAAAGTTTGCCATTGTCCTATGCTCCAGACCTGCTGCTGTTTTAATTAGTTAACATGGAGGAATCTTGAAACATTAAATTATTTTGTCTTTATTGCCAATTATGGGTTAAGGAAAATTGTATATAAAATATTAACATCTGCTTCCAGCACAAGGAGGAGAGAGCAGGATGAAAACATTTTTTTTTTCTCAATTTACAAAAAAAGCAATGAAGAAAGGGAAAACATATATCTTCCTAATACTTCAACCTTTAAGAATGTAGCCAGAATTAGTAGATTCCTTTTGGAAATATTGCTATTTCATTCATTCATTTATTCATTCAATCGTATTTATTGAGCACTTACTGTGTGCAGAGCACTGTACTAAGCGCTTGGGAAGTACAAGTTGGCAACATATGGAGACAGTCCCTACCCAACAGCGGGCTCACAATCTAGAAAAGGGAGACAGACAACTAAACAAAACATATTAACAAAATAAAATAAATAGAATAGTAAATATATTTCAAACAAAATTCCCAAGGATATTATTGAAACGTAACCCTTCATTTCTTAACCAGTGCTTCATATGCTAATTTAAAAGGAATTCAAAAGTGAGATGGCAAAAGATAATAAACAAATTTTTTTACCAATGGCCCATTCTCTTATCACTTACCACATACCACATTTTACTTAGAATAAAATAGAATATTGATTCAAAAGAAGGTCGTCTGACTTTGAAATGAATTTGAGAATAAGTTATGTATTCTGCATTTCCTTTGAAGCACATACACAAAGTAAAGTGTAAACTTGCAGGAGTGTTACTGTTCTGCTTCCTCATCCCTGGTCTCCGGATCTAATCAAAACTAAAATGAGTTCCCAAAGACAATCTTAAAAGTTTATGAACTCATTACCGATTGTTCATGTATCCACTAAAAACAATTCTTTGTATGTAGTGCCGACTTTAGAGTAGTCACTGAAGTCCTCTACATGCATAACATGTGCATTGTGCTGTTTCACGTGAATTTATTGAATACTCAAATCATCTGTGTGTAGTGGATTTCAAAGAGAGCCCTGCTATAAGAACAGTACCACATCACCCTTCTCAAAAACTGGCAACAATAGATACCATCTTAATTATTCATCTAAAAAGGTGGTTTGTGATCCCGGTATCTTATTTTCTTCCCTGCTCTCCTCCTTCCACCCATTCCTTTTCCCACCACCATTGCTAAGTCTCCTTTGCTACTGAAAAGCAACAATCCCCTTGAGGGATAGAGAAACAGACTACTCACAGAGCTTGTTCATACAATCAAAGTGAAGTCGGCTTCCATTTGGGCTGCAACTTTTTCCATGGCCTGGGTCCCCATTTTCCTTTTGACATTTTCTTCTTTACCCCAGGAGCTCCACAGGAGACATGCGCCTTCAGGGAGTCGGGCTTAGTCGGGCTTAAGCGCTTAGTACAGTGCTCTGCACATAGTAAGCGCTCAATAAATATGATTGATTGATTGAGTCGGGCTTGCCAGTCCCTGGTACCCACCCTGTCCTCTGATTTGCACCGTTATAGCCACTGACACAGTATACGGGCTAGACACCAAGTCATTTTAGCCCAGAAAAACATGAGCTGTCTAGGGGATGGCTCTGGCATAACAAAAGCAGTAAAAGGAAATAATAATAATAATAATGATGGCATTTGTTAAGCACTTACTAGGTGCAGAGCACTGTTCTAAGCACTGGGGGGAATACAAGGTGATCAAGTTGTCCCACGTGGGGCTCACAGTCTTAATCCCCATTTTACAGATGAGGTAACTTGAGGCTCAGAGAAGTTAAGTGACTTGATCAAGGTCACACAGCAGACATGTGGCGGAGTTGGAATTCGAACCCATGACCTCTGACTCCAAAGCCCAGGCTCTTTCCACTGAGCCATGCTGTGGGAAGCTATGGAAAAGTACACTTGGTTCCCAAAGCATGACAGAGATCAGTTGACATAAAGGGGGGGCTTCACCCAAAAACCAAAATGAAATGAATATGTGTTCTGATAACTAGTTTATAAGATGGCACTATCTCACTGAAAGATATCTGGGACATCTTGTACTGCATGACATATACCTATACATCAGGCAGAAACTCCTCACCCTCAGCTTCAAGGCTGTCCATCACCTCGCCCCCTCCTACCTCACCTCCCTTCTCTCCTTCTCCAGCCCAGCCCGCACCCTCCACTCCTCTGCCACTAACCTCCTCACTGGGCCTCCTTCTCATCTATCCCGCCATCGACCGCCGGCCCACGTCCTTCCCCTGACCTGGAATGACATGCCCTCCCTCCACACATCGCCAAGCTAGTTCTCTTCCTCCCTTCAAAGCCCTACTGAGAGCTCACCTCCTCCAGGAGGCCTTCCCAGACTGAGCCCTCTCCTGCCTCTCCCCCTCCCCATCCCCCCACCCTACCTCCTTCCCCATCCCACAGCACCTGTATATATGTTTGTACAGATTTATTACTCTATTTTATTTGTACACATTTACTATTCTGTTTATTTTATTTTGTTAATATATTCTTTTTTGTTGTCTGTCTCCCCCTTCTAGACTGTGAGCCCGTTGTTGGGTAGGGACCATCTCTATATGTTGCCAACTTCCCAAGCACTTAGTACAGTGCTCTGAACACAGTAAGTGCTCAATAAATATGATTGAATGAATATTCCCATATGCCTCTCTACCTGAGTTAGAGAAGCAGCATGGCCTAGTTGAAAGAGCCCGGGCTTGAGAGTCAGAGGACATGGGTTCTAAACCCGGCTCTGCCACTTGTGAGCTGTGTGACTTTGGGCAAGTCATTTAAGTTCTCTATACCTCAGTTACCTCATCTGTAAAATGGGGATAAGGACTGTGAACTCCAAGTGGGACAACCAGATTAACTTGTATCTACCTCAGTGCTTAGAACAGTGCTTGGAACAGAGTGGGTGCTTAACAAATACCATTATTATTTTTAGTCAGCAAATCAACCAGCTGAAAGGGCCATTTTTATGGTCTTTCTTAAACACTTGTGTGCCAGGCACAGAACTAGGTGCTGGGGTAATAAAAATAATAATTTTGGTATTTGTGAAGCCCTTACTACGTGCCGGGTAGATACAACGTAATCAGGTTGTCCCACACGGGGCTCACAGTCTTAATCCCCATTTTCCAGATGAGGTAACTGAGGCACAGAGAAGTTAAGTGACTTGACCAAGGTCAAGCAGTAGACCAGTGACAGAGGCATAATTAGAACCCAGGTCCTTCTGACTCACAGCTCTATGCTATAGCTACTGGAGAAGACGACATTGAGAAGACACCACTTCTTTGGATCTCTTACAGAGTAAGAGTCCAATTCCCAAATTTGTGTTGAGGGAGAACAGGGGTGTTAACCTTCAGAGGTCTCTCTCTGCTGATTTAGGCAACAGGCCAGGCTTAAAAATCATCTTACCACCAGATAATAATAATAATAATAATAATAATAATGGCATTTGTTAAGTGCTTACTATGTGCAAAGAACTGTTCTAAGCACTGGGGGGATACAAGGTGATCAGGTTGTCCCACATTAGGCTCACAGTCTTAATACTCATTCTACACTGAGGCTCAGAGAAGTTAAGTGACTTGCCCAGAGTCACACAGCTGACATGTGACGGAGCCGGGATTCGAACCCATGACCTCTGACTCCAAAGCCCGTGCTGTTTCCACTGAGCCACGGACCCCATGGCAGAATGTTCTGCACACAACCCCAGTTCTGGGTTCCCTTGAAGCACTCTGAAGGAGATATCGGTTTCACAGTTCCCAAGCCCTTTAGGGACCCCACAGAAACCTAAGCATGATGCTCACTTAAATAATAATAATAATGATGGCTTTTGTTAAGCGATTACTATGTGCTAAGCACTGTTCTAAGCACTGGGGGGGATACAACGTAATCAGGTTGTCCCACACGGGGCTCACAGTCTTAATCCCCATTTTACAGATGAGGTAACTGACGCCCAGAGAAGTTAAGTAACTTGTTCCAAGTAACACAGCAGACAAGTGGAGGAGTCAGAATTAGAACCCGTGACCTCTGACTCCCATCCCCGGGATCTCTCCACTGAGCCACGATGCTTTCTCTAAGCACTTGGTCACTAAGCATTCTTAGCAGTAATCATATTTTTCCATTCAACCTCTCCAGCTTTCTTTGGAGCATTGCCGGAAGTGAGTTTTCCATGAATCTCGGAAAAGACACGGAACCCCTTAAAAGAGTGTCCCATTATAATTCATCTTGAAGGCTTTGAAAGCATTCAAATAGCTTTTGTGCACCTGAGAGAGCATCTCACTCTAGATTTGCCCCTCTGTATGATAAATCATTCCATTGCAAAACTATTCAATTATTGTAAGATGAATTATAATTACACTTTTCCGTTGCCACAAAAATAGTACTTGAAAAACCAATTATCATTTGAAACCATTTAATTCTATTCCAAACCGTCAAGATAAATCTAAACTTTCAGTAGGAAAACTGAAGTCCAACCTTTTATATATATACTATCCTTTGAGGGAATAGAAATAGAATAATTATGTAAGCCCATTTCACTCTACTAGCTGTCTCTATGCTTTGAAAAAATGAAACTTCAAGAACTAGATTGAAAGAGGAATAAAAATCTTTATACAACCTTTGAATTGGAAGAAAATCAAATAATGTACCCTACAAACATAAGAAATAATATGTTAGAACCTTATCGATGTTTTTACATGATGGGGAATGTATATACCATCTTTTTTCCTATTGACCAGAATTTCACCCCAAAATTAAACAGATTGCAAGAGGTTCAAGATATTAGAAATTCATCACAATGGCTGTCAGAAGAGCAGCTCTTACCATGACTAATTTTCAAATGAGGTTCTAAAAGTTTTCTTCTAGAGACTTGTAGTAACTGTGCTATATTCAGCATTACCACATGTGAAGAGAAGAAATGTGAGAGGAAACTAGGTCCTGCTTAAAGTAATTCTATTTCGGTGGTGCTCTGGTATCTTTTTCTGAGGGTGTTGTTTTCTTATAGGCTGCATTAAAAGCACATTCTTAGCATTATTAACATGAAAAAGAGATACTGAACTGCTACTCCCTATTGAAAAAAAGTGTCTGGTGGCCCATTTTAAAATGTCAGTGCACACTATTGGAAGACATACTGGCAAACACAAGCCTATTTTGTTCCCACTTACCCTGCACTCGAGTAAAGTATGTGAACACGGTCTCAGTGCTAGAATAGGAGTTTTTCTCCACTTTGAAAATACATTTTGCCCACCTTCCAACTTAAAGAGCAACAAAGATGAAGCGAAATCAGTTCCTAAAGCAGAAAGATAAGTACACATTACGAAGGTACTGGTGTCTCCTGAAAGGCTAGGTGAGGAATCATGTCATCATCAAGGATTTCCCTAGTCTCTGTAGAGGACTCCTGCAGAGACCTAAAATTTAAATGGTAAATCCTCACAAGCTCTCATCATGAAGGGATCTCTACACTAGTAGCTATCTATCAGTCAATGTATCAAGGACAAGAGAACAAGTGAAGAACAAGAAAATAGATTCTAACCACTTCTGCTTTGTATGAAAAAGCACTAGCAGCAAATAACCCTTTTTTTTTTATTTTTGAAAGAGGGGTGCAAACGTGTGTCATTAAGAAATGTGTTGGTTCTTTAACTCATTTCAAACAGATTTAGTTAAATCCCCGCCTACTGAGAGATGAAATATATGAAATGAAGCCAGTGTCTTTAGTTGCGGAGCAGCGTGACTCGGTGGAAAGAGCCCGGGCTTTGGAATCAGAGGTCATGGGTTCAAATTCCGGCTCTACCAATTGTCAGCTGTGTGACTTTGGGCAAGTCACTTCACTTCTCTGGGCCTCAGTTACCTCATCTGTAAAATGGAGATTAAGACTGTGAGCCCTCTGTGGGACAACCTTATCACCTTGTAACCTCCCCAGCGCTTAGAACAGTGCTTTGCAAGTAGTAAGCACTTAATAAATGTCATTATTATTAAGTGGAAATTAGTATATATTTCTTTCCTGATTTTTTTTGTTTGTAGTCTTTCTAGTTGAAATAATAATTAAATATTGACTATGGGCATCACTGATTTGGAAACCTAGTTCAGCCATCAATCAATCAATTGGTGCTATTTATTGAGCAGTAACTCTGTGCAGAGTATTGTACTAAACACTCTCTGTGGGCCGGGAAAGTGTCCGTTATATTGTATTCTCCCAAGTGCTTAATACGGTGCTCTGCACACAGTAAATACTCAATAAATATGATTGACTGATTGGAAGAATTCAATAAGATTGAGTTGGTAGGCATGATCCCTGCCTCGAGGGAACTGCCATTCTGAAGAGGGAGACACGCATTCAAATAAATTATAGAAATGATACTTGTGTCCGTACAAGTTATATGAATACTCATTTTATAGATGAGGAAATTGAGAGGCACAGATAAATGAAGTCACTTGTCCATGATCACACAGCACACAAGTGGCAGAGCCAGGATTAGAACACAGGTCCTTGGAAAACCAAGGCCTATGCTCTTTCACAAACCACAGTTCCTCACTTAAACATAGTACAGGCCGATCATCAGAGTTGAAAACTCCATAGGTTGAGAACATACCAGAATCTACTTTACACCATCTGTAAAATGGGGATTAAGTCTGGGAGACCCATGTGGGACAGGGATTGTGTCCAACCTGATTTGCTGGTACCCACCCCAGTGCTTAGTACAGTGCCGAACACAGAGTAAGTGCTTAACAAATACCACGGTTATTGTTATTATAATTATTGCTTATCTTAGCAGGGTGGGTTTTTTTCATTTTGACTCCAGGGATTGTGGGTGGGCCCCGGGGCTGAACTTTATTTTGATCTCCAAGTCTTCTTTTCTCGTTTCCCCCAAATATGTGCACAGTCATCGGTCCTATAGGGGAGAAAAGCTGCCCTGTCTCATCAGCTGAAGGGCGTCTGAGGAGGGGAAGGAGATGATGATAGGAGAGAGGCTCAGAGGCTGACTTATATTGGATTTTGGGGTCTAGCCCTTGGGGA
This sequence comes from Tachyglossus aculeatus, assembly GCF_015852505.1. Classification (NCBI taxonomy): domain Eukaryota; kingdom Metazoa; phylum Chordata; class Mammalia; order Monotremata; family Tachyglossidae; genus Tachyglossus; species Tachyglossus aculeatus. Next base: position 19,770,950 of record NC_052082.1, on the reverse strand, counting down.
TTTGGGGACCCAGGGGAAAGAGCCCAGCCCTGGAAATGTGGAGACTTGGGTCCTAGCTGTCCCTGCTGGGGCTGCATCATTTGAGGTGAAAGTTTCTGACCCAGGAATCACCCAATGCGTTCTGTGAGGTGAACAGGCCTGGCAAAGGTGGTGGAACCTAGATTTCAGAGGGTCAGTGAAAAAATTGCAAGCGAGGAAGTGGAGGCAACAGGTGTAGACGACTCCCTCAAGGAGCTTTCGGAGAAATGGTAGGAAGGAGATGGGGTGATACTTGAGGGTGCCATTGGGGACAAGGGAGGATTTTGGGTTGTTGTTTTCTTTTTTTTTTTTCATTTAGGGGATGCACGTTTGAAAGCAGTGGAGAAAGAGCCAGTGGAAATTGAGCAATTGAAGACTGTGATGGGAGAGGGAAAAAGAGAGGGTGCAAGTGTTACTTGGGCTTTTGTAGACCGGGTGATGGATTCTGGCCAACTCCCTACTGTATCTTTTTTTCTGGGCTGCACTGAATTTACAAGCGTTGATATTAATTTTAATTCTTGTTCACTGCAGTGAATCAGAGGCCCGAGTCTTTCAAGATGTTTGCCTCTGAGTCTGTGTGGAGTGTAATAATAATAATAATAATGATGATGGCATTTATTATCTCTTACTATGTGCAAAGCACTGTTCTAAGCGCTGGGGAGGTTCCAAGGTGATCAGATTGCCCCACGTGGGGCTCACAGTCTTCATCCCCATTTGACAGATGAGGTCACTGAGGCACAGAGAATAACAATAATGGTGGCATTTATTAAGCACATACTATGTGCAAAGCACTGTTCAAAGTGCTGGGGGGGATACAAGGTGATCAGATTGTCCCACGGAAGAAGCATGGTCTAGTGGATAGAGCAAGGACTAGGAATGAGAAGGAACTGGGTTTTAATCCTGGCTCTGCCACTTCTCTGCTGTGTGACCTTAGGTAAGTCACTTAAATTCTCTATGCCTCAATTACCTCATCTGTAAAATGGGGATTAAGAGTGCTAGCCCCATGCGGAACAGGGATTGCATCCATACCTATTTACCCTGTATCTAGCCCAATGCTTAGAACAGTGCTTGGCACATAGTAAGCACATAACAAATACCATAATATCATGATTATTAACTTCCCTATGCCTTAGATACATCATCTGTAAAAACGGGGATTAAGACGGTGAGCCGCATATGGAATAGAGACTGCGTTCAACCCGATTTGCTTGTATCCATCCTAACGCTTACTACAGTGCCTGACACGTAGTAATGGTATTTGTTAAGCACTTACTATGTGCAAAGCACCGTTCTAAGCGCTGGGGCATTACAAGGTGATCAGGTTGTCCCTTGTGGGGCTCACAATCTTAATCCCCATTTTACAGATGAGGTAACTGAGGCACTGAGAAGTTAAGTGACTTACCCAAAGTCACGCAGCCGATAAGTAGTGGAGCCAGGATTAGAACCCATGACCTCCGTGCTCTTTCCACTGAGCCAAATGTCATTATTATCGTTTTCATTATTATTATTATCACCATATGTATTGATCAGGAGTGATAGAGTCCATTGTGAAGTACAGTCAAAGTTTTTTGTGGGATCTTTGTATTTCTGACCTCTTTGTACGTGAAGTGGCTGCCACATAGTGATGATGTTCTGCCATAGCCCCATAATCCAGATTTGCAGGTATGCAGTTACTGCATAACTGGAGAAATGCAGTTGCCTTGGTAGCCACACAGCCTGCATTACCCAGCTTTGATTCAGGATCCCTGCTATGCCTGCCCACCTGGCAGCACACCCCAGATAGGTTTTCTTTTTTTTTTTTCTTATTTGTTTATTTGTTAAGCACTCCCTATGTGGCAGGCACTGGGAATAATCAGGTTTGACTCAGTCTCTGTCCCACTCGGGACTCATAGCTTTAATCCCCAGTTTACACAGATGAGATAAATGAGGCCCAGACAAGTTAATTGACTTGCCCAGGGTCACACAGCACACACGTGGAAGAGCCGTGATTAGAACCCACATCTTCTGAGTCTCAGACACATGCTGTTTCCACTAGGCCTTACTGCTGGTCCTTTGGAAATGTGCTGCTCTTCCTTCAGAAACCTTCACCTCTAATGGCATAGCTCCAACAGTAATTTTTTTTAGTAGTCAAACCTAGAACCCACATCTCCTCATTCTCAGAGCGATGCTTTTTTCACTGGACCATTTCTCATGGAGAGATCAGAAATCTATGTGCGAGATCACACTGATATGTGATCCAACAATCTAGTCCATGTGTGCATTCATTCAGTCATATTTATTGAGCACTTACTGTGTGCAGAGCACTGTACTAAGCGCTTAGAAAGTACAATTCAGCAGTAGAGAGAGACAATCCCTGCAGTGTAGGGAGGTGCATGTAAAGATAAGCTACTGTCATATTGGCGCACCTGCTATTTTTAGTTCCTAGTGATGTTTTCATGTCTCTTTATAACATTATCTTTCCCACACCTGCTCGAGAGCAACTTCTTTCATGATTACCTAGGCTGAGCTGTCCGCCTCCGTTGTTCACCTGCCTTCTCACATATATGCATCATCAATTGAGATTCCCTTTCATTACATCTTTAAAATGTCTGATCTTTCCTTCTGCTTGTGAATGCCTCTTTTCAGATTGCAATACAGCTGATGGCTAGTTAACCTTCTGCCATCCATTCTTGGGTGACTGAGCCATAAAATTCCTGATACTGGGCTTTTATCACCTTGGTACTGGGTAGTCTAACTGAATTCTGCCCAATCCAAATGATTGTTTAATGGTAATAATGTTTGTTAATTTTTACTTTAGAACTCTACAGCTCTACTTTTATGAAAATCTTTGTAATTTCCTGTGATACATATTTCTATTGTTTTCTCTGGGCTTTTTTTAGTATGGGATTATGAGATACATCTTTTATAATCTCAGGAGCTCTCAAGCTTTCAGTACAAGCCATGAAAGGTTTGATCTTGATGTCTTTTCATCACTATTGTGCTTTACTGCCAGATAAGAACCATTTACAACAGCAACCAAGTAAGGTGCCCTGGAAAATAATAGAGCTAGAATTTTTTATACATTTTGCTACAGGGATGTGATCTATGCACCTAAAGAAACAGGAGTCCTAAGTGATGGGGAACAACATCTTACTTAAATTCACCCTTCAGTTCTTAGTGAAATGTCACCGAATTTATCTGGAATTTCTTTACCTAGTTGGAAGCTAATTGTTTCCATTTTTCTTGGGAAACGTTGCCCTTCGGGCATTCCAAAAAATCTTTTTTTGCTGATATACCATAAAGGTCTTCATGACAACACTACTACATATTTTTGTTTCCTTATTTCTAGCGCTTAGAACAGTGCTTTGCACATAGTAAGTGCTTAATAAATTCCATCATTATTATCATTATTATTATTATAGTAGAAACTGCCAGGAGTTTGTTTTTTTTCCAAACACTTCAGTTCCCGTTGCAGTTATCAAATCATTTTGATTTTTTTTTAGAAAATTTCAAAGAGCTAAGATTTGATTTGACATGATTGGATGAAGGACAGAATGGCTCTATTTGCTTTGAATGTCCTTGTATAAAACACACATACATTTTCCAAGGGCCCAATGTCATCATGAAATAAAAGTGAATTAATAGTTCTAACATAATCAACTTTGTCAGAAACAAAAGAATGATAATATCTTTGTAATAAATATCCCTAAAACCTTACGTATGTATATGGCATAAAACTCTTTGATTCAATGAATCACAGATGAAACTAATGAAACTCTGATTTTTATATATGTAATATGAATTGCATGGTAGTTTCCCTATGATCACATTTTTGTCTGTCAGTTGTATTTATTGATCACTTACTGTATGCAAAGCACTATAATAAGAGCTTGGGAGACTACAGTATAACAATAAGCTGACACATTCCCTGCTCATAAGGAGCTTACAGTCCAGTGGGGGAGATAGTAGATTCCTCTATGATAGAGGAATTTGTTGACATCCTTAACTATAAGCGGGAAAAGAAGGGTGACTATATTTCCCAGATTAGTGTCCAGCTTTTTCTTAAAAAAATGCATATGGTAAAACTAAAACAAGTAGTATATCCATGTACTTCTCCATTTCTTCTGGTGACTGCTCCACTCTTCTCCGAAATACAAATAGTTCCCTGTACGCCCCTGCATTTATGATCCTGAACTTTTCATAAATCCATGTCCGCAGGCTGATTTATCTTCTACATGTTGATGGTCCTCTAATACAAGGACTAATGAAGGAAAATATGTTTCCTTTTTTATAAACAGCACCATCAACTTTCATAAATTGAAAATCAAATATGAGTATTCAAATATTTCACCTTTAAAGAAATGCAACTGCCCACTATTTAGGAAGACAATCCTTTCTCAGAATGTGCAGTACTATGATAATCCTCATTTTTAAATGAATGTAATTCTGTGAAGCAGTAGAACTCTGCCAGGAAAAAGTTAAGAAGTTTTCCTTTTAAAAGTTACTCATCTCCGTTCTACATATAGCCGAAATTTTACCAGTTAAGAAAAGTTTAGAAAAGTACCTCTTTTAAGCATAGAGGCAGAAAAAGGTTCATATACCCCTTCTCGCCTGACTGCCATCACTTAAATGAGTAAACGCTTTAGGCCTTGTTCTGAACTTTTCACCTCACATGCTCATTTGGATTCGGCCATGTGTATACTGTGTGGCTCCAGAGATTATCTGTTCTGCCCTTATGGTATTTAGGGGGAAGGAAGTCTCAGAAACTATTGTGGATTGCTCAGTTACGATATAGAAACGTTTTTACAATGTGATTCATTGATGAATGTCAATAAAAAATTCATTTCATCCTATTTATTTGGGAAAAGAATTGTCACCCTATATTGACTGTGCAAAATGAATACAATTACAGCTTTTTCTGCCTGCTGAGGAAATAGTAAGACTATCTATGATTTAAAGAAAACAGGAAGCATAGATTTATGATTCCGAACAAAGTTTTGTTTCAATGCATTGGGGGAAAGGCCTGAAAAATGCTTAGCAAATATATTTTTTTCCTGAAATGTGAACTGTGGGACATAGATATAGATCTATTCAGCTCTGAAAGGATCATGAAAAACATATATAGACTATGAGAGATCCTGATATGCTTGTGTATACACAAAAGTGTGTATGTGTATCTTTGTGAGTAAGTGGTTCTTAGAGAAATCTCATATCCACAGTATGTAATAGGCATTTAAAAGTAGAATATAGTACTCTTCATGGATAGCTGAACCTTCCAGACTTGACTAGTGTTTAAGGCTGAATAATTTTTTATTTTGCTTTGCACCTAAAGCAAAACACTGTAGCATTCTCTCTGCTTATAACCTAAAAATGTATTCCCATCATTATATACATGTTTATAGCCCATAAAGTTAGAGAAGAAATGTAGCCTAGTGGATAGAATACAGGCCTGGGTGTGAAAGGGTTCTAATCTCGGCTGCTGCTTGACCTTGGGCAAGTCACTTCACTTCTCTTTGCTACAGTTACCTTATCTGTAAAATGGGAATTAAGACTGTGAGCACCAAGTGGGACAGGGACTGTGTCCATTCTGATAAGCCTGTTTTTACCCCAGCACTTAGTACAGTTCCTGGCACATAGTAAATGTTTAACAAGTACCATAAAAAATTACAATGCTGAAATCACATAAGCAGCAGAAATATGAAGACTTCGAATCGTTTCACTGTAGCTATGTAATGGTATGATTATACCTTCTGATATAGTGACAGTGACAAATATCCCTAATTTTTATAGTTGGTACCATGATTATTACTTGGCTTATTTGTTTTGTTCCCAACCTGCTTCATGCATTTATACTAACCTCCCCTGTTTAAGGCTCTCCTGGACACAGAAGGGAAACCATTGGAATAAAAATGTCTTCCAAACTAAGGTATACTTGAAGGAGGGTTTACTGCCTGAGATAGGAGAAAATAGGAGAAAGAAGGAAAGGGAACCAGATAGCTGAAGATAGAGCAAGAGAGAAACAGAAAGGCTGTTAGAAAATTACATGCATTCATTTGACCAAACAATAAGTCACATGTATTGGGAGTTTATTTTGTTCAGAGCACTATACTAAGCACTTGGAAAATGATGGTAGAGTTAAAAAGTATGATACCTGCCTTCAGGAATTTTATGATCTTACGGGATGATAGACATTAAAATTCATAACAGGTTGGCGAAGCATCCGACTTTAAAGATAAGTACCAAAGTGCTATGTGGAAGAAGGAGGAAGCACATTACTTAAGAAATGAGGTCATTTCAGCTGCAATGATGGGCTGCTTACTGGAGAAATCAATCAATTGATGGTATCTGTTGAGTGCTTACTGAGTGTAGAGCGCTGCACTAAGCACTTTGGAAAGTACAACACAACAAAGTTTGTAGATGCAGTCCCTGCCCACAAGGAGTTTACAGTCTACAGGTATTACTAGTAATCATATTTAATTATTAATCGTATTTATAGAGTGCTTAGTTAGTGTTCTCCCAAGCACTTAGTCCAGTGGTCTGTACAAATAAGCACTGATTAAATGCCACTGATTAGCTGATTGAAAACAAAAGACAGCTACATATAAGAGAGTGAAGAAAGCTAATGGAGACCTAAAGAACCTCAATGCTTCTCTTATATTTAGAACATGCCAATTCAGGTTCTCTCCATGCTCTATCCACTAGGAAACATATAATAATCATAATAATAATAATGTAATTTATTAAGTGCTTAGTATGTGCAAAGCACTGTTCTAAGCACTGGGAGGTTACAAGGTGATCAGGTTGTCCCTTGGGGGGCTCACAGTCTTAATCCCCATTTTACAGATGAGGTAACTGAGGCCCAGAGAAGTCACTTGACTTGCCCAAAGTCACACAGCTGACAGTTGGCGGAGCCGGGGTTTGAACCCATAACCTCTGACTCCAAAGCCCATGCTCTTTCCACTGAGCCACACTGCTTCTCTAATATCGGAATAGGGTTGCTATGCGTTTATAACATTTTGCCAGGGCAAAGATGCAAAACTGAATTTCCACCCCTAGGAAGTTTTCATTATCAGCTGACCATGAGGAATGCTGCTGAGTTTACCTTTGCAGGAAGGACCAACAAGGAAAAAAGTAGCTCTTCCTGGGAGAACATGAGAATGGAAAGTCAGTCTGTCAACCCATTGACTCTCCTCAAATTATAGTTTAAGCCCTGAATCAGGATTCAACACAACTACGTCAGGTGTGGGAAGTAACTTTGTAGCTCTTACATGAGATTCATGCATTTATCTATACCATGCTATGCGGTAGAATATTTCAAAAAGAAATCATAGCCGCAGCTGCAGACATAGAACATGTTTATTATTAATAAGAATGGCATTTGTTAAGCACTTACTATGTCCTAAGCATGGTACTAAGCTCTGGAGTGTCCACAAATTAATCAGTCTGGACACAGTCTCTGATCTACATGGGGCTCACAGTCCTAAACCCCATTTTAAGATGAGGAAACCAAGGTGCAGAGTAGCTGAATCATTTTCCCGAGATCACATGGCAGACAAGAAGTAGAGCCAGCATTAGAATCCAGGTCCTTCTGACATCGAGGCCTGTGCTCTACTCACGAGGCCATGCTGCTTCTCTAGAGGCTGTTGAATATTAAAAGGAGCATTATGCATATGCATAGGTTTCATTTATTTTCAAGGATGGTACTGCTCATTGCATAATTTCTTCCTACAGAAACCCTAAATAGCAGGTATTGCTGGCTTAGAAGACACTTCCGTGGGCTTTTTTCTCCACTTTTATAGTGGTGACACGGTGTATTTTTCCAATATCATTTTCCTCTGGGTTTCAGTGATTGAACAGAAGTCATCCGAGTGCCATGGTTGTTTTGTCTTTTTGATGGCTATAGTGTTATTGATTATGTCTGAAAGAGGAGCAGAGTTATGGGAATGTTATTTGTTAGTCATCATCTGTCAAGCGAAAGTAGCAGCATAATACTACCTAGTAGAATCTCATGTTAGCAGCAGAATATTTGGCTCGAAATCATTAGTAGCAGGACTTTGTTTCTGGGGACTTTTCAGATATAAGAGGGTGCTTTTTCAATGAGGAGCTTTTACCAAATTCATCTTCCTGAATGAACATTTGTTGTTGGTTTTTTTTTTTTTTAAATTAACAAAGTACAACAGAGCCCAGAATGCTCATATCACCTCTTAGCTACCCTAAATTGAGAAATCCAAATTCTTAAACATGCCCTCCAGGTCCCTACCTGGGGGGCTTAGTATTAGAAATGTAAAAGAAATAGATGTTGGTAACAAAACAAAAATGTTCTTAAATAGATCTAGATTCCTTATTTGAGAAGTTGGCAAAATGGTGAATTTACTCCTTTCCTGTATAAAAGCCCTGGGTATTCTCCATCTGGGGTCAGTGCGATTAGTTTATCTGAGGAGCAAGGACAGGAAAGGACGTTTGTCGTGTCCCTATTTATTTTCTGTGCTCGACTATGCACTCTGTTAAACACTCACCATATGCTAGAGCATCTGTTATAAAAATTGCATATTTTTCCGAATTTCTGGTTTGAAATAGAGATTGAAAATTTTGGGAGCCCCATTTACTTCAGAATACTAGAGAATAATATTTGGGATAGATCAAAGTGCAAAATGCACCATATTAATGAATGGTTTGGCAAAGTGTCAGGATGTTCAATGCTCTGTACTAACCCTGAACACAAACTTAGCTCTATCTGTTTGTATATTTGAGAGATGAAGATATGATTAAAGAAAACGAGAAGCGCTTATGCTTGCATGTAGTAAAGGGTTCTGATTTTTCCTTACAATGATTTTCTTTGGTCAGTTTCATTTTTGTCCGTGCCTTAAATGTATTTCTAATTGAAATGTCTTGAAAATGAAAATCAAGATATGCTATAAGGATGAAAAAAAATCCAACTCTAAAAAGAAAACTCGATGCATCATTGAGAAATATTTCCTAAATAGGCAATATTTATTTAATCTGCCTGTTAGAGAATTTAACAGGACAGCTGACATCGCCTTCAGCAACAATGAGAAAAGTAAACCTATCACTTCTAGATTTTTATTACTTCTCAGCTACCAAATTGAGTTAAGAAAGAAAAAGCATTATATCAAGTCTACAAGGTTTTTTTTTCCTAGACTGTATGTTATGTGCAATTTTGATCTATCTTACTAAATAATAATCTTCCTAAATAACACAAATACTTCTATAGTACTTTTTTTTCTAATTGAACTACTAGAAACAATATAGGCATTAGAAAGGAAAATCTAGTAAAATTTATTATTTCAAGAAAACACTTATTTGTCCATGCAACGAGGAGATGGTCTTCTACATGTCAGATGGCCTGTAAAGGAGTTTTTTTTTCTTCATTGTTTCTATTAAATAGGGCACTGCAGACTCACTGAACTTTTCCCCTCTTTCCAAATTCCAGAATTATCCAGATTGATGTGTCCATGTCATGGGCACTGCATTATCCTACTTTCCGGCACTAATTTCATGCACCAAATCCCCCGGTGAACCTGGCAGCGCAGTTTTGTAGTATTTATGCTAGGTCAAGGTGGCAGAATTTAATCTTGCAAAGCCAGCACCAAAAGGACATACCAGCTGCTATGTCGAAGCAAATCAGATAACAGTCAGAGATCTAAAGAGGACTGAAGCAGAAGTGAGATTATCACATCTGTGTAAATCCAGCAATGCTAGAACTGTTTACAAACCCCCTACTTGTCATTGACTGTACAGAAGTCATCTTAAAATAAAATTAAAACTTTCTGATCACATCGCTTTCTGATTTTCCTGCTTCAGATATATCTTTTTTTAAGAAGATTGCTTTTATAGACCTAAAAGCGGCCCAGAGGAAGTTCAGAGGCAGGTCAGCATTCAGCCCAAGCTACGATTTCTGCATCCTTAAATTAAAGAAATCTTAAAAATCAATGTTCTGTAATGTAAAAGGACATTTCCAAGCGCAGTACACAAACACTGTGCTGTAGAAATGAGGACAGGATGTTGTCTTATAGTACCGATGTACCCTGAAAGCACTGACAAATGTTAGGGAAATGAAATATTTAAAGGATGTGTTCTCTATCAATCTTTCTTAAAGAAAATAGATTAGAAATGGGAAGATAGGTAAATGGACTTTTATTGTATTCAATGAATGCTAGAAGAGTTGCTTGTTTCTTACAGGAAGTGTTCACAATGCAATCTTTTCTCTTTCTGCTAAAGACTGGGAAAAGATCAAGCCTGAGGCTGGAGGTGAAATTTGTTTCATTGCTCCTCTTCAAAGTGTCATGGTCTGTTGCTTCGTTCTATTTTACCCTATGGTCTGCAAGAACCACGTGTTAACCCCTAATCCTACCACCACTGACCCCTAACCCTATATAGATCCTTGGCTATTCCCAATCTTTCTCTTTCTATATATAGACAAATCTCACTTAAGACTTTCCCATTTCATGTCTTTCCTAAAAGCCTTACTATCAATAGAAAGGTACCACCACTGTGATTTTTTTAAATACAGAAATCACTATTTCCTTCATTGGTTTAAGGTATTCACAATTTGTGCTGTGTGAGTTTTTCACACTGCTTTTACCCTCATTTCAACTCAGTTTCACCCTGTTTACTATAATACCCTTGAGGCTTGTGGATAATAAGTGACTGCTCTCATTTTCAATCTTCCCATATTTTGAAGGACTGGCAAATGCTGGGTCAAATCACACGGTCATTTTGCTCATATAAACTAAAATTGACTTTTATTTACCCACCCTTAACAATAAAAGGTAGCTAGATCTCTCCTCCTTACTTATCCTCAGCTCTCATGCTTCCATTCTCTCAAACTAACAAATTACTATGCCTTGCTTTTGTCCCTTTGCACTCAAACACTTCCAGCTGCTTGTCACTCCTTTCCTATTCAGATCTTTAAGAACATAATTCTCCCGAAATTCAAAACCCTCCTGAAATCATATTAACTGCAAGAGGTCTTTCCTGATTAATCTCTTATCTCCCCAATTTATAAGCCCCTGAGTGCTCTTCAAAGTTTTCCTGTCACCTATTACCTGGGACACTCACCCCACTTTCCCCTGGACTTATATATGTACATTTATAGTGCTTTCCTAATCTACATTGTACCCCCTGCTAGACTGTAAGTGCTTTAAGTTCAGGGATCATGGCTACTAACTTTACTTTACTCTTCCAAGTCCTTAGTACAGTTTTCTGTTCACAGCAGGTGCCCAATAATAACAATAATGATGGCATTTGTTAAGCATTTACTATGTGTACAGCTCTGTCCTAAGCGCAATACATACTGTCAATTGGTTGATTCCTTCATTCTTTGAGAGAAGACTGGTTCTGAGAAGAATTAAGCAATCTGGGATCACCAGGAAGTTGTAAAACAAAAATCACAAGTGAGATAATGTAATTTAAGCACAGAGATGGATACTGTGTTAGAACTGGCTGAGCTAGCTGCCAAGGAGCATAAGTGATACAGAGATGGCACAAATGCCCACATTTACCCTATATGAAGGCTTCTCCATCAAAGCTCTGTCATTACTCCAACTGCACGGCCCTCCTTATGTCTGCTCTCTATAAAAGCTCTTGCCTTCATTCCTCATTCATCTCCACTTCAGTCCATCAGTTGTATTTATTGAGTGCTTACTGCATGCAGCACACTATACTAAACCCTTGGGGAGAGGATAATACAACACAATTAGTAGATGTTCCCTGTCCACGATGAATGAAGTAGGTCTGGAGTGGGGACAGACGGGAGGCAGGGAGGTCAGGACAGGGGCTGATACCTGTGGGATAGGATAAGTGCTCGGATTCATATGGTAGCAGTTTGGAGGGGAAAGGACAGATTTTTGCGATGCTGTGAAAGTTGAACCACCAGGATTTTGTAATAGTTGGACTTTGTGGGTTGAATGAGAATAGGGGAGTCAAGAATAATGCCAAGGTTACGGATTTGTGAGACAGGAAGGACATCAATACAAGCCTCCTCCTTCCTCTTCCCTCAATAGCAGCCTAATTGTTCCAACTTTAAAGTCTATTCAATCAAGAAATTTGAATACATTTTGCGCAGTAATGAAATCAAACCCATCAAAAGTCAGATGCTTCTCACAATATGCTTCTCTCTGAGATCCTTTGTGAGGTGCCATTAGTGTACTGGATGAGTAATTTACCAATTGCTATTCAGGAAAGATAACCAGTGTCCTGTATGAATTAATGTACTTTCCAAAGGAATCATTTTATTCAGTCATAAGGTCTGTGCCAATCAAAGAAAGTAGCAGGTTACATTTAAAGTGAGAGAGCCTGTGATACATTGCAGTATTAATTGTGCTAGTAATGGGATTATTAAGCACTTATTTTATTCAAAAGAACTGTACTATCCACCGGGATGATTTGTTTCCCAAGGAAGAGTGGGAATCATTCGTTCATTCTTGAGTAGAGGAGGCTCAGGAATGAAGAAATGAAGTGGCAGGGAGCTGGCTGGCATCTGTATTCCTAGCTCCAAAGCTGTTTCTCGGGATCTGTGGGGAAAATCCCTAAGGAACAAGTTTGCATTGGTACGAGCTCCCAGAGAAACCATAAACTCCCGAGTTCCCCACCCTGCCCCCATCCAATAAATGGACAACTTGCTGCCATTCTCTGGGCCATGGAGTGACAATTTCATTCCCTTACTGACTGAAGGAGGTAATGGGCTCTGAAACGTCCTCTCCCTCAAGCTAACTCCTCTATTAATAAGGCACAGATCGGGGAGAACTTCCTCTAGGAAGCTAGTCCCTGATGAACCCCACTAATTCTGCCCTCAGCTCGTCCATTGGAGTGTGAGCCTCTTGAGGTAAAGGAACAATGTCCTTCTTCATTCTAAACTTACCAAGTGCCTAGTAAACTTAATGCACCCAAGTGGGTGTTCAATAAACCTTACTTTCCAACCTAATCAGCTGTATCTACCCCAACACTTAGTACAGTGCCTGGCAAGTAGTAAACACTTAACATACCATTAAAAAACAAACAAAAAACTACAAGTACTATTACTACTACTACTGCTATAAACACCACCTTTCCTTATCTCATTCTTCTAATTTCTGTTGATTCTAACATTGTCTATTTCATCTTATGTGGATAGTGCTCTATCCGCCTAGATATTTTCCCTTATCTTTTACTTTGGAATATTTACTGTTTCATCTTACCTTATGTATCTGTCCCACCACTTTTCCCTTCCCCCCTCCTTAGGCCAGAGCTGGGACTGTGTCTCTTCTTCCCCTGCATACTTTTTTCCGAGTTTATAGGGCAGTTCTCTGCATGTAGTAAGTATTTAATAAATGCCATTATCATTACTCCTACCACTGCTGCTACTATTGATAAGGTCCATTGTTGAAATCCTGTCCCTAGGGCCCATTAAAATGGTCTGAATCCTGGAGACCTTCAGTGAGCACTTGTGGGTATAGGGATCATAATGATGTTATCAATCCTGATCAACAATCTGGGTTTTACTCATTTTGAAAGATTAGATTGAATAGTAATTATGGTATTTAAGTGCTTACTATGTGCCAGGCACTGTACTAAGCGCTGGATCGAATGCGTCTCCACACAAAAATGGCAGAGCAAGCTTCCAGATATTTGTGGCATGTGACTGGGTACACCAGAATGTGTTTTAACCAAGTTCCCAAATGAAAAATACGAGCATTAGCCTGCTACACAGAGTCTTGTTTTATAAAACAAGAAGGTGCCCCTACCCCTCCCATTCCAATTGCAGAGTCAGATTTTGAAGTTGACGGTTTTATCAAAGTTCATAGTCTTTCCAAAATGGTGTCGATTAAATCTACCTTAGAGATAAACACACTGGCACTTCTCAGTGGACGAGCTGTGTGGGCCGGAGCGGCTCAGGCCGCAGACACCTGCCAATCGAGATGACTTGGGCAGCCGAAGACGCAGCTCTCTGAAGCTAGGCCAGAGAGATCGCTTTGAGCACACTGGCTTCCCAGTGGAAAAGAGAAAATCATTTGCTGTATTAGATCATAGCTTGTCTTGGCAAGAATCCAGCCTGGGAAATGCTTTCATCCATGCTGTCTTTCAGTAGGCACCGGGAGGCAGTGAGAGATTCTGTAAGAGAACAATTCAGAGATGCCTTGAAGGGATTAATCGAGGAGACAGATTACAAACGACAGATTATTTTGACTGAAAGTCTAAGGAAATTTTCAAAAGGAAGTCCTCTCAGTGGTGCTACCTTACCCATAAAAGCAGAAACACTGTTGAAGAGCCACACTGGTGATGAATTGAGAAACTGCTCAGTCAGAAAGGATTGAATTGGGAGGGAACTTCAATAGTTATTTACAGAAAAAAAAAACTGACAAAAACAAGCTCACACCTGCTTTTTAACCGTCCTTCTGTTCATATTGATTCTGCCTAATTCAAAAACCCAGCAAAATGCTCCTAAGCCCAACAGAACAAAAGGAAGGGACTAAGCCTCACTCTCTTTCAATCCAATGGAGAGTTGCTAAATAAGAAAGGATTTTGATTTAGATCGCGGCGTTAAAATTAAATCACACATCCTAAGAAAAATGATCTTTAATAATGAAAGTCACACACATGGGAACTGAAAGCACCGGTGAATAATGAAGAAAACTACAGTGGCAGGGAACGTTTGGGGACACCGATTTAATGAAGAGGCATTCAGAAACAAATGTCTCAGTTTGTGTTTTCTATTGATTGCCCACATATTAACACACAGATTAGAGTCAAGTGCAAGTACCATAAATTGGAACCGAATAATTTTTTTTGACTTGGCACTCTCCATTTTGTCAGTGAGCCATAGGAAAATGTTTCAAGTCACTTGTGCCTTTTAGTGGAAAATACAAGCCAGGATGAATTCATCAGCTTCCAGACCCTCAGGCGCTGAATATGCTCCTGTAGACTATTACAGAGTGGTACCGGTCATTGGATAGTGAGATAATATAGTGTTCTCATATTGACATCTCTGCCACTTCCATAATATAGTGTTCTCATATTGACATCTCTGCCACTTCCATCGCGACCTGCCCAGGAGAATGTACAGATCTATTCGATCTCTGCTCTGAGCCATCTTCATGTTTGGTTTAAATCAGTGTTCCTCCCTTGTACAGTTTAAAGATTTTCTTCCTCATCTTTTTGGAACACGTGCTATGCAGAGCCCTAGAAGGGTTTTTGGAAACATGATATAAATAAAATATCTGAGAGGATGGCAGTTTGCCTCTTTTGTTTTCCCTGAGTTTCTGCACATAATTCATTTCCCTTATACTCTTCCCTGTGATTAAAGATGCAAAGTAACAAAGATAGAGCTACTTGTCGGAAAACATTTCAAGCCCTTCAGCTAAGAGGTCAGATCGTGTTGATTTTGGTGATGACGAAGATGATGATTAAATTGCAAAAGAGAGATTCACTCATTTTGGAAAAACCTCACATTAGTTCAAATTATTTTGATATCTAATATACTACTACTAATAATAATTGTGGTATTAAGTGTTTACTATGTGGCAGGCACTGTTCTAAGTACTAGTGTAGACACAAGATAATCAAGGTGGTGATAGTACCTGCCCCACATAGGGCTCACAGATGAGGGAACTGTGATACAGAGAAGTTTAATCACTTGGCCAAGGTCAGACAAGTGGCAGGGCCGGGTTTAGAACCCAGGCCCTTCTAACTCCCAGGACCAGCAGCATGGCTCAGTGGAAAAAGCCCAGGCTTTGGAGTCAGAGGTCATAGGTTCAAATCCCGGCTCTGCCACTTGTCAGCTGTGTGACTTTGGGCAAGTCACTTCACTTCTCTGGGCCTCAGTTACCTCATCTGTAAAATGGGGATTAAGACTGTGAGCCCCCTATGGGACAACCTGATCACCTTGTAACCTCCCCAGTGCTCAGAACAGTGCTTTGCACATAGTAAGCACTTAATAAATGCCATCATTATTATTATTACTTTTACTAGACCTCAGGAACCTTCCCTGTCATTTAATCTGTAAAGAGCTTAGTTCACTACTAATCAGAGGAGGGACTGAGAAACGGTGGCTTTGTGGAAAGGACAAGGCTGGGAGACAAAAGACTCCCAACGGAAGAAGGGAGGGGGCAAGAGCTTTAATAAAGTGTAAAGAGGTGGGATCACAGGAATAGATGGAGGGGGTGATTTTGAGAGCAGGCAGGAGATCTTTCCTTGAGCTACTGCTGGGAAAGACGGGAGAATTAAAGAAGGGATAGGAGGAGGAGGGAGTGGAGAGGAGTAGGGGAGATTTCAGGGAGATAATAACAATAATAATGATTGCATTTGTTAAGCGCTTACTATGCGCAAAGCACTGTTTGAAGCGCTGGAGGGATACAAGGTGATCAGGTTGTCCCACGTGGGGCTCACAGTCTTAATCCCCAATTTACAGATGAAGTAACTGAGGCTCAGAGAAGTTGGGACTTGCCCAAGGTCACACAGCAGACATGTGGTGGAGCTGGGATTAGAACTCATGACCTCTGGCTCCCAAGCCCTTGCTCTTTCTAACTGGGCCATGGGGACGGTTTAAATTTTCTCAATAAAGTAGGTGCCCCAGTCATTGGGGCAAAACATGAGGGAGGTGGAAGGATGGGGGTTTGAGGAAGGAATTAAATGTCTGGAACTGTTGGTGAGGGCCATAAGCATCTATGTCAATAAGGATGGAGAAATAATTTTGCCAAGCAGAGAAGAGGGCAGAGTCAAAGCACACAAGGATAAATTTGAAGTGGACGAGATTGGCCTGATATCTAGACTTCCATGGGCAGAGTTCTGTGGCTCACGCACAGGGATGAAGGAATCGGACTGTGGATGTGATCCAGGGATTTGGGCTAGTGGTAAGAGAACAAGGAAGGAATAGGACAGTTAGTAAATTGAGTTCAGTAAAGAGGGTGGTCATTATGGAAAGGTAGTGGGGAAGGGATGCTGAAAGGGGCACGATGTCTGTGCTCTGCATTCATTCATTC
This sequence comes from Tachyglossus aculeatus, assembly GCF_015852505.1. Taxonomy (NCBI): domain Eukaryota; kingdom Metazoa; phylum Chordata; class Mammalia; order Monotremata; family Tachyglossidae; genus Tachyglossus; species Tachyglossus aculeatus. The sequence continues at coordinate 19,753,977 of NC_052082.1, read as the reverse complement.
ATTCAATCATATTTATTGAGCGCTTACTGTGTGCAGAGCACTGTACTAAGCACTTGGGAAGTCCAAGTTGGCAACATATAGAGACAGTTCCTACCCAACAGTGGACTCACAGTCTAGGAGGGGGAGACAAAGAACGAAACATATTAACAAAATAAAATAAATAGAATATGTACAAGTAAAACAAATAGAGTAATACATACATACAAACATATATATACATATACAGGTGGAGCACACAATAGGCACTGGATAAATACCAATAATGATGATGGAGTCAGAAAACTACATTCTACTCCTGACTTGGTATCTATCAATGAATGAATTAGAGGCTATTTAAAGTGATGAAAATGATAATGGTATTTGCTAAGCATTTACTATGTGCCAAGCACAGTATAAGCACTGGGGTAGACACAAAATAATTAGGTTGGATAAAGTCCCTGTCCCTCATGAAAGTCAACAGTCAAAATAGGAGTAGAACAAATGTCTAATCCACATTTCTAGACTGTGAGCCCACTGTTGGGTAGGGACCGTCTCTATATGTTGCCAACTGTACTTCCCAAGTGCTTAGTACAGTGCTCTGCACACGGTAAGCGCTCAGTAAATAAGATTGAATGAAGTAATGAATTTTGCAGGTGAGGAAATAGGCTCAGAGAAGTTAAGTGACTTGACCAAGGACACTCAGCAGGCAAGTGGCGAAACCAGAATTAGAATTCACATCCTCTGACTCCTAGGCTCGTACTCTTTCCAGTTAGAGATGCTGATCCTCTTTATTTATTGCTTTGTTCCTTGTGTACAGAGCACTGGATTAGGTCCGCAGTGTACTTCAATTAGACATTGGGCCTGCTCCTGGCTCTCAAAGTGTACAGTTTAATTGGGGAGTTTAGGTAAACCAAAAAATTCCAATAAAATAAAACCCTGATAAGCTCTGGAACACAAAAATCTATAGAGGAACTGTAGCAACCAAAACATGTACTCATAATTTAAATGATCTGTGACCTAGTTAAATCTACTTAACTTCAGTGACTCAATTTCTGCCTTTGCCTCTGAGCAGAGGAAAGAAAATTAATGATAAATTGTGGGCAAGATGCTTGGAGCTTCTTGGATCTGTGTAAATATTACTGCTAAATGCTCTTAATGGGATGGTTTAAGAAAAACACTTGGACTTTCTTCATACAGAGGATAGCGAGGTCACAGTAAACTTGAATACTGAATTTGTTTCTTAGTAATTTCTATATTTGTCTTTCCTCGCTTTTCATATTATTGTGCTGTTTGAATATAAACATGGGACCAAAAAGTACAGCCTAGTGAAATGAGATGCCCTTTGGAATTTAGTGTGTGTTTTAAGGGAAATGACTGGAAAAATAAAGATTCAGAAATGGAAAGGGAACAGAATAATGAGTTTAGCTGTCATTTGCAGAAGGAGGTTTACATAGTTTAAAAGCACGAAAACTTGGGGTTTAAAATATAGTCTCATCCTGCAGTCACGATACAAAATATATTATTAATTTCAGCGGCAGAGTCCAAACATTTCTACCCAACTCTCTAAGCAAACAAACACCACTGTGGTTTACGTTTGAACTTTTTCCCTTGTGATAAACATTCAGGGAACAACGAGATCAAGGACATGGATTTACTCATAGAGTAAGAAAATGAGAAAAATAAAGCATGCTTTGAACTAACATGCAAATCATATGATTTGGATTTTAAGTATATTCTCTCTGTAGAACAGAAAATTTGCATAATTTATTTTGACATGTTAATATCAGGAAATATATATGTTCTTCAAATTCAGAAGTCATAGGTTGTATAAATATCATGGAAATTGATACTTTTTGAACTGATGTTTTAAGCAAACTGATTAGCATGTGTGGTTTTATTAGCCAGCCATTCAAAAACCTACTTCAAACTTGAACTAGAGATGAAATATGATCTAATTGATATTCTAAATTCTCCCCTTAACAAAGTCATCACACAAATTTGGACAAATTGTCTTCCAGCTCTGAGCTGGGTTGGTGGAAATTTTGGAGGATAATTAAGGAACCTTCTGAGAGCACTAACAAAGGATGAAAAAATAGCAATCAATGATAAAGGCGTTTTTTTCAGCCAGTTCTTGCCGGTGTCCCATTCAAATAAATAGGCCTTTTCCAACTAAGCCCTCATTTCCCCCACTCCCTCACTCTTCTGTGTCACCTTTGCATTTGATCTGTACCATTTAAGCACTTGAAATTCACCCCACAATAACCCCACGGCACTTATGTCCACAACCATAATTTATTTTAATGTCTGCTTCTCCCTCTAGACTGCAAGCTCCCTGTGGGGAGGAGATTGTTTAGTGACTCCGTTGTATTTTAGTCTCCTAAGTGCTCAGTACAGTGTCCTGCACAGGATAAGCACTCTGTAAATACCATTGACTGATTAATTGATTGACCCAGCCCTCGAACACGAGGACTGTAGAAGTAGTTTAACTTGAAGTTGCTGATTCCTTGTATATTCAGATTCTTTTAACTCGGGATTTTGGGCTAAATTCTGAAGTGTGTGCAATTTTTAAAAAGGGCGACTCCTGGTTCTAAAGGGACTGCAGTATAATTGAGGAGGTTAGTGTGATTAAATGAAAGAGCACAGGATGGGTAATCTGGATCGTAATGCCATCTCTACCACTTGATTACTGTGTGGCCTTGGGCAAGTCACTTCACTTCACTGCAACCAGTTTCCTCCATCGTAAAATGAGGATTAAAATGAGGCAGGTTCTATGTTGAATCGCTTGTTTGGTATCTACCCCAGTACATCCATTCATTCAATCGTATTTATTGAGCACTTACTATGTGCAGAGCCCTGTACTAAGCACTTGGAAAGTACAATTCAGCAACAGAGACACAATCCCTGCCCACACCGTTAATTCCACATAGTCGAAAGAATTTTCATATATATGACTGCCGGCACTGGATATCCAACTAACCTTTCAGGGACCCCCTGAAAAATATTGTTCTGGTTCTACATCAGAGAGAAACACCATTCATTTTTATGCTGGTGCACTGTTCCTTAGGAAAATGCTAAAATGTTTATTAGACATCTTAGCAGAAGCAGAAGTGAGATGTTCTGAGAAGTCATTGCTATATATGCCTTAAATGTGACTTCCAGTGAAACTTTGCGTTTTTTGTGACCTTAAATGTGCAAACGTTCCTTATGAGTATTTGGATATGGAAAGGAATTTTTGACTTCATATTTAAACCTAAATGGGGATATTTATGGTGGTTTTTACTTTTCATTCACCCCCTCTTACGACCTAGAACCATGTTAGAGAATCTTTGCCTTGAGCATTATTGGTACAAATAGAAGCCAAAAGCTCTGGAGACTGTGACTGGATTGCAATGAATCAACACCTGGTTGTGTTGTTTTTTTTCACAATCTGAGGATCTGGATATTTTGCACCAATTGGGTGGACTTTCTGGAAGACGGCTGCTCAAAAACCACCTGAATTAATTTTATCAAAATTGGGGGAGAAATCATTGGATTAGTGTCACTGAGGTAGAAACTGAAAAAAAACCTTTGACAGAACAATCATACTTTAGGTTCTATCCCATCACATTAAAGACCTGAGGTAATAATGAAAATGATAAAACTCATAGTGGTATTTGTTAAGAATTTACTACATACCAAACACTGTAGTAAGCACTGGGCTAGATATATGGCCAACAAGTTGGATGCAGTTCCTGGCTCACATGGAGCTTACAGTTTAAGTAGGAACAAGTATTGAATCCCCATTTTATAGATGAGGAAACTGAGATTGACAGCAGTAAAGTGCGTTGATCAAAATCACACAGCAGGCAAGTAGCAGAGTCAGGATTAAAACCCATGTCCTTTGATTTCCAAGCCCATACGCTCTTTCCTCTATGTCCCGTGCTTCTGAAAGGAGTAATTTATCTGGGTTGTTAACAATAGTCTGACTGATGAAATCAATAAAATTCCATACCTATGTGTTCTTATAGAAACAGGAATCTTTTAGGTAGAATAAATATTGTAAAATGTGGCCCTTTCTCTTTTTCCCTTTTGTTATCCCTCATCTATCTTCCCAATTTTTTTTGCTTTACCTTCTCTTTACTCTCTTTGCTTTTCTCCCACTTTTATTTTTTATGTTAGTTTCTGTCTTCCTCCCTTCTCTGCTTTTCTCCTTTCTCTATCCCTACCCCAAACCCTCATGACCCCACCCACAATCTCCCTCAGGCTATCTCTGGTAAATCTGATTCACCTTACAGTTATATTATGGAAAAAAAGCCTTGGTAGATTCCTTGGATAATGGCTCAGCTCTGGAGACAGTATCAAATTAATATGAATTGTCAGACGTATAGAAGGCATATTGACCACCACTTGCTCAAGTTATGCTTTTAGGGAACATTATTAATCACCTATTTTCACTAGTCATAAAAGTAAACAAATTCATCTCAGATCTTTGATATAAAATATACGGCAAATAGCATGGTTGCTTATTTAATCTCATTACACAATTTTTCCTTTCCTTTTCATTATTAGAAAAAAGTATGATAGACCAAGAGGTCGCGAAGAATTTCCATTAAAAGATGAGATGGACCTTTGCAAAATACATAATCTGTGAATCTATTGTTAACAGTGTCAAACGTCTCTGAAAAGTGAAGGCCAATGAAAATACTATTAGAGTAGATAATATATGTTAATATGTCATAACAGTGAAGATAATACACTGAGTTTACATTTATCAAGCATAGTAAAATACACAGTAAAATAACTTCACACACTTGCTAGGTGAAGAGAAAAGAGTGTGTCAGTAAAGGAATGATAATATTATTTTCAGATTTGGCATCCTTATGAAACCCAAATTCTGAAGCTACTCTCCACTCTTCTACATTAACGTATGAGTTATGCTAACATGGCCGATAGCCAACTTTCAACTTTCCCAAGTGTGGCGGATATTCTCAGTCATCCTATTAGATTTCTTTCTAGTTTGCAAGCACCTTTTGGGAAGAAATGTTTTGCTATATTCCTAAACTAGTATATTGCCCTATGTATAAAGTTGGCACTCAGTGAATATTGATAATAATAAAGAGTGGTGATTTATCATCTGTATGTGCATTCAGCTCCTCTTCCAGGACAAAGAAATCTGGGGGGGAATCGTGTTTAGTGATCAGAAAAATTAGCTAAGAAACATAAGGGATGTGGGTTGGACCCTACACTGAAAGCTTGTTGTGGTCAGGGATGTATCTACCAACACTGTTGTATTACATTCTCCCAAGCCCTTAGTACGGTGCTCTGCAAATGACAACCACTCAATAATATGATTCATTGAAAAGCAGAAATGATCTCAAAACCATGGAATGATCAATTTGGTTGGGCCAATAGTGATTGCCTGAATCAACCAGGCTGGCTTCAGGAGAAAAGTGGGCAACTCAATTGCCTCAGGGAGGTGACAGTTGTTAAAAAATGGAAGTCCCTGGTCCAACTCGGAAGTGGTACTTGTGTCAACCTGGAAGGGGATTTCAATGGCTCTGGAGTAAGGGGTGGGTGGGGGCGGTGGGAGGAATAGGGAGGAGGTTGGGGATGCCGCTGGATAAATTCTCTAGGTTTGAGGGTTCAAATGGTCTTTCATGCATCGTCATTATCTTATATTGTGTGGGTTCTTAATATGATATAATACATGAAATTGTGTTTATTTGAACTTTGAATTTATGCCGACAGCATGATATGATGTCATGTGGAATTTAGCTTATGCATACAGTTGTGATGTCATGTAGAACTGGAAGGATGGCAAATTGATCTCCACCTCAGGCTAGCTATGGGTTCAACCTCCTGATTCCAGGTGGGTGAATGTTTAAAGCCTTCAGGGTCAATTTGTTTAACGCCTTTCTTAATGCTCGATCATTCTCGCTGCTCCTGTGAGACCTTGGTTTGCATTCCTGCATACTACCTCTGGACCTGTACTCTGCTAAATCCCCTACTGGCATAATCCCTGCCCTCACAGGGATATGTATTGTGATCATCACTATCAACTTTTTTTTTCAATGATACGTGTTGAGCACTTATAACATGCCAGGCACTGTACCAAGTGCTGGGGTAGATAAAAGATAATCATATTGGACACAGTTCCTTCCCACAAGGGACTCCCAAACTTAATTCCCATTTTACAAATGAGATAACTGAGGCACAGAGAAGTTAAGTGACTTGTGCAAGGTCACACAGAAGACAAGTGGAAGAGCTGGGATTGGAACTCAGGTCCTCTGAATCCCAGACCCATGTTTTTTTCCACTAGGCCACACTGCTTCTCAACTTCAACATCAACATCCTACTTGAAGGATAATGAATGAGAAATAATTAGGAAAAGCATGAGCCAGGCCCTGACTGCTTCCTCACTTTAAAAACTGGGAGGTCAATATTTAATTGAAAGGTCTAATAAATGACCAAATGCATCCAATCCATCCTAGGATAGAGCAATATTCCTTGAACAGTTCTGAATTATAGGACACCCTGTCTTTAAACACTAATTCCCATAAATATCTTGAAAGAATATAAGTCTCATGATAAGAGTTTGGATACTTTCAGGTTCACACCTGGAGAGTTTCCAGAAGTTTACCAAGCCTTGGCTATCAGAGGGAGAGTAAAGCAGAGGCATTCCCATTCCATTCCTATCTTGAGCAGTGGCCAGTGAGTGGAAGGCAATACGCTACAGGTCAAAACTCACCTGGGCTGGGCAGCAGCGGGATGGGAGAGAGTCGAGGGCAGAGACTCGAGTTTACTGCGTGAAAGAAGACAATGGTAAACCATTTCTGTATTTTTACCAAGAAAACTCTATGGATACACCAGCAGAACGACTGCAGATGGAGAGTGGGGCATTCTGGGAGAGATGTGTCCATGGAGTCGCTAAGGGTCGGAAACGACGCAAGAAAATAAAACGATAAAAAAAGATGTAGGGGTTTGGTGCCCGTGGAGCTACCAGGACAGTTTTTGGGGAGGGAGGCAGAAGCACCCTGTAAGATTACCTCTGGAGAAAAGCACACCTAGCTGGGATTCACCTAGGGTTGTGGCAGCCTTTGCTCAGTTGAATGATGGATGGATGTCTAGAGGGAAATTAAATTCTTCCAATGGGCCCTAAAAAGCAGCTAGCCTTCTTTATAGGTCACCGTACTGAAGAAGGACCATGGAGTAGCAGTTAATTTGGTGGGAGAAACTCTGACTGTGAAACGGAGACACTGAGAATGAGTGATCAAAGAGATAGAAGGAGAAGCAGGAGAGGGCATAATATTGTTTGGAAATTCACCACACTAGCACACTTCCCCCTTCAAAGCCCTACTGAAAGCTCACCTCCTTTTTCCTCAGCTCCCCCTCCCCTCCCCATCACCCCCATTCACTCACTTTGCTCTTCCCCCCATCCCTGCCCCACAGAACTTGGGTATATATGTACGTATTTATAATTATAATTCTATGTATTTTTATTAATGAGGTGCATATATCTATAATTCTTATTATTTATAATAATGCTACCGATGTCTGTTCAGTTGTTGTGATGTCTGTCTCCCCCCTTCTAGACTGTGAGCCCATTGTGGGCAGGAATTGTCTTTACCTGTTGCTGAACTGTACTTCCCAAGTGCTTAGTACAGTGGTCTGCACACAGTAAGTTCTAAATAAATACAATTGAATGAATAAGACAATCATGATGGGGAATTCAGTCATGGTGATCAGTATTTTCTTATAATCTTCCTAATTTCATCATTCATTTTACACTGGCAAAAATATCTAGCTATATTTCTCTACTATTTATAGTTTTAGGAAATTAAATTCACTTTAGGAAAAAACTCTTCAGTCCTTGGGGCACACTCCCTAAAATAGTTCAGACAACTAAATTATAATTGGGAATTTACAAACTGATGGACGCAACTTTAGCAAGACCTACTGACATCACTTTAAATTTATCCAAATTAATTAACAAAATAACATCTTTAACTCTTCATAATTAATTGAGTAGGGACTGTCTCTTTGTGTTGCCAACTTGTACTTCCCAAGCACTTAGTACAGTGCTCTGCACACAGTAAGCACTCAATAAATATGATTGAATGAATGAATGAAATACAAGTGACCAAGGATTTAGTGCATAAAGTAATCGATTGAAAAATTCTTATTCTTAACAACACTTAAAAAGGATCAGTGACCATTTGAAACCACCTTGGAATGTAATGAATTCAAACTTATTCTGCAATCACAGGAGAGAATCACCAAAATGTAAGCTAGTAATAATATTTTTGAGGATTTTTAACTGCAAAATTAACTTTCAATATTTTCAATGAGGATGCACAAATGGTATCAATTTTTTCTATAGTTTTTCTCCGTCAGACAATGAAATACCTGAAATCAGAGTTTAACTTCTCCTCAAATGTAATATCCTAATTTAAGGTGAACAAATTGACCCACTGTCAGGCAAAATAGTGGGAAAAAGCATTAATTAGGTCATTCAATATAACATCAGTTATGATCACTTCTGGCTTTTAAATCCTTTATCTTTTTAAAAGGTTTAAGGTCACACACAAAAGAAGCTCCTCCTTATGGTAGTTGACATTTTAGTATGTAGTGGAACGCACCACAGGCAAAAATCCTAGATTTGTCTAATGGATTTGCACAAAGTGTTGTTAATTCTTATATTTGTTCACATCTGTGCCTGGGAATGGTAATTGTTCACCCAATTTGACTTCGGAGAACCCAGTATTTGTGAGCCTGGTATAATAATAATAATAATGATGGTATTTGTTAAGCACTTACTATGTGCCAAGCACTGTTCTAAATGCTGGGGTAGATACAAGGTGATCAGGTTGTCCCACGTGGGGCTCACAGTCTTAATCCCCATTTAACAGTTGAGATAACTGAGGCACAGAGAAGTTAAGTGACATGCCCCAAATCACACAGCTGACAATTGGCAGAGCCAGAATTTGAACCCATGACCTCGGACTCCAAGGCCAGGGTTCTTTCTACTGAGTCACGCTGGTAAAGGGGCTCAGTTTAATCTGTTTGTATTACTTTTACTTTGGTGCTTAGCACAGGGTTTTGGTTCAAAGTAAGCACTTAATGAACACCATTATCATCATTATGAATACTATTTTATCCAGAATTTCCAATCGTGCAATTGGTCATAATATCCATTAAAATATCAAGTTTTAATCACAGGATGCATAGGAGTCAATAGGTTTAGTTTTCTCCTGTTCCAGCTTCAAGTACCAGAGGGAATGAACAATCTGCATTCTTTTCTGACCCAAAGTGGGGTTCAGCAAAGTACGAACCAGGAGGTGAAGATGAGAATGAAGATATTTAAGATGACGCTCCTCCTTTAGAATGTAAGCTTGATGTGGGCAGGGAACATATCTACTAATTCTTGTACTACATTCTCCCAAGTGCTTAATTCAGTACCTTTCACACAGCAGGCACTCATTATAGATATCATTGAGTGATTGATTGGTGATGATTATGATAATATAATTATAGAATATAATTCCATTATTCAGTCATTAAATATTAAGTTATAATGAACAGTCCTGGAAAGTGAAATCACAGTCTCCCTTAAGAGATTGCTCATGATATTTGTTAAGTTTTTGGTATATGTCAAGCACAACAGTAAGTGCTGGGGTAGATACAAAATAATCAGGTAAGACACAGTTCTTGTCACACATGGAGCGCACAGGCTACATTGTTGTGGGACTATTAGGACTTTTCTGAATCGGTCAAAATTTAGTTGCCTTTGGCTATTTAATGGATTATCTAATATTCCTATCTTTTCATTCTTACTGTACTGGGGTATTTTACTATTGCAAAAGCTGCCACCATATCTTAGAGAAGCAGTGTGGAAAGAGCCTGGACTTGGGAATCAGAGGTCATGGGTTCTAACCCCGGCACCTCCACTTATCAGCTGTGTGACTTTGGACAAGTCACTTAACTTCTCTGTGCCTCAGTTACCTCATCTGTAAAATGGGGATGAAGACTGTAAGCCCCACATGAGACGTCCTGATTACCTTGTATCTCTCCCGGTGCTTATAAGGGGCAGTGCTTGGCACGTAGTAAGTGCTTAACAAATATCATTATTTGAGAAGCAGCCTGGCTCAGTGGAAAGAGAGTGCCTTGGGAGTCAGAAGGTCCTGGGTTCTAATCCCAGCTCTGCCGCATGTCTGCTGTGTGACCTTGGGCAAGTCACTTAACTTCTCTGAGCCTCAGTTACCTCATCTGTAAAATGGGGATTAAGACTGTGAACCCCACTTGTGACCACCTGATCACCCTGCTTAGAGCAGTGCTTTGCACATAATAAGCTCTTAACAAATGCCGTCATTATTATCATTATCAACTTTTTTTCTCTTCTTATTTATCTGACTACCTTATTTAATGGTGTGACTTTTAAAAATCTTCATTATGATACACAGTGTGAACAGTTTTAGGGGGGTGGAAGCTAAAAGAATATGAATATGTAAATAGAAAACTGTAATATTTGGTAATGGTTTCTAGCATTTGGTGTTCATGTGCCTGATACTTAAGCGAAACGAAAACATACTTTCTGCAGACTATAACTAAACAGAAGGCACCCTTGAACTGCTCTCTCCAATTCAGGAAGCCATTGATGAAATGGTTATGCATTCCAGAATACAGTGGGGAAATGTAAACAATGTGTTGTAAATGTTTCAAGTGATTATACAAACAAACTCCAAAATTTTTTGGAGTTTTGATGTCTGTTGAGTTACACCTGATGGATTTTACCAGTTGGTGTTCTCTGGTGCCCTACATTGCTAGAAGATGTTTTCTTGAAAAAAATTTAGGGAAGCACCTGTGTGGATAGAACACAGGTCTGGGAGTCCAAAGGACTTGAGTTCTAATCCCGGCTCCACGACTCATCTGCTGTGTGATCTTAGGCTAGTCACTTCACTTCTCTGGGCCTCGGTTACCTCATCTGTAAAATGGGGATTAAGACTATGATTACCATGTGGGACAGGGACTGTGTCCGAACTAATTTGCTTGTAACCACACCAGTGCTCAGTAGTGTTCCTGGCAAACAGTAATGCTTAACAAATACACATTATTATCATTATTGTTATTATTAGTAGTAGTAGTATTACTACTTACTGTTAAATAGGGAAATACTGCATTCAATTTCTCCTTAGCATTTTTGTTTCTGAGGCTACCTTTAAAGATCATCTATTCAAGATTATTGACTCAACTTTATATGGTTTAGTGCTTTCAGATAGTCATATTTTTCTTTGTAGATAAAACAGCAGTGTTATGAATCTAACTCTTTCTTTAGATATGCCTATAAGGTTGATGACGAGTACAGCATAGTCCAAGGCAAGCCTTGTTAGTTAGTCCAAAATTTAGTGTCTGCTCTGCTACTACAGATGTAGCAGAGAACACCTTACTAAAAGTGGTTTGGTCTCTTTCTCTTTCTCTCTCCCCTCTCTCTCCCCCTCTCTTTTTTCACATATTTTATGTATAGGGAAAGTAGTAGCAGTAGACAGTATATCTATATTATAATTATTGCACTTGTTAAGTGCTTACTACGTGCCAGGCACTGTACTAAACGCTGGGGTGGAGACAGGCAAATTGTGTTGGACACAGTTCCCCCCTCCTCATGTGGGGCTTACAGTCTCAATCCCCATTTTCCAGATGAGGTAACTGAGGCCCAGAGAAGTGTAATGACTTGCCCAAGGTCACAGAGGAGATAAGTGGCAGAGTTCCCCACTCTGGCACATGTCTGCTGTGTGACCTTGGACAAGTCATTTAACTACTCTGAGCCTCAGCTACCTCATCTGTAAAATGGGGATTAAGATTGTGAGTTCCACGTGGGACAACCTGATCACCTTGTATCCCCCCAGCGCTTAAAATAGTGCTTTGCACATAGTAAGCACTTAACAAATGCCATTATTATTATTAGTAGTAGTAGTACTCTTCTGATTTCCAGGCCCGTGCTCTATCCACTATGCCAAGCTGCTTCATTTATTATTATATAGAATTATATGGAACTATTATGGAATATATATATATATATAGCAATATTATATATATATATATATATATTACTACTACTAATATATACTACTGTATTATTATTAGTACTCTTCTGATTCCCAGGCCCGTGCTTTATCCACTATGCTATATATATATTACTACTACTAATATATACTACTACTTTTAGTAGTAGTATGAGTACTACTACTAGTATATATTACTACTCTACTGCTTCTATTATGGAATATATATATATATATATATATATATATATATATATATATATTCTATTATGGAATATATATGGGACATATATATTACTTATTATAATATTATACATTATTATATTTTATATATATATAGCTCCTCTTCTACTAATACTATTACTCTCTCTGTCCTTGATTTTATATACACACATACTTTAAAGATGATGAAATCATTCAAATATTCACGGATGATGCTACTGACCATCTTATTCATCCCTGAAAACCCTAACCACCTTATTCATCCCTGAAAATAACATTGCTTGACTGAAAACTGACAGTCCATTCCAAGCTGTGTGCAAGATAGTTTCTTGCTGTGCTGTTGTGCTTTCCATTCACAGTGCTGGGGGCTGTTTTCGATCCTGCCTTTCTATTTCTGTTCATCATCGGGTCACTGGTAAAAGGAGTTCAAAGCCTCTGCTAATTCCTGCCTGCCAGGATGGTCTGACCCATCAAGTCTTACTTCAAAAAATATGACACAGTGTGACAATAATTTGGGTTTTTTTTAGTACAATTTCAGATAAATCAGTGCAGCAAATAGCAAACGGTGGACATTAAGTACTTATTGTTCTCATAACCTTGAAAACTACACTCACTGCTTTCATGCCCTTCTTAAGACATCTTCTCAAAAATATCTACCCACTTCCCACATATGACCTTGTGTGGATAAATTTGCCTATTCGAATTACAGAAATAATACCAGCAGCCTTACACTTTCTTTCAAGAATTTGAAGAGTATTTGAAACAAAGTTCGTGACAAATTGATATCCATTGGGCAAGACTTGTGTCTGCTAATTCTGTTGTATCATATTCTCCTAAGTGCTTAGTACACTGATCTGCGCACAGAGAAGCAGTGTGGCTCAGTGGAAAGAGCACAGGCTTGGGAGTCAGAGGTCATGGGTTCGAATCCTGCCTCCTTCACTGGTGAGTTGTGTGACTTTGGGACAGTCACTTGACTTCTCTGTGCCACAGTTACCTCATCTGTAAAGTGGGGATTAAGACTGTGAGCCCCACGTGGGACAACCTGATCACCTTGTATCCCCCCAGCACTTGGAACAGTGCTTGGCACATAGTAAGTGCTTAATAAATGCCATCATCATCATCATCATCATTATTATTATAGTAACTATATGGCTCAGTAAATATGACTGATTGATTAGAAGCCTGATAGATGATCCCAGCTTCCAAAGGCATGTTTGGGGAAGGGAATGGCAGCGGAGGAATACTTGTGGGATGGGGGTTTTGTGAGGGAAAAAGTCACAGATAATACCATCCCAACTATTTTCACTGAATAGGGTGACAATTAGCCGGTTACTGATTCTCCAGTGGTGGTTGTCATAGAATGAAATGAAGATGATGAAGTTTGAGAACAATTTTTTAGGATTATTGAGTAATTAATTAACCTCAGTGGCATGTGCAGGCAATTTTATACCATTTTATCATTTTTTTTGGAAAACACTTAGAATGTGACAATCACATTTTTCTTATTGACACTTTCCTCCGTGATGTAATTATTTTTAAAACCTAGTTCAGGCTATCATGACACAAATTTTATTCACAGATAATTAATTTATAAATGTGTTATCTTTCCTATTAATACTAATACTGATGAAAATACTATCTAGTAAAGCACATTTTTATGGTATTATGGCATTTGTTAAGTGCTTACTATGTGCCAGGCACTGTACTAAACTCTAGGGGAACTTACTATGTGTCAAGTACTATTCTAGGCACTGGGGTGGATAGATACAAGATAATCAGGTCACGTTTAGTCCCTGTCCAACATGGGGCTTACAGTCCAAGTTGGAGGAGAAACAAGTATTGAATCCCTGTTTCAGAGATGTGGAAATTGTAACACAGAGAAGTTAGGTGACTCTTCCCCAAGCAACACAGCAAACGTGGCCGAGGTGGATCCTCTAACTCCCAGGTATGAACTTTCTTCACTAGGCCAGGCTATTTACCAAAGGTATTTTATGTTGAATCTAGGAAGACACTGAATTCTCAGCAAAACCTAATTCATTTTCAGTCAGGGCCTTAACCAATGCAACCACTATATATTTTAAGTTTTGTCTTTTTGAGTGCATGGCTACATTTGCTTTTCATCCTGTCTTAACTCATACAGTACTTTCTCTATTAATGTCCTCCTAACCATATTCCCATTAGCCTGTTTTAATTTCTGCACCTCTTTCTTCTAATAAAACCCCTCTTCTTCCAGTACTTTTAAAATGCTCATCTTCCTCATAGCCTGCAGTCTTTGATTAGAAAATGATTTCTGAGCTGAGATTCCCCCTAGACATTCTTAAGGATCTTAATTTCTCCATTCAGTCCTTTCTTTCACAGAAATGCTGGTGTCCAAAGTGAACCCTAACTACACCAATGATCTGGAATATCTTTTCTCCCACTGTCTGTTCCAACCACAACAAGGTGCTTGTTTCAGCTCAGCTCTTTCAAAGTAAAAGTATATTTTCTAGAAAAAAAACTATTTTTGTCTCTAAAATTAGATTCTCATTTGAAACTTTCCATGCCCATAACCAACTAGAGTACATGCATTCATTCATTCAATCGTATTTATTGAGCGTTTACCATGTGCAGAGCACTATACTAAGCAATTGAGAAGTACAAATCGGCAACATATAGAGACGGTCCCTACCCAACAGTGGGCTCACAGTCTAGAAGGCAAAAAATATGGAATTGTAAAAATATGTAAGGTGAATTCCTTGATGTCTTGTATTTCCACAACTTAACAACTTAACTAGGTATTTCGAGTGACTGTTTTTCCAAAATATGATGGCAACACCAATAGATTTTCTTTATCAATCAATGGTATTTATTGAGGACTTTCTGTTGCACAACGCTGTACTAAGCACTTGAGATAGTACAACAGAGTAGCTAGATCACTGTAAATATCTGTTTTTTGTTTTTTTCTTTTTAGCTCTAAGGTCTTATGGACTAAATATGGATACAAATGCCAGCACATTTGAGTACATAAGATATCCAATTAGTACTTTTTCATGTTGAGCGCTACTTTCATTTACTACAACCATCCATAATTGTAATTTGCAAAACTGTTGTATGATAGGCACAGAAATGAATTTTAAAAAGACTTCTGAGTGAAGATTATAGATGTAGTTAAGACAGTGCCACTTATTTTTGTGCAGACTCTTCATACATAATAATCTCAAGATTTATATGATTCAGGAGTCTTGACAAGAAAATCTACAAATTTCTTTCCTAAAAATTCAGGCTATGAGAATGTCATCTCAGAATATCTGTCCCAGGGACAAGTAGAGTGTGAAAATGTAACTGCTTCTCTCCTCTTCATTTGTCCTGTCACTTGATGCTACTCCATGCCCTTCTACAAAAGTTCCCCTAACACCCAAGTACCCCCTCCAGATTATCATGGAGTGTAGGTATAATAGTCCCTTCTTATTTCAAAAATCAAAATGAAATGAAATGACAGTGAATAAGTACAGGTTGTTAAAGCACTACTGAATGCAAGCACAAGCGATTACTTTTCTCTTTTACATACAAATGCAGTTTGTCTCGGATATTCCCTTCGGCCACTGCAAATGAAATAGAAGGGTATTTTCTGAAATGTCTGGTTTCAGTGCTTTATTGTATTTTAGGTAACATTGAGGCATGGCCCTTTTTAGCTGGTGGAAATTGCAGGGAGATACCATTCCCTCTCCAATCAGAGTTGGGCTAAATTCTTGCATGTCTGGACCCCTATGGAAGCCCCTGTTGATTTTAGCCATTTGTCCTTGAATTGTTAGAATTAAGGAGGATAGGGATGGGGAGTGAAACTGAGGTGCTAGATGGTCCGTTCTCTAGGAAGCTGGGAGGAGTTTTGGGAATAGATGTCTGTCCGTTGTTTGGAGTTCTGGGTTATGGGATCTATGAACTTTCCTGGTAACACAGCAAGCAGACTATTTGAGTGCAAAACACTGCTGCACAAATGACAGTCCTGGGAAGAAAGCAGTGATTAGTTACAGAGATCCTCTGGCCAAAGTTCATACCTCCTTCCCTGTCTGCAGCCCAAGTGTTTCATTTGTGATACCGTTAGTGCCTTGGGCAGTGACTATATTGAAAAAGACTGTGTGTGTATGTGTGTGTTGGGAGGGGGGTGTGTGTTTAATTCCAAGCAAGTTCGCTGACATTCCCCACCAACCCCCAGGACTGGTTTAGAAGTGCTTCTTGACCCAATTTTCTTCCAAATGAGAGCCCCGCTGCCAATCATTTCAGATGAAACTACTGTACAAATGAGAACACTTTGAAATATTTTAGTTAAGAACCTAAAGAGGGCCAGAGGCCTGGCATGTCAAATTCATTACGTTCATACGAGAGCTGCACTTCAAAAATACTGTAATTCATTGTAAAGTTATTATTCACCTGACATAGTATTATCAAATAGAGCAAAAGGAAATTAAATTAATGAATAGAAATACTTTTATTAATCCTTGACAGATACAGAGTTGTAAGTGGGCATGACTTCTATGGGGGTTAAAGATTGGTGGGAGAGGTGGATCTTTTCTTGGAAGCAAAAGAATGTAGTCACTTCAATATTTTCAATCCATCAGTGGTATTTATTGAACACTTACTGTGTGCAGAGCATTGTATTAAGCTTGGAAGAGTACAATAGTGTTGAATGATACAATCTGAGCCCTCATAGAGCTTACAGTTTAATAGCCAACATGAATGGAACAGACACAAATTAATTGAGTGCATTGTCTAAGGGAGGCATCATTTCCAGTTCTAGTCAATCACTGCTGAACCTGGAAGAGACCTATTTATTTGCTGAGAAAACAATCCAAAATGTAAATGGACGTCTGTCTAGAACTTTCTCTTCATTCACATATGATAGACCACCATTTTCCCCATCTTCAAAGCCCTACTAAAGTTACTTGTCCTCCAAGAAGCCTTCCTGGACTAGCATTGCATTTCCCCACCCTATTCACCTTCCCTGTAATGTCTTTAATGGATTTCTGCCCTCCAATTTAAGATTGAGGACAGAGATTTTATCTACCAACTTCATTTAATTGTGCTCTCCCAAGCACTTAATAGTGCTCAATAAATACCAATGATTGATTGAGTCCATAGAATAAGATACAGAAGAGCCTGAATTCACATGTGATATGGAAAGTTAGCAAGATTTTGCCTCCTGCCTTTAAAGGAATCTGTGGCTGAGTCATGGGAGTGGTTTCTTTGATCTCAAAAGCAGAATTTGCTATGGGCTTTGAAAAGGAGATGGGTTAACTCCCATTCTGTCACATTTACTCTAAAAAAAGAGATTTCTGTAGAATCAAAAAGCCGGCCGCACAAACCTTGAAATTAAGCATGTCCCTATCCTTTAACTTTCCCTTATTAACTCGTGGATGTTCTTCCAAGACCAGAGGAAGATATATTAAAATGCGGACATTTTTATTATTTGTTTTCAGAACCATAGGGAAATTTCTGAAAGAGGGAGATGAGGTCACAACACTGATTTTATCCTGGAGTTCAGAAGGCCACTTCTGATATCGACCCAATCCACATAAACATTTGGGCACGGGGTTCACCAAAGTCACTGTTTCTTTCATTACTACTGGGTAAGAAAAGCCTCCAGTATGTGTGTGGTAGCTAAAAGAATAATAAATTAGGAGTTTATAGGAATGTGAAATCCTATGTTGTTGATTTATTCTAAATCAGCTCCGCAGTCTAGGATTAGCATGAGAAAACACCAGACCGAGGAGCTGAGGAGACCACTTTGACAGTGTTCGATAAGGGAGGAAAAATTTCCGTCAACTCTGACATATGGGTGGAGAAATAAATGAATATTTCACCGTAATCAGAGCACACTTTTTGAGGCTGTTGAGGAACTCCCTATATCACTATAGGATCCCCCCATCTTACCTTCTTCCCTTCCCCACAGCACCTGTATATATGTATATATGCCTGTACATATTTATTACTCTATTTATTTATTTATTTATTTATTTATTTTACTTGTACATATATATTCTATTTATTTTATTTTGTTAGCATGTTTGGTTTTGTTCTGTCTCCCCCTTTTAGACTGTGAGCCCACTGTTGGGTAGGGACTGTCTCTATATGTTGCCATCTTGTACTTCCCAAGCGCTTAGTACAGTGCTCTGCACACAGTAAGTGCTCAATAAATACGACTGATTGATTGATTGATTTGATAATAATAATAATGGTATTTATTACGTGCTTACTATGCACAAAGCACTGTTCTTAAATAATTTAATGATATTCTTTTGTCAGAACATTACCCCGTGACAGAAGGAATCCCTGAGGAGATGTACCCTTCCAAAACACCTAGGTCCCGTCTTCAGAGGA
Organism: Tachyglossus aculeatus; assembly: GCF_015852505.1. NCBI lineage: Eukaryota > Metazoa > Chordata > Mammalia > Monotremata > Tachyglossidae > Tachyglossus > Tachyglossus aculeatus. Next base: position 19,735,387 of record NC_052082.1, on the reverse strand, counting down.
GAAGGTTCATTGTATAAAGCTGCAGGATGTCCCGGCACCGAGCTCAGGCAATAATCTGATCACAGCACACTTCTTCTCACAAGCCCACAGTGGTTCTCAGGTGTAGCTGACAATAAATGAAAACTCTCGACCCTCTAGCTCTTGCATTCCCTTATTGAATACTCTGAGAAGCAGCCAGGCCCCACAGTGCAGGTTCTCTGCTCCCACAAAGACAACTGGGCTCCAGACACAATTTTCCCACTTCAAGCTCTTAGTACAATGTGTTGCGTTGATCGATACCTGGTCACTTTAAGCACTGTTTCCTTTTCCTGGAATCTCCTTTTTCTTTCTCTCCAAACTCTGTGCCTTCCCCTCTTTAAAAACACTACTACAAACCTGAATTCTCCGTTATTTTCAGATTAACTTTAGTCGCCTCTAGTAACTCCAATTATTACAGTTAACTTAGCTATTGACATTCCAGTCACTCTAGGAATCTCATAGAATAATAATAATGGCATTTGTTAAGCACTTACTATGTGCAAAGCACTGTTCTAGGTGCTGGGGGAATACAAGGTGATCAGGTTGTCCCACGTGGGGCTCACAGTCTTACTCCCCATTTTACAGATGAGGTAACTGAGGCTCAGAAAAGTTAAGTGACTTGCCCAAGGTCATACAGCAGCGAACCCATGACCTCTGACTCCAAAGCCTGTGCTCTTTCCAATGAGCCATGCCGCTTCTCTTCACTAGTGAAAATATGCTTCGCCTCAGTTAAGTTCCCATTGTTTCTTATATTTTTTTTGTATTCACCTTATCATGAGAAGCAGCATGACCTAGTGGAAAAAGCATGGGCCCGGGAGTAAGAAACCTGGGTTCTAATCCTGACTCTGACAGTTACCTGTTGTGTACTTTAAGCAAAGACACTTAACTTACCTGAGCCTCAGTTTCCTCAACCATAAAGGGGATTCAATATCTATTCTCTCCCCTGGCTAGACAACGATCCTCATGTGTGACAGGGATTGTGTAAGACCTGACTGTCTTGTATTTATTTATCTATTAGAATGCTTAGTACAGGTCTTGTCACATAGGAAGTGATGCAAAAATATCACATTATTATTATATTTATTATTATTAGCCACTTGGATGAAGAGAAAAGGGAAAGTCCTGGAAATCTAGCAGAAGAAGACGCTAAGGATTTGGTGACAGTCTGAATATTGCGGGTTGAAGGAGAAGATTAAGGATTATGTCAAGGTTGTGAACTTCAGAGATGGGAGGCTGGGGCATGGTGTTGTCATCAGCTGTGATGGGAAAGTTAGATGTAGGTGAGGATTTTGGAGGAATGAGTTCCATTTGGGACATATTGAGTTTGAGATGATATTGAGATATAGATTTACAGATGTCCTGGAAGCAGGAAGAAATGCAAGATTAAAGATGAAAAGAGAGATCAAGAGCTATTAAGGACAATTTGTGACTCTTTTGCATCAAGATGATCGTTTAAGTCACGCAAGTGAGTGAGCTTCCCAAGGGAGTGAGTTTAAAATACAAAAGAAGGGAACTTTGAACAAATTCTTGGAGACTATTCATATTTAGGGGGTAGAAGTTAAGCAAGTGAAAGATTTGAGAAGAATCCATCGATCAATCATATTTATTGAATGCTTTCTGTTTGCCTCAGTTGCCTCATCTGTAAAATGGGGATTAAGACTGTGAGCCCCACGTGGGTCAACCTGATTACCTTGTATCGCAGAACCAGTGTGGCTCAGTGGAAAGAGCATGGGCTTTGGAGTCAGAGGTCATGGGTTCAAATGCCGGCTCTGCCAATTGCCAGCTGTGTGACTTTGGGCAAGTCACTTTACTTCTCTGGGCCTCAGTTCCCTCATCTGCAAAATGGGGATGATGATTGTGAGGCCCCTGTGGGACAACCTGATCACCTTGTAACCTCCCCAGCGCTTAGAACAGTGCTTTGCACACAGTAAGCGCTTAATAAATGCCAACATTATTGTTATTATTGTATCTCCCCCAGTGCTCAGAACAGTGCTTGGCACATAGTAAGCAGTTAAAAAATACTCTTATTATTATTATTATTATTACTTAGCATATACTAAGTGTTTGGGACAGTACGGTATAATGATAAAGTGTTCCCTGCCCACAAAAAGTATGTCAGAGAGGTAAGAGGAAAACTAGAAGAGAACTTCATAGACTTCATTCTGTGAATATGCCTCTGTTATTCATTCATTCATTTATTCATTCATTCAGTCACATTTATTGAGCACTTACCAGGTGCAGAGCACTGTACTAAGAACTTAGAAAGTACAATATAGTAATAAAGAGAGAAAATCCCTGCCCACAATGGGCTTACAGTCTGGGAGGCTGGGAGGCGGGAAAGACATCAAAATGAATAAATAAAATTATAGATCTATACATATATACGTAAGTGCTATGGGGAATGGAAAGGGAGGAAAGAGCAAAGGAAATGAGTCGAGGCGACGTGGAATGGAAGGGGAGCTGAGGCAAAGGGGATTTAGTCTGGGAAGGCCTCTTGGAGGAGGTGTGCCTTCAGTAGGGCATTGAAGGGGGGAAGAGGGATTATTTGGTGGATTTGAGGAGGGAAGGCATTCCAGGCCAGGGGTAGGACATGGGCCAGGGATTGATGGCAAGACAGGTGAAGTCAGGGCCCAGTGAGAAGGTTAGCACCAGAGGTGCAGAGTGTGTGGGCTGGGATGTAGAAGGAGAGAAGGGAGGTGAGGTACAAAGGGGCAAGATGATGGAGAGCTTTGAATCCAGTATGGCGGTGGTTTTGTTTGATATGGAGTGGATAGGCAACCACTGGAGATTTTTGAGGAGGGGACATGCCCTGAACAGTTCTGTAGAAAGATAATCTGGGCAGCTGAGTGAAGTCTGGACTGAAGTGGGGAGAGGCAGGAGGTTGGGAGGTTAGAAAGGAGACTGATATAGTAATCCAGTCGGGATAGGGTGAGTGATTGTAGTAATAATAATAATAATGGTATTGTACTAACATGGTAGAAGTTTGGATGGAGAGGAAGGGGCGGATCATGGTGATGTTGTGAAGGTGAGACCAGCAGGAGACAGGCAGGATTTGATCATGAACTGGATATGTGAGATAAATGAGAGACCGGAGTCAAGGACGACCAAAGTTGCAGGCTTGAGATGGGAAGGATGGTTGTGCCATCCATAGTGATGGGAGAGGACTGGGTTTGAGAGGGAAGATAAGGAGCTCTATCTTGGATATGTTGAGTTTGAGGTGGCGGGAGGACATCCAAGTGTCTCCCGGCTTTTCCGATCTCAAATTTTTCTCACTCTTACTATTTCACTTTCTCTCTCTCTCCTATCACTGATGGAATCACATGCTTCTTCCAGCTCTTAGAAGCAGGTTTCCCATGACAATGGCTCTTTCACCTAAAAAACCTGATGAAAAGATAGGCAATGGAGATTGGTGACATATTTTCAGGTTTTTCTGGAATTCATGTCCAATTAAAACAGAATTTGTTAGCAGGCTCGTCATTCAATCAATCAATAGTATTTATTGAGCACTTAGTTCAGAACACTGGAGCAAGCACTTAGGAGAGTACAATATAATAGAGATGGTAGTCACATTCCCAGTCTACCAGGAACTTACAGTCGAGAGCTTTCAGAAAGAGTTCCCTTTGGATCATGTCCAAATTTCACATCTCTTTCATTCCTTTTGAGTAACTAGATTGGAAAGGGTTCCTTTTGCTTTGCATTCTAAGAACTCGAGAATTAGCAAAGTATCAGACATTATACTAATTGTTCATAATTCTGCTTTTTCATGTGATGTTGAGTATGGCTAATAATAATAACAATGGTAATTGAGCCAGGCACAATACTAAGCTGTAAATTCCATTGATTGACAAATGAAGCTGAGAGAATTGTTAAATTAGTTGGATGTGGTATTTGTGATGGTTTATATTCATTCAATCGTATTTATTGAGAGCTTACTGTGTGCAGAGCACTGTACTAAGTGCTTGAATGAGAGAGAGCAGCATAGACTAGTGGATTGAGCATGGGCCTGAGATTCAGAGGACTTGGGTTCTAATCCCTGTTCTGCTACATGTCTGTTATGTGACTTTAGGGAAGTTACTTAATTTCTCTGTGCCTCAGTTCCCTCATTTGTAAAATGGTGATCAAGATGGTGAGACCCATATGGACATGAACTTTGTCCAACCTGATTATTTTATATCTATGCCAGTACTTACTATAGTCCCAGGCACATAGTAAGTGCTTAATAAACATCATTAAAAATATTCAAGCCTCAAATCCAGAGCCATTAGATTGCAAGATCTTACTGGAATGTAGAATGTAAACTCCTTGAAAGTGGGGATTGAATAGTTTCCTCCACGGTACTCTTCTAACATTTAGTACAGTGTTCTGCATTTCATAGATGTTCAAAAAAGGCCATTCATTGATTAATAGAAGATTGGTGGCACTTCAGTTTAAGGCACTTTGGCCTTAAATGTAATGAAATGCTGTTGTCTCATATTCTTCTAAAAGATATGTGCTGGCCTATTTGACTCAATTTGCTTTTTGCTTGTCTTCCATTTCCTGATAATAATAATAATAATGATACTACTACTACTAGTAATAGTATTTGTTAAGCACTTACTATATGTCAAGCACTGTTCTACACACTGGGGTGGATACAAATTGATCAGGTTGGACACAGTCCTTTATACTACATGGGGCTCTTAGTCTAGGTAGGAGGAAGTAGAATTTAATCCCCATTAATCCCCATTCTTTGAGGCACCGAGAGGTTAAGCGAACTGCTCAGTGTCACATAGCAGGCAAGGGAAAGATCTGGGATTAGAACCCAAGTACTCTGCCTCTCGGGCTGATAATAATAATGATGATGGCATTTATTAAGTACTTACTATGTACAATGCACTGTTCTAAGCACTGGGGAGTTTACAAGGTGATCAGGTTGTCCCATGTGGGGCTCACAGTCTTAATGCTCATTTTACAGTTGAGGGAACTGCGGCCCAGAGAGGTTAAGTGACTTGCCCAAAGTCACACAGCTGACAAGTGGTGGAGCCAGGATTTGAACCCATGACCTCTGACTCCCAAGCCCGGGCTCTTTCCACTGAGCCATGCTGCTTTCCAGTAGGCCACGCTACTCCTGAGGTAGTGGAAGTACGCTCTAATACCAATATCTAGTTCCCTTGTTGCATGATGCTACAGCAAAGCTGGAGAGAATAAATCAAACTGGACAGAATTTAGTAAGCCCTGTTTCCCCACTTTATATGATTGAGAATGGATCAGACAGGGTACCCCCAGTTCTTAGAAAAAGCACAGCATAATGGAGAGAGAGCACGGGATTGGGAGTCAGAAGTCCTGTATTCTAATCCAAACTCCACCATTTCCCTGCTGTGTGACTTTGGAACAAGTCTCCTAGTTTCTCTGTGTCTCAGTTTTCTCGACTGTAAAATAGGGATTAAAGGCATAGTTTCCATCCCTTCATTTAGTTATTCATTCAATCTTATTTATTGAGCATTTACTATGTGAAGAGCACTGTACTAAGGAAAGTACAATACAGCATCACAGAGTGGCAATCCCTGCCCACAATGAGCTCACAGTCTAGTCAGGGGGAGACAGACATCAATACAAATAAACAGATGTCAATGTAAAGAAATAAAATTACAGATATATATATAAATGCTGTGGGGGGGAAGAAGGGAAAAGAACAAAGGGAGCAAGTCAGGGGGATGTAAAAGGGAGTGGGAAATCAGGAAAAGTGGGGCTTAGTCTGGAAAGGTTTCTTGGAGGAGATGTGCCTTCAGTAAGGCTTTGAGGTGGGGCGAGAGTAACTTTCTGGCGGGTTTGAGAAGGGAGAGCGTTTCTCGCCAGAAGTAGGATGTGGGCAGGGGTTGGTAGTGAAACAGATGAGATCGAGGCACATTGAGGTTAGCCCCAGAGGAGCGAAGTGTGTTGCCTGGATTGAAGAAGGAAAGAAACAAGGTGAGATAGGAGGGGGCAGGGTGATGGAGTGCTTTAAGGCCAATGGTGAGGAGTTTTGTTTGATAGGACGTGGATAGGAAGCACTGGGGATTTTAGAGGAGGGGGGCGACATGTCCTGAACATTTTTGTAAAAACATGAATCGGGCAGCAGAGAGACGAATGGCACTGAGTAGGGAGAGGCAGCAGATTGGGGGTAAGAAAGGAGGTTGATGCAGTATTCTAGGTGGGATAGGACAAGTGATTTATCATTGTGATAGCAGTTTGGATGGGGAAGAAAGGGTGGATTTTACCTCTTGTGAAGGTAAAATCGACACCTTTAAACTATAGGCCAGAAACTTTAGCTGGAGGAGTATCATATTGTGTGGTAGCTATCACAGTTCTGTGCTCTTAGTAAATACTTTACATACTCCATGTTATGATTATTCTGACCCTGCCAGTTGAGTCCTCATGGGGTCAAACAGGTTTAGCACTTCCATTTACAAGCAATTATTGGGTCTTCAGATAGGGTCAAATGCTTTTCTGTGGTCTGAGAAAACTGAATAGAGTTCTCAGTGCTGCTGTCGGCACTTCTCTTGTATAGCTTTTATCTTCCTCGTCATTTCCAAAACTACATGTTATAATCATGTGGAACAATCCAAAAGAATGAAATCATTCCACATTGTGTATGGAATCCTCTTGATAAAGGCTGTGGGTTCTTCGTGTAAACAGATCCAGTAAATCTCAAAGTTCAATCTGCATCCATTATCCCTTTCCTCTATAAAGGTTTTCATCTGGAGAGTTGATTAGGGCTTTGCCATGACTCTAATTTGTGCCTGAGGAAATATCGGTTTGGAACTTTTATATGAAAGGGAGATTGTGCCTCTCCGTAGGAATTCATTCCATCAGCAAGTCTTCTGGTAAATGGCCAGAACACAGAGGAAGGGCTGAAAAACTCAGGGGAGAATTGTTACCGTTTGACCCCTCAAACAGCCCTGATGGGCACATGGGCCCGATGCGGTCGTTCAGATGGCAAATTCATGTCCATGATGTTCTGAGTCTCTGGTGGGGGTATAGGCGGCCTGGCCAAGTCATCATCATCATCAATCGTATTTATTGAGCGCTTACTATGTGCAGAGCACTGTACTAAGCGCTTGGGAAGTACACATTGGCAACATATAGAGACAGTCCCTACCCAACAGTGGGCTCACAGTCTAGAAGGGGGAGACAGAACAAAACCAAAATGTGGACAGCAGAAAACCCAGAATAGCTGGGGACTCATTCTTGGCCATGCCTCTGATTTTGAAGTTATCATTGCACATTTATCCTGCCAGGTTGAAAGTCCAACTTTGGGGGCTTTCAAAAGATAATCCTTGAAGCTTTTGTCCTCACTCACGTGATAATTTCAAATGTGTGCATACCCCTCTCAGGACCGAACTCAGTAGATCAATCCGACATAATTAACTTGTACCTTTCCCAGCACTTAGGACAGTGTTTGGCACTTAGTAAGTGCTTAACAGATGCCACAAAATAAACAAAACAATCAGTGTTTGACACTTAGTAAGTGCTTAACAGATACCACAAAATAAACAAAACAATCAGTATTTGACACTTAGTAAGTGCTTAACAGATACCACAAAATAAACAAAACAATCAATCAATCATATTTGAGTGTTTACTGTGTGCAGAATGTACAGAGCTTGGCACGTAGTAAGCATTTACCAAATACCATCATTATTATTATTATTATTATTATTATTATTATTATCATTATTATTATGATATAACCAAGTTGGAAGATGTGTTGTACATACATAGATACGTGTAAGAGCTTACAGTCTAGATGGAGGATTTTACAGTCCAGGTACCATTGCTGGAGTGAAATTCTTTATGGGCTATTTTTTATGGCATTTTTTAAGCACATACTAAGTTCAAGGCCCTATACTAAGCTCTGGGGTAGGTACAAGATAATCAGGTGGACAAAGTCCATTCCCCATGTGGGGCTCATGGCCTTAATTCCCATTTTACAGATCAGGTAACTGAGGCACAGAGAAGTGAAATGACTCACGCAAGGTCATGTGGCAGACAAGTGGTGGAAGCGGAATTAAAACACAGGTCCTCCTGACTCCCAAGCCTTTGTTCTATCCATTAGGTCACGCTGCTTTTCACAAAGACTACCTCTTTAAATAGCAATTCCATTAAAAACTTTGTGATAGTGAAGTTTTTTAGTCAGGATTCACCCTGAATATGCATACTTCAAATTCGCCTTTATAGGATTTGGCCCCAACATTGAGCCCACTGTTGGGTAGGGACCATCTCTATATGTTGTCAACTTGTACTTCCCAAGCGCTTAGTACAGTGCTCTGCACACAGTAAGTGCTCAATAAATACGATTGAATGAATGAATGAACTTGGGGTGAAGGGATTTTCCTTTCCTGATTTAAGCTCAGTGGGAATCTTCCCTAAAGCAGATCCATTAGTGGTAAAGAGCAGGTTGAAAACTCACTGCATTGTTTTCAAGTAGCAACGAAGTCCTTAACAATAATAATAATAATAATAATGGCATTTATTAAGCACTTACTATGTGCAAAGCACTGTTCTAAGTGCTGGGGAGGTTACAAGGTGATCAGGCTGTCCCACGGGGGGCTCACAGTCTTCATCCCCATTTTACAGATGAGGTAACTGAGGCCCAGAGAAGGTAAGTGACTTGCCCAAAGTCACACAGCTGACAATTGGTGGAGCTGGGATTTGAACACATGACTTCTGACTCCAAAGCCCAGGCTCTTTCCGCTGAGCCATGCTGCTTCTCAACCGACACTCCCTGTACATTCATGGACTAAAATGTCAGGAGAAATTAGAACTCACATTCCTAGGATCTAACCCTCCGCCTTGCTAGGGATGGCCTGGTCTGTCCTGGTGAAACCCATCTTTAGTTATTGTTGAAAATAAAGTGTCCAATATTTGAAGCACTTTAATTAACAGACACTCTCTCTTTGCATATTGCACAGTTATCCATCTATACGTTTCACGTCTTAAAATATTTAAAACCTTTTAGATCAGTTAACATTCATTTAAAATATGAACAGTTAAGAAGTCTGCCAGGAAATGTATTAAAACTTAGCCTAAACCATGGTCCATTTCAGCTGTTTCACCTTGAACCGCAACTCTTCCCCATTTAGTCAGATTTCCTCTAATATTAAGGGCAGATTTGCAATTGTAAGGTCATATGCCCCAAAGTTCTTGCCCTCCATAGCAAGAATTAATTTCATTTAGCTGCACTGACTGTAAGCATCTCGAGAGCAGGAAACAGATCTTCTACTTTACTGTATGTTCCTGAATAGGTAGTGCAATTCTTTCAATCCAGTAGGCACTCAATGATATCATTCACAAGAAGCATTATATTGGAGAAAACACACACATTTATGTGAATACAGCCCGGGCCTGAGAGTCGGAAGGTCATGGGTTCTAATTCTGATTCTGCCACTTTGCTGTGTGGCCTTGGGCAAGTCAATTTCACTTCTCTGGGCCTCAGTTACCTCATCTGCAATACAGGGATTGGGACCGTGAGTCCCATGCAGGGACTGTGTCCAACCGGATATGCTTGTATCCACCCCAGTTCTTAGTACAGTGTATGGCACATAGTAAGCACTTAACAAATGCTATAATTAATTTACATTATATGAGAAAAAATTATGATGGGTAGTTCTTCACTCATACAGAAGGCTCGGTGGGACTACTAGAATATATTCAGAAGTCTCATTCTTTCAGCACCTTGGAATTGCCTTTAGACATCTTATAAATAGCATTGCATTGCCTTTGAAATCAATTGTTTTTATCTCCAATCACCAAGTGAATTTCTGTACTTTATCATAAGATAAGCTTTTAAATCAATCAGCATCAGTGATGAAAATTCATGTTTTTTTTTTCTATTTTGGACTTCTTTGCCTCATCCGCAAATCAGTAGAAAATGCCTAAAATGTAACTTAGCAAATGTGAAATACGCCCTTTCGCCTACTATCCAAACCCATAAAGGATTTTTATTGCCAGAATAAACTGTGGTAAGATTTTTTTATCTTACATTAAACCATTTCCGTCTTACAATTACCAGCCATATCATTTTTCTACATTCTGAGTAACTTAATGGGATACTAATAGAACTAATGTTTTAGGTTATTATACAATTAATCTGCAGTAAAAATATAAATGACCCAGGAGCAGAGGGCAATTAAAGTTTCTCATTTAGATCATTCAAAACAGGGCATTCTGTGGCAAGAGAATAAAGACAGTAGGTTGATATTTCATACTGATAATATTCCACATACTCTGATTTTGATTGAAATTTCATATAGAAAAGAAAATAAAGGTTTTTAACGCAAATCACCTTCTTCAACATTTGGAACACTGAAGAAATGCCCTTTTTGAAGAAATGTCACCATGGTCATTATCCTAGCCCACTGTTGGGTAGGGACTGTCTCTATATGTTGCCAATTTGTACTTCCCAAGCGCTTAGTACAGTGCTCTGCACATAGTAAGCGCTCAATAAATACGATTGATGATGATGATGAAATGATAAGATTGCAACACCAATCAAGGCATCTCGATCCACTCCAATGCTAGCAAGATCACATCCAGAGTCCTTCTGGACTGGCCAAAGAAAAATATGGTTAACTGCACACTACTAGAATCACAATGGGTCATCAAACCACAGTGTGGCCCGGTAGATGTGACCTTTGTCACATTGCCAGATAAGGAGATAATAGTAATAATAATAATAACAATAATAATAATAATTATTATTATTATTATGGCATTTATTAAGCACTTACTATGTGCAAAGCACTGGTCTAAGCGCTGGGGAGGTTACAAGGTGATCAGGTTGTCCCACGGAGGGCTCACAGTCTTAATCCCCATTTTACAGATGAGATAACTGAGGCCCAGAGAAGTTAAGTGACTTGCCCAAAGTCTCACAGTTGACAGTTGGCAGAGCCGGGATTTGAACCCATGACCTCTGACTCCAAAGCCCGGGCTCTTTCCACTGAGCCATGCTGCGAGATGTAGAAGGCACATAGTGTAGACCTCTAGACAGTTTCCATCACCCTTATGAAGACTGTGAGCCCACTGTTGGGTAGGGACCGTCTCTATATGTTGCCAACTTGTACTTCCCAAGCGCTTAGTACAGTGCTCTGCACACAGTAAGTGCTTAATAAATACGATTGAATGAATGAATGAATGAATCTGACACCACCAATTCCATCACTGTCACTTATGGGTTGTGACCAACAACAAACGGAAAGACAGAATCATGAATTCTGGGAAGAAGTTAGTCAAGAGACGCCTTGTGATGATGATGATAATAACATTCATTCATTCAATCGTATTTATTGAGTGCTTACTGTGTGCAAAGGACTGTACTAAGCGCTTGGAAAGTACATAGACTGAGTCCCCTCCTTCCTCTCCCCCTCCTCCCCACCCCACTTCCTTACCTCCTTCCCCTCCCCACAGCACCTGTATATATGTTTGTACATATTTATTACTCTATTTATTTTATTTGTACATATTTATTCTATTTATTTAATTTGGTTAATGTGTTTTGTTTTGTTGTCTGTCTCCCCCTTCTAGACTGTAAGCCCATTGTTGGGTAGGGATCGTCTCTCTATGTTGCCAACTTGCGCTTCCCAAGCGCTTAGTACAGTGCTCTGCACACAGTAAGCGCTCAGTAAATGCGATTGAATGAATGAAGACTGTGGCCCTGTCCCACACAGTACTCAGCATCTTAATTCCTATTTTACAGATGAGGTAACTGAGGCACAGAGAAGGTAAATGTCTTACCCGAGGTCACCCAGCAGTGGAAGAGTGTGGGTTTTAACCCAGGTCCTTTTGATTCCCGGGCCCATCTCTATCCACTAGACCCCACTGCTTCTCAGAGAAGTAAAATCTATCTCTGAAAAGTGGATTATAGATGGATCAAAAATAATTTTCCTCAACCTTTACCTTGCCCTTGATCAGCATTAGTGCGGTACACTATTCCCCTTCTGTGCCGCCAGATTCCAGGAAATGGCATCGTGTTGTCTATTGTCCTCAGTAGCTCCTTTCTGTTTTGCTTTTCTGTCTTTTTGGGATTGCCATGCAGTTTTAAGGCACCTTCTGAGAATGTAAGTTCGTTGTGAGCAGGAAACCTATCTACCAACTCTTATACTGTGCCATTCCAAGTGATTCACACAGTGCTCGGCACACAGTAAGCGCTCAGTAAATAATAATAACGATGATGGCATTTGTTAAGCGCTTTCTATGTGTGAAGCACTGTTCTAAGTGCTGGGGGGGGTATACAAGGTGATCAGGTTGTCCCACGTGGGGCTCACAGTCTTAATTCCCATTTTACAGATGAGGTAACTGAGGCTCAGAGACATTAAGTGACGTCCAAAATCACACAGCTGACAAGTGGCGGAGCCAGGATTAGAACCCATGACCTCTGACTCCCAAGCTCTTTCATTCATTCATTCATTCAATTGTATTTATTGAGTGCTTACTGTGTGCAGAGCACTGTACTAAGTGCTTGGGAAGTACAAGTTGGCAACATATAGAGACGGTCCCTACCCAACAGCAGGCTAGAAGGGGGAGACAGAGAACAAAACAAAACATATTAACAAAATAAAATAAATAGAATAAATATGTACAAATAAAATAGAGTAATAAATACGTACAAACATATATACATATATACAGGTGCTGTGGGGAGGGGAAGGAGGTAAGGCGGAGGGGACGGGGAGGGGGGCCACGGAGCCACGCTGCTTCTCTGATTGTTGATTGATGTTTCCATTGGATAACACTTGATATTTATTTCAGCAACCCCGACTTCGAAATAGGATAATTTGAACCAACTAAAGACAATCAGGCAGTCTGTTTCAGGTCATATGGAAGAATCTCAATTGAGGCTCCTGAACCTTTTTGAGATCCAGTTACTCTTGAATTTGTTTTCCAATGTTCCCTCTAATGATCCGCCAGATTTTTTAAGGCTCTCTTTTAACACAACCATTGTATGCTCAGGCGGAGGAAAAAGGGAGTTTAGTATCTTCAAACGGGAAATATGTTTTTAAAAATAGCCTGTGATGGATGGTTTATTATTTTTACTTGAGTCTCAACCTTCAATTTCTGGTATGTAGTCTTGCTTTGTCTGAAATTCCAGATGGCTACCCAAAGAAATCAGTCACCGTGTCCTTAGAAATCTGTTAAGATGAAGTCTTTGTAACATTTTCACACGTTTCTCAATATTTAGAAACTACAGCTTTTGTTGCCAAATTGTACGTTCCAAGTGCTTAGTACAGTACTTTGTGCACAGTAAGTGCTCAATAAATTCGACTGAGTGAATGAATAAACAGCTGAAAGTGGTCCAGGATACCACTAGAAATAATGGAATTGAACTACTTTTTTCTTTCCAAATTTGAAATGTGTGCCACAGGCCACGATTATCAAATATGTAAAGTGAAGGCATTAAGAAACACATACAATTAGCAAGAGATAGATACTGTGAATAGTATCTGGGATGTCACTATCAATATTCTACTCTCATAAGTCTGACCAGGGAATAGAATATCACTTATCTCTTAAGAATATGCCGTGTTCTTGACCAGTGGCATTAAACCTTCAAGTTGCAAAGGAAACATCCTTTCATCCAACATGCTTGAGGTGATAAGATGTAGAGTGAAAATGAGGAAAAGTATTACTAGAAAAAGGAGTCTGTCTTTCATCCAAAAGCTAGATCTATGAATAGAGAAATGATAAACACCACAAAGTCTTTAAATATAAACTGTTAAAATATGTTCTCAAAATTGCCTAAATTAATGGACAAGGAGCCGGTAATGAGTTAGTACAGGCAAATGTCAAGGATAAAAAGTTGAGACTTTATGATTTTAAGTGATTCATCCCTAACCATGAGGCTAGATATACCAGAGGACCACAGTTCTTATTCTGGTGATGTCATGTTCTTAGTTTTAAGATTTTTAAGCAGGCACTTTTCAGTATGTGCCCATATACCTTTCTTCCTCTCTCTCTCTTTCTCTCTCTGTCTCTCTAATCTTATCTTTGACCATGTGCATTGTGCCTTTCCCCATTTCTTGAGATGCCCACCTCTGTTCTTTAATTCTCTCTTTCCTCCTTACTCCGTTAGCTCACAGTTGGAGACTTCACTACCATCTTTCTGTGACCTCTTTCTAGCCCCTCATCCACTTCCCTCTGTGACTTCCCTACTCCCTTTCCTCCATTCCCTTATTACTTTGGCTTCATATACCACTACTATGCAGATAATTCCAAAATCTACATCTCCAGCCATCCTCTCTCTCCCTCTCTGCAGTCCCACATTTCTCCTGCCTTCAAGACATCTCTATCTGCATAACCTGTCATCACCTAAAACTTAAATGATAATAATGACATTTAGTAAGTGCTTACTATGTGCAAAGCACTGTTCTCAGTGCTTGGGAAGTTACAAGTGATCAGGTTGTCACAGTCTTAATCCCCATTTTCCAGATGAGGTAACTGAGGCCCAGAGAAGTGAGGTGACTTGCCCAAAGTCACAAAGATGACAATTGGCGGAGCCAGGATTTGAACTCATGACCTCTGACTCCAAAGCCTGTGCTCTTTCCACTGAGCCATGCTGCATCTTAGAGATGTCCAAAACAGAACTCCTTATCTTCCCATTCAAACCCTGTCCCTTCCTTATTTTCCCATCAATATAGCGAGCACCACCATCTGTCCTGTCTCACAAGCCCTTGGCCTTAGTGTTATCCTTGACTTATCTCTTCCATTCAACCCACATTTTCAATCTATCACTAAATCCTGCTCTTTCCTCTCTATTCATACTGGTACCACATTAATCTGAACACTTATCCTATACTGCCTTGGTTGATCTCTCTGACTCCTGTCTCTCCCCACTGCAGTTCATAGTTCACGCTGCTGCCCGGATCATTTTTATAAAAAGAAAGGTCAGTGTCTTCCCACTCCTTAAGATCCTCCAGTGGCTACCCATCCACCACCACATCAAACAGAAACTCTTTAATATCAACTTTAAAGCACTCAATCACCTTGCCCCCTCTTTCCTCATCTCCCTGATTTCCTTCTGCAACCCAGCCCACACTCTTCACTTTTCTACTGCCAATCTGCTCACTAAAACTTGATCTTGCCTATCTCTCCACCAACCTCTTGCCCACAACCTCTCTTTAATGAGGAACAGCATCTGTCTTCATATCTGATGACAATTACTCTCCTATCTTCAAAACCTTATTGAAGGCACATTTCCTCCAAGAGGCCTTGTCTGTTTAAGCTCTCAAAATTCCTTTTCTCCCACCTCCTTCTGCGTCACTCTGATTTGCTCCTTTTATGCATCCCTCCTTCAGCCCCAAAGCATTTATGTATATATCCACTCATAATTTACTCAGATTAATGTCAGTCTGCCCTTTGGACTGTAAGTTCGTATCTACCAACTCTGTTATATTGTACTCTCCCAAGTGCTTAGTACAGTGCTCAATAAATGTGATTGATTATTACCTTTAGTCTCCCTGACACCTGCCTCTCCCCACTCCAATCCTTTGCTGCCTAGGTTGTTTTTCTACACAAATATTCAGTCCATGTTTCTCCATTCCTCAAGATTCTCCAGCCATTGCCCATCCACCTCCACATCAAACAGACACTCCCTACCGTTGGCTTTACAGAACTCTATCACTTTGCTTCCTCCTACCATAGCTTCCTGATTTCCTACTGCAATCTTCCTGAACACTTTGCTACTTTAATAATAATAATAATAATAATAATAATAATAATGTTGGTATTTAAGTGCTTACTATGCACCAAGCACTGTTCTAAGCGCTGGGGTAGATACAAGGTAATCAGGTTGTCCCATGTGGGGCTCACAGTCTTCATCCCCATTTTCCAGATGAGGTAACTGAGGCACAGAGAAGTTATGACTTGCCCAAGGTCACACGGCTGACAAGCGGCAGAGCCAGGATTAGAACCCATGACCTCTGACTCCCAAGCCCGGGCTCTTTCCACTAAGCCACGCTACTTCTCTGCTTCTTTAATGCCAGACTACTCACTGTACCAATGTGGGCAGGGAATGTATCTACCAACTCTCTTACATTGTACTCTCCCAAGTGCTTAGTACAGTGCTCTGCATACAGTAAGTGCTAAATAAATATGATTAATCGATTGCCTGTGTAGATTGATCTTGTCCATCTCACTTCCAACCCCTCAACCATGTCCTGCTTTGGCCTGAAGTGGACTTCCTCTTCGTATCTGACAGATGTTCACTCTCCCTACCTTCAGAACCTTCTCCAAAAAGCCTTCCCTGACTAAGCATTCATTTCCTCTTTTCCCATTCCCTTCTGCTTCTCCTTGCTTTAGGATTTGCAGCCTTTGTTGACCCCTCCTCAGCCCTGTAGTGCTTATTTTCATATCCAAAACTTAATTTATTCATTTATATTACTGTCGGTCTCCTCTTCTAAATTGTAAGTTCACTGTGGGCAGATAATTATCCACCAACTCTATTAATGATGGCATTTATTAAACGCTTACTCTGTGCAAAGCACTGTTCTAAGCACAGGGGAGGTTACAGGGTGATCAGGTTGTCCCACTGGGGGCTCACAGTCTTGATCCCCATTTTCCAGATGAGGTAACTGAGGCCCAGAGAAGTTAAGTGACTTGCCCAAAGTCCCACAGCTGATAATTGGCGGAGCAGGGATTTGAACCCATGACCTCTGACTTCAAAGCCCGGGCTCTTTCCACTGAGCCACGCTGCTTCTCTATTATACTGCTCTCTCTGCCAAACACATAGCACAATGCCCTAAACTCAGTAAGCTCTCAGTAAATACAACTGATGATTGATTCATCGATTTTGTTCACTCCAACCTTCCAATCTAAGTTCCCTCCCTGACTCCTCCCCTCCTCATCCTTATCCTTTTCCTTCTACTCAGTAACAGTGTGTGTTTGAGTATGTATCTGCATTTGAGTGTTTATCTACACAGGTGCTGTTTGTGTGCAATACATCTGTTTCTGTCCACCAGGAATCAGGCAGAAAACCTAGAGGCCGGAGGAAAACATAAGCACAGAAAGGTTAGATTGATGTGTTTAAATGGTTAGTGATCGGAGAGAATGCAAACTCAAACAGACGAGGAATCTGGTCAGGAGCAAAGCAAAACAGAATTGACTTCTGGCTCCTATCAGGGTAAGCAGCAGGTGAAACGGGAGAGTAAACTGAGACCAGCAATAGGCAAACAGGAATCGGTAGAAGGGCTAGACTCCAGAGAAAACTTCAATAATCTGGCCTAAAGGACAGGATTGAGAACTCTTTCTGAGCTGCCAGCAGGAAATAGAGCTATCTATGTGTTATCCCTCTTTGTGGAGATGAGGGTCCTTGACATTTTCATACCCAGAAAGGACGGTAGATTTGTTAGTTATCTTTATAATCTCTTTGCATATATCTTTCTGTATGTATATCCAATCCTGTCACCAAGATGTGAGCAATTTCCTGTAATTTGAGTAGAAAAACCTACACGAGGCCTCAGATGGTCTGCAGTTGTCACTGTTTACTGTGGCTAACAGGAAGCCTAGCCAACAGTATGTTATTCACGTGTCCTATCTCTCAATTTTAAAGTCATTAAAATGCTCTGCAATTTTCTGGGACAGGATTATGCTCCATGATTCTTGGAATAATCAATACATATTTTTTAATGAAAACATCCACATCATGTGATTTATCCCCGAGGCACTGCAAACGTATGGATGCCACTGGAAATTCTATAAGAATTTACATTCTTTACACAGTACTTTGCACTCAATATATTGTAAAGAAAAGGGAATTAGTCAATCATATTTATTCAGTGATTATTGTGTGTAGAGCACTGTACTAAGAGCTTGGGAGACTACAATACAACAATAAACAAATTCCCTGCACACAGTGAGCTTACAGTCTAGAAGGGGAGACAGATACTAATACAAATAAGCAAATTATAGATTGGACAAACAATGACTGGACAAAAGTGATATAGAAAGGAAGGCAAAGTTCAGGTTGAATTTTGAAATGCTTTTTTCTCATAAATAGGAACAGAATGGATTGGCTTAAATATGCTGATCAATTAATCAATAGCATTCATTGAGGAACTATTGTTTGCAGGACACTGGTGAGCATTTTAGTGAGTAGAGTAGAATTACTAATCTAATTATGTTTTGTTCTCCGTCTCCCCGTTTTAGATTGTGAGCCCACTGTTGGGTAGGGACTGTCTCTATATGTTGCCAACTTGTACTTCCCAAGTGCTTAGTACAGTGCTCTGCACACAGTAAGCACTCAATAAATACGATTGATTGATTGATTGATTAACAGTCGTGATCCCTGCCCTCATAGAGTTTACAATCAAGCAGGGGAAGCAGACACTTAATAAAATACTGCTAGGAGGAATAAGGAAAAGCAGATTCAAACTTGATAGAGAATGAGTACTTAAGTGCGTAGGTGGCACAAAAGTGCTGAAGTGGCAGTTAAGTGGGATGTAAACTGGGATGATTAGGAATTGTGTGATTTCTGAAGGGCTTCAAAGACCAAGAAAGCTGTGGTATTTTAGCTATTAAAAGGAGAGAGTTCCAACGGATGGGCAAGTTTCAGGGATACCAAGCCACAGCGCATAGGCCAATTTGAGAAGGACGAAGGGTGTGAACAGGGTTGTGATTTCCCTGTTTTCTAATCCACTAACTCTGTGGGCCTCATTTGCCTCATTTGTAAAAGGGAATTCATAGATGCTCAACTTCCCCTCTTAATGAGTCCTGCGTGGGACAGAGGCTGTCTGATCTGATTGTTTGCTTTCTAGTACCTCAGTACTTAGCACGGTGCACGGCACTTACTAGAAAATAATGCAAATATTATAGATCCTCAACATGATTAGACCTGAGCTGCAATCCACCTTCAGGTCACAAACTTAGGACCATTATCTTCGATTTCATTAACCCCTCCTAGTGTGCGTTTGTGTTTGTGTGTGTTTGCATCCACACCGGCTTTACCTAAAATTTATTTTTGTGGTCTAGACAGGATGTTCCAATGCCCTAAAATCTTTGAAGAGCCTGCATAGAAGGCTGGTGCGTGATTTACTTTGTTCTTAAAAGGCCGTATTTATGAGGTAGTATATTGCACAGATGGATGTAGTCCGAAATGTGTCTTTGGCTCAAGTGAACTCATAACAAAAGAAGGAAATGGTTTAGACATTGTATTGAATTCATCTATAATGAATGCAACCAGGGCCAGCACTAGTCACAGGGCAAGAACTATCATTTTCAACTGAATATATGAAAGGCTTCATTTTCTTTCAAAGAAATATTGTTAAATATTGACCATTTTACCCTTAAGAAAACTATTAATGGAAATGATGACTTAATCGCCAGCATTAACATTGCAAATGCCTTTGAATTTTGTAGGTTGCTCACATAATACTGATTTTATTTGACTCCATGGTACTATTATGTTTGCTGCTGTTCTAAATTTAGCCCATTGAATACTTGATGACATGGCTTGCGCTGCAAATCCATTATAAGCACATTAACTCTTGCATCTGCGTTTTCAAGTTTGGACAGCTATTCTTTGAAAGAACACTAAGTGATCCTAAATTTCGGTACCACTTGTGAATTGTTGATCGTTGTGAATTTTTCTTTTTTGGTATGGTTCTTTGGGAATAAAAGCAAGTAGATCTGAAAATTCAACTACAGATAGAGAAACGTGGAAATTTGAGGTTCTCATTGCAATTTTAGGAGATAATTTTCTGAAAAGCAACTTTGGGGAAAAACCTCTCCGCCAATGAAACATGAGAGTTAAGTACAGCACTTCACATAATTTGGTTGTTCTCTAGTTCATATAGTCTGATAGAAATGTATCTTTAGTTCCACCCTTTTTGCTCTAGTTAATTTAGCTGATATCAGCTACAGCCTGTAATTATTCCCTTAAGTTTGTAAAAATCGAAGTCAGCTAGAACTACTGAAGCATGCTTCCAGGAGACAGAATAGCATGGTTTTGAGCATTTCTGAAGGTCTGTGTTAAATAACAAACTTGGGGGCAGAGGCTCACTGAGAGGATTCACTCACAGATCCTGGCCCTCAGTTGCGGCTTTTTATTTCTTTTCTAAGGATGAGAAAAGGATGAGAGGATGAGACACGGACAGAGAAAGGCCTGGGAGTTTTGATACTTGACAAACTCAAAGAAATGCCAGTAAGAGAGTGTTTTGACTTCATAAAAGTCTTCCAAACGGTGCGATGTTATTAATGTTTGTATCCCCCTCTAATAATAATAATAATAATAATAGTTATGGGACTTGTTAGGCGCTTACTATGTGCCAAGCACTGTTTTAAGTGCTGGGGTAGATTCAGGTTAGTCCAGTTGGACACAGTCCCTGTCCCACTTAGGGCTCACACTCTTAATCCCCATTTTAGAGACGAGGTAACTGAGGCAAAGAGAAGCGAAGTCACGTGCCAAAAGTCACTCAGAAGACTCGACTGTAAGCTTGTTGTGGGAAGGGAATATGTCTGTTTATTGTTGGATTGTACTCTTCCAAATGTGTAGTACAGAGCTCTGCAAACGGTAAGTGCTCAATAAATATCATCGACTAACTCACTAAGGACACTGTTAACATCTAAGGGTCCTGTGGATTCATTCATTCATTCAATCATATTTATTGAGCGCTTACTGTGTGCAGAGCACTGTACTAAGCACTTGGGAAGTACAAGTTGGCAACATATGGAGACGGTCCCTACCCAACAGCGGGCTCCCAGTCTAGGAGGGGGAGACAGGCAACAGAACAAAACATATTAACAAAATAAAATAAATGGAATAGTAAATGTGTACACGTAAAATAGAGTAATAAATCTGTACAAACATATATACAGGTGTGGGAGGGAACATGGAGAAGCAGCGTTGCTCAGTGGAAAGAGCACGTGCTTTGGAGTCAGAGGTCATGGGTTCAAATGCCGGCTCCACCAATTGTCAGCTTTGCGACTTCGGGCAAGTCACTTAACTTCTCTGTGCCTCAGTTACCTCATCTGTAAAATGGGGATTAAGACTGTTAACCCCCCGCCCCCCGTGGGACAACCTGATCACCTTGTAACCTCCCCAGAGCTTAGAACATTGCTTTGCACATAGTAAGCGCTTAATAAATGCCATTATTATTATTATTATTAGGAGGAGCCTTCTGGGAAGAGAAAGCCTTTGGGCAACATTCCTTACTTACATGAGAGGAAGGCACGCAAAAACTCAAGAAACAGTGTGGCCTAGTGGAGAGAGCACGGTCCTGGGAATCAGAAGAACCTGGCTTTAATCCTAATTCTCTTCTGTGTGACCTTGGGCAAATCACTTTACTTCTCTATGCCTCAGTTATTGCATCTTTAAAATGGGATTTCAGATTGTGAGCTCCATGCGGGAGGTGGACTGTATAAACTTGATTAGCTTGTAGTATTTACCCCAGTGCTTAGTAATAAGCACTAATTCCGGCCCCGCCACTTGTCAGCTGTGTGACTTTGGGCAAGTCACTTCACTTCTCTGTGCCTCAGTTCCCTCATCTGGAAAATGGGGATTAAGATTGTGAGGCCCATGTGGGACAACCTGATCACCTTGTATCTCCCCAGTACTTAGAACAATGTTTATTATAATGAACATAATAATAATACTATATATTATATAATAAAATGTATAATATAGTATATAATTATATAATATAAATATAATAATTATTATTATTAATAATAATGATGGCATATATTAAGCACTTACTATGTGCCAAGCACCGTTCTATGTGCTGGGGAAGTTACAAGGTGATCTGGTTGTCCCACTTGGGGCTCACAGTCTTAATCCACATTTAACAGATAAAGTAACTGAGGCACAGGGAGGTTAGGTGACTTGCCCAAAGTTGCACAGCTAATTGGTGGAGCTGGGATTTGAACCTATGACCTCTGATTCCAAATCCCGGGCTCTTTCCACTGAGCCATGCTGTTTCTCACTTTTTAGTACAGTGCTT
The DNA here is from genome assembly GCF_015852505.1 of Tachyglossus aculeatus. Lineage (NCBI taxonomy): Eukaryota > Metazoa > Chordata > Mammalia > Monotremata > Tachyglossidae > Tachyglossus > Tachyglossus aculeatus. The sequence goes on along the minus strand of NC_052082.1, from coordinate 19,713,422 downwards.
GGAACATAGTACATGCTTAACAAATAACCTAGAAAAAATGGCAGTGTTTTAAAATTCCCTTTCAGTAGTGTCTCCCTCTCAAATGGACAACTATGTATAGTTCCAGTGGATCAGGAGATTTTTTTTGGACTTGGGGCCTGCATTTTCCAGGTGGGCCAATCTAAGTAAATTTCTAACTAGTTACTGCCTCAACCGGGGAGCTGAATTTGATGTCATATTAATGAGAAATGTCTGAGACTGTATCGCAGAAATCAGATAGCCTAACACCCAAGCATCATCAGTGATTGATCCTGGCGATTTCCTTTGACAATTCCAATTTTTTCTTTGTGAAACCCTGAAACAAATAGCAATCAATCAATCACTGGCGTTTATTCTGCACTTACTGTGTGCAGATCATTGTGCTAAGTGCTTGGAATAGTGCAATACAACAGAGCTGGTAGACACGATCCCTGCCCACAAAGAGTTCACAATCTAAAATTTGGCTGAGATTTTTGTTTGTTCTCACATTTATGTGCGCACCTTTAAAAAATGGCATTTGTTCTAGACTGTGAGCCCACTGTTGGGTAGGGACCGTCTCTGTATGTTGCTAACTTGTACTTCCCAAGCGCTTAGTACAGTGCTCTGCACACAGTAAGTGCTCAATAAATACGATTGATTGATTGTTAAGTACTCCCTATGTGCCCGGCACTGTACTAAGCACGGGGGTGGATACACTCTAATCAGGTTTGATACAGTTCATGCCCCACATGGGGTTCACAGTATTAATCCCTATTTTACAGGTAAGGTAACCAAGGCACAGAGAAATTCAGTGATTTACCACAATATGACACAGAAGATAAATGGTGGAGGTGGGATTAGAACCCATGTTCTAATGAGGAGAGCTCACCTCCTCCAGGAGGCCTTCCCAGACTGAGTTCCCTCCTTCCTCTTCCCCTCCTCCCCCTCCGAATTCCCCCCCGCCTTACCTCCTTCCCCTTCCCACAGCACCTGTATATATGGATATCTGTTTGTACGGATTTATTACTCTATTTATTTATTTTATTTGTACATATTTATTCTATTTATTTTATTTTGTTAATATGTTTTGTTTTGTTGTCTGTCTCCCCCTTCTAGACCGTGAACCCGCTGTTGGGTAGGGGCCGTCTCTATATGTTGCCAACTTGTACTTCCCAAGCACTTAGTACAGTGCTCTGCACACAGTAAGCGTTCAATAAATACGATTGATGATGATGATGATGATGTTCTCAGATTCCCAGGCCCATGCTCTTTCCACTGGGCCGTGCTGCTTCTCATTACTTCAAAGTTACTGACAGTGGAAAGGTTATGTACATAAGTGATGAATACAGATAATCCAAGATCTCATCAGTTATTTGTTTATAATCTTCTATTTGAAAATGTTGCCTTCTCCTCTCTGTTAATCCAAGATCTCATCAGTTATTTGTTTTATAATCTTCTATTTGAAAATGTTGCCTTCTCCTCTCTGTTAGGGGTAAAGTCTTTGTGGGTAATGTGGGATTGTGTCTACCAGCTCAGTGGTACTGCACTACTCCAAGCACTTAGCACAATAATCTGCACACAGTAAGTGCAGAATAAACACCAGTGATTAATTAATTGCTATTTGTTTCAGGGTTTCACGAAGAAAAAATTGGAATTGTCAAAGGAAATCCCCAGGATCAATCACTGATGATGCTTGGGTATTAGGCTATCTGATTTCTCCGATACAGACACTTCTCATTAATGTGACATCAAATTCAGCTCCCCAGTTGAGGCAATAACTAGTTAGAAATTTACTTAGATTGGCCCACCTGGAAAAGGCAGGCCCCGAGTCTAAAAAATAAAAATCTCCTGATCCACTGGAACTATACATAGTTGTCCATTTGAGAGGAAGACACTACTGAAAGGGAATTTGATCATGATTCTGTACTTGTCAAGCATCTACTCTGATGCTCCACACCAAGTGAACACTCAAGGAATGCTACTACAACTGGGATTACTACTGTTAGTACTACTAACACTACTACTCTCCCCCTTCTAGACTGTGAGCCCACTGTTGGGTAGGGACTGTCTCTATATGTTGCCAACTTGTACTTCCCAAGCACTTAGTACAGTGTTCAGCACACAGTAAGCACTCAATAAATACGATTGATTACTACTTCAACTCTTAGAACAATGCTCAGCGCTTAGGACGGTTAGTGACCTTACACTTATTAAGCGATTTACAAATACCATCATTCTTCCTGTTATTACTCTTCAATTTTAATACTCCTAATATATCTTAACCCCTCTCAGGGTCGCACCTGGAGAGTTTCCAGTCCTCTACCACTCTCGGCTACAGGAGGGAGAGTCAAGAAGAGGCCTACCCATCCCATTCCTAGCTTGGGCAGTGGCTAGCCAGTGGAAGGCAATTTGCTACAAGTCAAATCTCCCTCATGCTGGGCAGCAACAGCGTGGGAGAGTCGAGGGCGGAGATTCAAGTTTACTGCAAGGAAGGAGGCAATGATAAAAAAAAACCTCCATATTTTTACCAAGAAAACTCCATGGATACACTACTGGAACGATTACAGATGGAGAGCGGGGCATTCTCGGAGAAATGTGTCCGTGGTGTCGCTTGCGGGTCGGAAACAACTCGACGGCATAAGACAAGATATCTGAAAGGGTTGGTTGTATCCTGGGCTTCCCAGCATTTCACATTCTTAATTGATCTGAGGTTGAGCCATTTGAGCGTCTATATTTAATAAAGAACTAAGTGCACTCTAAAACTTGGATAAATAAATTATTACAGTCATCAGAATAATAGGGTCAGCACATACTGACCTACATCAGGAGAACCAGATTGAGAGGCTGACTCGAACTTACTTTATTCAGTTTATGGATAAGCAATAATATAATTCAATATGGCATGAGAGAGTAAGCTGACCTAACAACATTTTTTAAAATGCATGTGAGAACACATGATTATATGTATGTGACTAGGTATATCTGTGTGTGTGTGTTTATGTATATATGTATATACCCATGTAGAAGAAATAAAAATTTTGTTCCGAACAATACCTTTAGTCACATTCGACACTGGGCTGAAAAACCTGCAGCACAACTCCCAGTTATTTTCCCAGTGCATGTGAGAACACATGATTATATGTATGTGACTAGGTATATCTGTGTGTGTGCGTATATGTATATACCCATGTAGAAAAAATAAAAATTTTGTTCCTAACAATACCTTTAGTCACATTCGACAAGGGCTGAAAAACCTGCAGCACAACTCCCAGTTATTTTCCCAGTGCATGTGAGAACACGTGATTATATGTACATGACTAGGTATATCTGTGTGTGTGTGTGTGTTTACGTATATACATACATATATGTACATACCCATGTAGAAGAAATAAAAATTTTGTTCCTAACAATAGCTTTAGTCACATTCGACAGAGGGCTGAAAAACCTGCAGCACAACTCCCAGTTATTTTCCCAGTGCATGCGAGAATACGTGATTACATGTATGTGACTAGGTATATCTATGTGTGTGTGTGTTTATCTATATACACACACACACACACACACACACATATATATATATATATATATATATATATATATATATATATACCCATATAGAAGAAATAAAAATTTTGTTCCTAACAATACCTTTAGTCACATTCGACACAAGGCTGAAAAACCTGCAGCACAACTCCCAGTTATTTTCCCCGTGCATGTGAGAACACATGATTATATGTACGCGACTAGTTATATCTGTGTGTGTCTGTGTGTTTATGTATATATATACACACACACACACACACACATATATATATGTATATACCCATATAGAAGAAATAAAAATTTTGTTCCTAACAATACCTTTAGTCACATTTGCCACAGGGCTGAAAAACCTGCAGCACAACTCCCAGTTATTTTCCCAGTGCACATATCAAAAGACTGTCCATTTTCAAATGAAATCACTGAGTGCATCTCTGAATAGGAACCCAGAGGAGTTGGTCACTTGGTAGCTAAGAGACAGCACCAAAGTTCATTAACACACTGGGTAGCTAAGCAACCCAGTATAAGAATGCACTGGATGGAAAACAACTAGAAAAGGTGTCCCCATAAATTGTCTGCCTCACCCAATCACAAACCATGTTTACCGGAGGACCGTAAGTTAAGCACAGACAAAATCTTATCAAACAGGAAAAAAAGAACAATTGTTACATTGAACACTGAAGTGCTACAAGAAGCAGCGTGGCTCAGTGAAAAGAGCCCGGGCTTTGGAGTCAGAGGTCATGGCTCTGCCAATTGTCAGCTGTGTGACTTTGGGCAAGTCACTTAACTTCTCTGTTCCTCTGTTACCTCATCTGGAAAATGGGGATTAAGACTGTGAGGCCCCCGTGGGACAACCTGATCACCTTGTAAACTCCCCAGAGCTTAGAACAGTGCTTTGCACACAGTAAGTGCTTAATAAATACCATTATTATTATTATTATTACAAGGCGATGATAACAGCTACAGTTTAAAAAGGAAAACTTTCTTGCATAAGAACTAATCAGATATGGGGTCAATTCTGCAACACTAAACGATTTAAGATTACTTCTTCAAAAATAGTTTATAGAAATAGATGTTTGCTATTGCTCTTTTGGGAAATATTTTTCCTCAAGACTGAAGAAGTGTGGCCTAGTGGAAAGACCCTGGGTCTGGAAGCTGGAGAATAATAATGATGGCATTTGTTAAGCGCTTACTATGTGCAGAGCACTGTTCTAAGCGCTGGGGGGATACAAGGTGATCAAGTTGTCCCACGTGGGGCTCTCAGTCTTAATCCCCATTTTCCAGATGAGGGAACTGAGGCTCAGAGAAGTTAAGTGACTCGCCCAAGGTCACACAGCGGACATGTGGCGGAGTCGGGACTCAAACCCATGACCTCTGACTCCAAAGCCCGTGCTCTTTCCAATGAGCCACACTGCTTCTCTACTAATCTGAGTACTAATTCTGGCTCTGCTGCTTGTCTGCTGTGTGACCTTAGGCAAGTCACCTAACTTCTCTGTGCCACAGTTGCCTCATCTGTAAAGTGGGAATTAAAGCTGTGAATCCCATGTGGGATGTGGACTCCCTGTCCCTCCGCCCAATCCACCCCCTCCCTCCTCCCCACACATCCAAAAAACAAACAAATAAACTTATAGTTCCTCTTTCCTGGCATTTCATAACCTCCAATTAGTTTCTGTCTAAGGCAGCAATAAGGGCTAAGTCTCAAGTGGGAGCTGCATGGACAAATCTATGAGGAATCCAGTTCAAATTGCCAGCCACAGCACTTAGTACAATGCTCTGCACATAGTAAGTGCTCAATAAATACGACTGAATGAATAGTGTCTTTGTGCACAATTAGCCTCAATGAAATTCTGGGTAAGCACTGTTTTCACGCATTCAGGAAAGAACACTACTGGTATTTGAATTTAGAAGGGAATAGTGATCACTATTTAGTGAAACTGAATAAATAACATGCCTGTTAATTCACTACAATTGCAGAGGTCCTAAAAAGGACTGAAACTCATGTTAGAGAGACTAGAGCATACATACATTGAGAAAATATCAGCAGATGATGGCGTTTCCGGTTGAAAGCACAGATGAGGTTCAGTCTCTAAGGAGATTTCAAAGCCGAGGATATTCACAAAGGAGTTGATTGTAGGGATGGGGTTTAGTACTGGTCTCTCTGCACTGGCTCATCCCTGTTAACGGAGTTCCCCCTGGATCAGGAAGTGCAATGAGCAAAAAGGTCATGAGTTGGTTTTTTTTTTTTCAGGAGAAAAGACAGAAAATGATATTGGATTATCAGTTACTAACTATGTGTCATGGAAAATGTGGTGCTAAGATAATAAGGGTATCAGTTCGATGTTATAATTTAAGTGACCCACTTTTACAATGATTTTAAATCCATCACTCACCGGGTGGCAATGAGTTAGACATGAAAAACCTCTTGTGTGCACTTCACTGTGAGCTATACTACTACTACTAATAATAATGATGGCATTTATTAAGCACTTATTAAATGCAAGGTACTGTTCTAAGTGCTGGGGAAGGTTACAAGGTGATCAGGTTGTCCCATGGGGGGCTCACAGTCTTCATCCCCATTTTACAGATGAGGGAACTGAGGCCCAGAGAAGTTAAACGACTTGCCCAAAGTCACACAGCTGACAGTTGGCGGAGTTGGGATTTGAACCCATGACCTCTGACTCCACAGCCTGGGCTCTTTCCAATGCGCCACGCTGCGTCTCGTCAAGCAAGGTGACTGAGTACTTTATGAGGGTCTGACAAGCCCAAGAGATTGTTTAAAAAAATTAAGTTGATGTAGAAAGGCACTAGGTTTCTGAATTTCACTTGACTAAGGAGTTGATGGTGGTGGGAAGGAGAGGAGGAAAGAAAACAAACCCAGAACTCATTGAACAACCCCCACATCAAAGAGCTCTACCCCCTCTCACCAGAATAGAATTTAGACTAAAAAAAAAATCCTCAAAAGATTTCCAGGCCCCATGACCTCTATGCATCATCTCTCTCTTCTGTTTTCACCCAGCCTTTGGTCTTACAGTGTATTAACATCTTAATAATTAGGTGCCTCCTCCCTTCCCTGGCTCCTCCTGTCTTCAGTGTTGCAGTGTTTTAATAACCAGGCAGTATTATTGCGCTCGCTGCTGGTTTTCAGATTAAATATTGCCAAATTAATTACCTTCTTTCTCTTCAAGTGTCTGGATGTAATTGGGCCTTCTCTCCCAGGGCCTTTGGATGGTGAAAGTCCAGGAGCTAATTCGGATCCCTTCCCACACACTTACATGGAACAGCAGAACCCTAGCCAGTACAGTCAAGGCCTAAACCCAGAAGAGATCAGCCTCGGGAATAATGTCAGTTTGACAGCCTGTTGATTTTTCATATTGTGCTTCCAATAGCATTTCCCAGGGGGGAAGAAACAGGCAGAGGTGGCCTACTTTCGAGCGACTTTTCAGGAAAATTGTGAGCTCTGAATATAGAAAATACTTAAGCGGTTGAAAGAAAATCAGTTAGATAGTCTTCTGCGATTTCAATTAATTGCTAAATTGTCTAATACTTTTTGTCAGTGGGGATGCCACCTTTCGTCTGGTTTGTCCCAGACAGAGCACTGATGGGTTGAGGCTGGAACCCCTGCCTGTCTCCACGGATATGAAACAGACAGGTTTGCAACACATCCGATGATGTGAGCACAATGTCTGGGTCATTCTCTAGTTGATTGTTACCCCTCTCATTCCTTTGACTTTCTGCGGAAATCCCAAAAAGGTGATTACAGAATCCTGGATTTTAGCTATAATAGAGGAGTCTAGTAGGAGGAAATGATTTAAATATCTTGTTGCTTCCTCATTCAATATTTAAACATCAATTTGATTAATGTTTGAAGATTTAAAATTGCTTTGATGTATTTATTAATTAAAATGCCTACCACCCATTTTAAGGAAGTACATTAAGCTCATATCTTTATCTCCTGTGCTGTAGTTATTTGAAAAAATAAAACATACACAATGCATATCATAAAGTGTCTAAATCAGGAAACGTAGACGTTGTGCCTTTTTATAAAGGAATGGTTTGGCTTCCTAGCTTCTGAGACAACCTTAACCTCCTTGTCATAAAATTAAATATCATCTACATGGAAAGAATTTGTTGAATTTCCAAACATTCTCTGTTTTACTTTCACATTGAAACTATTAAGAACTGCTTCAATTCAGCCCACGTAGCCTGTGCAATAGAAAACAGTGATTTTGAGCTACCTCGATCAAGATTTTGAGGAATATAAATTACAATCTAGTGAGTTACTTGGTTTAATTTTATAGTTTCCAATTAGAGCAGTCCAAGTAACTTTCTTAATAACACTCATTTTTCAAACAATGGCATGTCTTCACTTCTAAACAAAACTAATGGGCAGTGGAAACTGGAATGCCCAGATCAGATCTTAAATGAAAAACGTCATTAGATGGAACAACCATAAACTACAAAGTCCATAAATACTGATTATGAAATTAATGGAGGGTGTTACATTTACTTCATTAGTTTAATCAACTCACTCCTTGAAGCTATTACTTCTGTTCTTATTGCTTTGCTTGTAACATCTTACCTTTGATCTTAGTGCTAAATACCTTAAGTCCCCTTTCTTGTTGTTTTATCATTTGTTTTAATTTGAGTTGACAAAAATGTGATTTTATAACCAAAATCTCAATTTTCTATCATATTAGTGATGAGAAAATAAGTCAACAGTTGAATGGACAGGGACAAATTATAAGATTTACCATTGTCAACGTAGCCAAAAATGTCAAGCTTTAAAAGTAGGTCATATCATAACAGTAGCACTGACTTTTCAATTGGGAATAATTAGCCTTCATTTCCACTGCTCAGTGACCTACCTTGAAATTTAATGTAATTCAAGAATAGTTTAATTCCATCTGGCCTTATTTAGCTGCAATTATGCAATCTCTTTGCTCTAAAAATTTACTGTATCATCTAAAAAAAAATCAGCTTCCAATCACACTACCGAAAATTTATCATGTATAAGAATTCACAACAATCAATAGCAAGAAAAGATACTGCTGTATCTTATAATCCACAAGAGTCAACCACTAATAAGTACTTCCCAAGCGCTTAGTACAGTGCTTTGCATACAGTAAGTGATCAATAAATATGATTGAATTAATGAATGAATAAGAATCCTGGCATCCTTTCTCCAAAATTCACAAATTTAGCATTGAATCATTATGGAAGCAGTGTGGTTAGAAAGAAATGTGTTGCATTTCCAGTATATGTAAATAAAGCTTTATGAAAATATTCTGGGTAGCAAAGAGGGAAATGGAAACACACTATCCTCTTTATCCCCTTTAGTAGTTAAAAATAGTTCAGTGCTTTACTGAAAATATGTATGCATATTAGAAGGCACTTGGCTATTTTAGATTAAATGGCAATATTAATTTTCTCTCATTCTATTTTAAAATTAAACTAGATACAAGGTACAACAAAGAAAGTTTCCCTACTATGTGCCTGGCACATAGTAAGCGCTTAATAAATACCATAATTATTATTATTATTATTATGACAAGTTATTTCATTTAAAATGATTCGAATCATAGCAAACAATGCGCCGGTTGTTTTTATCTTCAGTTTATCCCCATGCTCCATTACAAGTTATCAGGTAATGCAAATCAACTTGGCATACCGAAAGCAATACAACTCACCGTGGTAGTTTGAGGTGGTTTTTTAGAGCTCATCCTTCTCTCGAGGAGATGATTAATAGCTTTGGTTTCGTGCTTGCATTTTCCAATTTACCTACAAATATAGATTCCCTTCCCTTTTTTCAGCTCCAATACATGAAATCTCAATATGGCCCAGTGTGAATTCTCAGCAGTGAATGCCTAAAGGGTAACCACCCTAGCAGATTTGTCAATCAGCAGCTTAGAAGAAATACACAAAAATGAACAAAATCAACAGGGTAGCAGAACAGTATGCTTTGGAAGGGTGGGTTGATCAGTAAGTTGAGCTATCAGCCTATATACATGATGAACTGGCCACTGTATTAGCACCTTAATTAGATGCCTTGTATTGCATTTGGAAGAATAAGCTTCTTCAGCATAATGGGTAGGCAAGAGGTTGGACAGGAGTGAATGGTGGCAAAAAAGTCAAAGGAACTTTGAGAAGCAACGTGGCTCACTGGAAAAAGCCCGGGCTTTGGAGTCAGAGTTCACAGGTTCAAATCCCGGCTCCGCCAATTGTCAGCTGTGTGACTTTGGACAAGTCACTTCACTTCTCTGTGCCTCAGTTACCTCATCTGTAAAATGGGGGTTATGACTGTGAGCCCCCCGTGGGACAACCTGATCACCTTGTAACCTCCCCAGCACTTAAAACAGTGCTTTGCACATAGTAAGCGCTTAATAAATGCCACCATTATTATTATTATTATTTAGACTTGTGGATCTTCAGTAAGCCCAAGATTTCTAGGACCCCTGAAGATTTCTTGCATAAGATCACAAGTTAGTGTTCTTCTCAATGATGGCTATAAAGAAAACAAATTACCGCTGAAGGACAAGAATCATCTCCTGCAGTGCTGGCTATAACGGACTTGGACTTCTAGACTGTAAGCCCAGTATGGGCAGGGATTGTGTCTATTACCAAATTGTCTTTCCAAATGCTTAGTTCAGTGCTCTGCGCACAGTAAGCGCTCAGTAAATACAATTGAATGAATGAATGAATTTGGAGGATTTGGATTTTCCTTCTGGTGTTTCAGAACGCTAGATGCTTTATATTCTAATTTCCCAGGTTGTTTCATAGTTCAGCGCTCTGCGCACAGTAAGCGCTCAGTAAATACGATTGAATAAATGAATGAATTTGAAGGATTTGGATTTTCCTTCTGGTGTTTCAGAATGCTAGATGCTTTATATTATAATTTCTCTTAGTTGTTTCATAATGTGGAGGGATTTACTTACTGCTCTTCCAAATCGTTGAAGAATCTCCACAAAATAAGTTAAGCGTTTAAGAACTTGAGCGGAGAACTATCTTAAAGATAAAGATGGTTATTATCATTATTGCTGAATTGTCTTTCCAAATGCTTAGTTCAGTGCTCTGCACATAGTAAGCGCTCGGTAATACAATTGAATGAATGAATGAATTTGGAGGATTTGGATTTTCCTTCTGGTGCTTCAGAACGCTAGATGCTTTATATTCTAATTTCTCTTAGGTTGTTTCATAATGTGGAGGGATTTACTTACTGCTCTTCCAAATCGTTGAAGAATATCCACAAAATAAGTTAAGCGTTTAAGAACTTGAGCGGAGAACTATCTTAAAGATAATGATGGTTATTATCATTATTGATGAATTGTCTTTCCAAATGCTTAGTTCAGTGCTCTGCACACAGTAAGCGCTCAGTAAATACGACTGAATGAATGAATGAATTTGGAGGATTTGGATTTTCCTTCTGGTGTTTCAGAATGCTAGATGCTTTATATTCTAATTTCTCTTAGGTTGTTTCACAATGTGGAGGGATTTACTTACTGCTCTTCCAAATTGTTGAAGAATCTCCACAAAATAAGTTAAGCATTTAAGAACTTGAGCGGAGAACTATAATGATGGTCATTACTAATAGTAATAATGATAATGGTAATAATAATAATTAAGTATTTATGTGCCAGATACTGGGACAGACAGATGATAATCAGATCAGGCCCAGTCCCTGTCCCTCATGGGATATACAGTCTAAGATGAGGAAACTGAGGCACAGAAATTTTAACTGCTCAGAGATTATTTTATTTACTGAATAAGAAATTGGCTTTTATTTACTGAATGAGAAATTGGATTTTATTTACTGAATAAGAAGTTGGATTTTATTTACTGAATAAGAAGTTGGACTTTATTTACTGAATAAACATTACTGCAGATTTAAGGCCAGAACAGACTTGATAAAACTGCTGAGACATTGGTTGTTAAATATGGATTACACTAGTTGGAACTATAGTGGTCATTTGTTAAATACTATTCCATGCCAAGCACTGTACAAAGCATGGGGATAGATACGTGAAAATCAGGTCAGACACAAGCCCTGTCCTTCATCAAACTCAGAGTCAAAGTGGCCTAGTGGAAAGAGCAAAACCTGGGAATCAGAGGAACTAGGTTCTAATCCCCACTCTGCCAACTGCTCAGCCAAGTTCTTCCTTTGTGACCTTGGACAAGTCACTTCACTTCTCTGTGCCTCAGTTTCCTCAACTGCAAAATGGGAATTCAGTTCCCATTCTCCCTCCTAGACTGTTAGTCCCATGTGGGACAGGGACTGTGTCCAACCTAATGAACTTGACCTATCCCAGCACTTAGATCAGTGTTTTGACACATAGTATGCGCTTGGCAAATACCATCAGAAAAAAACAAAAACACTAGTTGGAGTGTAAAAGAAATTGACATTGTTTTTGTTCTTGATGTTTCTCTTTCAGTGTCTAGTAGTCTACTTTGGATTTTCCTGGGCCCAACTGTTGTTTAAAGTCCTGTAGTACTGGATGAAAGTTTTGGTAAATTGTCTCTGAACATTGTTTCCTAGACAGCTCAAATATCTAGTTTCCACCACGAATTAAAAATTCTAAGAGAAATGGGACTCGCCTGGCTCTGGAATGTGCTTGATGTCATGACATCACAAAATTACATCATTCATAACTGGAATATTGGCGATGGATGGAGATGGGAATGTCCCAAATGTCCTGGGTAATGCTGAGCGGTGCCTGCTACTGCTTATTTTGGCAACGATATTAGGGGGGTTTCAAACAAACCTAATATTAAAGAGGGGTGGAAAGTTGAAACCTAGCCATTCCCCCCGTAACCCAGGTCTTAACTGGGCAAAATGCCCGGCGTTAGTTAGGACCTGAGCCCAGACCTACGCTCAAGCCAAAATTCTCCATCGGCTCCTGTTTTCTTTTATCTACCCATGTTTAGCCGACTAAAATCTTCCAAATCCTTTACTTGAGGGGTTCCCAAGATTTAGCCAAGTAGGCCCACTTAATAGGTGGGACACTGGTCCATGGGTCTCATAATAAAATTCACAGATCATAAAACAGCAGTGAGCAATTCACAGAACACACTTATTACAGAAGGCACATCTCAAGCGGTTTGACCAGTGTCACACGTGAACCCCACTGAGCAACAAACGGTAAGCCAAGACTACCACCAAAATGATGCCAAGGAACACATTCAGCTCATAAGCACTAAGGTGGTGCTTCGTAGCGACTGAGTTTCGCCAAACAAGATATCTGAACAGGCAGTAGGATACCAAAATAACTGCTGGGTAGGAAATTGAAAGAGTCACAAACAAGAAGGCTGAACCAAACATTTGAAAGAGACAGTGTCAACGTGATAATAAAGTAGGCTGCTTGGAAGATGAAAATGAGATCAAGCAGTAAGACAGGCAGCAATCAGTTTAGGGATTTCTTGGTAAATGTTGGGATAACAAGAAACCATTTCCAAAAATGAATGGTCCTGTACGGAAACAATTCATAGGGGAAGCAGGAAGCTAAGATTTTAGGCCTGCAAAACGATCTTTACTTACATTGTGGAAAGGATTGTTAGTTCGGCACGGGTCTTCTCAGCCACTCTGACATCCACATGGGTAGAATCTCTGTGAAACTAACGTCATGCTAAAAATTAAAGGACTACTCAAAATACATTACAGTTTGAAAGTCCCAGCCTCACTATCTCACCTGTGAAGCCTCACTGGTTATCAATCAATCAAAGTATTTATTGAGCACTTACTGTGTGCACTGCACTGTATCAAGGGGAAGTAGCGTGGCTCAGTGGAAAGAGCCCGGGCTTTGGAGCCAGAGTTCATGGGTTCGAATCCCAGCTCCACCAATTGTCAGCTGTGTGACTCTGGGCAAGTCACTTAACTTCTCTGTTCCTCGGTTATGTCATCTGTAAAATGGGGATTAAGATTGTGAACGCCCCCCCCCACCCTGCCCCGTGGGATAATCTGATCACCTTGTAACATCCCCAGTGCTTAGAACAGTGCTTTGCACATAGTGAGTGCTTAATAAATGCCATTATTATTATTAAGGGCTTGGAATAGTAATAATAATAATAATGGCATTTGTTAAGCGTTTATTATGTGCAAAGCACTGTTCTAAGTGCTGGGGGGTGGGGGATATAAGGTGATCAGGTTGTCCCATGTGGGGCTCACAGTCTTAATCCCCATTTTACAGATGACGTAACTGAGGCCCAGAGAAGTTAAGTGACTTGCCCAAATGGTACAATACAAGAGTTGGTAGACAATTTTGGCACCCACAAGGAGCTGACAGTAGAGAAGTTGAGTTTGTTTGCCTCCAGCAAGTCGCCTTGGAACTTGAAAGTGTACCCTTGCCAATTGTTTCTATCCCACTGCATGTCCACTAATCATTTGAAACTAAGAGTAAATCAATTAATTAATAATAATTAATCATTGAGCAGTTACTGAGTGCAGAACACTGTACAAAGCATTTGGGAGGATAAAATACAAAAGAATTTGTAGACATGATTCCTGCCCTCAAGAAGTCTATAGTCTAGTTGGGGAGGTGAACGGTAAAATAAATAACAAATGGCAGAATATAAGGATATGTAGATAAGAGAAATCAAATAAAGTGTATATAGAGAATCAGCACGGGCCTGGGATAGGACCTGGGTTCTAATTCTAATTCTGCCACATGTCTGCTGTGCGACCTTGATAATAATAATAATAATAATAATAATAATAATAATAATAATAATAATGGCATTTGTTAAGCACTTTCTATGTGCAAAGCACTGTTCTATGCGCTGCGGAGAATACAAGGTGATCAACTTGTCCCACATGGGGCTCACAGTCTTAATCCCCATTTTCCAAATGAGGTAACTGAGGCACAGAGAAGTTAAGTGACTTGCCCAAAGTCACCCAGCTGACAACTGGTGGGGCCAGAATGTGAACCCATGACCTCTGACTCCAAAGCTCGGGCTCTTTCCACTGAGCCTGCTGCTTCTCCATTTCTTTCAGCTCCTTCTATTCAGTCTGTCATCAAATCCTTCTTTGTCCACAGGATTTCCAGAGTTTGCATTTTCCTTGCCTTCCTGATAGCACCATACAGCGTGGCTTAGTGGAAAAGAGTGCGGGCTTTGGAGTCAGAGGTCATGGGTTCAAATCCAGGCTCCGCCAATTGTCAGCTGGGTGACTTTGGGCAAGTCACTTCACTTCTCCCTGCCTCAGTTACCTCCTCTGTAAAATGGGGATTAAGATTGTGAGCCCCCGTGGGATAATCTGATCACCTTGTAACTTCCCCAGTGCTTAGAACAGTGCTTTGCACATAGTAAGCACTTAATAAATGCCATTATTATTATTATTATTATTCAGGCACTTTTCACACTCCAGCTTGAAGACTGCATCAGCCTTACTGCCGATCTGCCTTATCTTCAATGCCTTCCTACTCCAGTGCATACTTCACTCTTCTGCTTGGATTGTTTTCCCAAAACAGCGTCTGCCCCTGTATCCCCTCTCTTTATAAGCCTCCAGTGGTGGCCTATTCTTCTCTACATTAACCAGAAACTCCTGACAATTGATTTGAAAGAAATCAATCAGCTCTCTCCTTCCTACTTATCCACTCTTTTAACCCAGTCTTCTTCAGCTCTCTCTTCATTCCTCTCAAGATAACTTATTCACTGTGGCTCAATCCCGTTTCCTAAGCTGCGGACCACTTTTCCCTGTCATTCCCCTGCCTGGGACTCCCTTCCCATTCATATAATTAAATTTATTAATTCATTCATTCATTCAATCATATTGATTGAGCGCTTACTGTGTGCAGAGCACTGTACTAAGCACTTGGGAAGTACAAGTTGGCAACATATAGAGACGGTCCCTACCTAACAGAGGGCTCACATCTAGAAGGGGGAGACAGGCAACAAAACAAAACATATTAACAAAATAAAATAAATAGAATAAATATGTACAGGTGAAATAGAGTAATAAATATGTACAAACATATATATACACAGGTGCTGTGGGGAGGGGAAGGAGGTAAGGCGGGGGGATGGGGAGGAGGGGGAGAGGAAGGAGGGAGATCAATTCAATTAATTCAATCAATTCAATGAATTGATCATATTTATTGAACCCTTACTGTGTGCAGAGTACTGTACCAAGTGTTTGGGAGAGGATAGTATAACAACCATCAATTGATTGATTTGAGAACCATGAAGACAATTGAGACTAAGTTGTCCATTTTGCTTTCTTGGTTTCTTTCAGTGTTCTCATGTGTTGGGGTACAAAGAAGCAGTTTGTCCTAGTCGAAAAGGCACTGAGAGTCTAAAGTTCTGGGTTCTAATCCAGCTCTGACACTTGCCTGCTGTGTGAAAGGTAATCACTCTACTCCCTAGATTGTCAGCTCATTCTCTAGACTGTAAGCTCACTTTGGGCAGGGGCTGTGTCTGTTTGTTGCTGTTGTATTGTACCCTCCCTAGCGCTTAGTACAGTTCTTTGCACCCACTAAGTGCTCAATAAATACAATTGAATGAATGAATGAACTTCTCTGTTCCTCCATTTCTTCATCGGAGAGTGGAACACTGTACTCCCTCCCCTTTTAGGTTGAGAATTCCATTTGGTACAGGTAATAATAATAATAATGGCATTTAGTAAGCGCTTACTCTGTGCAAAGCAGTGTGTCTCATCTGCTTATCTTGTATCTTCACCAGTGCTTAGCAAATAGTAAGTGCTTAATACATAGCACAATTATTATTATCTCAAAAAATCAATATGGGTACAGATAATACAGTGTAATTGGGAAACATTGTCTCATGGTTAAAGACAGAGAGTTAGTTTGAATTGGACACACTCCTACTTTTTCGGACTCTGTG
Source organism: Tachyglossus aculeatus (assembly GCF_015852505.1). Lineage (NCBI taxonomy): Eukaryota > Metazoa > Chordata > Mammalia > Monotremata > Tachyglossidae > Tachyglossus > Tachyglossus aculeatus. Next base: position 19,697,057 of record NC_052082.1, on the reverse strand, counting down.
AAGAGAGGAAGAATTGAAACGATTATTTGCTCACGCAACTGAAAAACGCAATGTTCTCGGTGACCCAGAAAAACAAAATATATTCCGGGGGAGTTAAATACTCATCCATGTTCTCTTCCAGCATGCCAACTCAAATAAATAATTAACTTATTAAGCCAAATACTGTTGGGCTTAATAGAAAATAAAAGTACACGTTTCACAGCTGTGCACACATCAGAGACAAATATGTGGCTGGGAAATAAATAATGATAATAATAATTATGGTATCTGTTAAGCACTTACTATGTGCCAAGTACTATTCTAAGCGCTGGGGTAGATATAAGGTAATCAAGTTGTCCCTCGTGGGGCTCACAGTCTTAATCCCCATTTTACAGATGAGGTAAGTGAGGCACAGAGAAGTTGTCACACAACTGACAAGCGGCGGAGCTGGAATTAGAACCCACGACCCCCAACACCCAAGCCCGTGCTCTTTCTGTTGAGCCACGCTGCTTCTCAAACACACGATTGCTAAATCATGAACATTATCCATTTTTGAACAACATTCTAGGCAGAGCGTAATCATGCTAAGATTAAGCAGCAGTGACAACTACGTTTTGTACAGCACATTGCTAAGTCTTAATAAATGCTTATTATTGAAACACAAGCACAACAACACATGCACAAACATGTGTGGGCACTCTCTGACCTCAACCGGGAGCCAGGAAATTCACTTTGCAGGCTGCCTTTTAAAGCTTAAGAAACAGACTTTCTGCACCCATGTGCTTGGTAACCCAACAGAAAGACTGTTTTTACTGCGCACAATTTATCGATACACACAAAGCAAGGCAGGTCCACGTGACAGTCATTCAGGTAGCACACATATCCTCTTTCCATTTAACTAGTGATTCTACCAGACACTTTTTTTTCTCTGCCCTCCGAGGCTGCAACAGTTCAGGTCAGTCAATATTTGGTCCAGGGAGATGCACTGGACAAACTCACCAAAAAAAAAAATCCCTTTAATCTTGAGCTGCAGAGTTGTTGGGCTGCCCACTTGATTTTATTTCTCAATTGTTGCAACTCTTTTGATTAAAAAAAAATAGTGAGCAGATAGTTTCCCTACATCTCGTCTTTCCGCCTACATAAACTTGCTGTCATAATATCGTTGACAAGGAAATAGACGCTTAGTATGCCGCTGGCTCGAAATGAACTTTATATGCCCTTATATTCTCAGCTGTGCTAAAATAACAACGCGATGAAGTACAAAAACATCAGCAAGATCTTGTAAGTCCGGTGGAAAACTATGGTTGTTCAACTGTCCATCAGCAAGTGAATAAACCATCAGAAATATGTGCCAGGCTTTTCTTAAGTCTTCTTTACTGATTTTTAAGTCTTAATAATAACAATCATCCTCATAAACAATTCAAATGTGATGCTATTGATGGTGAGCTTCCATCTGTATGTAAGAATCTCTGAAAAGACAATCTCTTCCACACAGCACAAACAGAAAAAAAGTATATTAGGTATTCCTTTTCTATAATGTTTGACTAATTAGTGGTTTGGCAACTAATCATTATGAAAAACACAAAAAGGAGTATTCTTTAATTTGGGCATTTTCAATCAATGGGAAACAATTTCAGAGCAGCACATATTATCACCTCTCACGAAACATCTGTGTCATTGTTAATAGATGGTACATTTTGGACTTCACCATTAGCATGCACATGATTGTGGAGCATCATATGTTGCCAAAAAGCCTAGCTTGAATCTTTTTTTAGCCGTTGCTGTTCATTTCATTAAATGAATCATCAACAGTTTCCATCATCAACAGCGCAATGTTGAATGGGGAGAAATGAAAAAACAAAAAGAACCAAAGTGAGCAAGTGAAAAGGACTTGATAATTAAATTTTGTGAAATTATATATATATATATATATATATATATATATAAGGCTTATTCTTACACTGTTTACTTTTCTTCTTGAGGAAGTAGATTTGAAAATAAGATTATTAGAAAGCATGCATCATTTTAAGAACATAAAAATATTTGAACTAGTGGAGATCAAAGATTCTTCCAGTCCTGTGCTCTGGCACCGAACAATGTTTTGAGGAACAGTGTGAGTGTTGCTGTCTGTAGACTGATTTTTTCAGTTAGGGATTTCCATCATTTTTTTAAAGTCTTCTAACAACCCGAATTTTTCCGCCTTCATTATTTCCTGTCTTTATCATGGGCCCCTAATCCAGGAGTTTATTAAAGTGAAGATTGCCAGCTTTATTGAATCACTGAGCCCCATTCAAGTGTTGTCTTCACCTGAGTTATCCTAATTAGCCCATTTACTGAATTTGTTTTTCCCCATTTAAAAGGGTACAGGTATTGTTGACTTCTGTTTCTGAACCCGGCTGACAGGAACTTGTTGGGAAGTTTTCTTTCCTCAGCCCCGGGGAAATCTTCCTGAACAACCTGGGAAAATGGATTGCACTATCCTTAGTATAATTTTTATTCAGCTGCTGTTTGAATGTTTATGAAACAAAATCTGTTTATACCTAAAAGGAACTAACTATACGTTACAATGAGAAACCTGAATGACATTTTGACTAGGAAAGGACTTTATTTAATAAAATATATCACAATGTACTGGACTGCTAATTCACAAACCTTTGACATGAACAGAAGTCTTCTGATATGGCAGTTGTTCTCAGAATTTTTTTTCACATTCCATTATTTCAGTGCTCATTATATTTGATTGCATGCAGAAAATGATGATGCAGAATAAAGTTATCTAAAGAGCACTTTCGGGATACCAGAGATAATAAAATCCATCAGCTGGATGAAAGCCCCAAAATCGGTTCAAAAAGCTTAAAACCTAAAGTTCAGCCATGTAAAAGTGCTATTAAAAATAAGTGTTTTGCTGTAATTCAGAATTTCTATTAGTGAAGATTTTATGTGTAGGCATATATGCAGATATCTATCTTTAGGGCTTGAAGATGATTCTTCAGATGTTGAGCTTTTAATCAGTGTCAGAGATACCATTGAATATATCTAGATCAAGAAAAATGTGTATACTTAAAAACTTCAGAATTTGGTTAATGTTTCAGCTGAACACTGGGGAAAATAATTAGTTTATACAAAGCACCTAAAGAATCTGAATTTTGGAAGGCATATGCAAAATAAAACTCTAAAGAACAGCCATTTGCTAATCAAAACTCACCAAAGCATTTAATACAATGAAATGAAAACCTTTTTTTGTGGACACTCAATTTCCTTAAAATAATTCCCAAATTGAAATAAATAATCTATTTAAAGGTAAATATAATATTGATATCAAATCCTGAATGCCAATTGTGAAAGAAGGTTATGGAAAAATTAACAACTTTAGACAACAAAACACATAATAAGAGCAATGTCGGTTTAGCCTCTATCATATCAGATTTCAGCTTCTTGATTCGCTAGTTGGGAATTTTCTACTCTGCTGATTCAAAGCTTCACATATTCATTAGCTCACATTCTCTTTCATATGACCATTGCACTCCCTCATCATATCAAAGGTTGAGCTGAATGGATCCGACAGGGAGAGACAGAAAAAAGGAGATGGACGCAAGTGGTCAATGTTGCGTTGGGGCCCAAAGCTGCAATGACCACCAATTTCTTCTGTATTTTGTTCCCTGAAAATTGACGTAAATTTCACATTCATTTTTTACATTATGTTCATTCAAATGGATTTAATTTCCCACAGGAGCTGTTCCAGAAAAGGAACTAGATATACAATATGTATTTAATAATTACGGTATTTGCTAAGTGCTTACTATGTTCCTCAGTGCTGGGGTGGATTACATTGAGTACGTCCGAATTGCCAAATCTTTCTGTAAGAGCTGCTTGAACCTAGAGTCTTGGTTCCACTGCTATCTGCAACACATACCTTTCTGGAGAATATATTTTATGGAGTACAAGAATTTTCTCCTTACTGCATTATTTCAAGTTTAAATTTGATGACTGTAAGTAGCCCCCCCCAAATGATTTTAATGACACTAATAATAACAATAAAAAATTGTGGCATTTGCCAAGCACTCGCCATGTGACAGGCACTGTTTTTAGCATTGGAGTGGATACAAGCGAACTGGATTGGACACAGTCACTGTCCCACAGGAGGCCCACAGTCACGAGGTAAGTGACTTTCTCAGGGTCACACCGCAGACAAGTGGCACAACAGGGATTAGAAAACAGGTCTGTCTGACTCCAAGGCACAGGATTTATCTACTATGCCACCCAAAACCCCTACTAAGATGCATTCTACTGGGCCTGCATAATGGGTAAATACATTTTGTATGTAAATATATCAAATTCTGCCTAAGGATTTCAAATCTACAGCAGTCAGATGCAAAATATGCTATGGAGATCTGCACGCAGCGCACCTCAGCAACTTGACAGAAACCATTTCAGGTTTAACTGCTTATTTTTAAGGGCCCCAGGTTACGTCAAAACATTTGCTGTATTTGCTATTACCCAATAACATCCAGTCCTGTGTTAAGAAAGAGACAGTTGCAAGCTTTGTTTCATTTTAGTTCAGAATTCATTCCCAAGGGCGCCCCTATTTCAAAAGGGCACAGACCAGGCTCCATTTGCGTCTTCACTGCTGTCATCAGCAAAAACTGAAGCTGTAACTCCTACTGCAAATGCCATATGGAGAGAGAATACACCAGGACACACAGATGTAGCAGAACCTGATGGCTTGCTGAAGCGTTTCACTACGCATGACTTGGAGACCATTGTGTTTTTTCAGATTTTTACAGCTAAAAAGGCTTAATTATAAAATCATAGAAACAAAGAATCATGAAGATATCTAATGGTGTGTCAGCCTGAATCCCCAACCCCATGTTGAGCTTTATGGTTGGCAGAACAGCTAAATGCTAAGTGCCTGACTGATAACTGTCAAGTCTAGATGAGTTATATATCATTCTCAGCAGCATAAAATCTCTAATACAAGTGTAGTTCCTGCCCTTTCATCCAAACTTCCTTTCTTCCCACAGAGTTTCCTGTTGCATGCAGGTATACCCAACAACTCCAGACCAATTTTAAATTTCAGAATTGAAGATCAAAGATGGTGTGTTGGCATGACTATCCAGAAAGATCTGGTAAAAATGTAAATAGCTATTTTCATTCATTCATTCAATCGTATTTATTGAGTGCTTACTGTGTGCAGAGCACTGTACTAAGCGCTTCGGAAGAACAAGTTATTAACATATAGAGAGGGTCCCTACCCAACAACGGGCTCAAAGTTAAGGATGGGGAGACAGACAACAAAACAGAAAATGTGGACAGGTGTCAAGTCATCAGAATAAATAGAAGTAAAGCTAGAGGCACATCATTAACAAAATAGACTAGTAAATAAGCAGTGTAGCTCAGTGGAAAGAGCACTGGCTTTTGGCTTTGGAGGCAGAGGTCATGAGTTTGAATTCTGGCTTTGCCGATTGTCAGCTCTGTGACTTTGGGCAAGTCACTTAACTTCTCTGGGCCTTAGTTACCTCATTTGTAAAATGGGGATTAAGACTGTGAGTCCCCGGTGGGACAACCTGATCACCTCGTAACCTTCCCAGTGCTTAGAACAGTGCTTTGCATATAGTAAGCGCTTAATAAATGCCATTATTATTATTATTATGTACAAGTAAAATCAATAGAGTAATAAATCTGTACAAACATATATACAGGTGCAGCGGGGAGGGGAAGGAGGTAGGGTGGGGGAGATGGGGAGGAGGAGAGGAAAAAGGGGGCTCAGTTTGGGAAGGCCTCCTGGAGGAGGTGAGCCCTCAGTAGGGCTTTGAAGGGAGGAAGAGAGCTATTTCATTTAATTGTAAAATGGGTTTAATAAGTTTTTACTTTCTGTAGGTCAAGGCGGTACAATTGTAATATCTTTTTTTAGGTCATGCTATCTAGGCCTTTCTAATGTCCTTCTAAAATTACCATTTCCACATGAAGCAAAAAGCCCCGGCCACTTCCTTCATGACTCTCCAGTAGGTTTCCCCATCTTAGCCATCAAGTTTCTTTCACCTGTTTCTCCCCAGTTCAAACTCTTTAATCCTAAAGAGATTAGTGCATCTTGCTCTTTACTCTTCATTTCAAAAACTTGGCGTGAAACTCCCTCCTCGTAATAGATATGTCAAGTAACAGCAACAAGTACCTCAAAGACTCTTACAATTCCACCTCCTCCATGGATCCTTCCCCAATTAATTTTCAACATTCCAACTTGAATCAATACAATACCAACCTTGGGACTTATGTTTTTAGAGAAGTAGCGTGACCAAGTGAAAAGAGCATTGGGGAGTCAGAGGACTTGAGTTCTAATCTTGGCTGTACCACTTCCTTGCTGTAGGTAAATTATTCTTTCATTCATTCAAAGGTATTTATTGAGCACTTACTGTGTGCAGAGCACTGTACCAACCGCTTGGGAAGTACAAGTTGGTAACATATAGAGACGGTCTCTACCCAACAATGGGCTCACAGTCGACATGCAATTTATTGATTTATATTAATGTCTTGTCTCCCCCCTTAGACTATATGTTCAATGTGGGCAGGGATTGTTTCTATCAAGTCTGTTGAACTGTGCTCTCCAAAGTATTTAGTACCAATGCATACAATTAGCTATGATGAATACATTTCTACCTTACTGTTTTGTCCCCCACTTGCAGAATACTTAAACCCTTGGTATATTTTTTACTGAAATATTATATTGATAACTGTGAAATTGCAAAAATAAGGAAACACAAAATATTGTATGGCCCAGTACAGCATAACAGTAATTGCGGTAATAATAATAATAATGGCATTTATTAAGTGTTTACTATGTGCAAACCACTGTTCTAAGCACTGGGGAGGTTACAAGGTGATCAGGTTGTCCCACATGGGGCTCACAGTCTTAATCCCCATTTTACAGATGAGGTAACTGAGGCACAGAGAAGTGAGGTGACTTGCCCAAAGTCACACAGCTGACAATTGGCACATCCAGGGTTTTAACCCATGACCTGAGACTCCAAAGCTCGTGCTCTTTCCACTGAGCCACGCTGCTGGTAATGATCATCATTATAACTGATAATAACATTATTAATAATAATTACTACGGACTAAACCATTACTAAGATCAGAGTAGAAAAGAAGGGCAAATCAGTCAAGAAGGTGAGAAAACTGGTATCTTATTTGCATTTTACAGATGAGGAAATTGAGGAAACGGGAAACTAAGTAATTTGCCCAAGGTGATTCAGCAGACCAATGTTTCTTCCACTCCCTGATCCACCCTTTTTTCACTAGGCCACGATGAATCACTGAGAAGGCTTCAGTAAAGATGAAGCAAAGGCTAGGAAGTGTAACACCATTTCACATTGACCACCACCTCACCCATGCACACACTGTTTCCTTTGTATGCCAGAATTACTTGTGCCAACTTTTAGACTGCTCTATACCAGGGAAGAACTGTGTTATGGGGGAGAGTTCCCCAATTCGCCTCCCGTTCTGTTATCTTTGACCCGTGTAAAGAAAAATATGTGTTGTAGCAGAAGTAGATTAATTGTGATTGATTTTCTTGCTTGATGGCAAAGCGGCTTAGGTTCTACTGGGTTAAAATGGCTTAACGCCAATGCAGACATTTCACTGACAAGGTGCAAGGAGCAGAGTTGATAACTAGTGTAAGGGGAGACGGTATCCTGCAACTTCAGGAAAGATAGGTTGGTGAGTAGGAGGAAGGAGTCCAAGGAAGATTAGTAAAGATGAGAATTAGACACCAAAAACAACAGTCGTTACCTTTAGATTAACAAGGAAGCTATGTGGAGGGATGCCAGCAAAGCTTCTGGTGTAGACTAGATTGGTTTTCTGTAAGATATGTGATGACTTGATATCTTTTACTTTGCTACTTCTTTAGTTTTCCCCAAAGAAAGTAAAATAGGAGGTGAAGCAGAGAAAGATATAGCATAACAGTGGGACCAACAGTGGTTATGCCTAGCAAACACATCACAAAACACATAGCCATGAAAAGATGGGTGAAATATCGAGCCAGGCTGGGAGAAGGGCAGGGGGAGGGGCAGTTATGTGCTCCAGTTCTTAAGCACAAAAGGGCAATTGACTGGCAAAATTTCCCCTTAGCCATTAAACATAAATTCTGTATTGTCATGCTTGTGTGGATTTCACTCACTCATCATCTTAGTTTTGTTGATTTAATTTCCTTTTTCTAACACAACGTTTCTAGAAAAGGAGGAAAACAATTCTTTGGGGGAACTTAATAACAACAGGCACACTGGGTGTTTGGGTGTAACATGTCACTATGCATTGTACAAGGATTTAGACATGTTTTAGATGTGTATTATTTTAACTCAATAGACCAAAAAATCAGCAAGTGAGCCGTTGCACAAATAAATGGAGAGGTCATTTAAAAAAAGTGTATGTGCCTTGGTGTGGACATATTCAAACACATATATACTACATTAGATAGACTCCTTTTTAAATTGTTTGGCATGTTACCTACAAAACAGACTCCATTAATTATGACTTTTGTTATTTACCCATTAGACCATGAGAGACCCTTCATCTTTTTCTTTGAATCAATTCAGGTCTTGGGCATGTTAAGTAATGGAATTATGATTTTCCCAAGCCCAACTTATTTTGAAGTATGTCTGATTAACAAGATTTATGGGGTAAGACTCAGTTTGCCTGGATTTAGAAGTGTTTTATTTTACTATAGGCCTTCTAGCTATCAGTTGGCTCTGCTCTTCCTCACAGACTGAACTTTGTACCTTTAAATTACCCACGAGTTCTTAGAGCCTACAGCCCATGCAAAACGGCACCACACCACTTTTTTCTTCAGGTTTAAAGGAGCAAGGCTAATTATCTAGTATTTGAAGGTTTTATATTTATTTGTTTCTGTTGGCACGTACATTTTCAATTCTGTTTCCTGACAGTCACAGATTAAGAGCTCAAAACCAGCTGAAAAGTATAGTAGATCAATTGGACAAATAGATTGATACAGATGTTGAAATAGAAAAAGAAATATGCTTTGGCAGTGTCAGATACATGCATGTATTATCTCTTCTGAAATTTATTCTTAGAAATAATTTGTTACCTTAAAAGAGTGTGCTTTACTTGATGGTCAATCTATGACTTACTGCACCAAGTCCTAAAATGTAACTGTATTGAAAAGGTCATGTCCAAAGGTTAACATTATAAATAGCAATATTATAAAAAATATAAAGTACAGTCAAGTTCTAAGGATTTTCTTTTCCTTTCCTTCAGATAAAGACCATACGGTAAAGCTAAAGCCAGGATAACAGTAGTCTAATAATTTAATTGTTTGGGGATGTGATCTAAAGTAGAAAGGTATGGATTTTGAGTGTTGAAAAGTAACTTGGGGTAATAACTGTTTTACCCATCTGGATAAGAATCAGCCTTATATTTTAATATATCAAAAATGGAGTTTTGCTTAGCTTGCACTCTTTGGTGCATACGGTAATATGTCTTTTGCGGTATTATTCTTCTGTTGTTTGCCAAGGCAAATGCCAGTAATGGTTCAATAGCACGGCTTCCTTTTTTTATTCAATAGCATTTGTTAAACACTTAATTTGTACTGTGTGTTTACTTTGTCATTGTGTACTAAGTTCTGGGATAGGTTTGAGATAATCAGGTTGGACACAGCCCATGTCCCACGTGGGACTCACAGCCTTAATCCCCATTTTACAGATGCGGCAATCGAAGTACACTGAGAAGTTAAGTGAATTGCCTGAGGTCACACAACATGCAAGTGATGGTGATGGATTTGAAACTGAGTCCTCTGACCCCTAAGCCCATGCTCTTTCAGCTAGGCCAAGTTGCTTCTCACCCATTGGGGCAATCGATAAGGCAAATTAGGCTGTTTGCACGTCCAGCTCCACAAAGCAGTAACTAACTATGGCCAGCTCTACAACAGAAAGAGAAAACACATCCAGAAGAGAGGCATGCATAATTCAGGCCTACAAAATCCTGAAGGATGAGGACAGAATTGTTCACAAATCCTGTGTCAGTTGAAGCCTGAAGGTGGCAGGTGGAAATCAATCAATCCATGGTATTTATTGAGCACTTACTATGTGCAGACCACTGTACTAAGCACTCAGGAGAGTGAAATACAATAAATCAAAAAAAGGAAACCATTTTTTGCCCAGCTAGTGTCATGTATATGCAATTCAGTCCAACACGACAGCTTCAGAAAGTTCATCTATAAAGTCATGGTCCAGAAGAAAAGTTAGATAGTTAAGAGCCATATTTTTAGATACATTAGGTCGCTCATCCCTACCAATCAATTGGATGTCAAGAAGGGATACTAGCTAATGGTTCTTCTAAATAGTCTGCTGACCCAATTAGATACATAATACTGGACAAGAGTGACTATCCATCTAAACTAGTGATAATATTTTGTACATTCTCTCAAGCAAGAACTGACTGCAAGTGGTAGTTATACAAGGGAAATCTATATTGTTTTCAGAGAGTGAAGGAATGTTCCCAAGCAAAAATCAACAAATAAACAATTAATGGAGCATGCATCGGTCCCTCATTTTCAAATGACCAAATTTAAGAGGAAACACAATCAAAAATGTATTTCAATTTACTGAAAGTGAAGAATTAAGTTACCACACAAATGTAATCAACCTAAGTGACTTAGAGTTTTCTCAATAGTCTCCTTAGCACAGTGGACTTAACGGAAGTGCTTAAAATTGAATTTTTGATCATTTTTATGAATTCAATCCTAATCTCTTTTTTTTAGCATATAAAAATTTGTTAAATTAGATTACACTCTTAGGGTTTATAAGCTACATATTTTGTAGTTGGTTATTGTCAATTTCATATTAATCAGTACAAACTGGATCTTTAGTTGAAATGTTTATAAAAATCATGTTCCTGGGACTGTTAACTTGTCTTGTCTGGGAAGCCATACTGCAACCCAATTTCTATTACCAGGAATCCAGAGCCACAGTGCTTTAACAAAATTGAACCAAGACATTTGGCTACTGCTTCAGAGAAGCAACAAAGATCCTTATTTATTTGTCAGGTTCAAACACATTTTATAAAAGCCCCGATTAGGAATTTGCTGATTTACAGTCCTTCTCAAACCTGTGTTTTTGGGTTTTTTAAAAAACATATTTTAAAAGGCTTTTATGGTAACCGGGGGGGTGGGGTGTGGGAATTTTCCCCATCATATATAGATGTGTTCCTATAAAAATAAAATGTCTTCAGAAATGTACAGTACGCTTAATCCTAAATTAAAGTTGTTGCTGGAATGCTATTACTTAGCCCTGGGGCAAATGTGATTTCTGAAGAAACAAATTCAGCATTTAATTAACTCTGAATCCTCCTGCAAATGGAGCTTGTGTGCCTGTGTAAAGTTCAGGGCAGGCTGAGTTTAGAGAAGAAAATGTTTCAAAAGGGGCTGATGTCCTACAGAAGCCTGCATATCCTATCTAAGGCAGACAGACTTTACCACATGGCTACATTGACTAAATTAAGAAGTGCAGGAGTTCATCCAAAGTGCACAGATTAACATTTTCAATAGGCCTAAAAATGACTCTGAGGCATGAATGAGCCTGTCAGTTTTTCTCTGCCTCTTCAGCAAATGATGGATTCACTCTATGCCCATACTATAACCCATGATCTATGCCTGGCTTCATTCGTTATTCTTCACTCTCAGTCATGCTGAAATCGAGGTTGTGGTTAAACAAATCTGCCTTTATGGAGCAAAGCACTGTGAAACAGAGCTGATTAAGGGCTGACACATTGAATTAGGCTGCAGTGTAAAGTAGGGCTGACGACTCCATTGTTTTAAGTGAATCCTCCTGAGTTAACCTCTTCTTCCAGTCCATACAAATATCTTTTTCGTTTTTAATTTAGAGAAACTTGTTTGAATACAATCACCTTCTACACTGTTCTTGACTGTGTCACACACAAAGCAAGAGTTGTTTTGTTCTTGCTGCTCTACTGAGAGAATCAAAACCATGGTGCTATTGTGGCTGTTACTTGTACCTATCCTTACTGATAGCTAGGGTATTGACAGAATATTTTCACAGACAAGCCTTATTAGAACAATCCTCATCCTTTATGGAATTTTTTGAAAGACTTCCTAAGGGCCATATTTTTCAGAGAACTGAAAGAATTTTAGAATTCCTTTGTTCTCTTACACACAGAATCACAGAATAATCCTTTGCACTCCTCTCTTTCAGGATTCCCAATGGCTCTTACCTATATGGGACGTGACCCTTCTTGGCTCTGATCCCATTTAATCATGCCAACCTACACAACTATTTTTCTCTATGACCAAGATGTATCAACATTCCCAAACACATACATGCGCATATGCAATATTTATACACCCACGACTCTAAAGTTGAAAAACCTCAGTAACAATGGTGGCATTCATTAAGCACTTACTACAGATACAAGCACTGGGATAGACAAGATAATCAGATCAGACACAGTTCCTGTCCCACATGAGGCTCACAGTCTAAAGATTTTCCAAGTACATATCTGGGGACAACAAGGGCAATATTATATATTTAAAAAATCATTTTCTTCAGCTGGGAAAGAAAATAGAAAGCATCTTCAGGAAGAATGCTTTCCTAGAATGCTTTCCTATAGTTCTTTTGGGAAAATCAATCAATCAATCAATCAATCGTATTTATTGAGCGCTTACTATGTGCAGAGCACTGTACTAAGCGCTTGGGAAGTACAAATTGGCATCACATAGAGACAGTCCCTACCTAACAGTGGGCTCACAGTCTAAAAGGGGGAGACAGAGAACTGAACCAAACATACCAACAAAATAAAATAAGTAGGATAGAAATGTACAAGTAAAATAAATAAATAAATAAATAAATGGAGTAATAAATATGTACAACCATATATACATATATACAGGTGCTGTGGGGAAGGGAAGGAGGTAAGACGGGGGGATGGAGAGGGGGACGAGGGGGAGAGGAAAGAAGGGGCTCAGTCTGGGAAGGCCTCCTGGAGGAGGTGAGCTCTCAGCAGGGCCTTGAAGGGAGGAAGAGAGCTAGCTTGGCGGATGGGCAGAGGGAGGGCATTCCAGGCCCGGGGGATGACGTGGGCCGGGGGTCGATGGCGGGACAGGCGAGAGCGAGGTACAGTGAGGAGATTAGTGGTGGAGGAGCGGAGGGTGCGGGCTGGGCAGTAGAAGGAGAGAAGGGAGGTGAGGTAGGAGGGGGCGAGGTGATGGCAGCCTTGAAGCCCAGGGTGAGGAGTTTCTGCTTGATGCGCAGATTGATCGGTAGCCATTGGAGGTTTTTGAGGAGGGGAGTAATATGTCCAGAGCGTTTCTGGACAAAGATAATCCGGGCAGCAGCATGAAGTATGGATTGAAGTGGAGAGAGACACGAGGATGGGAGATCAGAGAGAAGGCTAGTGCAGTAGTCCAGACGGGATAGGATGAGAGCTTGAATTAGCAGGGTAGCGGTTTGGATGGAGAGGAAAGGGCGGATCTTGGCAATGTTGCGGAGCTGAGACCGGCAGGTTTTGGTGACGGCTTGGATGTGAGGGGTGAATGAGAGAGCGGAGTCGAGGATGACACCAAGGTTGCGGGCTTGTGAGAAAATAATAAAAAACAAAAGCTCTGTCTTTGCTAATGTTCAGCAGACCCAGGAAAATATACTACAACTCGTTAAGTGTGTCTTGGGGATAATTCAGAACACTTATTTATAATCATACTTATTTTTTCTCAAATTGTATTTGTTTTAAATTTCTTTTAACTGTGCTCTTGTAGATAGATGTTTGTAGTAAAGCCTTCTGCCTCTCCATCTATATTTTCTCCAAAGGGTACCTCTGTTTACCACGTCTGCACCTGTCCACAGAACTAGACATTAAAATCTGACATCTTCATCTAATCGTTTCTTCCAGTTAGTGGTATCAGAATGACAGAGTGTAGTCAGGGTATCCAAAAGCAGGTTTTGTTAAATTAAGAGGGACAGCCTTTCCAACCTAATCCCATAGCATTTTGCAAAATAGAAAGGAAAATAGAATGCTCCAAAAGCTTGTGTGATGAATAACTGAAAAATGTCCATGTGCCTGCATATCTCTAAAAAGCTGAGAAAGACAGCCAAGTTTACTGATAAGTACTTTTTTGAGGGTTTTTGTACCGTTAGCATATTGATAAAACATATCTCTACCTGCGGGACATTAGAGATGTTGTGGAATAATTGATCAATGGTATTTATTGGGGATTATTATGTGCACAGCACTTTCATACGCACTTGAGAGACTCCAACACAGTAAATAGACATGATCCCTCCACTGAAGAAGCTTACAATCTAGCCTTGGTGCTCTAGTGGTTCAGTAATGCAGTATCTGATTTCTGGCTATCTGGACCAGAAGGCTCACTTACCTCACCCCATGCCTCCAGGATTAAAGCCAGGAAATAGCTATCTAGGCCCAGGGTTACTCTGGGGATCATAACCCTTCCACTAGGCTCTACAGCCATGCTAGAAGATATTTTCCCATAGCCATTGTGGGTTCTCAACATAGCAATTTAAACTCACCTCCTTTCCCTCCATTGTGAGACCAAGACAGGTAAGTGAAGTCTTTGATTATTTTTTTTTCCCTGAGCTCTCCTGAGTTCATGAGTCTCTCTTTGGATCTCCATCACTCCCCCAATTTCCTCCCTCTCTCTCCCTCCCTCCCTCCCCCTCTCTCTCCCTCTCTCTCTCTTGCCTTTCTTGTCTTTTTTATTTTCATAGGACACCTTTGTCTTTCTCAATTTCTCTGTTTCTCTCCACTTTCATTCTGTCTGTCTCTTGGTATCTGTCATTATTCTCTCTTTTGAATCTCTCTGCCTCACCTCTATGTGTTCTCTGTTACTGAGTCTCTCTCTTACTCAACTAGAAGCTCCTCTATAAAATCTCTCCTCTCTGGCCCATCTACCCACTCCAAATGAAAAGCTGACACTATATCTCTCTTTCTCCACATTTGGCTTTAAGTCAATGATCAAAATCAGGGATTTTCAAGATAAGAGGTGTTGAAAATAAACAGCCCTTATTCCAGGAAAAGTTTAAGGACTGGCAACATCTTCACTGGCTGTTAACACTGGGTGACCCAACTGGCATATGTTGAAAGATGGAAGTCTATCACAGATAAGATCCTTTAAAAAAAGAAGGAATTAAAGACGAGAGGTCCAGTCTTTTTCACTACTTCATTCTTTTACAGTTTCGTTTTTCCACTGGCCCCTCCTCCAGCTGTTATTCCTTAACTGCTACTGTCCTATAAGACTCTGTTCTGGTTTCCCTTTGATTTTTGTTTCTCCCTCATAAACTCAGATGGCTTCAGCTACCACATTCTTTTATGGAAGTAGTGTTAACTTGTTACTGTCTTCTTTTTCAAGATTTTCTCTTGGTAGAAAATGAAGTTAGAGCCATCTTTGCTCTTCAGTGTGCTTTAATATAAGGGCCCAAATATTTACTACACAGTCTTTGGAAGTGCACAGATGTTAGTGGCTTAATCTCTTTATAGAGCCGTCAGACACACTATTTGTCCTGTTCAGAAGGCTGTGGTGAAAGTTTCAGTAAATGTCTTTTGTTGCGCTCATTAAGTATCTGCAAGGTGTTAATGATAAGTTGCTTGTTTTGGTGCAAGAAGCTCTTTGAACTCAGCATTATTCCACTGCCAACACACTGTGTTCTTCTTGTATCATACATAGATAGAAAGGTTGCCTGGTACATTGTATCAGGTAAAGATATTAAAACACTGGTCACATTGTTAGAGGCAGATGGAATTTCTTGCCCTAATAGGTTTCTGATGGTGTTTTAAAGTTACAGCATTACCCCATGGAATTCACCCACAAATCAGAGCCATGAAAACTGGAAAAGCCCCTGGAGCGGAGAGCAAACCTCTTCACATCTGAAAGTGACACCCTGTTTAAGCACTTACATAAGCTTTTCCCCAGTATATAGACCTTTGAGGAAATGCCAGAGAATCTCAGAGATGCTCCCTCTACCAACATCTTCAACAAAATTGGCAACAGAACAGATAGCAGCAAATATAAATACATCGCCTTATTCTCCACTGCTGGCAGGATCCTAGCCAGAGTACTTCTGACTGGCTCCTTAGTAAAGGAAAGAGCATGGGCCTGGGAACTTATGAAATTACAACATGTCTTGAGACCATAACATAACCCTACAGGCATGATTCAGGGTGCCAGGAACAGCACTTAGAATCTACCCAGTTTTCATAACCTTTATGAAAGCATTTTGTACCATCAGTAGAGCTGGGATTTGGAAATTACATAGCTAATTCACCTGTGCTGGAATGTTCAGGGTGTCAAGACTTACTGGATCTGACCAGAGAATGCCTTAATGATTCATTCCTTGTTGCCATTTGAACTAAGCAGTGGTGCTTAGAGCCCCTATTGTTCTACTTAACCTATGCAGCCATTCAAGAAGATGCAACAGGAGATTTAGATGCAGGTGATACAGTTGAGTTGGGAGCATCACCCGAGTCTTAGAAACAGTCATTCAAGGATTTTGGTTTGCAATGGAAGCACTAATTAAAGCACTTAGTAATAATAATAATAATAATAATGCTATTTGTTCAATCGTATTTATTTATTGAGTGCTTACTTTGTGAAGAGCACTGTACTAAGCGCTTGAGAAGTACAGGTTTGCAATATATAGAGACAGTCCCTACCGAACAGCGGGCTCACAGTCTAGAAGTCACAGTCTAGAAGAAGACTGTTCTTCTTCATCTAAGTGTTAAGCACTTACGATGTGCAAAGCACTGTTCTAAGCGCTGGGGGATACAAGGTGATCAGGTTGTCCCATGTGGGGCTCACAGTCTTAATCCCCATTTTACAGATGAGGGAACCGAGGCACAGAGAAGTTAAGTGACTTGCCCGAAGTCCTGGCACATAGTAAGAGCTTAACAAATTCCATAATTAATTAAATAATCGTAAACCAATTCACCGAATTAACCAGGCATTATGGGCTGGCAATAAAGTCAACTTGATACATTAACCTGCATCAGGAAAGCCACACAAGCAATCAAAAATAGTTATTGTCAACAAAGTGCTAACGGCGGTTCCGGAATTCTGTCATTTCAGCAGCACACGGACCAATGACGCAAGAGTAGAAAAACCAAATCCAGGAAACCATCACCTCATTTGGGAGACTGCCGTACAGAGTGCCAGTGGCAGTGTGATACCAAGCTCCAGTCCAAATTAATTCAGAACCTCTGCACTGCCCAAACCTTTCTACAGCTGCGAGACATAGACCCCAAACCAGTGCCACACCTGGCTTATTGAGTATTTATTTCCATTATCATTACTTACAGACCATACCCAATATAAATGGAAAGAAAAGGTTACAAACAATGAAGCTCTGATACCAATGCCAGATTCCTATGCTCACCATAACACAGCCATGCCGGGTGGGACACATAAGGTGCTCTGCACATAGCACTATGTGCTCTGCACATAGTAAGCGCTCAATAAATACGATTGATTGATAAGGTGAATGAACACCAAGAGACATAGACCGTTCCTGAATGAAGGCTCCAAATGGAGAACTGAAAGCCAGATAGAGGCAGAGGAAATGTTTTACATATACAATTCCACAAAGCCTTAGAAAATGCTGCAGCCCACGTGAAAACGGACAGTCAGTTGACAAGGGCAGAGCACCATGGGACACCAGTATCAAAAGAGATGCTGCACATTTTGGAAAAAAGAAAAAAAAGATAATTAAGGAGAGAAAAGGGGACAAAATCATAAGCCACACTAGGTGCTGCACCCATCAAATATGACAACACAACAAGGGACCGCCTTTTTGTGGTTTGTGTGCACATTGGGGATGGGATTGTGGGTCTTCAATTGGCCTTTCTAATCTCATATATGTATATGTATATATCTCATATATAGGTGAATTTCAATGTCAATGAACTCTTCTTTGAATATAAAAGACTGTTGCATCATCATTTCATCATTATATTAAGACTAGGGTTGAAGAGAACTCTATTCAGTGATACATTTTTGCTATACTGATCTTGGAAAATAATGGGTTGCTAATAGTGGGAAGTTAGTAGAAATCATAAAATTATATATAATATATATATTATATATGTATAATACATATATTATATATATACATATCTATACCTATCTATATCTATCTAGATAGGTATAGATATGTATATATATAATATATGTATTATATCTATAGATATATCTATATCTATATCTATCTATATATATTATATAGATTATATATAGATTATATAGATATATATCTATATATATTATATATTATATATATATATATTATATAGATTATATATAGATTATATAGATAGATATAGATATAGATATATAGATATAGATATAGATGCATATACATATTCTCCTTAGTACTACCTTCTGCTTAGATGTAACACCCCAAAGCAGAAAGCTCAGATTACTTTCACATTTGAAGCTGAACTACCATACCGTTCAATTTAAATTGATTGATGGATCAAAAAACATTCTTAATAGCAAGTTATAAACGCAACGAAGGCCCTGATTCCCAAGGCAGCCAAAGGCCTAATTTGAGATTTTTCCTGGACTCATGACAGTACAGGCTGAAAGGGACTTTTCCAGCTCATTTAGTCAGTGTTCTCGCCTTTAAAGACGGACCACATTTAAATTACTGTCGACAGATTGTCTAGGAAAAGACAGCATTTACTGACTTGAAAAAAACCAAACAGAATTTGAAAGAACTAAAAATACAAACAACATGTGTTTATTTAAAATAAAATCACTGGAAGACAACGTGGGAAAACTTATGCCTCTCATAGAGGGGATCCATGCTGGCATAATGCCCACACTGTCACTCTTGTCAATGATGATAGTTTTTCATTTTTAGCCAAAAATTCTGATTCTAGTTCATGATGAGCATGTGAAATATGATAGCTCTTTAAATCTGGAAATCAGGAGTGCCTTTTTTATTTACAAAACAAATGCAATTGGGCCAATCCCATGTTCTACTGCTTTGGCTGCTTAGCTATGTCCATGGTTGAGCATATATGGACAATGTAATCTTCTTGGCCTGTCTAATGTAAATGGATGTTATTGTCTGTGGTGAACTCCTGGGGTCTCCCTGTGATGTTTTTGATGATGAGGTCCAGTGATTAAAACCCTGGCTCATTAACCTTGAGTGGAATGCCATCATATGAGGGTGACCCACTGCCTATGGTAGAAGCCTAATGATAGTTTCAGTTAAAGGCCTCTTTTAGGCCAGCCAGGATTTCGTATAATAAATAGCAAGGAAAAAATAAAGACAGTGTAAAGGGGGTCAGGTCAGACATCTAACCTGAAACAATTTCAAAGGCTTCTTCATTCATTACTTTTCTTTTAGCTTTCTATTCAATCTTTGGATCGTTAGCCGGTCTCCTAAATGCTGTAATTTACATTTCACCTAAATGGCAATCCAGTTATAAAATGGTCCTTGAAAAACTACAAGGATGGTTATATGGCCTAATAGTACAGAACCCAGGCCTTCAAACGATCTTTTGAATGAAACAGAAAGATAGATCTCAGCGGAACCTCTCAGAAAATGTTCAGACACCCGTGAAAACCATATATAAAATTAGCCTGATTTTCACCACCCTCTCCATCAAATCTTCATCTATTCTCTCAGTAAAGACTTTCTTTTAAGTCAATTGACATTCTTTGGAGACGTGCAGAGACAGAAAGAACTTGCAAATTAGACTCTTTAAGGCTGCCCACCAGAGTAACCATGAAACGTCTATCGTAGAGCTGCTTGAAGCTGCCTATATATCTTGGTTTTGCTTTGTTTCATCAGTGCACAGAGACTTCAGAGATAATATGTAAGGGAAAAGGGAAAATATATGTGCCTTCAAATGGTTAGTTTAGCTCAAACTAAATAAATAATTAGGGAAGCTGTATGGCCTAGTGGATAGTGCATGGGCTTGGGCAATAGAAGGACCTAGGTTCTAATCCCACCCACCACTTGTTTGTTATGTTACCTTGGGCAAGTCTCTTCACTGCTCTGTGCCTCAGTTATCTCATCTGTAAAAATGGGGATGAAAAGTGTGAGCCCTGTAAGGGACAATGACTGTGCCCAATCTGCTTATCTTGGATTCATTCAATTGTATTTATTGAGTGCTTACTGTGCGCAGAGCACTCTACCCCAGTGCTTACTACAGTGATTGGCACAGAGTAGGTGCTTACATATACTATTAAAAAAAAATCTCTTTTTCCATGAGTCATTTTGAATTTCCTATTTACACAGAATGTTTTGGTACTTAAATATGGGAAGTCAGGTATATAGCCTCCCAATTAATCCAAAGAAATTAAGCCCAGCCAACCTTCCCACTTCCCATATTCTTTTACTAATTTTTCAAAATAGATTCAAACTAGGTGTGGACGTTTGAGAATTTTATCACAGTGTTGTTGTATTCATCACTATTCTTGCCTAAGTGCCTTTTCAATTGTTGCATTGGCAAATTGCGAAGCATGTTTGCTTCTTCAGGGAATGAGAGGCCTAGTAGAAAGAGCACAGTACTGGTATTTTTTTTATATTTTAGTTTTTATGGTATTTCTTAAGTGCCTACTATGTGCCAAACACAGTTCTAACAGGTAGGGTAGATACAAGGTTATCAAGCTAGATAGCCTGTCTCACATGGGGCTCAGAATTTAGGAGGGAATAGAACTTAATCCCCATTTTACAGATGCGGTCTGGAGAAGTTAAGTGATTTGCCCAAGGTCACCCAGCAGACAAGTAGCAAGGGCTGGGACTGGAATTCAGGTCCTCTGATTCCCAAGCCTGTGCTTGGTTAATTCTGTGGTTAATACTGTTGAAATAACATAGAGAACTAAGGAGCTAATATGAAAAACAATCTTCCATGTTACTTCTCTCGCTGCTAGGTGTCAAGAGACCCGGGTTTTAATCTCAGCTCTGTCACACAGTGATAAATAACAGTTGTGCTATTTGCTAGAAGCTTTCTTTCTATATGCCGAGCACTGGGATAGATACAATACAATCAAATCAGACACAGTACCTGTCCCACCTGCTGCTCCCATTTGGAGGAAGGGAGAACAGGTGTTTTACCCCCAATCGCACCATCACAGTAAAGCTTTCCTTCACCCTAGACCTGTTTCTGACCCACTCATTGCTCCTCTTCACCATCACTGAAACCCATCTCTCCCAAAACAACATGGTCTCCCCAGCCACTCCCTCCTGTGGAGACCTAATCATCAACCACTCCCCAAGACTAACTGGGAAAATGGGAGGGGTTGGCATCCTCCTTGCTCACCAATGTAACTTATTGCACCATCCCACCTTTTCCATGCTTTTATTACCCTTCCTTTGAAGTCAAAATCCTCTGCCTCTACCACCCATTCCAGTGACTAGTCATGGACATCTACTGTGGCCTCCTCCACTACCGGCTCCCACCTCCAACTTTCTATAGCATTTTAATTCCTTTCTCACCTTCCTTGCTCTCCTTCTCTGCCCCTACATCATCCTTGGTGACTTCAAAATCAATCCATCAAGTTCTTAAAGGGACCACAAACAAACTCAGAGGTGATGGAGGAAAATTAGGTGGATAGAGGCAATTTAGGACTTAGTCCGGGAAGTTGTCTTGGAAGTGATGTGATTTTAGAAGGGTTTTAAAGGTGGCAAGAGTGGTGGAAATTCTGGTATGATTGGGAGTTGCAGGCCCGAGGGAGAGCTTAGGCATGGGAGCAGTGAATGGCTAGATGAGATTGAGTTACAGAGACAGAATGGATCAAATAGGGAACTTACTCTAGCACTGAAAATCACTGTTATTATAAAGTGGTCTAAAAATTTTAATGAAACTTGTCTGGGTGCAAATTCACCAAGCAATTGCCAGATACAGATATACCAATGGTGTCAAAGGCATTAATCAAGTCTATAAAATTGAATAGACACTTTGGCATTGCTCTTTGCACTTCTCTTGTACCTTATGAGTTCCAAAGATCACGTTCATTGTACTTGGCTGGAGTCTGAAGCCACACTGTGAATTCCAGGGTTGTTATTAGTTGCATTCCAGGAATGTATCAATAGCCGGTCCAGAAGGACCCTGGCTAGTATCAAGCCAGCAGCGAGGTGCACGGACAGAAAGCCATGATTGTTGTGACAGTCTGAAATTTCAACTTAAAGATGGTGATGATGTTAGTATCTTTGAGATCCTGTGGCAGATCCTCAATATTTCATAGATTGAGGAAAAGGTAGTGTCAGTGTTAAAGCAATATGGACGTCAACAGTTATGCTATTTTTAATGATATTTGATAAGCACTTAACAAGTCTCAGGCATTGTACAGAAAGCTAGGGTAAATGCAATTTAATCAGGTCCCACAAAGGAACAGTCTTAATCCCCATTTTACAGATGAGGTAACTGAAGCACGGAGAACCTGTGACTTGCTCAAGGTATCACGGCAGATAGGACGTGGGGCAGAGATTAGGACCCAGGATCTCTGGCTCTCAGACTTGTGTTCTTTCAACTAATAATGCTTTCGCTAATTTTGACAGGTCTGGCTGTCACGGTGATTTCATCAATGGTTGGACTATCTTGGTACATTTTCTATTTTTTGTAGGACCTCATATTTAATAGCGAATTCAGGAGACTATTAAATATTGTCACCTATTCAGAATTTTCTCCTTGGCCGTCATGAGGTTGGAGTCATCTTCAAGCTACACAGGTGCTATAATACAGTGTGCAATCAATCAACTTCATTTATTGAGTGCTTACTGTGTGCAGAACACTGTACTCGGCACTTGGGAGAGCGCAATACAATGGAATTAGCAGACCTGTTATCTGCCCATAATGAGTGTACAGTCTAGAGATGGAGAAGGGCTTCCTTAGTGACATTTAGAGGTTGTTAATTGGGTGGTGGATTATATAGCTTTGAATCACTTCTGCTTTGGTATGCCATCACTCACTGTGCGTGTCCCATATCTAAAAATGCATGTCACCACATAAGATCTTTGTCAGGGTCTAGAATCCTCTGCCAGGTGTTACTGATGAAGCTCTTATTTTGCCTCAAGTAGTTTATCACTGAAACAGCTCTGGGAGTGTGAAATAGCCGCACCCAAAATATTTAAACAGCTGCCTAATGCACAGTGAATTAAAAAAGTCTTACACTGAAGACTGCAGTGGCAGTTTTTAGTTACAATAGGGCTGCTGAATTGTGGCTACGCCCCCTTGCCAGCACTTTTTTATCTCACTGAAAATAGGTAAATATCAGATGTAATCTAAGGCCACTAACCAAATAGCTCTAAGCACCTTATAAAACAGCTGACACTGCTTATCCCTTATTATAGCCACATACAATACTGGGGTCTTCACCTTATAAAACAGCAGACACTGCTTATCCCTTATCATATCCACATACAATACTGGGGTCTTCACCTGTGTATTGTGAGTTCTTAAATATGATGAATTAAGTATTTTGTCAGAAGGTAACAGTTTTTCATTCATTCATTCATTCCATTATATTTATTGAGCACTTACTGTGTGCAGAGAAGCAGCGTGGCTCAGTGGAAAGAACCCAGGCTTGGGAACCAGAGGTCATGGGCTCTAATCCCGGCTCCACCACTTGTTAGCTGTGTGACTTTGGGCAAGTCACTTCACCTCTCTGGGCCACAGTCGCCTCATCTGTAAAATGGGGATTAAGACTGTGAGCCCCACGTGGGACAACCTGATCACCTGTATCACCCCAGCGCTTAGAACAGTGCTTTGCACATAGTAAGCGCCCAACAAATGCCATCATTATCATTATTACCAAGTGCTTGGGAAGTACAAGTTGGCAACATATAGAGACGGTCCCTACCCAACAACGGGCTCACAGTCTAGAAGTTTTGAAATCTGCTTTAAATTCGTGTCAGAAATATCCATTAAATATTCTGGGATTTTCTAAATAATTCCATCCTGAAAATAAGAGGTTGTTACATTTAATGAATTGGAACATTCAGAATAGAAAGTAGTCATGACTTCCCTCATTTCCTGACTCTTTTTTGGATCACTCAGCTTTGCACTTTTTGGATTTGCACTCATGCACCCCTTCCTTAGACCCACAGTACTTGTGTAAATATCTTTAATATGCTTATTGTTATTAATGTCTGTCTCTCCCTCTAGACTGTAAGATCATTTTGGACAGGGATCAGGCCTGTCAAAGTTGTTATACTGTACTCTCCCAAGTGCTCTGTGCAAAATGAGCACTCAATAGATATGATGGATTGATTCAGAAACCTGCCCTATATGCAGCAATTCAAGGCTTTATGAGAGTGATTGGACCTTTGTACTTCTACTAGAAAAAAGTCAGTATTGTTATTATCGTTATCATTTTTATTAGCATTTCTGTGCATTTTCCCTCATCATTGGCACACCATCCGGGTGGAAGTTGACAGGATTAAAATGATTTAGAAACCTAAATGTTTGTAATGGCAGTTTGATGGGGTTTTTTTCTATGAGAAATATACAGGCTAATAATACAAGATAATTGGTGTGTCATTTATGGACATGAAGGCATGGTGATCATAGTCTTCCCATTTAAGTTCCAATAAATCAAATAGCAGTAGAAGCACCCGAAAGAGTTAGATTCTTCCCCAACCCTCTCACCTCAGAAGAATATTCTTAGTTATGACCATTCTTAAACCTAGTCACTTTACTCTGAAGTAAAACAAAATTTTAGCAAACATATTTTAGCCTCAGCTGACATATTCCAATCCCTATAACTGAAAGAGAGGAAGTGGAAGATGAAGCATAAAAAAAGGTGGGAGGAATGTGTGTGAAAGAAGAGAAAAACAGAGAGGAAAAGAGAAAAAGAGAGAGGAAGGAGGGGAGAAACTGAGAAGAAAAAGGAGAGAAATAGAGAGAGGGGAGAGAAACAGGGAGATGATCAATCAATCATATTTATTGCGTGCTTACTGTGTGCAGAGCACTGTACTAAGAGCTTGGGAAATACAAGCTGGCAGCATATAAAGTCCCTACCCAACAGTGGGCTCACAGTCTAGAGATGATGATGATGCTGGCATTTGTTAAGTGCTTACTATGTGCCAAGCACTGGTCTAAGAGCTGGGGGGATACAAGGTGATCAGGTTGTCCCACGTGGGGCTCACAGTCTTAATCCCCATTTTTCAGATGAGGTAACTGAGATACAGAAAAGTTAAGTGACTTGCCCAAAGTCACACAGCTGACAAGTGGTGGAGCCAGGATTTGAACCCATGACCTCTGACTCACAAGCCCATGCTCTTTCCACTGAGCCACGCTGCTTTGAGAGAAACAGAAAGAGGAGAGAGACAGAAGGAGAGAAGAGTGAAGGGAGAGAGTGATAGATACTTCGGGGGGGAGAGGATTGAGCAACAAATAAGCACACATATTTATGCTCCTTCTGCCGATGTTCCTGAAGTGGGGCAAACCTAAGAAATGTATCTTACACAGCCTCCCCCAAATCTGCTGCTGTTTCTTTTGCATTTAAAATTCTCAGAACCTCTGTGGGAAATTCCTTACATGAAGTTATTATGGGGAAACTGAATGCATCAACCACATTTCCCTGACTCTGCAGCCAAGGCTGTTGCTGGGACTGAAAGTGGTACATTAGGGGTTCCCATCAGCTGTATTCTGGGTGGTGGGACAGGGCAACATGACATTTCTCATCTATTTACCTATGAAAGACGGGTTCACAGACTGGGTCAAGCAGTCAATGCGGGTCTGTGTTCTCTGTCCAAGACTTGGAGTTGTTTCACTATAACACCTAGATCCACATTGATGGAAAAAAGTGTTTAAAACAAGATTAGAAATGACTATAAACTATAAAGTTTTACATTATTTTTCTTTCCTTAACTCTCTTCCTTCAGAATGGCATTTTCACTATTAACAGCACACACTAGTTGATAAAAATAAAACTCTCTATTAAGAAGTATCTCCAAATGAAGTTCCTAATCCAAAAATCTTCCTCAATAGCTCACTCAAGAAAATGCATTCTCCAAAGAAGTCTTAACATATTTAATGTGAGCTGCCAAACAACATTCATTCATTCATTCAATCATTTTTATTGAGCACTTATTGTGTGCACAGCACTGTACTAAGTGCTTGGGAAGTACAAGTTGGCAACATATAGAGACGGTCCCTACCCAACAGTGGGCTCAATATCTTCAGTCCTAACTGCCAGTATTGGCAGCTTTAAAAAAGACATTTCTGCTTGGACAAAGACTAGAGAGCAAAGAGACGGGCATCAGAATTTCAGTGAGGGTAAACGTGGTTATGTATAACGCTCCTGAAGCTCCCCTACAACAGGACTGTGAACCTTGTAGCTTTTCGGGAGGCGAAAGACTTCCAAAATATTTTGTAATTCCTTATATGAGCCTTCAAAAATTTCATCACCTCATCTTTTGATAAGTTAAGGTTCTCTAGTCAGCGATTTTTGTAGCTGAACTATCTCTTCATTGATTGCTACTCTAAAAATGAAAGGCATTAGTTCATTTTCTTCATTTTGTTATTTCTATCAAATTGAATGAAATTATTTCTATCAGTATGTGTGAATACAGTGGTCCAGGCTTTGGGAGGACAGATGAAATTAAACACACTGAGGAGCTTTGCTTTTATTCCTCTCAAGATACCTCTTTGACTTTAATGATTAAACTTCCTTAAGGTTTATGTACTAGGAGAGCGTGATTTTTTTCCCCAAAATTGCATCACCAGCCCCCACCCTCCCCAATTTAGCCAATTGGATGGAATTTGATAAATTCTTAAGTAAAAGACTGAACCCCAATCTAATATAGACTGTTTCATCGTAAAATTAATGTCAGATCTTGTAATAAAATAAATGAGAAAACTGGCTATCAGAGAGCATAGTTTTAGGGTACTGATTTGAAATGGGATTTCCCTTTTCTATTTTTGGATATTAATTTAAATCATAAGCAAAGTCCAGTGCTTAAATTTTGGCTCTTTGAAGACACTGCTGAGGTTAATGACACAAAGTTTACTCTAATGATTAAGGACAATTTCTCCCATATTCAGTACAAAAGTATTGAACTACTGAAATTTTTTGGTATCTAGAGCAAGGTAAAAGTCTAATTTGGATTTGGAAAACATCCTTTTTGCTAATGGACACATGCTGCCAAACAGTAGGGCAAGATTAAGAGTTTATTATTATTACTACTGGCAATAATACTAAATTGAGAGGACAGTATATATATATATACGTATATATATATATATACGTATATATATATATATATATATATATATATACGTATATATATATATATATATATATATATATATATATATATATATACTTATGCACAACGGAAGTCAAATAATGTCTGGAAATCTAACACAAATAGGATTTGTCTTTGCTCTAACAAGATAAAAAAAATGGTTCACGTCTAGGGCATGTCAGGTTCATTTATGTCCAATAGAATATTCCAGTTAAAGGAAAAGCAGAGATTATAGTATGGTGGAATACATTCCAATCTTCTTGGGATGCAAAATTTAAAACTGAAGTCAGGTGAAAACAACCACAACTAGCCCTTAGTAGCGAACCCAGGGACCTCAGAGTGTTGAGCTGGAAAAGATGAAGTCTGATTTTGACTTTATAGTATAAACAGAATGTCATCCACACATCCAAATTCCACCCACACTGAACCTCTGGCATGGTTAATGATTATAATCTTCACATTTAATCATGGGATCACTGTGACAGGCAAACAAAGGTTACCTAAGCTGACAGTTCAGACTGTTTCAGTGGAAGAGGAGACCTTCACTAATTTTATTTTTAAACATACGCATCTTTCAGAAAACACTTTCAGATGGGCTATAGAAGCTGGTACAAAACATAATTTCTTGAGAGGACTGGTAGTGTGAATAATTAATCTTTAAAAATAGGGAAGGTTTGAGGGTCTTATATAAACTTTGAGGGTGCTGAACTATGGGAGGTAATAAGTACAATTTTTGTCATCTGAATTTCAGGAGAAGAATCATATGCATTGGTGGCTTCATTTAGATATACTATTTTATAATGTTTTCATACAAAGAGAAAAATCAAAATCTTTCCAGGTAAAACACATAATTTATGAATAAATCAATCACAACACAGTATTTAAATGAATTCTTTAAAATGCTGTGACGTCCACTATATGGAAAGGATAGAAAACAAACACGAAATATAAAAAATTATAAATGATAAAAATATTTTTTTACATTTCAATGAATGTATATTTCAAGATTAGAAAATTAAAAATCCTCCCAGAATATTAAAATACTGTTAAACGCAATAAGCTGCTTCTATAAAGGATGCTTCTATGCTTTATTTCAAAATTATAAAAATAACATAAAACATATGTAAAATGTAATTTGGAATGTTCTGAAATAAAAAAAATTTCAAACAATTTCAAGTTTGAATATTTTGCATTCCTTATGGAAACGTATATATGTTACACGCTTTGCAGTAAAAATAGGTAGGTTCAATGTTCTCTTCTCAGATGGTAAATTTTACCTGTCACTGATGATCTTTACTGCCATCTGGATTAAAAATTAGACATAAACAAATGTAACACTCCCTATATCCACCATTTATAAGTTTTTTGTCCTTTTTCCTTTTTTTTATTGTGATAAACTAATTATGTTTTCTTGTCCAATCTTGTGTTCTGTGGTCTCACTTAATTTCTCCCACCCTATTACAATTTTGCGGAACAAATTTAATACATTCCCTCCAGCATTTAGTTTTTTTCATTTTAAAATGTATTTCCTCTTTTCTTACTCATTTTCTCCATGGATTTTTTTTTTTTTATGCATTGAGTGTAATGATTATTTCTATCCACTTTAATGAGTTAGCATTTTATTGGTTAAAAAACAGTTGTTTATGGAGAGGAAAATAGTCTGGATAGAACTGTGATTCAGAATATGAATAAAAGTCACATATTTTTAGAATTAAAACTAATTTTGTATGGGTAAATAAACTAATAAGAAAATCTTATTTCATTAGATCCGTTAACCACATTACCTCTAGATTACGAGGGGAAAAGTGAGCATTTATGTATGAAACAGTCAATGAAATATAATCAGCATTTCAGAAAAGTGGTACAGATACTTAAGAATTGGAGGAGGTTTCTGTGGTAAAGAATAATCGTAACACCATTCACAGCCAATTTTTCCTACTTTAAACAATTCCTGTTTTTCCAGGGAGGTTGAAGAGAAAGGGAGCAAATGTGCATTTATTTCCGCAACCTTACCTTCAGTCACAGTTCTTGAACACGAACTCAACTGCTGTGCTATCTAAGTGCTCTTTCGGCTGTACGTTTCTAATCCAACATGGTCTCAGAAGCACTGGTCATAACATTGGAAAAGAAACCAGCTCAGTGATCATTATTGCATTGTTTTTTATACCAATAGGGAAGATAAATAACTGTCAGAGGGAAAACTAAAACAAAACATTTGTTGCATAGATGCTTTCAATTCTCTCTCTCATCCTTCCCCTCAAGAATCAAAATAAATGTATAGAGAAGGCAAGGAAGAAAGCAATGTATGAGGCAAGAAGCCTCAGTAATCAGAATTTGGTAATTGCTACAGAGGTCATATTAAGATAGTGGACCCTATTCCTGCTTTTTTACTAAACAACTGATCTTTGTGTAAACTAAACACACCAGGAAATGAATAGACTTTGCTGATATATATGTCTAGCCCAGGAAAAAAATACACTGGATTTTTATATAATGTAAATAGGAAGGACAGGGGTTCTATTTGTAAATTCATAACAATTAAAAAATATGTATATGCATAAATATGTCTGTACTCAAAGGAGTGCCTATACATGTTCTTTTTGAATTTATATTAATTCATACACAACTGAAGTGTGTAAATTTAAATATATGCACATACCAATGGACCCTCTCTTTTGAATCCACAGATATTTGTAAGTAGAATCCTGTTTATATGTATATACACACCCAGACTCCCTCTCTTTTCATATACATATGTATATTAATGAATTATATATGTATTCATATGTAGAAAGATGTGTGTGGGTAGCTCTACACACATATACAGATATGCAGAGCCTTTTAATCCGAAACCAATGGAAAAATCCATTTTTATGCAAGATTAAATAAACCTTTGGTAAATGTGGACTATTAGATAAGTTACAGTTTAAATCCTTCAGATACCCAGATGTATGGATAAATCAAGCATGGATTAACTAGATCTGACTGTTAATCCAGGAAACAATGACTGTAATTAGACAAGGTCATGAAGGGAATGAAAAACAGAGGGGGTTAGAGGAATGGGGAGAACGAAGCAGCTGCCCAAGCTCTATCCATTATGTGTGTGCAACTGTTTTCAAGGCTGGGAAAACCCCACCAAGGAGCCTGATCCCATGAAACAATCCAGCGGCAATGCTTTTCTAGATTTCCACCTTAATATACATATTGGTCTCATTTTAAACAATTATTCTTCTCATTTTACCGGTCCATTTTCTCCACCAGTTATCTTATGTTTCCGCTGGACTTTTAATGGACTACCTGCTTCCATTGTGTATGCCACCTGTAAATGTGGAAATAAAGAACAGGAGGTTATACATGAAGCTAATGTGAAAGACGTAATAGATATGGGCCCTGTGGCTGTGTACTGCCAGGACTATCCCTGGATAAGTGCTTAGTACAGTGTTCTGCACACAGTAAGCGCTCAATAAATACAATTGAATGAATGAACGTCAAAGGTCATGGAGCCCGTCCTAATTTTTTCTTGTCATCTGTTTTTTTCCTGTCACTAAGACATAGGACAACCATTAGATATTCGGACAAGGATAACTCCCACCCGTAAACTATCATTTGGTAGAAGTATACATCCTGTTGCTAAGGGGATATTTGTTGTGGTCAAACAACAATTTTGAATAAAAATTTCACCCAAGGGGTGAAAAAGCACATATCTGGGATGTTATCTTAAACGTTACAGAGACTTAATGAGGGGGAAACATAAATCAATCAATCAATCAATCAATCAATCAATCGTATTTATTGAGCGCTTACTATGTGCAGAGCACTGTACTAAGCACTTGGGAAGTACAAATTGGCATCACATAGAGACAGTCCCTACCCAACAGTGGGCTCACAGTCTAAAAGGGGGAGACAGAGAACAGAACCAAACATACCAACAAAATAAAATAAGTAGGATAGAAATGTACAAGTAAAATAAATAAATAAATAAATAAATAGAGTAGTAAATATGTACAACCATATATACATATATACAGGTGCTGTGGGGAAGGGAAGGAGGTAAGACGGGGGGATGGAGAGGGGGACGAGGGGGAGAGGAAAGAAGGGGCTCAGTCTGGGAAGGCCTCCTGGAGGAGGTGAGCTCTCAGCAGGGCCTTGAAGGGAGGAAGAGAGCTAGCTTGGCGGATGGGCAGAGGGAGGACATTCCAGGCCCGGGGGATGACGTGGGCCGGGGGTCGATGGCGGGACAGGCGAGAGCGAGGTACAGTGAGGAGATTAGTGGTGGAGGAGCGGAGGGTGCGGGCTGGGCAGTAGAAGGAGAGAAGGGAGGTGAGGTACGAGGGGGCGAGGTGATGGACAGCCTTGAAGCCCAGGGTGAGGAGTTTCTGCCTGATGCGCAGATTGATCGGTAGCCATTGGAGGTTTTTGAGGAGGGGAGTGATATGTCCAGAGCGTTTCTGGACAAAGATAATCCGGGCAGCAGCATGAAGTATGGATTGAAGTGGAGAGAGACACGAGGATGGGAGATCAGAGAGAAGGCTAGTGCAGTAGTCCAGACGGGATAGGATGAGAGCTTGAATTAGCAGGGTAGTAGTTTGGATGGAGAGGAAAGGGCGGATCTTGGCAATGTTGCGGAGCTGAGACCGGCAGGTTTTGGTGACGGCTTGGATGTGAGGGGTGAATGAGAGAGCAGAGTCGAGGATGACACCAAGGTTGCGGGCTTGTGAGACGGGAAGGATGGTAGTGCCGTCAACAGAGATGGGAAAGTCAGGGAGAGGACAAGGTTTGGGAGGGAAGACAAGGAGCTCAGTCTTCGACATGTTGAGCTTTAGGTGGCGGGCAGACATCCAGATGGAGATGTCCTGAAGGCAGGAGGAGATGCGAGCCTGGAGGGAGGGGGAGAGAGCAGGGGCAGAGATGTAGATCTGGGTGTCATCAGCGTAGAGATGATAGTTGAAGCCGTGGGAGCGAATGAGGTCACCAAGGGAGTGAGTGTATATTGAGAACAGAAGGGGACCAAGCACTGAACCTTGGGGAACCCCCATAGTAAGAGGATGGGAGGGGGAGGAGGAGCCTGCAAAAGAGACTGAGAACGAACGACCGGAGAGATAAGAGGAGATAAATGCCACTAATGGTCCCACTCTATCCTAACAGAATGCTTTTCAATAGCCAAAATTAGTGGGTCCCATCTATTTCCATCTAGAAATATTGGGGGAATTCCCATTCTGCTTCAAATGTTCACTCTGACACACCCAGGACTCCCAGGGATATCCAATTAGGGAGAGATGGAGAAGGGTCAGGACCTACAGCCTTTCCAGTCACTTTCGAGTTTTTAGTGAACTCCCTGGAGTCTCAGATAACTCCCAAGAACCTAAAAAAGATCTAACAGTGGGAAAAAATAGTTATCATCTGAAGTGAGAAGACTGACCTTTTTCAAATGTATGCCATCCTGAAACAATTTATCCAGTTTTACAGATTTCAAGAAGTACACGACATACCTACCAGTAAATTAAAGATAATAGTAATTTTGAAACAAATGAACCCAGACTGAGCAGAGCAGGTAAATATTTACTGATCCTGCACTGCCACCTGAGACAACCATCTAACCCTGCCCTGAGGGTCCTGCTATTTTCTGGTTGTGAAAAGGCTATTTGAATTTTGGTTTTGCTTTTCTTTTGTTTTTTCCAAGGAATTGGAAAGGACTTTCCAATCCTTACTCAACTTTTGTAAGTGCCAGACTAATGAATGGCTTTAGAAGTGGGTGAGGCCACATCGATGCCTCTTACTGATTAAGCTTCAGATATTTTGCTCCATCATCACCATAGTAACTCACAAAGTGGGCTGGTGGGCATAGTGGGGCTATTCTTCTAACAGACTAGTGGAAGGACCAAAGGCCTGGGAATCACAGGACCTGAGTTGTCACCCTATGAGACCGGATTGTGATCCCGTTATTGGGTAGGGACCGTCTCTATATGTTGCTGATTTGTACTTCCCGAGAGCTTAGTACACACACAGTAAGCACTCAATAAATACAATTGAATGAATGAATGAATCCTGGCTCTGCCAATTTCTTGCTGTGTGATCTTGGGCATGTCTTCACTTCTCCTGTTCTTCCTCCTACTTAGACTGTGAGCCCTATGCCCTATCCAACTTAACTCATATCTACTCCAGTGCTTAGAACAGTGTTTGACTGTAGTATTTGTACAATCTTTAGTACTGCATTGTTTGTAGTGTTTATATAGAATATATATATATATATATGTTAATTTCTATTGTAGGCTATATCTTTGTCATCTTAAGTCTTGATGTCCAAACAATGCTTGCAATAGCAAGGGAATATAAAACGAGCACTACAGAATTTTCATGAATAGAATAAGAAGTATGAGACAAATTTTCTCTCAGTTATACTTAGAGAAATAAAATATCACCAGCAGCATCCCTCGTGAACTGAAGGAAAACTTTACTAGAGTCGCCACCTTTGGCAGTGTTAACTACTTTCACAATGCTCATGATCTACTGGCAAATATGAGGTGATCCCAGGGCCAGGGGTAGTCAGAGTGCAGCCAATTTAAGAAGGACGGGGTGTGACTTTATCAGGGAAAACTGAATATTGGGTCAGACAAAGTAGAATTCAGAAAACTGAGCAAGGATACTCAAAATTGATTGGAAAACCTATGCTTAGGAAGGAATACTTATACAATACCTTCAGTTGTTCTTCGTTTCGAAGATGATCCCACTGGGGGTGCAAGCTCTTTACCCAGAGTGTACATACGTGCACATACGTTTACGTACATACATATGGCCTGAAAAGACCACAGTCAAGGTCACCCAGCAAGAAATTGACCACATCGGGTCATGTGGTACATGTTTAGATAGTCCTTTACTGTGTTCATGCATTTACCCCATGCAGCTTGTCTGTTTTGGTGTTCAGATTGTACTGAAGTCTCTAATCAAGAACAACCCTTTCTGTCATTTGCTTTCCATAAGGTTGGATTGTCTGCAGCAGTGATCTTCCAACCATCCACTACTGCATGGTGCTGTTTGAGGCTGTGCTTCACTATGAAATCAAATTATTTATTCAGCCTTTTCTGCTTGAACTCACCTTCCAATTCACACTACAAGAGCTCCTTGGGTATCTTTCAGTTATCCCTCTTCTCACTTATCCAGGGATGAGGTATTTATTGAGCATGATTCCCAGTTCCTTAGATGAAATGGATCAAACATCAGATCAGACATTACCACAACTGGTAAGACACCGATATATTGTTTTAGCTCAATATTGTTTGCCCATTTCCCTAAATCCCTGCTGTTGATGGTTGATATACTGACTAGGTAGTAGAATTTGGGCTCAACTTTAAGTTTAATATTGCTAATGAAAAAGTTTGTTTTTGGCATTTCATGGACACTGGCTGGTTTAGACTTAGTTTTCTTTAGTTTCATTGTCAGCCTTTCGTTTTGTATGGGCTTGTGAAATGTTTCACAATCATTTGTATATTTGCACAGTTGTCAATATCCAGTCCCTCTTAAAGAACTATTTATTTAAATGATTCTTAAGTTATACTCATTTGTGTGATTCATGAATAAACAATCCTGTGAGTCGATGGTAAAACAGCCTTGAAAATCAACAATCTAGTTCAGGCTAACATTAAAAGATGTGTGGTGTGACTTCCTTAATCAATCAATCAGTGATATTTACTGAGCACTAACTGTGTGCAGAGCACTGTCCTAAGTTTTTGAGAGAGTTCAAAAAGAGTTGGTAGATATGATCCTATGATCAAGGATTTCATGATCTAGCTGGGGAAACTGATGTTAAATTACAGCTAGGATAAGTAACAGAGTATAAGGATTTTAATGGGGTTTTGAAGATAGGAGAGTGGAGATGTGTAAGGGCTATGAAGAGGAAAAGCATTTCAGGCAGTACAGGCACGGTCGTTGGAGAAAGATGAAATCAAGACACAGTAAGTAAGTTGATGTTAGAGGAGCAAAGTGTGTGGGCTGGCTTTTAATGGGTGGGAAAGAAAAGAAGATGAATAGGGGAAACAGAGCTGATTGAGTGATATTTATGGGCTTTGTCACTACCATTCTCTCCTAGGAAGGCAATTTCCACACTGCTGGATTCTGAAAACAAGAGGTTGAAATGTCTGTTTCTTTGATTCCCCTTGAATAAGAAAAATGACACCGTATGACAGTCAATTTCTGACACATATCAACTACATAAAGCAAAAAATTGCCACTTTACCAAATTATTTGCCAGGTAAGAAGATATTTCCCACATCAATTTTTAGTCAATCTAAAATTACACTTTTAAGATAAAATTACAATAGCAATTTCATTGTTGTTGTTAATGAACTGTTCTTAAAGACACCTGAGGGATGCAAATAATATAGTCCCAGGGATTAAGATATTAGTAGATGGAGAAAGATTAGACTATGAAGGAAAGATTGGCTTATGAAGCAGAGCAACCAAGGAAGACTGTTGTCAGTGATAAGGTTTTGAGAGGTTTATATTTGGCCTCAGCTCACGCTGAAATGCAAGCTCCTCATGGGCAGGGGTTGGATCTACCAACTCCGTTATGTTATAATAATAATAACGGCATTTATTAAGAGCTTACTAAGTGCAGAGCACTGTTCTAAGCACTGGTTTTATGATGCACACAGTAGGTACTTAATAAACAATAATGACTGATTGATCAATGGCTATTAAAGCCATTTGTGGAGACTTCTCTTGCCCACCTCCAACAAGGAAACGTGATAATAATACGTTCATTTTTCTATGGCACTTTTACTCCCACACTCAAACTCATCTTATTTTTGCCCTTAATACAATCCTTTGAGTAAGGCTGAAACTCACTTGTTATCCTCATTTCTGAGAAACAGAGAGGATAAGTCAGTTGCCCACGGTCACACAGCAGGCTAGTAGCAGAACACACACTCGAACCTGGGTCCTCGGGCTTCGAAACTAACATTCTTCCACTCTACCACATGCTCCCATCCCCGTCTCCTCCCGATATGTGATTGGAATGGTCTGAAGTGCAAAACCTCTGAGAGACCTCCACCCTGGTTTTCTACTGGTTTGTTATTCGCAACCATATTCATCATATCCAGCACTTAGAACAGTGCTCTGCACATAGTAAGTGCCTAACAAATACCATCATTATTATATTCATGCCACCTCTTGAGTTCACCCTTTAGGTGCTTCAACAGTAGGGTCAGAGTCAGTATATGTAATAATGATGGCATTTGTTAAGCGCTTACTAAGTGCAAAGCACTGTTCTAAGCGCTGGAGTGCTTCAGGAAGGAGAGGAGGATGGGGAAAGGTTGAAATGGAATCATGGACTGTTGATACAAGACCTGGCAAGAACAAACAGGGGCAGGAATGAAAGAAGTGGAGTGACCCACCATTTCTTGCTGTGCAGGTCAGTGTAATTGTGCTGCAATAATTCAGTGATCTTGCTATAATTTCATTCATTCAATCGCAGAGCACCCAGACTGAGCCCCCCTTTTCATCTGCTCCTCCTCCCCTCCCCATCGCCCCCACTCCCTCCCTCTGCCCTCCCCTCCTCCCCTCCCCACAGCACTTGTGTATATTTGTACATATTTATTACTCTATTTTATTAATAATGTATATATAGCTGCTATAATTTTATTTATTCTGATGGTACTGACACCTGTCTATTTGTTTTGTTTTGTTGTCTGTCTCCCCCTTCTAGACTGTGAGCCCATTGTTGGGTAGGGACCATCTCTATATGTTGCTGATTTGTACTTCCCAAACGCTTAGTACAGTGCTCTGCACACAATAAGAGCTCAATAAATACGATTGAATGAATGAATATAATGGTGATGATCAGAGATTGGATAGTCAAGCAGTGGCAGCACATACTCAAGGACCATTCATTCATTCATTCAATCGGAGTTATTGAGTGCTTACTGGGCGGGGAACACTATACTAAGCACTTCGAAAGTATAATTCAGCAACAAATAGAGATAATCCCTGCCCATAACGGGCTCACATGAATCCCACATAACAACAGAAGTAATAACTTGCAGCTCTCTCTCTCTCTTTTCCCCTTGTCTTTCTAGCTGTTCCTTGTCTCTGATGTTCCCTAAATTCAGGGAATGTTTTGCTTTCACAGCACTTTATCATCTCTCCACACACCTGGTCTCCAACTACCTCTTGTCATCCAGCAGCTTGTTTTTAAACCTCACAAACAAAATAAATCCTAGCTTCCATTTCAATCTACTCTTTTAGCTTCCCTTCATACAATGAGGTGGGGAGAGGATGGAGAGGAAAGAACAACCTCCAGTGTTGATACGAAGGAAAGCAGCAGAGTCTGGTGGATAGAGCAAAGGCCTGGGAATCAGAAGAAACTCGTTTCTAATCCCAGCTCTGCGACTTGTCTGTTGTGTGGCCTTGGGCATGTCACTTAATATATCTGTGTCTCGGTTATCTCATCTGTAAAATGGGGACTGACTGTGAGCCCCATGGGGGACAGGGACTGTGTCCAACCTAATTAGCTTGTATCTACCCCAGGGTTTAGTACTGTGTCTGGCACAGAGTAAGCACGTAACAAATACCATTAAAAAATAAAACAAAAACAAATACAAGAATGGGAGTCAAGAAACCTGTGTTCTCTTCCAGTTGTACCACATTCCTGTGGCATGACCTTGAACAAATCACTAAAGTTCTCTATGCCTCATGGCAAGTCACTTAACATCTCTCTATGACTCAGTTTCCTCATCTATAAAATGGGAATGAGAGCCCTGTTCTCCTTCCACTTCATGACCCTCATTTGAGATAGGGCCTGTGTCTAATCTGATTTTATTCTAGCTGTCCAAGTGCTTAGCACATAGTAACAAATAAAACAGTTATTATTAAAGGACCAATATCCCCTCCATTCAGAAGCTTTCAGAATTTTCTCTTTTCATTATCCTTGGTCAGAATAAAGCATTTTCTTTAGTTGATTTTTTCTTAATAGCAAGTACTGTATTTAAAAGTAATCTTCAATTCAACGTGTTTTATATTCATAATTAGGACTCAGTTCATATGTCTTCTGTCTCTTCCCGTCACTTTGATTATATTATGATTCCAAAATGGTTTTGAGTTCCTAGTTGCTGTGGACCTTAACTTGGGAGGAGTGTTCAGGAGAGGTGAGGGGAATGGGGAGTCTGGACATTAGAAAACAGTTTTAAATGAGTTTTTAAATATTAGAATTGAAGAACTTCCACTAGCAGTTGATTTATCACAGCAGGGAGAAAAGTGTCCAAACAGATTTAGGGCAAGTTTTAATTGCTTCAGAATGCAAGTCTTGTTCCTTAAGAAGTGTTATACAAGCTGTCTCTTTCCTGAAGTGTTTTTGTATTATGGTCTACTCATCATTATTAGGGGGATAGCAAAGGATATCCCTTATGGCAGCCAACATATAATACCGGAACACCAAAATTATTCGCATATACTCAAAGCAGTTTATAATATGAGAGTACATAGCTCTCGAGGATTAAGTGGATTAAGAAGCATAATAGGACTTCTAGATCTGGAGAAGGAAAACAATGGCCTTATTATAGTACTCTAAGATTTAGAATATAATTGAAAGTCTAATTTTGTTTGTGACGTTAGTTTTGTAAACGTTGCTTTGTTGTGTATTTTTGAAGAATAGGTTTCCATTAGCAGCATCTTGCCATTCTTTTTTTTCTGCTTAGCGAGACTACAGTTTTTAAACACCCCATTTTTAAAATGTTACAGGGTTTTTTCGGGAAATCACATGGAACAAAATATGGACTGAAAGCTACCATATTTCCGTGTTCCCTCAAAGTTGCTTTTTTAAAGGGAAATCTAGCTAATGCAAATAATTTGAAAATGAAAACAACTTGATTAAATGAAGAGCCATTGGTCTGACTCAATTATGAAAAGATTGCTTGTTTTGACCAGTTTACGTATTCTCTAAATTTTGCAACTGATCATTTCTTTTTCTCATGCCATGAATCATGTGTGATATACCACGAAAGGCCAACAGCAAATTATTGGTAGAATTTCCCTTCAAAGAAGCCATCTCAGAAATATAGATTCATTTTTCTAGTGTTACAATTTAAAATTCATTTCCTTTCCTAGTGATTCATTTAAGTCAATGATAATCAGATGTTTTATGTGGGATGTGTAGAAGGAAATTAACGAATCATTAAAGTTAGAAGCCTGCAAGGGAACTCGAAAGATGAATTCACTTTTCTAGTTAATAAAAGATCGATGCGAGACCATATTACTAAGGATTTTTGTTAAGCAAATGAGCAACTTCTCCGAGGCTTTTGGATTGTGAGACTCCTAAGAACTAGGTACCATGTCATATTTATCCTTTAGTGCACTTCTCTTCAGTACTTAGTAGACTTCCAGTAATAATTCATTAAATACAGGAAGGAATGAATGAATAGTAGATAGGAAGAAGAATTGTTTTCAGTTTTATGATACTTTTCAATTTCAGTTTTCAGTATTATGCTCTTTGTGACTGTTTCCAAATAGAGAAACAGTCTCATTGCCATGATAATCTGTCTAAAATCTGTCCCAAATATTCAATCTCCAGCTCTGGAAGTAGTAGTTTCAGGACGTCTAGAATTCCTGTACCCGGCTCCGTCCCTTCACGTGGAAAACTCACCTACATTCCCCATGACATTCAATGGGATACTGTGAACTCTTTCCCACAGTTATAGAGAATTCTGGGGGTTGCTGTGGAAACATGACCTGTGGGCTTCCAACAAGTATGAAGTCATAATTATAGTGATGGAAATATTATTGTTCCAATATTATAATAAACCTGCACACTGTTGGAAGTTAAGTTTGAAGTTTTATTGTGTTTTCTCAGGTAAATATTACATTCTAAGAATTTCATTATGCTATTTGGTTATAAACATTTTAGTTCCTTCAAATTGAAGGTAAAAT
Organism: Tachyglossus aculeatus; assembly: GCF_015852505.1. NCBI lineage: Eukaryota > Metazoa > Chordata > Mammalia > Monotremata > Tachyglossidae > Tachyglossus > Tachyglossus aculeatus. Next base: position 19,656,933 of record NC_052082.1, on the reverse strand, counting down.
GAGGTGATATAAGTGAATGCCTGCAGGGATAATATAGTTGCTGCAGTTCTTTGACTCAAAGCACAACTTAAAGCCTAGCAGGTATAATAGTGATTTCCACAACCAGGAAAATTATGCACTGAACCGTCCTTTCTCCTATTCCCTCTTCCTGCTCAGCCACTGGGTCTCCTCCTCATGGAATATCGATGAAGGAAAGATAGACGAGCAACAGTGTCTTGAGAAGTTGAAAGGATGATGAATGGGATGACAAGTACCAAATCTGTTGGGAAATTATCTGGATAATTTGCTACCAAGACACACTTTCCACGGGAAATAAGAAAGCAGCGTGGCTTGGTGGAAAAATCACAGATCCGAGTCCTAATCTGGCTCTGCCAATTGACTGTTGTGTAATCTTGGGGAAGTCACTTAACTTCTCAGTGCCTTAGTTTTCTCTTCTGTAAAAGAGGGATAAAATATCACTTCCTCCTCCTCCTTATATTGAACCCCGTGAGGCACAGGAATTATGTCCAATTATGGACTTACCCCAGTACTCAGTTCAGTGCTTGACAGGTGCTTAATAAATACTATGAAAAATATTAGGACAATACGGATGAGCAGTTGTGAGCCCGTTGTTAGGTAGGGACCGTCTCTATATGTTGCCAACTCGTGCTTCCCAAGCGCTTAGTAGAGTGCTCTGCATACAGTAAGCGCTCAATAAATACGATTGAATGAACATTGTGGGGGAAATAGGGAAAAGAGGGTTCTATGTTCTGCAACTGACTAATAATAATAATGGCATTTATTAAGCGCTTACTATGTGCAAAGCACTCCTCTAAGCACTGGGAAGTTTACAAAGTGATCAGATTGTCCCACGTGGGGCTCACAGTCTTAATCCCCATTTTACAGATGAGGGAACTGAGGCCCAGAGAAGTGAAGTGACTTGCCCAAAGTCACACAGCTGACAAGTGGAGGAGCCGGGATTTGAACCGGTGACCTCTGACTCCAAAGCCCGGGCTCTTTCCACTGAGCCATGCTGCTAAAACACTGTTCTAAGCGCTGGGGCGGTTACAAGGTGATCGGGTTGTCCCATGGGAGGCTCACAGTCTTAATCCCCATTTTACAGATGAGGTATGCGAGGCCCAGAGAAGTTAAGTGACTTGCCCAAAGTCACACAGCTGACAATTGGCGGAGCTGAGATTTGAACCCATGACCTCTGATTCCAAAGCCCGCGCTTTTTCCACTGAGCCACGCAGCTTCTCTAATAACAGAATAACAAAGACAGCAGTCATTAGGGTTCCACCTTTGGCTGGGGAATGGGTGAGAGGGATAGTAATAATAATAATAATAATAATGGCATTTGTTAAGCGCTTACTATGTGCAGAGCACTGTTCTAAGCGCTGGGGGGATACAAGCTGATCAAGTTGTCCCACGTGGGGCTCACAGTCTTAATTCCCATTTTACAGATGAGGGAACTGAGGCTCAGAGAAGTTAAGTGACTTGCCCAAGGGCACACAGCAGACATGTGGCGGAGCCGGGAATCGAACCCATGACCTCGTGACTCCAAAGCCCGTGCTCTTTCCAATGAGCCACGCTGCTTCTAGTGATAGTGGAACATCAGGAAGGAGGGGGAAATGTAGGAGACCCTCCCCAACCTCTTCCATTTTACCTCTTTTTCTCATACTCTTCAGCAGCTACAGTCACCACTGTTGCCTCCAAGGTAAAACCGGCCTGATCTGAGACTTCTTATGGAACTTTCTGGAAAAGCAGCAGTGATTCATTTGACTGTACTCCCATGAGGGGGCTCAAGATGGACCATTTTAATCAAGGTGGCTGTGTCTGTCACACAACGTCAGTGATGGCTACAACTGTAAAGGAAATATGGCTGAAAGAGATGGAGGAGTAGAAGTGTCGCCTAGTGGAACTAGCACAGGCCTGGCAGTCGGAGGGCCTGGGTTCGATTCCCAGATCTGCCACTTCCCTGCTCTGTGACCTGGGGCAAGTCACTTGACTTCTCCATGCCTCAGTTCCCCCATCCGCAAAATGGGATTCAGTACCTGTTCTGTCTTTTTTTTAAAATGGTATTTATTAAGCACTTACTATGTGCAAAGCACTGTTCTAAGCGCTGGGGAGGTTACAAGGTAATCAGGTTGTCCCATGGGGGGGGCTCACAGTCTTAATCCCCATTTTACAGGTGAGGGAACTGAGGCACAGAGAAGTGAAGTGACTTGCCCAAAGTCACATAGCTGACAGGCAGCAGAGCCGAGGTTTGAACCCATGACCTCTGACTCCAAAGCATGTGCTCTTACCACTGAGCCACACTGCTTCTCTTATTTAGGTCGTAATCCCCATGCGGGACCTGATTATCTTGAATCTATAACAGTGCTCAGTATAGGCTTGGTGCAGAGTAATTACTTAAATACTATCATTATAATCTTCCCTTCTCCTCATTTCTACATCTCTTTCTGCCATTTCCTCCACAGCTCCTCCCATTCATTCATTCAATCGTATTTATTGAGCGCTTACTGTGTGCAGGGCACTGTACTAAGCACTTGGGAAGTACAATTTGGCAACATATAGAGACGGGCCCTACCCAACAGCAGGTCTAGAAGTCTCCCAGCACTGCTTCTTACATAATGCAGCAATGGTCAATTCACACAGTGGCAGTGCTGATTAATAATAATAATAATAATAATAATGGTATTTGTTAAGCACTTACTATGTGCAAAGCACTGTTCTAAGCACTGGGGAGGTTACAAGGTGATCAGGTTGTCCCACGGGGAGATCACAGTTTTAATCCCCATTTTACAGATGAGGGAACTGAGGCACAGAGATGTTAAGTGACTTGCCCAGAGTCACACAGCTGACAGTTGGCGGAGCCAGGATTTGAACCCATGACCTCTGACTCAAAGCCCATGCTCTTTCCACTGAGCTATGTTTCTCCTCTCCTCCTTTTTCCTGTATTCCCAATCGTCTCCCTTATATCCTCTAGACTGCAAACTCTTTGTGGGCAGGGAAACCGTCTACCAACTTTGTTGCATTCTCCCAAGAACCTAGTACTCAGAACACAGTAAGTGCTCTCTTTTTCCTTGCCATGTCTATCTTTAGCTTCTTTCTTTCTGCCCCTTCTTTACCCTGCCTTGAGACTCTCATTTACGCTGATCACAAATTAGGTCATGAAGGGGGAAATATAGCCAAATATGGATCTACTTTCTAAAGGGTAAAGGATCAATACAACCAGTTTAGACGATTCTGGACTGGAAAATACAAATTTACCATAGCTCAGTAATGGCAATAGAAGAGCCTAATGGCAAGAGGATGGGCCTGGGTTCTAATTCTAGCTCTTCCACTTGCCTGCTGTGTGGCCTCGGGCAGGTCACTTAACGTCTCTGTGCTTCAGTTTTCTCATCTGTAAAATGGGGATTGAATACTTGTTTTCCCTCATACTTAGACTGAGAAGGTCCTATGAGACAGGGACTATATCTGACCTTATTAATTTATATCTACCCAAGTGCCTGAAACAGTATTCGACACACAGTAAGCCCTTGACGAATAGCATAATTATCAAATATTGTTATTAAGCAAATGGCCTAGTAGAAAGTGCCCAGAATGGAAATTAGTAGACCAGGGTTCTCCATCTAATGGCACTTCCCCCCTTCAAAGCCTACTGAAGGCTCACCTCCCCCAGGAGGCCTTCCCAGACTAAGCCCCCATTTTCCTCTGCTCCTCCTACCCTCCCCAATGCCCCATCTCGCTCCTTTTGTCTAGTCCCTCCCCACCCCGCAGCACTTGTGTATATAATAATAATAATAATGGCATTTATTAAGCGCTTACTATGTGCAAAGCACTGTTTTAAGCGCTGGGGAGGTTACAAGGTGATCAGGTTGTCCCACGTGGGGCTCACAGTCTTTATCCCCATTTTACAGATGAGGTAACTGAGGCCCAGAGAAGTTAAATGACTTGCCCGAAGTCATACAGCTGACAAGTGGCAGAGCCGGAATTTGAACCCATGACCTCTGACTCCAAAGCCCGGGCTCTTTCCACTGGGTCACGCTGCTTCTCCATATTTATGATTCTAGTTATTTATATCAATTATGTGTATATATCTACAATTCCATTTCTATTTAATGATGATATTGATGCCTGTTTATTTGTTCTGATGTCTGTCTCCCTCCTTCCAGACTGTGAGCCTTTTGTGGGCAGGGATTGCCTCTAGAGCAGCAGCTTGGCTCAATGGAAAGAGCCCGGGGTTGGGAGTCAGAGGTCATTCGTTCTAAACCTGGCTCTGCCACTTGTCTGCTGTGTGACCTCGGTCAAGTCACTTCACTTCTCTGGGCCTCAGTTCCCTCATCTGTAAAATGGGGATTAAGACTGTGAGCCCCATGTAGGACAACCTGATAACCTTAGTAAACACATAGTAAGTGCTTAACAAATGCCATTATTATTATTACTATTATTTGCTCCGAAGTGTACTTTCTAAGCACTTAGTACAGTGCTCTGCACCCAGGAAGCACTCAATAAATACGATTGATGAATCGCATTTATGATGAATACCAACGAATGAATGAAATCCCAGCTCCACCACTTGCTGCTGTGTGACACCAGGCAAGTCAGAGAAGCAGCGTGGCTCAGTGGAAAGAGCCTGGGATTTGGAGTCAGAAGTCATGGGTCAAATCCCTGCTCTGCCAATTGTCAGCTGTGTGACTTTGGGCAATTCACTTCACTTCTCTGTGCCTCAGTTACCTCACCTGTAAAATGGGGGTTAAGACTGTGAGCCCCCTTTGGGACAACCTGATCACCTTGTAACTTTCCCAGCACTTAGAACAGTGCTTTGCACATAGTAAGCACTCACTAAAGGCCATCATCATTATTATTAGTCACTTCTCCATGTTATTATTTCCTCTTCTTTAAAATGGAGATTAGATTATCTCTGTCTCCCCCTTTTAGACTGTGAGCCCAATGTTGGGTAGGGACTGTCTCTATATGTTGCCAATTTGTACTTCCCAAGCACTTAGTACAGTGCTCTACACGTAGTAAGCACTCAATAAATATGATTGATTGATTGATTGATTATCTGTTGCTCCTCCTCTTAGGCTGCAGGACAGGGACGATGTCTGACCTGAATGTGTTATAACCTACCCAGAACTTGGCACAAAGTAAGGGCTTAGCAATTGCCAATATTATTATTATTTTTCTAGTCAGGAGATATTATATCTGATCAATCCACATAATCTGGGGTTCACTCCATGAGAACTCCAGAGGACAGAGTTTTGCCATTATGGGAAGAAAAACACCCAGTTGGTGTTCAATAAATGCTATGCTCCACAGCAGGAGAGCAAGCACGTAGACAAGGATATTGTCCAAGGACTCGCCCTGTCTTGACACAACCACAGGTCATAAGTATTCCACATTAATCTCTGCAAATTCTTACAGGTCAGGTCATGCCTGAGCTCTAAATTTATAGTTAAGGTCCACTTGTGTCTGGTTTTCTTCAAGGAAAACCAATGTTTAGCTATATATGTATCTGCATTTGTTTGAATTTAGTGCTTTTTAAACATTATGTGAAGCCTAGTAGGCAAATGCTGTATAAAGGACACCAATCACTCACATTAGAATATTTTTGCTGACACACTATATTTTGAATGATTTGAAAACCTTCTTCTTTTTACATTTCAACTAGAAGCTTTCACTTAAAAACTCAGTCCTTACACAGAAGGTATGAACAAAGTCAAGTCAGCTAAAAACCCGAAAGAGCCACGGGTAGTCTGGTTAAACTCAGGTTCTATTAATATTATTAAAATTTGCCTGTAGAAATGCACACTATAAGATGGAGTATGAAATCAAAAGCTACAAAATGCTTCTTGAAATAACAGTCTGGAACTCACTGTTTATCTTATTTTGACGTGGAGAGATGGAGTGTCCAAACCTTTATCACTGAGCTCTTATGCAATCAATCATAATAGTAATGATGGCATTCATTAAGCACTTATTATGTGCAAAGCACGGTTCTAAGTGCTGGGGAGGTTACAAGGTCATCAGTTTGTCCCACGGGGTGCTCGCAGTCTTAATCCCCATTTTACAGATGAGGGAACTGAGGCCCAGAGAAGTGAAGTGACTCGCCCAAAGTCACATAGCTGACATAGCTGAGAAGCAGCATGCC